>NC_140513.1:66727052-67327052 GCF_964339955.1 Pipistrellus hanaki
ACTGCTTGCCTGCCTGCCTGATTGCACCTAACCACCTCTGCCTGCCTGTCTCATTGCCCCTAACCACCGGTCTGCCTGCCTGATCTCCCCTAACTGCCCACTCTGGGGTGAGGCCAGCTTGGGCAAGGAGCCATGGTCATTCTGGTCATTCCACCATTTCGGTTGCTGGGCTTTTATTATATAGGATATGATACCCAAGAATCAAGTCATGTGGTTTTTTTTAAAAGTAGATTAGACAGAAAATCCTCAGGGCAACTAACTACCCAGACCTTTAATATCTATGGAGTTAGAAGAGTCACAGCTCTGCTAGTGTCTCTGATATGTTGTGATCTGTAGATTTGAATCATATGCTGTAAACCACTTGCCAGTTGAAGGGGGATGAGTGGGGGGGGGGGGGGGGCGGCGCGGCTCACCAATCATTTGCATCCACTCCCAAAGCAACTGCATTGCTCTCTTCCTCATGTAAGATGCACAGTAATTCTGGGACTTGTTGAAAACATTTGTCTATAAAAAAGGCAACTTCTCTTTCACCCCTCTGCCCTCATAAAGACCATGAATGCTGCCAATGGAAATGAAGAAAAAATTAAAAGATTTAGCAAAGGGGTGGTATTTATAATTTAAACCTCTCACTCACCATATTCTAAAGGAGTAGGACCAAAGAAGATAGCTAATAAGCCACAATACCTGGTTGTTTTTAGTTAGCTGGGACAAATAAGACAAATTTATTATGATTCTACCAAAAAAGATTTTGTATTTAATTATTTTTAAATTGGGTCTGCCTTTTAATTAAGCTTTATAAAATATGCTGAAGGGCTTATTCTAGTGTTTTCCTTCGGGCAGCATTAGGGATAAACTAGAGGCAGAAGAGGAAAAGAGTCAGGGCCTCCTCCTTACTAACTGCATTCATTGCATAATTTACTTCTCCTCTTAAACCTCAGTGTGGCAACAGCGCTTTCTCAATCAACTTCTGGCTTAATCTGAGAACCAGCCTGGGTGAACTCTGGGGCAGGGCACTGTGAAATACAGGGCACTGTGAAATACAAGGGCTGATACTGGGGATGCTGATTAAGGTGCAGTTGTGTCAGTGACAAGAAGCAAGTTGTGTGTGTGTGGGGGGGGGGGGGGGCACTCCTTCCTTAGTGTAAGGTATTTCTTCCTGAAATTTTTTTCAGATTTGAAGGGGGTCCAGATGCAGTTTGGCATGGCATCATTGACAGTTACAGAACATGTGTTAGACACTTGCCTAAACATAAACCTAAACCATAGACCGTTGACATTGTTCCCTATGGGCTCATGCATTTCCTTATGCGGCAATCACTTCCATAATGGGCATTACCAGATCAATGAATTGGCCAATTAAGCAATGGCCTGCACCTTCACAGAAATTCTTACTCGATTTGGGCTGTAAACGTTGCATTTGCCTTGTGTTTTTTAAATCACCAACATTAATATTTAAAGATATGTAAATTATTTCCCTTAGAGGAAATTGAACAGACTATTGGTAAAATAAAACTGCATAGATGATATCTTTTTCTATTCTCAATCTGTTTTGGACTGAAGACAAGAAAAGACCATATTAGCAAAATAAAATGTGGCCTAAATGTGAGAACAGTTGGCTTTAAAAATATATTGTTAAATATTCACAGAATGGCAAGGAGCCAGGAAAGCACTCAGTGGAGTTTTCCATTCCCCTCCTGTGTCTTGCTTGCAGAGCGTATTTTTTGCCTTAAAGTGCCATGCTCCAAAGCTGAGAGAGGTAGTCTATCTTTCTTATTTCTGTGTAAATAACACAGTTAAATATGAAACAAGCAGGATTTTGATTTGAAGAACAGATAAGTAGGTTAATAAATATTAAGCTAATGGAACTGTTTTTCCTCAGAGACCTTGTCCTTGTTAGGGCTGACAGTCTGGTCCTATTCCCAGTGCAGCTGAAAGCTAATTGACTGTCATTCCCTAAGCATGGGAGACAGGCTGGTGAAAAGACCAGGCTCAGAACTCATGCTAGGGATGGAATGAGTCTCTGTTATAAGTGTGAGATTTAAAGAACTCCTTTTGACCTAAAAGAGATGTATGTTATGGCATTACAATAAAAAGGGATGAGCTACTGATATGACCAACAAAATGGCTAAATCTCAAAAGAAGACACAAAGGAGCATATACTGTGTAATTCCATTTATATGACGTTCAAGAATAGACAAGACTAATCTATGGAGAGTCCAGAACAGTGGTTGCCTGTGGGAGAGAGGTACTGATTGGAAAAAGAATGTGAGAACTTTCTGGAGTGATGGGACCATCTTTTATCTTGATTTAGGTCCATGGTTGGCAAACTGTGGCTCGAGAGCCACATGCGGCTCTTTGGCCCCTTGAGTGTGGCTCTTCCACAAAATACCACAGCCTGAATGAGACTATTTTTGAAGAAGTGGAGTTAGAAGAAGTTTAAGTTTAAAAAAATTTGGCTCTCAGAAGAAATTTCAATCATTGTACTGTTGATATTTGGCTCGTAGACTAATGAGTTTGCCGACCACTGATGTAGGTGGTTGAGAGGTAGACACACATATGTGGAAAGTCACTGAGCTATACTTTAAGACTTGTGCATTTTTCTGCGTGTAAGTTTTATCTCATTCATTTTTTTTAAAAAAAGAGCATAAGGTTTAGGAGCCACCTGAGCACATGTTTGTAACAATAGCAATGATTCATGTATTTATAACACTTGCCATTCTGCAAAAGACTTTCATATGCATTATCTCTTGATTCTCACAAGTATCTTTGAGTAGATGAGCAAGGTGAGACTCATCAAAGTTACAGTTTACAAGGGTGTCCATTCCCTCCTGATTCCCACAACTCAGGGACACCAGATCACCTCAGTGTGGGTGCTGATTGTGGCATTTGGTCAGCATGCACTTCCATGTTGTAAGTCTGTTCCATTAATTGCAGAATGTGTGCCATCCCTGGCAAATGCCCTTCCCTAAAGGTCAATGGGCCCACCAGAAGCACCTTTGCACACTTCCAGATGCCCCCAGGACCTCGGTTGAAAGCCCTTGTGCTTACTGCATCCTTGGAAAATGGAGCTTAAGTGCCAGTTAATTCTTGACTTCCTGGAGCCCTGAGAGGGCACTTGTGTTTGGTAACTGATGCAGAATGAGGTGTTGGTCTGGGTCCTCCAGTTGAACACTGATTCTGCATTGGCTTGAAGTCCACTTCACAGGTCACTTTATCCATGACCCCAGCACTGTACATCCATAAATCTGGAGTTGAGGTGGGCTCAAGCTCAGAATCTGTTTCCTGGAGGTTCAATCCTCTAACCATGTTTCTTCCCTCTATTGTTTCACTAGGGTTAGGCATCTGGAACTTTCTTTGGTTCTGGAACACAGGAAGTTACCCAGGATCCCTAACTCTGCCCCACCCATTGCGCAGTGGAGCCTCCATTATTGTACAACCTCCACCAAAGCCTTCTGCAATAGATGAGACTGCTGAGGGTCACATGATAATAAGTGGACAAGGGCTTGAGCCCAGGTCTCCTCAGATCTTGCTCTCATTCCACTATAACCTGTGTTGGCAAACCATGGCCCATGTCCAAATCTGGCCCCCTGTCTGCCAGCTCAAGGGTGTTTTTGGAACTGTTTTGTTAGTGACATTTAAAGTGGTTACATAAACATCTATACAAAATATTCTTGATTTTGCCTCTTGGCCACAAAGTCTAAAATATTTACCACCTGTCCTTTCACAGAAAACTTTTTGTCGACCCTTGCATTGCCATTATGCTTTATTCCGGTGTGTATTCAGTAGAACTGTGACAGGGCTTATGACAAAATCTCCCCTGCTGGCAGCAATTGTGATTCCTTTTATACTGTAAGAACTGGACAAGGGGCAGGAAAGAAATCAATCAACTTTATTAAGATATCAGCCAAGCCTATTAGGAAACGAGAAGATTTAAATGAGGGTGTAAAGATAATCCATCACATACACTGTCCTATCATTTTAAATAAAATGGTTGTATCTGATCATCTTCTCACCTGTGCCCCTCTTCCCCATGACAGCTTGATGACCAAATTCTACAGTCACCTGGTTGACATTAAGAAAATTATTCAAGATGTAAAACTCTAGCAATCTGCTGAATCGATTAGATTTTTGCCTTGGGGTTTGTAGGGCCACAGATCATTCATTCATCCGTCAACAAACATGAGGCTATAGACAGAGAGGAAAGAAGACATCTCTCTCCTGAGGAACTTACTGATAAGTAAACAGATGTTTACCCAGCAGCTGAGACAGGAGCAATTGAGAGGCACGTGTCCCTGCTGGAATGGAGAACATGAGGCTTAGTCTAGGTCTTGAAGGATGAGTTCATCTGTCAGGTGAGCAAAGATCAGGGGAAGGGCATCTAAGTAGAGAAGAGCATGAATATCTATTGTGTAGCACTGTGTGTGTGTGTGTGTGTGTGTGTGTGTGTGTGTGTGTGCGCGCGCGTTTGCTTTATATATAATAAATAAATAAAGGAATGGAAACAAAATGAAACATGTTAGAAACCAATGAGGAACCTGGTACAGCAGACACTAAAGGTGAGTGTAAGGGCAAGAGATGCTTCTGGAAATAATAAGGAGCCAGACCCTGAGGCTTGTGTAGGCTGTTGTATTAGGTTGGGATCCTCCAGAAGCTGACCTGGAGATAAGGTGAAGTAGATTAAGCATGGCCACAACTCTTTGCTATTTCTCCCCCTGAAGCTTATTCCTCACTTCTTGAATATAGACTGACCTCAGTGATCTACTTGACCAATAGAACGTGATGGAAGTGATATTCTGGAACTGAGACAAAGTTGCACGAAGCCTTTCAGCTTGTGCCTGGGGGTCTTGGAACACCTTCTGTCTGGGATCTCTGAACCACCACATAAGAACTCTGATGACCTTCAAACTTCGATGTGTAGGCCCTTTGAGTCTAGCCTTCCAGCCATCCCTGAAATCCCTGCCAAAGAGCCAGACTCAGAATGAACTGTCCTGGACATTCTGGGCTTGCCCAATTGTCAGTTGAATAGCAGTGAGTAACCGTAGTCAACACCACAGGATCCCTGCTCAAATTCCTGACTCAGAAAGTTCTGAGACAAAAGAAAAGTCTCTAAGTCTCGAGGTGGTGATGAAAGCAACTGATGGCCTCATCAGTTCCCAGGGCTGCTGTGACAAAGCACCACAAACTGGGTGGCTTAAACAACTGACATTTATTGTCTCACAGTTGTAGAACCCAGAAGGCCAAAAGCAAGGTGTTGGCAGGGACGTGCTCTTTCTAAAGACTTGTGGGGAGAATCTGTCCTAGCTTTGCTCTTAGCTTATGGTATTGCTGGCAATCCTTGGAATTCCTTTGCTTGTAAGGTGTATCATTCCAATCTCTGCCTCTGTCATCATATGGCAGTTTCCTGGTGTGTCTCTCCTCTTTTCAGGAGAAAACAAGTCACTGGAGAAGGGCCCACTCTTACCAAGTGTGACCATGTCTTACTTACATCTCTGAAGACCCTCTTTCCCAGCAGGGTCACATATATGGGTACCTGGTGGGTGGGAATTCAACATATCTTTTGGGGAGACACAATTTTACCTACAACAATAACACAAACACAAAGATTTGAGTACCAGGAGTTTATTTGGATGATGATTCTAGGGAGCATTGAGAAAGCAGTGGAGAAGTTAGACAGAGAAAAGAAGGAATCCAAAATAATGTTCATTATGGAGCAGATGACGACTGTGGGCACTTAGAGTCAATTCCACTGGGAATCTGGGAGACAGTATGCAAAATACCTCCAAGTTATTCTCTCCCTACTTCCCACTCAGGGACCAGGGAGATGGAGAATTTGTCCTTGGATTTCCATCCATCATTGGCTGAGGGTTGCTCCCTAGGAGCATTAATTCCTGGCACTTATGGCCCATTGCCCACAACTAAGAGAAATCCCTCAAGTGGAGAGTAGCGGGTGCTTGAGATAGGATGCTGTGGGCATGTTCTGGAACAGTGAGAGCTGGGCTAACGAGATTGGATTTGATTCTGAGGTTATGGGGGCTGGAGGGAGTGGGGAGTTGAGTGATTTAATGCACCAGAGTGATGTGTTCAGATCTGAATTATAAATTAACTCTGATGGGAACTGAGGAGGGCTGGACACTCCAGTTAAGAAGCCGAGTCTATAATCCAGGGGAGAACTCATGAACGCACAAATAAGTGCAATGGGAGGTCAGATGGAGGCGGAGGGATAGACTCAATATGTATTTAGGAGATATAATCAACAGGTCATACAAAAGGAAGGTAAGGATAAATTTGAGGAGCTTCTAAAGGAGCAATAACACCGACCTAAGATAAAGGTGAAAGCTTATCTATCTTTCTTTCTTTCTTTCTTTCTTTCTTTCTTTCTTTCTTTCTTTTTTTTAATATATTTTATTGATTTCTTACAGAGAGGAAGGGAGAGAGATAGAGAGCTAGAAACGTCGATGAGAGAGAAAGATCGACCAGCTGCTTCTTGCACACCCCTTACCGGGAATGTGCCTACAAATGAGGTACATGCCCTTAACCGGAATCGAACCTGGGACCTTTCAGTCCACAGACCTACGCTTTACCACTGAGCAAACCGGTTTCGGTGAAAGCTTATCTTTCATACAGAAGGAATACAGATGTGGTGGCAGCCCTTACACAGGCTGTCTCCTCTCCCTGCAACATCTCCCCATAGTCTAGACCCCCTCCCAAGCATGTTTTGCTTAAATGTTTTTTTCTCAAAGACACCTTCCCTGCCCTGGCTGGTGTAGCTCAGTTGGTTGGAGCATTATCCCATAAACTGAAAGGTGATGGGTTAGATTCCTGGTCAGAGAACTTGCCTAGATTATGGATTCCATCCCCAATGACTGGGGTGCATACAGGAGGCAACTGGTCAATGTTTCTCTCTCTCTTTCTCTCACCCTTCCCCTCCCTCTAAATTTGATAAACATATCCTTGGGTGAGGGTCAAAGAGGCCTTCCCTGACTACTTAAAATGTTGAAAACAACTTCCCTCTGCTGCTTGATCTTTCTCCACTTGCCACATCCTGACATACACTCATTGTAACTGTGCATTTGTTTATTGTCCACCCCCAACCTCACCGCCCCCCTCACCCTGAATATAAGCTTCACAATGGCACGCTTTGTCTGCTGTGGTTGCATCTCATCTTCTAGAGTAACACCCGGCACAGAGAAGGAGACGGACACTTGTTGAATGAAGGGGCAATTCAAAAAAGTGTTGGTAAACACAAATGGACTATAGCTGCTATTGTTTCTAGGGGGAACGGTGATAGTGATGCAATTTTTACTCTGGGAGAAATACATTTTCCATATCATCCCCTTCCCCCTGCAAGGACTGGTGGTGAAGAAGAAAGGCAGAGTTCTGGTGACGGCCCCTGGCTGGGCAGCGTGCAGGCAGCACTTTTAAATACCCAAGGGGAAGCCTGCTCTTAGACAGGGGTGCAGCAGGGATGGCTCCGACGGGCTGTGGGTTTTTGAGAAGGAGACAGTTTAGACAGCAATGAGCGGACCATCTCTCGGGGTGATGGAATGGGTCGAGTGGCCACAGGCTTTTAAGGAGCAGCTGAGTCTCATGCTCAGGTTTATGGTATTTGAAGATTCCACTGTGTAAACCCAGCCAGTCTCCTAAAAAACCTGCCATAGGTACAGTCCTTATGTGAAGGTTTGGGGGGAATGAGGAAAGAGCCCAAGTTTCACATTGGGGCTGAGGCACTAGGGATCAGGAACAGCGAGCCTGGAACCTGAGATTATATGGAACTGGGGTTCAGAGGCATCAGAAGGATGGAGGTAAGGGCACCACAGGGAATACAGGGCTCTGAGACCTTGTAGAGATGTTGGGACACTCTTTGGAGTAAACAGTCACTTATCAGACCAGTCCTGTCATTGCCATGATACACTGCAGTCACATGGCACTACATCATTCACAAAACGTCTCGCAGACATGTTTTTTAAAAAATCTGCATCCTACAAAGGTCCTACACAGGTCCTTTACCCAAGAAACATCTGAGTGTCAGAGCTGGAGTTGAAATAGATCTTTGGACTAACAGTCAAGTACGTTACTAGATTACGCCTGGCTTTTGCAGATTTCATATTGAATTTTCAGCTATTTGAGAAGTTCAAGGGATGCAGTAACCTGATGCTTTTGCCTGGGCACAGCCTGGAATCCTGTGTTCTGGGAGGCTGGCTGGCAGGAGGTGCCCCTGGGCAGTGAGTCGCCTGGCTGCTTGTCCAGCAGGCACAGCTCCGCTCACCTCTGCTGTTCCATCCTGTGCTGCAAACTGGAGGTTTTGTAGTTGCAAGATCTTGGGATCTAACTAAGACCAAGGGCAGAGGGTTAAAACTTTTCTCTGTCTACATGTTTTCAGAAGGGGAACTTAAGGGTTGACTTCAATTTCTCATGCCATGTTTAGGTCCTCTGTGGTTTAAAGCATGAATGGAGCATGAGTTTAGACAGTTTGGGAAGCTCTATTTCCGCAAGCCTTTCTTTTAAGCTGTTGCTATGACATCTTAGCCAAAGCACCCTGACTCGTTTCTCAAGAGATTGCTCTTCTGGGGAAAAATGCAGATACTCCAGTTAGAAATTTAGCCACGGGTTACTCTTCTCGCTGCTTCCTTGGGTTGAGGAGGGGAGGAGGTGTTTGTAGTTCTGGTTATAATTGAAGCAAAAATAATTTATATGGGTCCAAACTAAAATGAGGGAAAATGCCATCTAAAAAATTTTGTTAACGTATATGTTTAATATCTTGGTTTGTGGAATGAGAAATAAACACACCTATTTTTTTTTAACCTCCCCAAAAATCCACAAATAAAATCCAGGGTGGTGAATGCAGGAAATTTAATTATTTACTCAGATACATTACAACTGCTTTCGCCTCCTTTCTGTGAATGGCTAGTGTGCCTTGAACCATGAAGGTAGATTGTGCAAAATGAATGCTAAATCTAGTTCTGCTTAGGGAGACAGAGTAAGTGGGATTTGGGATGACTTCTTTGCTTTTTTTCTTTGCACTTTACTGTACTGCTTAATTTTAAAAATTATGGGTCTGTATTAAATGTCAAAACAACAAAGCTATTCCGAATTCAATGGTTACCGCTTCCATCAGGGTGTGATGGGGAAGGCAGAGCCAGGGGAGGTTTGAGATGTGGATCTGTTACAGAAAGTAGACTTTCCACAATGGCGGGAGGTGCTGGGGAAGTGGAGGCTTGAAGGGAGGGTGGGGGACCAGAAGAGTCAGCGTCCAGTCAGATCACGCACATCCAGTCCCCCGAGGTGAGACCGCCAAGAAGCAGCTGATGGAGAAGCTGGCTCTTCGCGCCTCCACAGCTGGCACCTGCTGAGGGGCCTGGAGTCAGGAAGAAGAAGGAAACGTGGAGCACAGGAGACACAGAGCAACCTGCGGCCGCCAGCACCCTAGGAAGGCCGGTCACTGTGTCTAACCAATGACCCTCCACAAGTTATGGCTGTTCCTTCACTTCCTCTTTCAAATTCCTCTTTTGGACAAATCTAACCTGGACCCACACAGGGATGCTGGAAACAAGCTCCCATCTTAACCAAGTTGACAACAGATATCACAGATACCATGACGCATCGTATGTACTTGTTTCTGACCAAGAGCTTTAAATTAAATTGGGCATAAGGAGGTCTATCCACAACCAGTTCACCCCATTCTTTATCAATCCAAACCTCCGACACAGCCTGTCGTATGCGTACACCTTGCCTTGTCACAATTTTTCCCCATTGGAAAGAGCCTGTTGTTGGACAATGGCTCTCTGCACTATGGAAATAACAGTATTTTCTACTCATTGTGTGTAGCTGAGGAAAATCTACCCTGACATACTCACGTTGCTACCACTCTTAATGCTGCAGAGACAAAATCTCATTAACACCAGAGCTGATTTGATTCTGTTCATGCACCAGCTACCAATCAGTGACAGATCACGGGGATTTCGTTGTAAGACATACAAGGAGAGCAGCCAGAAAAAAAATGTCTAACTATTGCTTTATTTTCATCCCAGTGTTTAGCACAGTGTTTACCCATAATAAGCAGCACTATTGGGGTGTCTGATAAAATAACACAGAAAGGCTGGTCTTGCCGCATCACTCGTTTGTTTCATCTTAAAGCTTCCAGGAGGTGCCACACAAGTGTGTGCATTGGGGTTACACAACCCGCACCGTGGGAACATTTTCAATAACGATGCCAGAGCACAAAAGGATTCAGCTTGGTTGTATGTAAAAATCACCCTTTCACAGCCATTTAGAAATCACCAAGACTATCGTTCTCTATGATGTAATTGGGAATGTCATTAGTATAGGCCAAGTTAATTTTGATCGTGTTTTGTTTAGTTCCTCATTTATACCTACTTTGTGCTTTATCTACTCTTGCTTGAGAAGGCATTGTTATGTGCTTAGGATTTTTAAAAATGTTGAGGGATTCTAAGTGTCGCCATAAAGAGGGACTAGCTTTTGCTCATCGCTTTGCAAAGAGTCTTATTATTTTATAATCTCATCATGAGTTCTTGAAACATTCTCTTTGAAAGGATAGATGACATATTCAAGAAAACATGTTATTAAAATTTCATAACCTGAAAACAGCCATTTGTGGTTCTGTCAGTACTTACGGCTCCTTCAAGATAGTGCTTGCAGCTCTCCTACGGTGCATTATTTATGACTATAAAGGAAGAGTAAAGCACTCTGAGTTATTAAAAGAAATGTTGGCCAGTGCAATATGAGCAGTGAGATAGCTTATGGATTTTGCTAAGTTCACCTTCGTGGAAAGAGAGTGAGCTTCAGAGCCACCAGATTTGGGTTCAAAATCTTCTCCATCATTTTCTAGCCAAAAATCTGATGGCTGGTTACGGATCCACTACAGGGCTCAGAATCCTTATCTATAAAACGGGAAGGATTATTTTTAGTTTGAGCCAAATGCTATTGCCGCTACTCTACCATTTCTGACTTAGAAAAGTGACCATTGTATGCGGTTCAGCCTAGTGGACTCTCTGCTGCCACCTGCAACACGGTCCGCGCTCAGTGGCTGTTCACTGCGATGCTGCCTTTTCCCTGGCCGGGCTTCGGAGCACGTAACTGGGGTGTCTGCATCCGTTTTCTTCAGCTGACGGCATCTCTGAGCTTCTGGTTCCTCTGAGCTTTCCTTTGACCTCTCCCTACTTTAGTAAGGCCTCAAAGCAGAACTGTAATCATCATCTTGAGCCAATTTTCCTAAACCTATGATCCCTTTCACTCTGAAACCCAAATCACACGTTATGGGGTCAGAAAACAGAAAGTCAAACTGGCAAGAGTAGCTACGTAGTCTGGGCTTCAGAGCCTGAAGTGCGGACCAGGAGGGTGGGTATAATCTACGTACAGCTCTCCTGCTCTCCGTGGGACAGACACCTCTGGTATTGGGAATTAACAAAGGAGAGCCCCTGGGCGGGAGAGACCCCACTCACCAGCCCTCACAAGTCTAATGTGCATTCTGTCCCTTTGCCCCTACCAAGAGGGCTCCTCTGGGTCCTGCCTCAAGGTGTCACTCCCCCGGGAGAGGAGCCCTAGGCCCCCTCCTGTCCTCTGCCAGCTGTGGGGGAGGGGCCTTCCCGTCCACATCTGTAAAGTATTGGTAGTTAGACTCTCTCAGTCCCTTCGGTGCTCATTTCTTTGGTTCTATAATTCCATGTTCTCTGACATCTGGGGGCTCCTCCGCAAACACCTGGGTTTTCCCGTTCATTACAGACAGTATGCGTTTTGCCAAACACAACGTGGCCATCCTTCCAGTCACTCGGGAGGTGCTTCGTGGAACAGTGCGAGCCGGGGAAGGCCAGCACGTGTCCGTTCATTCAGTGGACACGTGTGTGCCCGCTGCCTGCCGGCCACTGTTCTTGGGGCATCTACAAGCGACCCAAACTCCCTGTTCTGCATAGTTGGGGGTGAACAAGAAATAAACCTAAAGGGAAGATATAGTCGAAGATGTCGGGTACCATGGTGAAAGTTGTAAGAGATGTGCCTCCAATTTATCGTGATAGAAAAGAAGCAGCATGTGGCCAGGAGGCTGCTGCTGAATTTCCCAGAGCCCACAGGATGTGGGGTGGGGAGAGAGGATGGGAGCTGTACACGTGGCTGATAGCTCATGTCCTAGGAAGATTCATTCCCCTACCAGTGTTTCCCCAAGTGTGGTACGCATACCCCCAGGGGGACGGGAAGAGTTTGGTGGGGCTATGCAGTGCACCGTGCTTAGCTGCGCCTAATTCTATGTTCTCATGAGTACGAGGGGTACTCAGCGTTACGAAAATTATAGAAGGGGTACACATGTGTCAAAAGTTTGGGAAACACTGCTAGACAAAGGGAGGTAAGGCAACTTCTAGAGAAGGCCCTAGACCATTTTTTAAAATAACCCAATGGGATACAGCAAGACCTGGGCGACCTATTAGGAAACCAGTGACCAAATAGTCCTCAGCCAATGAGGAACTGGAGGAGGGTCTAAATAAATAAGCAATGTTCCCTGCCCCACGTGCAATCCTGGACAAAGGGTGCCCACCATAGAGAGTGTTATTAAAAGTCTCATTCTCGCCATGCTTCTGTTTCTAAGTCCATCATTTGACATTTGGACAGGTGAGCCATTTCTCACAAAAATCGAGCAGAGTGAGGGGCTGGGAGGCCAGCAGTGACCCGAGCTTGTAGCAGGTCCCGGCCCTCCCAGAGTTCCCTCCTGCCCCGGCTGTGCATGCAGCAGCTCCAGGTCCTGGCGGCAGCCTTGGTGAGAGGGCAAAGCAGGCCCCACAAGGCAGCGATCACTCACTCGTGCCAACTGTATGCCCGCTGGGAAGGACATGCCCTGTAAGAGAGCCCCACATTCGGCCACATCTAGGCCCTGGGTGTGTGTGTTCAACAAAGACGAGGACAGCATTTCCTAATTTTGTGAAGAATGACCTTCATTTTGAATTGAAAAATAGCCTGACAAATCCTTTGAAATGTAGGAGGCCTCAGAGGAACCCAGTCCTCCCCACCCTGGCCCGCCAGTGCTCCTCAGTGTCCTCCTCCCACAGCGGCAGCGGCCTCACGGGGAGCACAGGGAGGATGGGGAGCCCGGGAGCTGGCTTTCCCCAGGCTCCCTGAATCAGAACCTCTGGGAGGCGGCAGCCCAGGCTCAATAGCCCTTCAGGCGATTCTGAGGATGAAAATAGATAATACAAACATCCCATAGTTTTCATAGTCTTCTTGTTGGAGCTGAACTATGACAGTGCAGAATCAGCAGAGCAGACATGATGCTCGTGAAAGAAATAAAAACAAGGCAGACAGGCTGGCTCAGAGGCTAAAGGCGGCCTCAGGTCACACCGCTGGTGAGCACTGAGAGAGGAGGTTCGGCATTCCGCTTCCTTGCTGCTTCCAAGCTCTCTCCCTTTATTCTTTCCCAGCCCTCACTTCTTTTAGCCACCGTCTATATTCTGGAACTGAGAGGCCCGCCTCAAAGCCTCCGATCAGTAGGGGACAGAATATAGAGACGACAATGGAGATGTCGATATTGATAACAAAGATCTCCAGCGTCTGAACTGTACGTTTCTTAAAGTGGAGGGCGCAGAGTTCAGTTCATTGTTTCTCTCTTTAGCAAGAGAAGTGACCTTGCAAAGTTGGAAAATATGTCCTCAGAGGCCTCTCCGGTTACTTAGCGGTCTGCCTCCTGTTTCCTGGATCCTTCGGGAGGCCTGGAGCCAATGCCTGCCTCGTACCCGAAGGCCCCACAAGCTGCTGGCCTAGCGGCCCTGAGGATGGTGTGGTTTTGTGATCCACACTGCCATCTTCTGGGGAACCCCGCTCATAGCCAGCTGCTCAGGTTTTAGTGCAAAGATCCAAATCAAAGCGAGGCCCGCCTATCTCACTGGACCTCTTCCAAGAGCTGAAATGATGATGGCGACGATAAAATGCAGACAATGTTGAGGCTTACGGCTGTCCTCACTGTTTTAAAAGCATCTTTCACGAAGAGTACAGCTGAGGGGAACAGTGAAAGAGAAGAAAATACATAAGAGAGCTGTCATTATTTTGGAAAGCTCAGAGTGGATGGAATGGCTGTGGGGAGGAAGCAAAGAAGACTAAATGTGTACGGTCCACAGTGATCCGCTCTGGATCGCGGTTACTTTGTAAAATAACAGACCCTTATGGTCCCACCGTTCTGGAGGCCAGAAGTGCGAAAGCAAATTGGCAATAGGGCACATTCTTTATATATATATATTATTGATTTCTTACAGAGAGGAAGAGAGAGGGATAGAGAGTTAGAAACATCGATGAGAGAGAATCACCGATCAGCTGCCTCCTGCACACCCCCTACTGGGGATGTGACTGCAACCAAGGTACATGCTCTTGAGCAGAATCGAACCTGGGACCTTTCAGTCCGCAGACCGACGCTCTATCCACTGAGCCAAACCAGTTTCGGTAATAAGGCACATTCTTGCTGGAGGCTCTAACCCACATGTGTCAAACACAAGGCCCGCGGGCCAAATCCAGCCCGCCAGGCCTTGCAATGTGGCCCGCACCGCGCTGTCATCACTGCACTCCGCTGTCAGTTTATGACATTGTCAGTTTATGACTGTTCAGTAAACCATTCGGCCCGCAATTTAGGCTGGATTTTAGATTTTGTCCCCTTCTCCAATTGAGTTCGACACCCCTACTCTAACCCCAATCTCTGCCTCGTCCATCATCCCCTGGCATTGCCCGTGCTTCTGAGTTTCCTCTCCTCCCAGGAGGACACCAATCCCAGTGGAGCAGGGGCGCACCCTACTCCGCCATGACCTCCTCTTCACTAATCTCACTTGCAATGACCGTATCTCCAAGGAAGGTCCCAGTCTGAGGCTCTGGGAAGCACGCGGGCCTTGGGTTCAGATCTTGGCTCGGCCACTGATTAGCTGTTTAACCTTGAGCAAACCATTGGCTCTTTCTGAGCGTTTGTTTCCTCATCTTTAAGGTGAGGATGAGAATACCAACCCCACAGGCCTTTTGTAAGGATGGGTGTAAACAGCTTAGCCTGTGCCTGGCAGAGTAAGTTCCAAGCAGGAAACAGCTATTATTTTTGCTTTCACTGTCAGACCAAAAAAAAAAAAAAAAAGGCTTAACAAATTTCAAGAGAGGAGAAAAAAGGGTCACACACACTCTGGACCAAAACGTATCATTTAAATCTAGAGAACTTTTGGGAGTACAATTTACCTAACATTCTTTTCTCTCTGCGTTTCCTTTCTCCCAGTAAGACATTCCAATTTAGCCCCACCGACATTCCCTTGCAGCTAACTGACTGTTCCTCATGCAAGTGGTAACAATTGGGTCTATTTCAGTCTCATGTGGGAGCCTTGCAAGAGAGGCTTTATTGTAAAGTCTAAGAGTGCCCGCTGTCGCCACCTTTCCCATCCAGCCCCGCCCAGCTCTGTGCCAGCCTCACTTCCTGGGACTAGGTTCCCTCTAACCCGACTCCTTGACACCAAGACCCTGGTGTTAACAGAAGGGAGCTGTGAGGTCTCCGTGGCAGAAAGTAGCCCCCTCCTCAGCCTGAGTGCTCTCTCATGAAGGCCGGGGGTGGAGGGCACAGAGATGTTATCTGGGAAGGCCATGGTATCGACTTATTAGAAATCGCTAACATGTAAGTTGTATTCCTTTTCCAATAAATTAGAAACTCAAGAGGCCAGGACTTTCCCATGGGAGGAAGGAGGTTGAGAAATTTCCAGAGGCTGGCACTGTGGGGTCCATTTTTACCGCAGGGAAGGTAGTAAAATTGAGTTACCGAAGAGCCTCTGAGTGGTAACCATTTGCCAGCTGAGAGAAAAGCCCCCAAGTCATCAACTGTGGTATTTACATGAGCAAAATGTTCCATGTGCTCCCCTAAAAATGTCCATGTGGCTCTGTGTATACATGTGTTTACAGAATGTGCAAATAAATACGGGTGGAATATGAAACACATGCGCCTGTGTTTACAAGACACGCATCCACTTATGCTAACGAAATCACTCCCATCTGAGAACAAACGGCCATTATCTACAGAAGTGCTACAAACTAGAGAGATTACTGGGATTTTCGTCCTCACGCTTGGAGAAACTGAGTCACCAACGTTTTTGTCCCAAAAGGCTCCTTCTTGTTTAAGAGAAATCCTGCTTTGACCACAGAGGAACTTTAAGCTCACAGTTCACTCCACGCTCCTGAGAATGGTCCTCCCAGGAACTCCAGTATTCCTCTGAGCATACTTCTCTGAGCCTCCCCAGGACTTGGTCAGCATACACACCTCCGGGAGCCTCAGGTGTTTAAAATGCGAATTTCTGAATCCCACCTGCGGAAAGGATGTCTCAGTGAGCTCCAGGGACCTGCACTCTTAGCGTGGGCCCTGAGGGAGGCAGGGCCGGGAACACTGCCCTAATGTCCCCGAGGTGGAATGATGATGAGCAGTGAGTTGTCTTCTTTTTTTTAATGGGGGTGAGGGGGCTCAGTGCACCCTCAGAAACCCAGCTCCGCCGGAAGCTCACGGATTTGAGGTCGCAGAGCCCCGGGCAGCGCGAATAGAGGTGTGCGCGGCGGTGCCCCCGTCACACAAACCCGCTGTGGACCAGCCCTGGCTGAGCAGCGCCCGCCCTGGGTGCAATGGACTTCACAGTCCCATGTCCCCGCCATGCAGCTCCCGCTATGCAGCCTCCTCCATGACCACGGCACTTCACTGCAACCCGGAGATTGCCATTGGCCGCATGCATTGAACTGCTGCAGAGGAGCGGCCTTGCTCAGATCTCACCGGCGCTCACATGCACACCTTGCTGTGCACGTGTGTAATACTGTCACGTGTGTAGGTTTGTATGATTGCAATCACCGTCAGGCCACAGAACTCTCCATCACCACAAAAGTTGATGTTAACCCTTGTATAGTCACCCTCTCCGCCCCCCCACCAATCCCACCCAGACCCCTGGAAACCACTGACCGGTTCTCCATTTGAGCAACATTTAAAAAAAAAAAAAAGAAATACAACAGAGCAAATGAAAATATGCAATTCAAAGGAGAGGAGGGAGTATTGATTTGGGAAACTTTTGTTGTTATATACACGTTAGTGACTCAGCTCGGGAAATCGCACAAGACCCAGACCCGGGACCCCAGACTCCATGCCGCGGACTCCCCCGAGTCCCGCCAAATCTCCAGACCCAGAGTCAAGCCCCTGTCCACCCAAGCGTGCCTTGCCACACATGCAGCCTCCTGGTGACCAGTCTTTGGTAGTTATGGCATTAGGGCCACTGGGTTTTTACAATATAGATGTGGATGTGTATGGGTATGTGTATGTGTATGTGTATGGGTATGTGTATGGGTATGGGTATGGGTATAGGTATAGGTATAGGTATAGGTATAGGTATAGGTATAGATATAGGTATAGGTATAGGTATAGGTATAGGTGTAGGTGTAGGTGTAGGTATAGGTACTGTGTTGTGTTAGAAAATATATTTCTTCCCTAGCCAGTATGGCTCATGGATAGAGAGCATCAGCCTGCAGACCGAAGAGTCCCAGGTTCAATTCCTATCAAGGGCATGTACCTTGGTTGCAGGCTCTATCCCTGGCCTTGGGGGCTGGGGGAAGGCAACCAATCAATGTGTCTCTCTCGCATCAGTGTTTCTTTCTCTCTCTCTGTCTTTCCCCCTCCCTTCCATTCTCTCCAAAAGTAGATGGAAAAGTGTCCTTGGGTGAGGATTAACAAAAGGAAATTATATTTTTTATGGAGAGTTGCAAGTAGAAAGTAAAATAAAATTGAAAAATGCCCCGATACAAGACAGCCTCCAGCCTCAGCAAAACCTCCCTGCCTCCCCAGGCTCACAGGCATGGGTGGCATGGAGGCCTTTGTCCTCCTCTGAGAGCTGCTGCTGTCCTGCAGGCCTTTAACTAATGACTATCCGCTTCATATTTGGATGGAAATTTACCATCTGAACCCTAAGTGTTTGCATATTCGCACTTAGACCTGCAGCTGGGGACAAAGGGAAAAGAAGAGATAAAGGGGTTCAAGGGATGTTCAAGTTCTGCTTCCCGGGCCCAGCCTCCCTGGGTCTTAAAAGCTAACCGAAGCCAAGTGATAAGCCCCTCATATCTACTGACCCCTCAAAGTCTGTTCCAAGGAGCAGATAATGATGTTCCTGGGACTTTTTTTTTTTTTTTTTTTTTTTCCATGAGCCATTTAATAGTGTCCTATGCACACTCAGGCAATTTCAGAAAATCCTGAAGGATTTATCACAATTTTAAATAAAAATATTTGCTAACATTCTTAACTTTAAGATAAACCTTTATTTCCTTGTTTCACAAAAGAAGATGGCTGAGTAGGTGTTTTTGGTGATTAGTTAGAGACCAAATCCCATGTCCTTGTCTGACTCCTACTCTTCCTTTGCTTCCACCTTGGCTGGGGCTGCGGCAGCAGCAGGGGCAACTGAGTTGTCAGCAGCAGCCTGGGGGCAGCAGCCCTGGGGGCAGCAGCCACAAATGCAGAGGGATCAGCCAAGAAGGCCATGACCTTTTCTGAAGTGGGGAGGCAATCAGTGTCCACAGACAGAACCAGGACCACTGTGTCCATGGATGGAGAATGGGGCCCTGATGCAGCACTGGGGAAGCAGGCTGCAGACACCCTGCAGGAAGTGAGCGTGCAGCCTGGTCTGGGCTGTGGAGCGCTTCAGGTTGTGGACGCCACCATGTCAAACACCTGCTGGATGACTCGCTCAAGGGAGAAGGGGAGGTGGTCTCACTGGCTCCCACTTTGTCTCCAGTCTTAGCTCAGGATTTCAGCAGTGCCCCTGGAGACTGTGATGACGGCTAAGGCCTGGAAGGAGGTATTCTCAGGCCTCAGATTAGTACTCTGGCTGGCACAGCCGCTTCACCCGGGGCAGTGGCACCAGCCTGTCGTGCAGAAAACCTACATCCCCCTGGATAGGAGATACCAGTTCCTCCTGAGCTGGGATGTTCCCAGGTGTGCTTGCATGGCTTTGCACCTCACAGTTCTTGTCCATCAGCACCACAGCCTTCCTGCTTAGAGACGTGCGGATCTGCTGCATCTATTTGCTTGGAACCCCCATTGTCTGCTCCCACAATGAGTGTTTTGTATAACCATCCCCAAATTAGGTGATCTTAAAGAAGAAATAGGGCCCCCAGGTAGCCCTGTCTTCCCTGGGCATCATGGCCGTGCATTTGGGATTGTCACACAAGGTTTAAAAACAATGTCACTTTCACAAAGACACCTGGTAAGAGAAGGCATTAACATTCTAAATAATGTATTTCATATTAGTAACAGGGGTAATATTTTATAACAAAAAAAAACCTGGCTAAAAAATAAATGGATGGATGTATAGATCAGATTCCCATTGATTTTTTTTTCTTATTCCTTATTTCTAATGCCATAGAGCAGTGGTTGGCAAACTCATTAGTCAACAGAGCCAAATATCAATAGTACAATGATTGAAATTTCTTTTGAGAGCCAAAATTTTTAAACTTAAACTTCTTCTAATGCCACTTCTTCAAAATAGACTGGCCCAGGCATTTTGCAGAAGAGCCACACTCATGAGCCGCAGTTTGCCGACCACTGCCTTAGAGCATCCTGACTCAAACACATAGGTCATTGCGAAGGGCAAGTGTTTGGTGAACTTATCAAATACCTTCAGAAACTATGCGAAGCTTTCTCCCTAGGATGCCTCTTAGCACCTGCAGCATTTAGACATGAGTTTTAAACGTGCTGGACAATTTCACCAATTGTCTGCCATGGTCCGATTTCACCAATGAGTGAAGGAAACCACCTAGAGCTGGGAAAAGTCCAGCTCTCGGGCCCAAGCCATTAGCAATAGAGCCTGGCTGTCTTCCGAAGTCTGACAGCCTATTCTAGATGCTAAGAATTTTTATAGTTTGGGCCTGAAGTGATTGATTCAGGTCTTTCAAGATAAAATGTGCTGCCAGATGTCACTTGAACAAACATTCTGAAATCACGGAAATGATCGTTAGTACAATCACCATTTTTTCACTTCAAAGCCTCAGGTGAACATTCCTTACTTTGATGGCCATCCTAGTTTATTTGGGGAAAGCAATATCTCATGTTTGCTACTCCATTCTGGCCATAACAAACACCGCAACTTCTCCATTTTTCATATACTGACTCAAGATCTCAGGAGAAGGCCAGCACCCACAGAGGCAGCCTTTTTTCTTTGTCTGTGGGTACAGAGCTCACCCCCGTCAGCAATGATCCACGATAGGCCTTTTAGGTCACATCACATCTTCCAGGTTCTTTAATCAAACACACATGTGTCAGCTTCCCACAGCATGGGTTCTCATTGGTGACCAGCAATGAGAAAGTCGTTGATTCTTCTTCCTCATACAAACAAGAACTATGGCAGGGAGAACGGTGTGCTGTCCCCACATAGTTTCCTCCTGGTACTTCCCAAAGAGTCTTGTCCAGGCCAGGGTATTTAAGAGATGATGTGCCTTCTCCATCTCTTTTCATGCAGCAATGTGCTTGGAGGACCCTGTTCTACACGGCCCAGCTACAACCCGGAAGGAGGGACCCAGCTACCTCAGACTTCATAAAGGCATAGTTCCAGGCTTCAACTGCTGTTCCGTGTAGTCCAGCTAACTTGACTTGTACATAGGCCAAAATTGACTTGTCCTATGGACATGGCATTTAAATCCAGCTATACAGTAAAGTAGCTGCTCATACACACATGACAGTGATGGCCTTTCCACTTTTGCTGCCCCTGGATTTTCGGTGATGTCCACAGAGGTGTTTTATGCAGGCACTTTGTGAATACATTTTCCTCCTGGCATACCGTTACTAAATCTGGGACTGCTTTTATCAGATTCTTGGCAGCAAAGCAATCTACTTGTTTTTACTGAAAAGAATGGGGGTCTGAATGACGTCTCTATGGTTTTGGTTTCTTCTTTGTCTGTAGCAACAACATTCCATGCTGCAAAGCATTACCTTGTACTTGTCCTAGAAAAACTCAGCTGTTCCACTAGAGAGCTCAGAGTGTTTCCCAGGTGAAATCATCACTTGTTAGATTCACACAGACTCATCGTCCATATTCACAAGAGATCCTACCCACTGCTTAAATGCAGGGTGCTTTTCTGAATTGCAGGTTCTGTTATTGTGCTCACTGCCTTCTTCAGGCCTCAGTGAACTACATTTAAAATGGTAATCTGGTGTTCTAAACTGGGAATAAAGCATAACTGTCTCAGCCCAGGTCCTCAAGAAAAGCAGAGCCTGAGGCAAGGATTGACGTTTTGCTATTTCATTTGGGAAGAGCAAGCCTAGGGCAGGGAAGGTGAGGGAAAGGGGCTCAGGGGCAAGAGAAGACGTGAACCCATGTGATGTAACACCTTACCGCATTGGCCACGGCATCACCCTGAGCCGGGAAGAGAAACAGTGGGCTGTGCAGTCCACTCCCCAAGGGGGACCTCTCTGAGAGGGGGCCACTGCATGGAAGAGGCGGAATTCATCTGACCAACTAATCCTGAATTCTGTATCCCAGGGGTCAGTGCCCACCCCCGATGGCCAGACGCCCCTCACTACTGGTTGAGCCATCTTATTCTTTGCGGCTTCTTAGGTTCCTTTCTGTCCTCTACCAAATGAAGAGGACATTGTGAAGTGCCTTGAAGACTAAGCCGAATAATAAATTTAAAACCTTACCCATAGCACGTACTCGCATAAAGGATTGCTAAAGGGAAAGATCCTGGGAACTCCTAAACGCTCAGCTTTAGAGAAGAGTTCCCATTCACCTAAGAAATGACGAGAACCTGTGATCAGCAACCACAAAGGGACAGCGGAGACCCCTGGGTGTGTTGACAGACTTAGAACCTGTCCCACAGGGATGGCAGCTGGTTTGACTATATTCATGAGGGTGGAGGGAAAGAATGGAATCCAAAAGTGTTTCTGCAGGAACAAGCAAAAATTAAATGATTTGAGATGGAAAAGACCAATGGCCAAACACAATAACTTATAATGGCTCCCTCAGGAAAACGTCCATTTCAATATTATTCTAGGAACCCAGAAGATGCTGGAAATCACTTATTCCACCTTGTTTCTGCCTTTTCTTTTTTTCTTTTTCTTTTAATTTTTTTTTTTTTTTTTTTTTTTTGTGTGTGTGTGTGTGTGTGTGTGTGTGAATTAAGTTTACATCTCCATCTCTAGTCTCACTGGGGCAGAGTTACTCCTTTAAATGTGGGAGGTAAGAAAATCAAAGTTCCCAGACTTGGCTCTCGACTTCCCCCCACGTGGAGCTCACTCGTTGTGAGTGGCACCGTCACAGGTTCCACTGCCGAGTGGCAGCCCCGCGGCACGTCAGCCAAGAAGCTCACGCGCGAGAAGAAACACCTCGAGCCCTGCGGGAAGCAGAGCCAGCGCCAGCGCAGCCAAATTAAACCCTGAAGCGGAGACCTTTAAAAAGCGCCGTTCTCATGTTACTTGTTACTTCTTTACAGGGCGCACAACCAAATACCTTAACTTTCTGTTGAGTCCCGTAAGGACACATTTTTCAGTCAGAAAATACTTCTTGAGATTTGGGCTGGGACGATAAACATTCATGTGAAAGCATTGCATGAACTTCCTATACCCAGGACCTTACCATTTGGTTGAAAACATGTGAATTAACTAAGATTATAGTGAAAATGACGTCTAAGGCTGTAAGATTCTGGACAAATGGGGGATAAAGATAGCTAAGACCTGGACAGACGTAGACTTGAGGCAAATTGGGAGAAGATAGAAAGAGCTCGGCTGAAAGCAAGCGGACCTTCGAGGCCCGGGGAAAGCCGTGCGCACAGGTCCAGAGGGAAACGTGCTTGCCACAGTCAAGGAGCAGAGTGGGAAATAATCACAGAAAGTGGTTATTGAGCCCTTACTGTCCATGTGGCGGTACTAAGCCCTTCAAAATTATTCTCATTTAGTTCTCTAGGAGCCCCACAGAACAGGCATTCTCATCATCTCATTGTCAGAGGTAACACTGACCTTGGAAAGGGAATGACTTGCCCAGGGTCAAAATGTTAGTTACTGACTGGCAGGGATTTGAACTCAGGACCAAGGTTCAGACCAGACTGTGAGGAGGCTTACCTGCTAGACCTGTGTGGGGTAATGGGTAAGGCAGAGAGAATGCAAGGAGGAATGAGCCTCCTCCAGCTGGGGAGAAAGACTAGATCTCCAAGCAGTAGACAGTGGTGTGCGGGATGGACCGGAGCTGGGAATGCAGGGCCAGGGCAGGGTGTAGAAGTCAGATCCTCAGGCTGCATCCCAGAAACGCTGGGGTGAGCCCAGCAACCTGTGAAAGAAGGGAGGGAGGGAGGGAGGGAGGGAGGGAGGGAGGGAGGAAGGAGGGAGGGACAGAGGGAGGGAGGAGGGAGGGAGGGAGGAAGGAGGAAGGAAGGGAGAGAGGGAGAGAGGGAGGAAAGGAGGGAGAGAGAAGGAAAGGAGGGAGGGAGGGAGGGAGGGAGGGAGGGAGGGAGGAAAAAAAGGGATGAAAGGAGGAAGGAAGGAAGGAAGGAAGGAAGGAAGGAAGGAAGGAAGGAAGGAAGGAAGGAAGGAAGGAAGGAAAGAAAGAGGAGCCCACTTTCCCTCAGAGGGTTCAGATGGGGAATGAGAATACAGTGGTCAGACTGGGCGCTTTTAGGCCTGGGTTTGAGTCCTGGACCTGCCCCATCCTGCACCTCTTTGAGCCTCAGTGTCCCCATGTGTGAAATGGAAACAGCAACAACAGCTGCCTCACAAGGGTCTTTTGGGCATGGAATGAGACCATGTAGGAAAACATGCTATCGAATGTTCTACAATATAGGCTGTTATAGGTGACAGACAGGAAGAGGTAAAGGGAGCCGTGTTCATGGCTTGGTTTCATGAAGCATGAACTACATGTGCAGTTACAGTGATGGTACCATCGCTAACTGTGAATGTCCTTGTGGACAGTTAAGGACCCCAAGGTCAGGGATGGGGATACAGAGTTAGGAATCATCAGCAGTGAGATGAGTCGCTTTTTGTCAGGAAGAGGGAGCAAGTTTAAAAGTTTAAATAGAGGGTGCACCACAATAGACAGATATGGAATCTGGTCGGAGTTAGTAAATATAGTATTCAAGCTACAAACTCAGTCTGCAAGATATTTAACATTTAATTAGTTAACTTATTTGATACAATTCAGAGGTTTTTAGTATATTCACAATTATCCACTGAATTAGCATACCTATTTAGATACGGTAACCATTACCGCTACCTAATTACTGAACATTTCATCACCCCAAAGGGGAATCCCAGAGCACTGGCCATCAGTCCATTCCCTCTGCCCTCAGCACCTGGCAGCGATTAATCTACTTTCTGGCTCCGTGGTCTTGCTTATTGTGCACAATTTATGTAAGTGAAAACATACATGTGGCCTTTTGTGTTTTCCAGCTTTCTCCATATTGTAGCATAAGTCAGTACTTCATTTCTTTTTACTGCTGAACTGGAGGCACAATGCATGAAATTCATGCAAGAGTAGGCCTTCCTTCCCCCGGCTGCTGGCACCCGCTGCCCTCTGGCACCCAGGATCTGGGCTGCCCTCTGGCCGCTGGCAGGCACCCGGGACCCGGGCTTCCCTGGCAGCCCCGGCTTCATCTAGAAGGTCATCTGGAAGGACACCCGGAAGGACATACTATCTAATTAGCATATTATGGTTTTTTTATTATAGATAATATTCCATTGTATAGATCTAACACAGTTGCTTAACAATCATTAATTCATGAACATTTGGATTGTTTGCACTCTTGATATTTAGAATAATGCTGCAATGAGCATTTGTGTACAAGCTTTTGAGTGGACATATGTTCTCAATTCTCTTGAGTATATATCTAGGAGTGCAATTATTCAAATCCTTCACCTATTTTTAAAAATTGGGTTATTTGCCTTTTACTTTTGAGTTTTAAGAGTTCTTTATATTTTTTTAAAAAATTTATTGTTGATAGTATTATAGATGTCTCTCATTTCTCCTCGTAGCCCCCTCTATCCAGCCCCTCCCCGCCTCAGGCCTTCCCACACTGCTGTCTGTGTCCATGGGTTATATACTTTTGATATAAGTTCCTTGTCTGCTGTATGACTTGCAAATATTTTCTCTCCTCCTATGCATTGTCTTTTCACTTTTTTAGTACTGTCCTTTACATTACAGCACAAAGATTTTTAATTTTTGATAAAGTTTTCTTTAACTTTTTTTAAAAATTGCTCATATTTGTTATGTAATAACTAAAAACAAAACCACGGCCTAGTCTGAAGTCACAAAGATTAGCACCTATATTTTTTCAGAGTTTTCTAGTTATAGTGAGGTCTTCTATCCATTTAGACTTAGTTTTTATATGTGATATTAGGTATGGGTCCAACTTTTGCACATGGATATTTGGTTGCCCAAGCCTTATTTGTTGGAAAAAGTATTCGTTCCTCATTGAATTTTCTTAGCGTACTTGTCAAAACTCAATTGGCCATAAATGTAATAGCTTATTTCTGGACTTTTAATCCTATTCTATTGATATATATGTCTATCCTTTTGCCACTATCATACTGTCATAATTACTAAAGTTTCAGAGAGGAAATGTGAGTTCTTTTACTTTATTCTTTTCAGGGTTGTTTTGGTTATTTTTGGTTTTTGGTTGTTTTTTTGCATTTCTATATAAATTTTAAGATCAACTTTTCAATTTCTGCAAAAAAAGCAGCTGGGTGTTGATAGGATAATAATAGTGTTGAATCTGTAAAACAATTTGAGTATTGTCATGTTAATAATATTAAATCTTCCCATCTATGAACATGGGATGTCTTTCTATTTCTTAGGTATTTTTTTATTTATTTAACGATATTTTATTTATTTCAACAATATTTCATTTATTTCAACAGTATATGTTTTATATTTTTGTTAAATTAAATATGTAATTATTTTTGATGCTGTTATAAATTGAACTGTTTGGATTGTTCTTTACTAGTGTTTATAAATACAATAGATTTTTGTATGTTGGTTTAGTATTCTGAAAACTTACTGTATTTGTTTAATTCTATTATTTTTTAGTGTGTGTGTTCTTCAGAATTTTCTGTCTAAAAATAATGTCATCTGCGAATGAATACAAATGGTTCTACTTCTTTTTTTACCAACCTGGATGCCTTTTTTATTATATTTATTTTGTCTAATTGTCCTGAATTTATTTTATTTTTATACAATTTTTTTTCTTTAGCTTCTATTCTGCCAAGCTGTGGAATCATAATTATCAGTCAATTTGGATCTGTCCTACATTTTCTGGACTTGTGTCTGATTTCTTAAGGGGCTTGTCCAGAATCAAATCATCCATAGAGGAGAGTCCTGGATACCATCATCATTCTTGTTTTCATCTAATTTTCAGCCACTGATACATGTAGATCACTGCTCCGTCCTCCCTGGCCCTGCTGCTGGCCTCCTCAGACCTATAGCTCTGTGTTGAGTTGCTATAGCTCTTGGGTGCTGACAAAACACCCAAATAGCTCCCAGCTTTCTCTGGGAGCTACAGGAAACTCTGTTAAGATTGTCTTGGACCTGTCTCCTAAATATAGCCTTGGTCTTTTGGCCTGAGGGTATTAGAAGAACGTGTACCTTGGGCTTTCCCTGGGCGTGGGGAACATGGTTCCTTTCTGCCTGGAGTCCCTAAAAAACGTGGAGCTCAGTTATCTGACCCTGAACCCCAGGGTTTGGCTACAGGTTGGGGCCACCTGCAGAGCCTGACTCTCAGGCACATCATTCCAGCATCTCACTCTCTGGGTTTCTTTCTGCCTCTGAATTTCCCCTCTAGAGTATTTTCATATGGGGAGGGTCATTTAGATGGGCTCCTTACTATTCCTGCTACATTGGTGACTTTGCCCCCAGGGGACATTTTCCAATATCTGGAGACATTTTATAACTAGGAATGAAATGGGTGTTACTGGCATCTAGTGGGTAGAAACCAGACATGCTGCTAAATGATTCACAATGCACAGGATCCTCCCACAACAAGTAATTATCTGGACTAAAATGTCAGTAGGTGGAGGTGGAGAAATCCTGTAATACATCTGTTGTTTAAGCTTTAAACCCCTGAGGATTTGGGTTTATGAAATACTTTTCTAAAAGCATTTCAATCTGAGTGTCTGTTGTCACATTGCCATCCCGTGGGCATGGAGGCAGGTCTGTTTGCTCAGGAGTTGTAGGAGCAGGAGGAAATGACAAGGAACACAGATAGCAAGGAAAACAAATGAGCCACAGGCATGCATAACACATAATAAAAGGATGTTGAATAAAAGAATACCAGGTATTAGTCCTTGTATATAAAGTTCAAAAAACAGGCAAAATTGCTATGTTGGGGAATTCATAGCTGGATGGTAGCAAGGGTATGCTTGCCATAAAAGTCAGGGTGGTGATTAACTCGGGCCTGGCAGCTGTGATAAAAAGGACACAAGATGAGGATCGAAGGTACTGGCTCTGTTCTCTTTCTTGTGTCCTTTAAACAGTGCATTTTTGTTTTATAAACTTCTAAAAAGTAAAGCAAAAACATCACATTAGTCAAAAACCACATTAGACTTAAAAAAAATCTTATTTTCCGGGAACAGAAAAAGTATATAAGTGGAAAAATAGGTAAATTTTAAATAAAATCTGGGGCTTAGTTCATTGTAATGTAACGATGTTAACCTCATAGTTTTGACATGTCCTCGGTAATCTAAGATGTTAATAATTGAGGGAATTGGGTGAAGTATGTATGGGGTCTCTGAACACTGCAACTTTTCTGTAAATCTAGAATTAATTCAGAATAAAAAGTGTATTTTAAAAAAAATCACACCTGAACATGTTTAAACATGAATTCCTCTAGCTGTGTGGCTTTTTCCTCGCATGGTATGAGCAGTAACAATGAAAATAACAGCAGCTAACACTTGCAAAGCACTTATTTTGTGCAAGGCACTGCTCTGGGCACTTAACACATGCTCACTGACTTCATCCTGACGGAATTCCTAGCATTAGGTTTCATACTGTCTCCGTTTGGCCAGCGGGTAACAGAGACGCAGAGGGAGGCAGCGAGGAGGGGAGGGTCCAGCGGTGGCAGCAGGCTGCCCCCACAGTCTGTGCGCATGATCAGTTACCACTGAGAGTAGCAAGTCCAGAGAAGTACAAAGAAACGGAAGAAGCCAGATTCTCGGATGTAAACCAGTATTTTCACTCAGCGTGTTTCCTTCCTGCCTTTTCCCCTTATGTTTTCATTTGACGTACACCTATTTGTAGCCCGATTTTCTTTTTACCGTGAACATCACATGATGAGCATTTTTCATGCCACTAAAAGCTAAAAGACAGCGTGAAAGGCTACCCAATAGTCTGTGTAGAGATGCACTGTGCATTTGTTTCCAATTCCTGTGTCATTATATAGAAGGCTGCCACGAACATCTTCTTAATTTATGCTTATTTCTTTGATTATTTGTTCAGTTTCTTCTCCTCCTCCCCCTCCTCCCCCTCCTCCTCCTCCCTCTTCTCCTCCTCTTCTTCCCCCTCCTCCTCCTCTTCCTCCTCTCCTTCCTCCTCTCCCTCCCCCTCCTCCTCCCCTTCCTCCTCCTCCTCCTCCCCCTCCTCTTACCCTTCCTCCTCCTCTTCCTCCTCCTCCTCCTCCTCCTCCTCCTCCTCCTCCTCCTCCTCCTCCTTCTTCTTCTTCTTCTTCTTCTTCTTCTTCTTCTTCTTTGTCATCACTTTTTTTCTGTGTTTTCTTACCACATTAGTATGATACCACTTTAGTATGAAAATTCACAAGCTTTTAAAATTCTCTACCTCACACCATTCAGTATTCTCCCTTACGCTTCAAGAATAAGGGCAGATTTCCCACACTCCAGATGTGAGGAAGCAATGGGAATGGCGTCTGTTCTAAGCCCTGAGGGAAGGGAGGCCACGTGAAGCGGGATTGAGGCAGTGATGGCAGCAGTAACATTGCAAAGCACCTAGTCATGTGCCACCTGCTGTTCCAGGCAGTGTCTCACTAGTCCTCTGACCAGAAATACTGGCCGTCCAGCTTATAGATGAGGAAACTGAGTCCCAAACCCACAGAGTTCGGTTCAGAAGGAAGAGAGGGCAAGGGAATAGGGATGGTTTGGAAGTGGAGAGCTGCAGACAGACCTCTTGGGCTATGTCTCTGAGCAACACACTGGATGCACTTATGCCAGGACTTGCACTTAATATTTACTATATATATATATATATATATATATATATATATATATATATATATATACACACACACACACACGCACACACACACACACACACACACACACATATATATATATATATATATATATATATATATACACACACACACACACACACACACACACACACACACACACATACTGTAGCCCTGGCTGGTTTTGCTCAGTGGATAGAGCATCAGCCTGTGGACCAAAGGGTCCCGGGTTCAATTCTGGCAAAGGCATGCAGCTCGGTTGCAGGCTCCGCCCTGGCCCAGGCCCCTGGTTGGGGCTCGTGCGGGAGGCAACCTATCAATGTGTGTCTCTTACGTCGATATTTCTCTCTGTCTTTCCCTCTCTCTTCCTCTCTCTAAAATTCAATAAAGAAATATCCTTGGGGGGAGGATTAAAAAATAAATAAAATAATATTTACTGTAAAAACAAATCCTTCAACCCCTTATCTTTCAGCTCAGAACCCTCTGTTTATGACATTATACTACCACCTTCCCCAATCCACTTGGCAGGAGGTGGGGTGGGGCCTGGCGGCAGCTCGGGCTAATTAGACTGAGACACGGGGAACCTCTGATCCCACCCCAGGCCCAGATGAGCATCTGCGTCCTAACCAGATCCCGGGGCCGCGGGCACACTGCCCTGGGCAGCGGTGCTCCCAGAGGTCCTCGGAGGAGCACTGTCTCAGGGTGTGCCTGAGCCCGGCGCAGCACCACAGCCAAGGCACAGGCTCCAGCCCAGCTCTGCTCACAGAAGGCTCAGAGGGTATCGCCACAGCGTGGGCTACCTGGGGCTCAGAAAAGTGGTTGTGGGATCAGAGAGCTTCAGCTCCACCAGCATTTTTCTCTCTCTCCGATTCCTGCTTCTACCTGCAGCCAACTCCAATGATGCTGGGGCGGCGGGAAGCATCCTGTGAGTGAAAACCGGCTGGGCCGGTGGCCACTCTTGGCGGAATAAGCTGCCACCAAAGGGCAAACCAACACTACCCTGGGGAGGAGGCGGCAGGAGGAGGGTGCCCCGGAGTTTATGCTTTTTCCAGAAGCTTGTTTTTTGTTGGGGGAACTGACCAAGTCCTTAGCGGAAGCCCAGCCTGCTGGCTGTGTGATGAGGGCACGAGGGCTTTCCCTGCCATCAGGCAGCTAGTGGTGGGCAGAGTGCTCACATCGGTTCTGCAGCCCCAAGCCCAGCTCTGCGCAACCAGGTGATGCTGGGCGAGCTGGTGCTCAGCACCCACTGCCAGCTCCTCGAAGGCTCTCCTGTGCCTCCCGCAGGAGGAGCTCCTTAGACCCTCCCACAGCTGGGATCCCCGGGATTCGGATTAGATGCACTCCCGATGGCTGAAGGTGGAAGCTGGCACCAGGCATCTGTGTGCTTTCTGCTGGCAAACTGGGTGACCGAGGCCTGAAGCGGGGCTGCCTGGGGTTTGAGAGGCATGGAGGACACTGGTTTTTGCCAGTGCAGATCTAGGACAAGAGATGTAGTTGAGGGAAAGCTGAAACTACGAGGCCTTCTGACCCCAGAACCATGCGTGTATCAGAGGCAATAGCTGGCCAGCTTCTTCTCCTCTCCCCCTCCCGCCTCCCTCTCCTCCCTCTCCTTTCCTCCCTGTCTCTTCCCTTTCCTCCAGTCTCCTCCCATTTCTCTTCCCTCCCCTCCCTTCCCCACATTTATTTTCCCCTCCCCTCCTCTCCCCTGCCCCTTTTCTCCCCCTCATCCTCCTCCTTTTCCCCCCCAATTTGGTTGCTCTAATTTTTTTAAATCTCATCCCATCCTTGCTGCAATAAATTAACCTTTTACTAGTTGATAGGTGTAGAATGATACTTTGCTTTAATTTAAGGTTTTAAATTTACTCATTAATTGTACGAGAAAAGATTTACTGACAATCTGTATTTCTCTTTTGGAGAACTGTTTATTAATGACTTTTTCCTATTATCTATTTTTTTTGTTTTTCTTGTTAATCCCCAAGAGCTCTTTATATATTAAGGTTATTAACTCTTTATTAGCTGTTGCAAAAAAAAATCACACCTTGCTTTTTATCTTTTCATTCAGTTTATACTAATTTTTAAGACTTAAAAAATTTTAAGTTTTATGGGGTAATATTTATCAATCTTTTTCTTCAAAGACAATAATGACTTGCTTCTTTTGTTCAAATTTCCTTTGAGTCTTTTTTTATATACAATCACATTAATCTCTGGAGCGTTTGTCAGGGGAAAATGAGCATTTCTGGGACAAAAGAATAATATGAAAACGAGTATTCATTCCTGCCAAGAAATTAAGCTATACTGATTTTCTTTAATCAGACATATTTCAAAGTATTTCTAAATTCCCATCCCTTATCCCCTCCTCTTTAGCAACAATTAACTTGTTTTCTATATCTAGGAGTCTGTTTCTGCTTTGTTTTATTTATTTGTGTATTTTTTTAGACTCCACGTATAAGTGAAGTCATATGGTATTTGTCCTTCCCTGTGTGACTTATTTTACTTAGTATAGTTTCTCCAAATCCACTTATGTGTCACAAATAGCAAGATTTGGTTCTTTTTAAAAAATATATATTTTATTGATTTTTTTACGGAGAGGAAGAGAGAGGGATAGAGAGTTAGAAACATCGATGAGAGAGAAACATCGATCAGCTGCCTCTTGCACACCCCCCACTGGGGATGTGCCCGCAACCAAGGTACATGTCCTTGACCGGAATTAAACCCAGGACCTTTCAGTCCACAGGCCGATGCTATATCCACTGAGCCAAACCGGTTTCGGCTGGTTCTTTTTTTATTGCTGAATATTCCATTATCTAGATACCGCATCTTCTTTATCCACTCATCTATTGATGGACATCTACATTGCTTCCATATCTTAGCTATTACTAATAATGTTGCAATGAACATAGGGGTGCACCTATCTTTTAGAATTAGTATTTATGTTAGTTTTTTCAGAGACACATCCAGAAGTTAAATTGCTGGATCATATGGAAGCTTTATTTTTAGTTTTAGAGGAACTACCATACAGTTTTCCATAGTGGTTGTACTATTTAGAATCATACCAACAGTGCATGAGGGTTCACTTTTTTCCACATTATCACCAGCACTTGTTATTTGTTGACTTATTGATGTAGCCATTCTTACAAGTCTGAGGTGACATCTCACTGTGGTTTTAATTAGCATTTCCCTGATGATTAGTGACTTGAGCATCTTTTCATTTGTCTGTTGGCCATCTGTATGTCCTCTTTGGAGAAATGCCTATTCAGGTCCTCTGCCCATTATTCGATTGGATTGTTTGTATTTTTGGTGTTAGGCGTATGAGTTCCTTTTATATTTTGAATTTTAACCTCTTACCAGATGTATCATTTGCAAATATATTCTCCCACTCAATAGACTGTATTTATGTTTTGTTGATAATTTCCTTTGCTGGGCAAAAACTCTTTGAGATAGCACCATTATTTATTTTTGGGGTTTGTTTTTTTTTTCCCCTTGCCTGAGGAGACATACCCAAAAAGATACTGTTAAAAGTGATGTCAAAGAGTTTTACTATCTATATTTTCTTCTAAGAGTATTATGGTTTCAGGCCTTCAGTTTTTAATCCATTTTTAATTTATTTTTGTAGGTGGTGTAAGAAAGTGGTCCAATTTCTTTTTTCATATATCTGCACAGTTTTCTCAATACAACTTATTAAAGATATTGTCTTTACCACATTGGATATCCTTACTCCTTTTGCCAAATGTTAATTGATCATACGATGAGGGTTTGTTTCTAGGCTCTCTATTTTATTCCATTTCTCTGATATGTTTATATGTCCGTACCATACTGTTTTGGTTATTGTCGCTTTGTTTGATATCAGGGACCATGATACCTCCTAATCTGTTCTTTCTCAAAATTGCTTTGGCTATTTGGGATCTTTTGTAGTTCCATATAAATTTTAGGATGAGCTGTTTTAGTTCTGAGGAGAATGCCGTTGGTATTTTAATAGGAATAGTATTAAATCTATGTATTGCTTCAGGTCTTAAGGATATTTTAACAATATTAATCCTTCAATCCATGAACAAGAGATATACTTTCATTTACTTGTATCTTTACTAATTTCCTTTCTCAGTATTTTAAAGTTTTCAGAGAATAGGCCCTTCACCTCCTTGGTTAAATTTATTCCTAGGTATTTTATGCTTTTTGATATCATTGCAAATGGGATTTTAAAAAAATTTATCCTTGTGATCATGTATTATTGGTGTATAGAGACACAACAGAATTCTATATATTAATTATTTATCCTGCAACTTTATTGAATTCATTTATTAGTTCTAATAGGTTTTTGGTGGGGTCTTTAGGGTTTTTTATATCTGATTTACTATTGGGCAGTTTCTTGATTCCCTACCTTTCTGGTGATGACTATGATGAGGGAACAGTTTGTGGCAGGCTGTTCCTCCAAACCTTCTCATGATCTTGTAAACATATGAGTCAGCAGTAAATCCCTTTCTGCCTAAAGTGTTCAGGGCACTTTCATTTTCTGCTGCTGAACCATGACGGATACATTCCACGCTTCTACGTGTGAGGCATAAATTTAGAATAAATTATAGTAGGAAGGAGCTCTAGAACGAACCATTTTTTTCCTTCTTCCTCTGAATACTCAAGCACAGTATTTGAAACATAAATTATTTTCATGATGTACCCTTATTTTGGAATTTACATTATGTCATTACCCAATCTTACTGGAACTGTGGAATATAGGAATATAAATATTATCATACCTCCAAACTCTATGTACCAGAAAAAAATGCCAGAGGTTTCATTCAATTCACAATGGGAGGTTCTTGCTGAAAGAACACACAAGCATGACTCAACAAGAGTTACTGGGGACAGGAAAGTTTTCTTTTTCTTTTTCACATCTGCATGCAAGCATCTCTAGTGTTGAGTAATTGCTTACTTTGTCACAGTATAGCTTGCACTCATTCATATGGCACATTCGGCCCAGAGGTGGTCCATATTAAAGCCCCCTACAAAGGTTTGAAATTAACCATTTAAAGAAAAAATTATTTAAAATTCCAGCTTATTTTAATAATATTAATAATATACATGACTGCTATATATTATGCTTTTTCTGAGCTCCAGTCACTATGCTGAGTGTATTTTATCTCATGTGCATTATTGGCTTGAATATTCCCATAGGTAGATGTTATTATTTCCATTTTACAAATAATAAGCTGAGATTCAGTGAAATTAATCATCTTGCTCAGGGTTACACAGCTAGTAATTGACAAAGCTGTCATGTGAACCAGGCCTGTTTGACTCTGAAGCTCAGAGCCCTTCCACTTTTGTCTCCCCATTCAGCACCCACTGAGAGAACAGGGCATTTAGGGTGTCACGTGGCCTTAAGACATGCAACATGTCTGCTACAAATTCTGATGTAACTAAAGGATGACAAAGGGATTTTTTTAATCTTATTTTCCCCTGATGAAATTTGGTCATGTAAAATTTTTACATATGTCATAATCCATGGAGTTATAGGAAAAGGAGCCAGTAACGTGTACTCAGGAAAAGGTAAATTAGACCGAGTTAGGACAGGAAATACTCCTTTTGTTTTTCCCTCTTGACTACCTGAGGGTTCTGTGCCATCACCATTTGGCAACGGCTTATAAGGATCTGACATTTGCTGGGTCTCGCTCCTGGTGAGAGAAAGGCGCACAGAGGGGTGTATGGTGAGCACCTATCAGTCATCAGGAAGCCTCTGCCTCACCTGCACCCCACAGACAAGCTCTGTGCACGTCCCTCAAACATCCACACTTTCAGTGCTGGGCTAAGAAGTGCATCCAAGTCTCCCTCATCTGTTCACGTGATCTTTCCTGTTTGCTCAACATTTATGACTAACGGGGCTGGAGGAGGGAAACTCTGCCGCCGGCAGCAAAGGACTTTGTTCACCTGGGCATGGGATTCGGGGCCTTGGCAAGCGGTGCTGAGAACCTCGGGGCTGGGTTTCAATGTCAGCGTTGCCCAGTCCCCAAGCCAAGCAGGACCCGGTGCAAACACAGGCTGGCTTCCCTTCCCGGCTGTACACGTCCTGGAGGGGCCAGGTCCCAGCTTGTTCAGTGGGCACCACCAGCTTTTCCTCCAGAGCGGCGGAGGCACAGGGCTGTTCCTCTGCGGGCTCCGCGCCCCCAGTCAAACACACCCACCCGCAGCCAGAACCAGGCCTTCAACTTCTGCTGACTCTTCAGCCTGGACCTTCCCCCTGTAATCTCTAAGCTTGTTTTTAATAAATGTTTAACTTCCTGATTAATATCCTTGATTTCTGAGGGTAATTTTTCACAGCTCAGATAATGCCTGCCACACGCTTGCCGAGCTGTAGGCGCACTCAAAACCGCAAACCCCGCAGACGGCTCTTGGCCTGGAGACGCTCGCCTCTTCCGTGGGCTTGTGTGTCAATGAGATGCTGTCTCCCTCCTGCATCGGGGTGATTGCCAGCATCTCAGGGCACTTGCTTCTCTCTCTTTGCCACTGAGAGTTGCCTGTTCAGTCTTCACTGAACTAGTATTTCTCTGGCTTCTTCCTTTCTTTTTTTTTCTTTTCTTTTTTTAAATATATTTTATTGATTTTTTACAGAGAGGAAGGGAGAGAGATAGAGAGCTAGAAACATCCATGAGAGAGAAACATCGATGAGAGAGAAACATCGACAGCTGCCTCTTGCACACGCCCTACCGGGGATGTGCCCGCAACCAATGTACATGCCCTTGACCGGAATCGAACCTGGGACCTTTCAGTCCGCTGACCGACGCTCTACCACTGAGCCAAACCGGCTTCGGCTTCCTCCTTTCTTGAAGAGTGGATATACTTACCTCTGACATGTTGATGGTTTTCACGCTACTGCCTTTTCTTTGGCAATTCACCTGCTTCCGGCATTCTTCCTCCCCAGCTGCTTATCACAGAGCGGGGGCTGCTCGCCCACACCTTTATTCCGCTTGCTTTTTTTTTTTTTTTTTTTTTTTTTTTTTTAAATATATTTTATTAATTTTTTAGAGAGGAAGGGAGAGAGATGGAGAGCTAGAAACATCGATGAGAGAGAAACATCGACCAGCTGCCTCCTGCACATCCCCCACCGGGGATGTGCGCTTGCTTTTGAAAAGCCTCTGCGCTCCTTTGGAAAAGGAAAAATGTTATCACTGCCCTGGGCCCGGACCGGCTCCGCTGTCATTCTGCCCGCGCTCACTGGGTCACCACCCCGCGCTCGATGCTTGGGTATTAGACTTGGAGGCGCCGTGTGATCCCAGGATGGAGCCGCAATTAGAACCTGACGGATTCCTAGGGCACGGTTGCTCCAATGCGCCCCCATTACTGACATTGCTCGCTATGTGCCCGACGCAGCAGAGCCACGGAGAGGATCTTGGAAAGGCGGAAGGCCAGGAGGATGTGGCTCTCGGCATATTTTTTTCTGGTGTTTCTTTCCCTTCCCACTCCACAAACAGGCTCCTCTCTCCAGTTTCTAATGACAGCAGATTATTTGAACTAGATGTCCTGTGATAAGATTTTCTAGTCATTGATACAAACTATTTAAAACACAAATTGGAGAAGATTGTCTTACTTTTTTCATTTGCACCGGTAACTTGAAGATTATCCCCTTCCCCTTTCCTTTCTTTTAAGACAAGAGTGTCCGATAGGGCATTACCATTTTCACATGCAGAGGTCATGTTTCCACGCACATACATGTACCCTTTTACACAACTTAAGAGGCCGGACCTTCCATTTCAGGCTGCTGTCTGAGGTGTCCGTAACCCCCGTGTCTGGCAGAGTGCCACGCCACTGAGAACTCCATCAACGCTTCTGGGCGGGACTGGAGATGAACCGACACATTTTGAAGAACAAGTTGAGTAGTCGATTGGACTAGTCAGAGGGGAGGTTTAGGAAGACTGGGTTCTGAGCGGCCAAAGGCACTCAAGGTGTTAGTTTCCTGTTGTTGTTATTGTTGTCGGCTTCCTTTAGAACGACCTGAATTGTTTTCAAATCTCTCAGCAATGCAGTGAGTGTTGTCCTCGCACCAGGGAAGGCCGGCACTGGTCCTCAGGGCCAGCCCAGGCACGTGATTTATATTTCCCTCCCGGAGGACTGGCGTGTGGACCTGCCTGGAAGTCTGCAGGTTGGACTAGACCAGTGGTCGGCAAACTCATTAGTCCACAGAGCCAAATATCAACAGGACAACGATTGAAATTTCTTTGGAGAGCCAAATTTTTTAAATTTAAACTTCTTCTAACGCCACTTCTTCAAAATAGACTCACCCAGGCCGTGGTATTTTGTGGAAGAGCCACACTCAAGGGGCCAAAGAGCCGCGTGTGGCTCGTGAGCTACAGTTTGCCGACCACGGGACTAGACCATCTCTTGAGGCCTTGGCCAGCCCTGTGGTTTTATACCCAGCATAAAACAGTAGAATGATCAGATCACAGCTGCTTTAAGGTAAACTCAAAAGACTGTGGAGAGACGAAGGGAAGTTGACCTGGGTTTCCCTAGAAGCTTACAAAAGCTTCTTCCCCTGAAAGAAACTCTGAACCGTTAAGTAGTCACACAACATCCCTTCTCCCTGCAGCCCAGGCACCACCACTCTGACTGGTGTTTCCGTGGGCTTACCGCTCTCAGACCCTTCACAGAGAGGGCAAGACGCGCGCTGGCCTGGCTTAGGCACTGCTTTTGCAGCCGACCATACTGCAGCCTCTGCTCAGCTTCTGGGGTCAGCGCAGGGCTGACTCTGTTAAAGGCAGGCTGAACCAATGCACTGTGGCCAGCGGGGCCTGCGAGGCAGCAGGGGTTGTGGACTGTAATTTCTCTTGGAAGGAACTATGAGGAAGCATGCCAATTTGATATCCCTACAACAACACTTGAAAATAATTTGGGAAGGTCTGCTTTGCTAGGGAGAGAAAGAACTGAGAAATCTAAGAGCCACGTAGAGAAAAATGAAAAAAAGGAATACCGAGAGAGACGTTTTAGAACTTAACAATATTCCAGCTGCCTGAACTGGGTGGTCCACAAGGCTTCTCCATAATGAAAGCTCCTAAACTGAGCTCAGAATCTCCTGCAGAGGCTTAACCATATGCTACAGGGTTCCTGCTCCTGGTTCTTTGGGGTCTAGAGATGGTGTGTTGGGATAGTGTATTTCTGAAATATCCTCTGATGATTATGACATGCACCAGAATTTGAGAAAAACCCTACAGGAATTTTCAGTAAGAGGAGAATGAAAACAATAGAAAACCAAGCCTCATTCCTAGTCAGATAATTCCTTCTCAGCTGCCAGTCATCTGCCCTCGCTCTGGAGGATAATTGCTGAGAATGAGAAATTAGAAAACATTTTAAAGCTTAATAGTGAAAATGGAAATCCTATATAATAAAAGAGTAATATGTAAATTAACCATCACTCCGTGACAAAGATGGCAGCACCCATAGTGGCCGGGGCGTGATGCTGGTAGCATCACCCTGGCAACACAAGCCAAGTGTTTGCACCCTCTCTGCATGGAGGAAGGGGAGGAGAGGAGCCTCAGGCCAGAAGCAGAAGCCCAGAGTGCAGGGAGCACCAGGAATGCTGAGAATTATGGTTGTGGTGGTGGTCATGTTGCTTGATCTCTTAGACCCTGGAGGGAAGTGAGCCTGGAGCAACTTACTGTTGTGGGTGGAGGGTGGAGGGAAATGAAAGGTGAGAGACATAGGTCAAAGTGTGGAGGAGAAATTAAAAGGAAGATATCCTACAACTTCTAAGAAATCTCCACCAATGGAGCAAAGGAAAAAAAGAAAAAGAGTTCTATTATTCTGTGAGCACCAAACCAGACTGGGCTAAGGTCTCACACAATTTGCTCATATGATTGCAAAGATAGACAGAAACTTCACTCTCTCATGTACCCAGGCAGATACAAGGCTCAACATGCACATTTTCACGGAAGAGGACATAACAGCACTGTTTGTTTTACACCCTTTGGTAAGTCACCTTTTTGGTGGCCATCTGAGTTAGCCAATTACCATAATCAAGAGTAAAAATTAAAACTTTTCTATCTCTATGACAAGCAGGTCCTTACAACTTGGAGCAAGGCAACTATCTATAATAATAAAAGTGTAATGTGAGGGGCAATGAGGCAGGCAGGCAGAGGCAGTTAGGAGCAATCAGGCAGGCAGAGTGGTTAGAGGCGATCAGGCAGGCAGGCAGAGGCTGTTAGGGGTGATTAGGCAGGCAAGCAGAGTGGTTAGGGGCAATCAAGCAGACCAGCAGGCAAGCGTTTAGGAGCCAGTGGTCTGATTGTTAAAGGGTGCAAGCAGGGCTGAAGGACCATCCCCCTCCCCCCATGCATGAATTTGATGCACCAGGCCTCTAGTAATAATAATAAATGGCATAACAAAAAGACAATTAGATTCTAAGAATGGAAAGGGATACAGTTATGCAGGAGAAGAAAGGAACCAAAATTCTAATTGGAAATTTTCAAAGATAGTCTTGAGACTTCCAAAACAAAAAGGAGCAATAGGGACTGAATTTACCCTCCCACCTGAAATGCCTGGGAAAACTGGACAAAGTTTCAACATGTCAGGATACAAGGTCAATATGAAACCCCAGGTTTTCTCTGTATGTCAGCTATGAACCACCAGAAGTTGAAATTTAAAAAAAAAAAAAAAGGTATTTATTATAGCATCAAAAATTATGAAATACTGAGGAATAAATCTGACATAGATGAGCAATAAAGGTACATTTGAAAAATACAAAACATTGCAGAGAGAAATTAAAGAATCTCTAAATAAACTGACAGTTATGCTGTGTTAATGGGTCAAAAATGTTAAAATTATTGTAGGATTTTGTAGGAACTGATAAGCTGACTCTAGAATTCATATGTAAATGCAAGAATCTAGCAAAGCCATAACAACTTTTTAAAATATATATATATATTTTATTGATTTTATACAGAGAGGAAGAGAGAGGGATAGAGAGTTAGAAACATCGATGAGAGAGAATCATCGATCAGCTGCCTCTTGCACACCCCCTACCGGAGAATCATCGATCAGCTGCCTCTTGCACACCCCCTACCGGGGATGTGCCCGCAACCAAGGTACATGCCATTGACTGGAATCGAACCCGGGACCCTTCAGTCCCCAAGCCAACGCTCTATCCACTGAGCCAAACCGGTCTCAGCCATAGCAACTTTTAAAAAGAAAAACAGCTCTGGTCAGTGTGACTCAGTTGGATGTCATCCTGTGCACAAGAAGGTTGCTAGTTTGATTGCTGGTCAGGTCACATGCCTGGGTTGCAGGCTTGATCACCAGTAGGGGGCATGGAGGAGGCAACTGATCAATCAATGTCTCTCTCTCTCTCCCTCTCTCTCCCTCTCTCTTTGCCTTTCCCTTCCTCTGTCTCTAAAAATTAATAAAAAATATTTTAGAAAAAGAAGGAGGACTAACACCTGATTTCAAGACCTGTTTTAGAGCTACAATAATCAAGACATGATTTCATGATTTTGATGTAAGGTAAACAAACTGGTCAATGGAACAGAATTTGGAGTCTAGAAATGAGATACATACATACACGGACAACTGATTTTTTGAGAAAGGTTCAAAGGGAATTTAATGGAGAAAGGAAGGTGCCGAACAATTTCCATACACACACAAAAAAAATTGAACCTTATATCATATATAAAAATTAACTCAAAATATGTCATAGATCTAAAGGTAAACCTAAAACTGTAAGCCTTCTAGAAGAAAACATAGGAGAAAATTTTGTGAATTGAGCTAGGCAAAAATTTTTTTCTCATATCACTCCAAAACACAATCTATTAAAAAAAAAAAAAAAAAAAAAAAAAAAGTCAATAGGACTTCATCAAAATTAAAAACTCTAGCTCTTCAAAAAAACACAGACAGTTAAGAGAATAAAAAGACAAGCCACAGTTTTGGAGAAAATATTTGCAAATTATCTATATAACAAGAGCCTGAACGACCATTATGGGGGGATAACCAGATGATTGGTCATTATGATGCACACCGGCCACCAGAGGGAAATGCTCAATGCAGGAGCTGCCCCCTGGTGGTCAGTGCACTCCCACAGGGGGAGTGCTGCTCAGCCAGAAGCTGGGTTCATGGCTGGCAAGTGCAGTGGGAGTGGCAGGAGCCTCTTCCACCACTGTGGCAGCGCTAAGGAGCAGTGAGCTGAGTGGTAAGGAGCAAGGGGTCCTGGATTGGGAGAGGGGGCAGGCCAGCTGAGAGAACCACCTCTCCCCCTCCCTCTAGCTACCCCCCCAACACAAATTTTGTGCACTGGGCCTCTAGTATATTTAATAAAAGACTTATATGCATAATATGTAAAGAACTTTCAAAACTCAGTAAGAAAACAATTAATCCAATTTAAAAAATGGGCACAAGATTTGAACAGTTAACTAAGGAAGATGTATGGTAGGCAAATAGGCATATGAAAAGATGCTCAACATCATTGTCATTATGAAAATGCAAGTTAAAAAATTGCTATGAGATACCATCATACAACTAATAGAACGGCCAAAATTAAAATGATTAACCATTTCAAGTGCTGGCTGAGATGCAGAGCAGGGAAGTGCACGGAACTGCCTTCCATGCACTGCTGCTGGGACCAAAAATGGTGCAATGGCTTTGGAAAACAGTCTGGTAGTTTCCGAAAAAGTTAGCCACACACCTACCACATGGCCCAGCCATCCCACTCCTACATATCTTCACAAGAGAAATGAAAGCATACTGTATGTACATCGAGCATGGCAGCTCCAAGCTAGAAACAACATATTATGCATACAAGTAATTATACTGTGTGAAAGAGCAAAACAAGAGTACATTCCATTATGTGGAATCCTAGGATACAAAAACTAATCAACAACGACAAAAACAGATCAGTGGTTGCCTGAGTTTGTGTGGGTAGGAGAGGGAGAGATTCTAAAGGGGCATGAGGACATTTGGAGGAGCATTGGATATGCTGATTATTTTGATTGTGAGGGTAATTCATACATATGCCAAAACTTATCACATTGCATATTTTAAATGCATACAGTTTATTGTCTATTAATTATCTATAATAATAAAAGCATAATATGCTAATTAGACTGGATAGCTGAATGACCTTCTGGACATCATTCTGGGTGAAGTTGTGGTGGCAGGGGCTAAGGCAGAGGCGGTTAGGGGAAATTGGGCAAGCAAGCAAGCAGTTAGGGGTGATCAGGCAGGCAGGCGAGTGGTTAGGGGCAATGAGGCAGGTAGGCCAGTGGTTAGGGGTGATCAGGCAGGCAGGCAGGTGAGTGTTTAGGATCTAGCAGTTCCATATTTTGAGAGGGATCCCTGTGGGATTGGGATTAAACCGTCAGTCAGACATCCCCTGAGCTGAATTGCGAGAGGGTGCAGGCTGGGCTGAGGGACCCCTCCCATGCATGAATTTTGTGCACTGGGCCTCTAGTATCTTAATATAAAGCTTTCCTTAAAAAAGGAAGATATTGTTAGGATCCTTAACTTCCTAGGACTCTTCCCAAGCAGCTGAGAGAATGGGTCTAGAGCAGAATGTGGCGACAAAGCAGGCTGGGCCTGTGGCATCTTCCAGGACCCAGTCCTCTTAAGCACCAGCTGAAGGCAGAAAATGTTCCAAAGGCTGGCTCTGGCTGTGTCTGGATGTAATTAAAGCTGCAAATAACCCCAAATGAATTAAGTCTCCCTGGCTAATGTGTCACTCCTAATGTAATCAGTAGGCCTCTGAGTGAGAGCCTCAGCCTGCCTCAGAGGCAAAATTTTCCAAATGAAGTGAATTTAAACTGCTAAGTAATTGCAAACTCGGGTGCTTTATCACAAGAACAACTGTATTGTTCTTCGATTACTTGCTCAACTGGATTATTAGCTCATTATCATTACACCACTGGCCCCTTGAAACTTAAAGAATTTTACAAGAGAGACCAACCACAGCTCAAGGGAGTTGTTGATTATCGTAACTTTCTGAGTGTTTGGAGAATCTTAAAGGACATTTCATGAACAAATGAGTAGTCTGTACCACTCATTTAAATATTAATTAGCAGCTTACTACCTCTGTGTTTGAAGACATCAATTTTTTTTTTAGTCCCAGGATCTAGGTTATGAACTTTGAAGTCATGCTATTAAATCGATCCCTTGTTAAACAGTTTTGACCTTGAGATGCAACCTCTTGTACCCGGAAAGACTCCTGGAGCAGAAAAGGAGAGGAAAAACAGGTCTGCATTCTAGACTGTTTCTCGTCAGCTGTGTGATATGGACATGCTGCTGGACCTCTCTGAGCCATGGACAGAAAGACTCAGTGGGCAAAGTATGAGCTTTGCAAGAAGGATCTACCTGCTGCTACTGTGCTCAGCTACTTATTCTCAGGCAAGTCATCGAACTACTTAGGGTTTCACTTCCTCCATCTTGAGCTTCTGGTGGTTCCAGGCATGGCTGGCTACCTCTTAGAGTTGCTATGAAGATTGAATGTGGATGTGGTCAGTTATGTGAAACATTTTATACCCGATAGAAGTATTTTTTTTTAATTTCTTTATTCACTTCAGAGAGGAAGAGAGAAGGAGAGAGAGATAGAAACATCAATGATGAGAGAATCATTGATTGGCTGCCTCCTGCACACCCCACACTGGGGATCGAGCTGCAACCCAGGAATGTGCCCTTGGCCAGAATCGAACCTGGGACCCTTCAGTCTGCAGGCTGCCGCTCCATCCACTGAGTCAAGCTGGCTAGGGCTTGATGTAACTATTATTTCCCAATCTGAAAAATGAAGGAATTCAATCAGGGCATGTGAATAGTCCCTGCGTTAGTTTCCTGAAGCTGCCATAGTAAAGTACCCCAGATTGGGTGACTTGAAACAACAGAAATTTGTTCTCTCACATTTCTGACGGCCAAGGTGTTGGCGGGGCTGTGCTTCTTTCTACGGCTCTAGGGAAGCATCTTTGCCTCTTCCAGAGTCTGGTGGCTCCAGGCGTTCCCCCACTTCCTGCCTACATCACACCAGCCCCTGCCTTCTCCTCTGTGTGACCCAAATCTCTCTGCCTTTCTCTTATAGGGCCCACCTGGGTAATCATGGATGAGCTCATCTCAACATCCTTATTTACACCTGCCAAGACCTTTTTCCAAATAAAACCACATTTAAAAGTTCTGAGTGAACATATCTTTGGGAGGGGGGCCACCATTCAACCCACTAGAATTCACTTTAGCGCAGGGGTCCTCAAACTTTTTAAAGTGGGGGCCAGATCACGGTCCCTCAGAGAGCTGGAGGGCCGGACTATATGAACTACTAATTCCTACTGTAACACCTCGGCTGCGCTCACTGCCCAAAAAACCTGGCGGGCAGGATCAGACTCCTCTGCGGGCCGCATGTGGCCCGCGGGCCGTAGTTTGAAGACCCCTGCTAGCGTAATTGCCCTAACATTTTGTCCTGGATGCCAACATTTGGTTTAAACTTAAATCAGTTTGACTTGTATATTGAGTAATATAAATATGACCAGCCCTACCTAGTGTGGCTCAGCTGGTTGGGCATAGTCAGCTTGATTCCCAATTAGGGCACATGCCTTGGTTGTGGGCTCCATTCCCAGTAGGGATGAGCAGAAGGCAGCCAATCAATGTTTCACTCTCACTTGGATGCTTTTCTTCCTCACCCTCTCTTTATTCTCTCTCTCTCTAAAAATAAAAATTTAGCCGAAACTGGTTTGGCTCAGTGGTAGAGCATCGGTCTGCAGACTGAAAGGTCCCAGGTTCGATTCCGGTCAAGGGCATGTACGTTGGTTGTGGGCACACCCCTGGTAGGGGGTGTGCAAGAGGCAGCTGGTCGATGTATCTCTCTCATCGACGTTTTTAGCTCTCTATCTCTCCCCCTTCCTGTCTGTAAAAAATCAATAAAATATATTTAAAAAATAAAAATTTTAAAAAATCTTTAAAAAGAGCTATGACCAAATATGACATTCTAATATTATTTGAGAGTATATCTTTTTGACACTACCTTAAACAAATGCACTCAATAATTTGCCACTGTGAGAGTAGGGAATATACACTGAGTGGCCAGATTATTATGATCTCTGAATGCATAATAATCTGGCCACTCAGTGTGTATCCTATAATAAAAGGCTAATATGTAAATTGTCCCCTCTATCAGGAGTTTGACAGCAGGCAGGCCAGTTTGACAGCTGTCCCCTCCCTCTGACCAGGCTGGCCAGACCCTGCCCATGCACGAATTCATGCACCAGGCTTTATGCAAACTTGGGGTCTTTATCATAAGAACAACTGTATTGTTCTTTTTAAAAAAATATATTTTATTGATTTTTCACAGAGAGGAAGGGAGAGGGATAGATAGCTAGAAACATCAGTGAGAGAGAATCATTGATCAGCTGCCTCCTACACACCCCCCACCAGGGATGTGCCTGCAACCAATGTACATGCCTTTGACCAGAATCGAACCTGGGACCTTTCAATCTGCAGACCGATGCTCTATCCACTGAGCCAAACCTGTTTCAGCTGTATTGTTCTTTTATTACTTGATCAACTTGCCCACACACACTGAGTGGCCAGATCATTATGTGTTCAGAGATCATAACAATCTGGCCACTCAGTATATAGGTAGGACAAAAACCTATTGATGACAAGTGGAAGCCATATAAACAAAAAACAACAGTTTCAAGCAGATTGTGGCACCATAACAACAAAAAAAATTTGGCTAACAAGGAGTTGGTTTTAATTAAGACAGTTGGAGGAGTGACTGTCACCACTGAGCCAAGTTTATTAGAATTGGTGTCCCTGAATTACTGACTGTTGGATTTCTCCTTCAGCTGGCAGATGTCTGCTAGTCTAAAAAGCTACAGTAGAGGGTAGAAAGAGAAAGTTGTTAGAATGTTCCTCATAGACAACAGTGGCTCATTGTACTTCCTTTACAGATAGTCATTAAAATTATGCAACTATTGAGATGTCCCCATGTTCGCCGATCCTAATTTTAGAGATTGAGCCACTGAGGAAGTCTAGGACTTAGGATGTGTCATCAGAGCTGCCGCCATCAGATTTAATTCAGTCTAACATGGGCCACAGATGTAAAGAAAGGATTAGGTCAATAGCATGAGTCATAAAGGTGGCCAGATTGCAGCCTGTGGACTATTATAGTTCTGGTGACAGACAGATCTCCTAGACCAATGGTTAGCAAACTGCGGCTCATGAGCCACATGCAGCTCTTTGGCCCCTTGAGTTTTTAGCAAAGGCCAGCTTAGGAGTACCCTAATTAAGTTAATCACAAGTACCTACCTATATAGTTTAAGTTTTAAAAATTTGGCTCTCAAAAGAAATTTCAATCATTCAATATTTGGCTCTGTTGACTAATGAGTTTGCTGACCACTGTTCTAGACACTACAGCAAAGTGAGCCTGGAGCATGTTATTGTTGCAGTGGGGGATGGAGGAAAAGCAAAGGTAAGAGACATAAGTAAAATCAGAGTGTCTAGGGAAAACTAAAGGGAAGATATCCTAAAACTTCCAGGAAATCTCCACCAATGAAGCAAAGAAAAAAAAAAAGCCTCTATTATTCTGTGAGCAACAAACCAAACTGGGTTGGGGTCTCAGACAATTCCCTCATATGATTGCAAAGACAGACAGAAACTCCCGGATTGGAGAGGGCCCCTGTGGGCTCCTAGATTGGAAAGGGTGCAGGTCAGGCTGCGGGACCCACACCCAGTGCACGAATCTTTGTGCACCGGGCCACTAGTGTTAATAATACTTGGGGATAAAACAGTTAATTAAAACAGAGACACCTCTGATCTTAGAGCATGAAAAGTCTAGTGGGAGGAAAAAGGCATCCATCATAATTATATCAGTGAGTATGTTTTACAAACTGCTACAAGGTTCTGAAGGAATAAAAGTTGTTTCTGTAAACAACAAAACCTGGCCTGAACTCAGATGTTTTGCTAATGACATGATATTGACCATGGTAAATGGATGAGTAGGACTGACCCAAGCAAAAGGCAGGTAGAGAGGAATATTACACTCAGAAAAAAAAAAAAAAAAAAAAAAAAAACCATGTGCAAAGACCCTGTGAAGGAAGGGGCACCATTCTTATGGACTAGAAAGAGGGAAAGAGGGGCTGGTGGTGGAATATGGGAGAGATGAGTAGGGGCCAGACGACCCAGACTCTGTAGGCCAAGGTCAACATTGTGGTATTTTTTTAAAAACAAACAATGCTATTAGGATATTTTAAACATGGTGGTTTCACCATCATTTCAAGGTTTGAAAAAAATCACTTTAGCTGAAACAAAGAGAATAAGATAGATATGAGAAGAGCAGTTAGAAGGCTTTTTGCCATCGTCTGGGTGAAGGATAAGACTGGACTAGAGGGGTGCCAGAGGAACTGAAAAGAACTGGACCAATCTAAAAGACTTAATGAACAAGCAATTTGGTGGTTGGTTACATATAGAGGATGAGGAAAGGAAGTATCAAAGAAAAATCCTAGGTTTCTGTCTGGTTGGTCATGTCATCATCCAAGAGATGAAATACTGGATAAAGATTTGGTTTGGTGTGGATGGGGTGAGAAGACCATAAGTACAGTCTTGAGTTTGGCATGCCTTTTGAGACATCTAGATGAACAAATCAAGAAGCAGCTGGAACTGAGGACACCAAATGTTGGTGAGGATGTGAAGCAACAGGAACTTTTATGCTGGTGGGAATGCAAAAATGATACAACCACTCTGGAAGACAGCTTGATGGTTCATTACAGAACGAAATATAGTTTTACCATACAATCCATCACTCACCATCCTTGGTATTTACTCAAAGGAGTTGAAAACTTGCATACATATAAACCTGCAGAAGGATGTTTATAACAGCTTCTAAAATTTGGAAGTAACCAAGATGTCTTTCAGTAGGTGAATGGTTAAATAAAATGTGGTACTTTAAAACTATGGAATATTATTCAACACTAAAAAAAATTATCAAGCTGTGAAAAGACATGGAAAAAAACCCAATGCATATTACTAAGTGAAGGAAACCAATCTGAAATTGCCACTTTGGTGCAGGACTCCAACTACATGGCATGCTGGAAAAAGCAAAACCATGGAGACAATAAAAGGATCAGTGGGGCAGTGGGAGGGATGAATAGGGAGAACACAGACAATTTTTAAAGCTTTGAAAATGTTTTGTATAATATTATAATGATGAACATAGGTCATTATATGTTTGGTCCAAACCCTAGAATATACAACACAAGAGTGTACTGTAATGTAATCAATGAACTTTGAGTGGTACTATGACAATATGGGTTCATCCTCAGTAACAAGTATACCAGTCTGGTGAGTGAAGTTGATTATGGAATAGGCTATGCATGTGTGGGGTGGAGGGTATATGGGAATTTCTGTATCTTTCTCTCAATTTTGTTGTGGATCTAAAGCTGCTCTTTAAAAGTCCTTATAAAAATGAAGCAATTGGGTATAGGAGTCTGGAGCTCCAAGGGGCAAACTGAGATGGAGACTGGAGTTTAATGACCATTAGAAGATAGATAGTAACTAAAGCTATTGAATGGCCTTGGGAGACTACTTTCTGACAGGGTCCATAAAGAACTCCAGAGAGGTACAAGGCAAAGTCAGAGGGTGTGACAAACAAACCAAGAGAGTGTTGCAAGAAAAGGGAGCAGTCAACAATGTCTAATGTTCCTGAGAAGTCAAGAGGAGAACTGAAAAATGTCTGTTGAGTTTAGCAAAGTGAAAGTCATCAGTGACCCTGGAAAGAGTTCTAAAGGGAAAATAGAAGTCAATGCTAACTTGCAGTAGGATGAGGAAATGAAAGGGATTTTTATATTCATTGGCCATTTTTTTTTTCATTTTCTCAAGAAATTTGACTGTGAGAGATAAAAGGGTCAAAGGAAAATTTTGTTTGTTCTTTTAAGATGTGAGGGATTTGAACATATTTAATGGCAATAAGATAGATCTATTTGAGAGGAGGTAGTTGAATAGGAGTAGACAGGTAAACAGTGGGACAGGTTTCCTGAGAAGGTAAGTGAGTGGCTCCAGAGCTTAGATGCAGGATTGGTGTTAGGAGGAGGAAGGGAGGATCGGATGGGGACAGATATAGTGAGATTGCTAAAGCAAGGAAAGTTGAAAAGCTCCTGCCTGAAGTTTTAATCAGTGAAGTTGGATATGTGGGCCTGGAGGTTTGAGCATAGATGAGTGAATCAGTTGGAGAAATATCCAACAGAGTTCAGGGTAAAGTGTTGCTTTATGAACTGATAGTGAGCCCCATATATTCGGTTGGTGGGACTTGCCTAGAACGTCATTGAAATGAAGCCTTATGGGACGAACGCTGAAGGGCTGGAACAAAGAGAGCATTGCATTAGGAAAAGTAAAGAATGACTAGCAACCCTGAGTTCACTCCTTACTTTGTCTATGAACACTTCCACAGTTATCTTGGGGAGCCTTAATTCTGCCTTCCTCCTGATTCCTAAGATATCCAGGTTTGGATATTCTGTCATCTGATACAGTAGTTATTTGTATTTATGACACTCAACAAATATTTATTGAACATACCATGTGTTGTCAAAGAATAAAACAAAGCAAATCAGAGCCATACTGAAATACAATAATAAGAATAATAGTAATAAAAATATAATAGCAATAAATTGGGTTTGTTTACTTGCACCATTGGAGGAAAGGCAAAAAGAAGTGCAGGGCAGCATGGAAAAGGGAACAGGGGAGTTTCAGCTGAAATGTGGGGTTTGGTGACATGTGGTAGTGGCCTTAAATCTCCTGCCCAAGAGTTGGGTTATTTTTTCCCTGGACAAGGGGAAGCCATGAGAAGTTTTGTAATGAGAAGCGACAAGACCTGGCTGCCTTCAAGAGAAGCATTGAGGGCAGAGATAGAAGACGAAGGGACCAAGACTGGTGAGAAGGGACGAGACGGGAGAGCTGCTTCAGAAGCAGAAGAAAGGTGCCTGATTGGATGTGGGGCCCAAGCATGTAGCAAGGCCAAGACTGCTCTGAGACTTTGGGTCTGCGTGATCAGGCAGGTGGTGATGCCATCTTGCCCAAATACTGTCCTCAGAGTTCCAGATGGATTCTATATGGTGCCTGAAGTATAGGGGCGACCAAGAAGTCCAGTCCCTACGTATTCAATCATTCTAATTCTCCTTCCACATTGAAGCCTTTATGAAGTCAAGACCCTGTTGCTCAGCTGGTTAGAGTATCATTCTGATACATCAAGGTTTCAGGTTTGGTCCCCAGTCAGGGCACATGCAGGAATAAACCAGTGAATGCATAAGCAAGTGGGATAACAAGTCTCTCTCCCTCCCTTTCTCCCTCTCTCTAAAAACCAATTTTAGAAGAAGACCATGGTAGAACAGAAGCCCTTGCCCTGATTCCAAGATCTCAGCTTCCACTGGTCTTTATTGACTCCCACCCGGCAGTCCTGGGAGCCTTCTACTTTGTTTCGCTTCTTCCATTTTCTCTCTTCTTCAATCTGTCCTCAGGATTTCTCTGGGAAACACAGAATTCCATAATGTGTCATTTGCCCCCTGCCTCAGTGATGCTTCTCAAACTCTCTCTGGAGAAGGAACAGTTTTTAAAAAAGATTTCTAGTTCTGGCTGGTGTGGCTCAGTTGGTTGGGTATAGTCCATGCACTGAAAGGTCTCTGGTTCGTTTCTGGGTCAGGACATATTCCCTGGATGGTGGACTCAATCCCCAGTAGGGACACGCAGGAAGCAGCTGATTGTTGTTCCACTCTCACATTGGTTGTTTCTCTCTCTCTCCCTCTCCCTTCCTCTGTCTCTAAATTATCGATAATAATATTTAAAAATGAATAAATGAAAACATTTCTAATTCATCCTGGTCATCATTTTTGTAAAATACAATAAAAAGAAAATTCTAGGAAAATGAAATAAGACATAAATATAGGTCCCATTTTTTTATTATTTGATTTTTAAAAAATTATCATTCTGTCAAATTGCTACAACTTTTACTCTCAATTTCTGTATTTATCGTTGATGGATACAAATACTGCAGGCCAGACCCCACCTGCAGTGGTCTACAGAACAACAGCCAAGCTCCTTACTCTCATGCTCAATCCTTCTGCAGTCTCCAGACTTGCTGACTGTTCTCACACTGAAACTCTCCATGTTGTCTTCCTGTGCTTTGCTCACTGTCTCTCAAACTCACTGTCAGCTTTGTCATGTTCCATTCTGGCTACCAAGCCTCCATACCTGTCTAAAGCCTAAGAATGATAGCGGCAGCAGCGGTTCCAGATTGAACATCTAATTCCAGGCATTGAACTTTTACTATTCATGATTTCATTGAATCTGTGTAATAGGCAAAGTGCTACTGTTTGTGCTGAATTACATCTTTTATAAACTTCAGCAGCTCTAGTGTTATCTCTACAACAACAATCATTGGCTAAGGAACAGTCCCCTCTCTAAGCCAGTAAGAGTAAGAGTCCAACATTGGATTTTGGCAGGAACCACGGGGAGAGTGGAGCTGGTAGAAGACAGGCCCGGAAATGCCCATGGCCATGCATGCCCCCTCAGGGGAGAAATATCTGAGTGATGGCACAGAGAAAAGGGAAGCTGACAGATGCAGAGGCAGACTCCTGCTCCTTGCCCAGGTCTAGTCTTTACTTGATTGCATGGATACTGTGACATGCCACCCAGGTCCTCACTGTAAACCAAGAACTGGTTCTCCAGCTCCTTGCAGAAGAGAGCCACTTCTCCCATGCAATGCCCTTCCCAAAGCAGTCCGTAACCAACGGCAGCTTGGCATGGGGATGTAGGTCCTGGCCCCTTTATTCCGACTCAAGACACTCTTATCCCAGCTTCGCAGGTCCTGGCAGTACTGGCTGGACCAGTTGTTGCCACTGCAACATCCGCCACTGCCCCATCCTGCTGCTGCAAAAACCAGCCTGCTGCTAGGTTATAAGAAGATAAAGCTAACTCTTTAGAGAGGAGAATGGACCTTCCCTGTAACAAAGGCTGGGGAAGAGGAGGGAATCACAGACATGGAACCAGAGTGTGGGAAGGAGCTGCAAGAAGTCAGTGGGTCCAAAGCAGGAGGAGAAGAACTTCAAAGCCTTGCCATATGAAGAATAATGGAAGGAACTGAAGATGTTTAGTGGAGAAGTAAAGGTTTATGAGGAATGTGGCAGCAGCCCTTGCGTATTTCACAGGCAATCAAGTAGAAGATGGATTAAATTCATTCTGCTGGGTCTTCCTCTTCTGCCTTGACCCCTAAAGTCCATTCTCACATATTTAGATCAGGTCATATCACTCTCCAGTCAAACACCCTCCAGTGACTTCTCACCACACTCTGAAGAGAACCCAAGTGTCTTGCTATGACCTGCAAGGTCCTTCCTAATCTGGCCCTTGCCTTCCTTCACAAGGCCATCTCCTGTGGCTCTTCCATCTCCTACTCTCTGGTCACACTGGCTATCTTCCTGCTATTCCCTGAGTATGCCAGCCCAAATGTACCTCAGGGCCTTTGCACCTGCTGCTTTCTTTGTTTTTTTCTTCTATAAGTCCTTTTATGAGCCCTTCCTTTGCCCCATTCCTTCCAATGTCTGGTCTTTATATATATTATTGATTTCAGAGAGGAAGGGAGAGGGAGAGGGAGATAGAAACATCAATAATGAGAGAGAATATTGACTGGCTGCCTCCTGCATGCCCCACACTGGGGATTGAGCCCACAACCCAGACATTTTTCCCTGACTGGGAATCTAACTGTGACCTCCTGGTTCATAGGTCGATGTTCAACCACTAAGCCACACCAGCTGGGCTGATGTCCAGTCTTAAATCAAAGTCATGTCCTAAGTACTCTTCCCCTGATTAGCTTGTACCTCAATGCTGTTTTGTGTTCCTTGTAGCATTCTTTGCTCCCTGAAATGATTTTGTATCTTTGTTTATTATGCGATTCTGCTTCCTGATTATCTCTTTCACAAAGTATGTAAGCCTCATATGGACAGAGATGTGTCTGTCCCACTCACCACCATAACCTCGCCATGTGAGATGGTTTTGGCACATAGCAGGTGCTCACTAACTATTTATTGAGTGAAAGAACAAATGAGCACAAGCTTAAGAAGTACCTCTAGAGCTAATGGGTAGACATCTCTCATGGAGCAGACTTTATTTCCCCCCCAAATGTTCTATTCTTTCCATTTGGTTCAATGCATGGGAGAGGGCTCAGGGTGGTTAAAAGAATGGCTAATGGTTTTGGGGAGAGGCTCAGGCAAAAACCAGACACCAGGGGAATGCAGAGGGGTCCCTCAAAAGCCTCTGAGCTCCAACGGTTCCTACTCCTGCTTAAGGGTAAACTTTTCGAAGAGATCCTCGCCCAGCCCAGCCTGGGGGCTGGCCAGCCTATGGAGGTGAGTCAGATGGTCACCCATCTTCTTGATGTGTTTCTGCAGGAAGTCACCGAGCTGCGGGTCTGCAGGTAGAGCCCAGGGCCTGCAAGTCCAAAGGGCCTGGGTGGGGTTCTTCTCCAAGGCCATGGCAGCTTCTCTGTAATCCCGAGTTTTGCCCACTCCTCTGGGGGAGGCAGCAGCACATCCTGGAAGAGAATGCGGCCCCTGCACTGGTTTTGCATCTCTAAGAGATGCTCAGCGCCCTCTCACTTCTGCTTCTCCGCCAACTGGAGGAAGAAGAGGACCACGCCCTGGAGGCCACATCATCGCTGTGGAAATAGCAGCCCAGAGGGAGTAGGTGTGGGGGCTGCAGAGGCAGGCTGCCAGATGGTTGACGGCAGCTTCCACCTCAGTGAAATAATTCTGAAGAATTTCAGCAATGAGAAGTTAAGTAAAAAAACAAACCACAGCCCAAACCGGGTTGGCTCAGTGGATAGAGCGTTGGCCTGCGGACTGACGGGTCCCGGGTTCGATTCTGGTCAAGGGCATGTACCTTGGTTGTGGGCATATCCCCAGTGGGGGGTGTGCAAGAGGCAGCTGATCGATGACTCTCTCTCATCGATGTTTCTAACCCTCTATCTCTCTCCTTTCCTCTCTGTACAAAACCAATAAAATATATTAAAAACAAACAAAACAAAAAACACACACAAAATGTTGGCTGGTCTCAGAGGCTGAGGAAGTTCCGAAGGTGGTGACTGGAAAAGACAGTAGGGTGGTGGGAGGTTGGAAGAAGGGGCACTGCCACAGAGCAGCCAGCAGCTTGGCACGGCCGTTCTGTCACTTCGCAGGGAACCGGCAGGCCCGTGGGTACGTGGGGTTTGGAATCAGACAGTCCAGGCTGTGAGTCTTGGCCCTGCTGCTTCCTGGCTGGCCACCGGCCTTGGACAAGCCCTTTCACCCTCAGAAACCCCAGCCCCTGGTCTGTAAAGAGCAGAAGTGCGAGCCACTCCCGGGGGTCCCGGTTGGTTAAAGCAAGTGCTGGGCATGTGACAAGGGCCAAATAGGCGTTAGCCCTGCAGCTCGTGGTTCAGTTCCTGCTGCTCCAGCCATCGCAGGTCCTGTCTCCACCACCCGGCCACCGAGGTAGGGGAGGGCGGCTACAGTCCCTCTCTGGGCATTTCCTCCCTGTCTGGCTCACTAACTGCCCTCCTGGGGAAATAAGCAGAAGTGCCTGGGTACAGGGAGTGGGCGTGGGGGCGGTGAGCAATCATTCCGATTGTTACTTCGCCACTTTCTGCTTCTGGCACACACCAGAGCTGACCCTGGGGCTGGGGCCGGTGAGGAAGTGGGTGATCACGGCTTCTCCACCGACTTAGAGCCGTGATAAAATTGGTACCGACGCTCACACCGCTCAGACCCAGGCGCAGGCTGTGTGAACTGGAGTGTGTTTGTGCTGAGAGAGGGGAGGGGTCATGGAAGCCAGCAAGGAGCAGCTGTGCAATGGGGAGGGGAGGGAGGGGTGGAGGCGGAGGAAGAAATCCCATGCGTGGAGGTGTCCGCCTCCCTCTGGTCCAGCTCCTTCCTCAGCCTCTGGCTAACGCCCGGTGATGGGTTATGCCTCTTGTCCCTGAAAAGAGCTAATCACAGTCTCCCAACGATGCAGGGCCTGACTGCACGGGTCAATGTGGCGGAGGCCAGCCATTCCCATGTCCCTTCAGCCCCCTTCCGATGCCAAGGGACCTTGTTGACGTCTGCTCAGATGAAAACAGTTGACACTGTCCTTATAAAGAAGGGAACACGTACTTAGCGTGGGCTTACCGCAGGCCGGCACGCTTCTTAAACACGTCACCGGCATTGCTGGTGTAATCCCATGAGGCAGCTCCAGTCCTCAGCACAAATTCCCAGGTGAGGGAACCGTCGCTCACGAGGTCAGTAACGAGCACACATTTACACGGTGGGGGAGGGGCAAGGCCAGGCTCCTCCGGGCCTTCCAGCTCTGCACACTGGGCCGCCATGCGTCCTGGCCTCTCCCTACGGGGATGGCCTTCCTCGGAGGTGGTGGGCTCCCCGTCCCTGAGGATGGAAGGCATCAGTCACTGAGCTGCACAGACGTCTCTTCCAGGTGTTAGTGTGTCCTCTGTATCCACTCAGAGCTGAGCACCTGCCAGCACCTCTCATGTCCCGCTCCTGCCATCCCTGCCTCCTGGAGCGGTCACCCCACTTCACAGGCGAACGAATTGAGATTAAAGAGACTGAATAGTGGCTGAGGCTGCCAGGCTGGGAATCCAGCAGGACTGCCCACCCCGAGCCTGAGCTAATCCCTTCTTACCAGGGGTGGTTTCCAAGGAATTAACCTCAGGAGGGCTGGGTTGGACTAGTTACTATGATGGTCCTGGCTGGGTTGGACTAGTTAATTATGATGGTCCTGGCTGGGTTGGACTAGTTAATTATGATGGTCCTGGCTGGGTTGGACTAGTTAATTATGATGGTCCTGGCTGGGTTGGACCAGTTACTGCGATGGTCCTGGCTGGGTTGGACCAGTTACTGCGATGGTCCTGGCTGGGCTAAGATCCCAAGGGACTAAACATCGGACACATAAAGGGGCAAACTCATAAGCAGCGCTGCTATAACCAATGGCTAGGCCAAACATACTAGTCATCACATTTCCGCTTTTATATTTAAGGAAATATTTCTCTTCCAAGGCTCCCCGACCCCTGAAAGAAAAGCTGCCCAAGGAGCAGAGTAAGTGGGCTTTAAAGTATCTGCTCTCTCTGGTGGACCAACCCCTCCCGGGCTACACAGAGTCAGGAACCATCTGTCCTGTGGCACCACCATCGCCCTCATCCAGGGTCCCCATCTGACACCCCAGTCCGGCATCAGCACACCAAGCAGGTCCCACCATGGAGCCAGAGGTCCATGTTCAGGGCTGTCTCGCTGGCCTCACCGGTGGCACTATGCACCGGGGTCAGCCTGGCTCCCTGACTCTCCTTCTTTCCTTGGCTCCTGAAAGCCACACCTCCTGCTTTCTGGTTTCGTGCTCCATCCACCATTCATCAGTGAGGGTCTCCGTCTGTCTCCAGTGTGGACTTCTCTGAATTCCGGACTCACAAACCTGACCATCGGCTTGACATTCCCTTGGATGCCTCATAGGCATTTCAAACTGCGGTGGGCATTTTCTCTGTTTTCCTGAGTGGAGGAGCACAGACAACACACACATTTATTGGTTTCCAAAGGGGAGTTTAATGTCAGAAGGAGTTTCGGGTGTGCCCAGATCTTATTCATCAAGATCTGGGTAAGCTTGCTGAAACCGGTTTGGCTAAGTGGATAGAGCGTTGGCCTGCGGACTGAAAGGTTCCAGGTTTGATTCTGGTCAAGAGCATATACCTTGGTTGTGGGCACATCCCCAGTAGGGGGTGTGCAAGAGGCAACTGGTCGATGATTCTCTCTCATTGATGTTTCTATCTCTCTATCCCTCTCTCTTCCTCTCTGTAAAAAATCAATAAAATATATTTTTTTAAAAAAAGATCTGGGTAAGCTCCTCATTTTTGGTACAAGATTTAACATATCAAGATCTGGGTAAGACAAGATCCTATTTGTTCCTCATCCCAAGCACAGGGATAAAGATAAGAAATCAGTACTGATAACAGGATTCTGCCAGTGCCCTCGGGCTGATAAGAATTAAAAGAATGTTCAGGTGCCTGCTCCGGTGGCTCTCTACACTAACGTAGTGTATCCCCTAATGAATCCCTCACCTCCCACCCTCCCCATAACGCACTCCCCGCCTGGTCTCCCTAGTTGAGGGCCACTCCACCTTCCCAGGTGCTCAGGCTCCAATTAACCTGCCAGCGGGGCCTCCGGGCCAGAATCCAACCAATTCTGCCCATTCCCCCTGCCGCCTCCCGGGATCACCATCCCTCCTCCCTGGATCACCATCTCTCCCCCCTGGATCACCATCTCTCCTCCTCCCTGGATCACCATCTCTCCTCCCTGGATCACCATCTCTCCCCCCTGGATCACCATCTCTCCCCCCTGGATCACCATCTCTCCTCCCTGGATCACCATCTCTCGGCAGCCTTAAGGTTCCTCCCAGTGGAACTCAAACTCTCTCACTGGGCCCTCCTAGCCTCCTCCTATCCCCCCCCCCTCCCCCCCCCCCCCCCCATTTATCTCCTGTTTCCCCCTGGCTAGCTCTGCTCCAGCTCCCCTGTCTCCAGACCATTCCTCATTCCTCGGCCACACTCTCTCCCCTCCAGCCCCAGCTCCTCTGGCTTTTCTCTCCCAGGAGAAGAGTGCTCCTCCCCTCCCCACTGCTCCTGCCTCCCTCACTCCCTTTAGCTCTTGGCTCAAATGTCACTTTCTCAGTGACCTGAGTCCTGACCCCAGTAGTGAACACCCCTCCGCACATTCCCTGTTTCCTTCTCCATGCACCCAGGGTTCACCTAACTTCCTCCTCTGTCATTTAGTTTCCGTCTCTCTGCTAAAGTGTAAGGTCTTCCAAGCCGGTTTGGCTCTGGATAGAGCACAGGCCTGTGGACCAAAGGGTCCTGGGTTGGATTTCTGGCAAAGGCAAGTACCTGGGTTGCAGGCTCCTTCCTGGCCAGGCTCTGGTCTGGCCTCCTGCAGTAGGCACCCAATCGATGGATTTCTCTCACATGGATGTTTCTGTCTTTCCTTCTCTTTGCTATGCTCCCTAAAAACCAACGGGAAAGTATGCTCCGGGAGGATTAGAAACAAAGTAAGGCATGGTTGTGTGGGTTTTGTTCAGTCCTCTCCCCAGAGCCAGGCACTGATGCGTAGCAGGTGCTCCCTGTTGTCCTAGGACTCAGTGTGTGCACTCGCTTAGGGGCAGCACTGCGGGCTGAATTAAGGATCCACACATGGGCCACCACAGGCTGAAGGGGGAATCCCTCCAGAGGCCGGCGCAGCGGGGAGGACGGGGCGGGGCGGAGCAGGGGCGGGCGGCCGGGGAGGGAGCTCGGCCTCGCGGTGACCTGCCCGCGGGTTGTGTAACCTCCTGAACTTCCGCTCCCTGCGGGGATCCTGGCTGCACCTCTGGGCAGGCCTTGCAGGGCCTGAGGCGGCCCTGGGGTGGCTCTGCGGCGTCCTCAGAGGGCGGGGAGGCGGGCGCACAGAGGAGGAAGCGGAGGTGCGGGCGGGAGCAGGTGGGCGAGAAGCGGCGGGGAGGGCGTGCCCGGAGGATCGGCCCGAAGGGGACGGAGCTGGCGGGGCCCCAGCGGGCGGGGCGGGCGGAGGTGTGCCCGGGGCGGGGCGGACGGCACCTATAGGTGTCCCCGGCCCGGCAGCCGCACTCACGGCCGGAGCTCCCGAGGCCAGTCAGGCTCAGCACCCAGCCGCCCTCAGAGGCTCCGCTCCCCGCGCCCTGCGCCCTCCTGCCTGTCCGCCTCCAGCAGCACAGCCGGCCCCAGCATGACGGACCAGTCGACCTTCGACACCAACATCGTCACCCTGACCCGCTTCGTCATGGAGGAGGGCAGGAAGGCCCGCGGCACCGGCGAGATGACCCAGCTGCTCAACGCGCTCTGCACCGCGGTCAAGGCCATCTCCACGGCCGTGCGCAAGGCGGGCATCGCGCACCTGTGAGTCAGCCTCCCGCGGCCTGTCTGTCTGTCTGTCTGTCAGCTGGGAATGTGCTGACCATCTGATGTCTGGTCCCAGGCTAGCCCTCCTGCTGGCAGCCTGTGTCTGTCTGAGCTGGGAGGCTGGCCTGGCCGCGTTCTCTTCCTCCTTTCCTCCCTCTCCCGCTCCCTCCCTTGAGGTTGGCACCCAAGGCCTGGTTCCCCTTCTCTTGAGCTTGGAGGTGCCCACGCGGGGGCCTGTCACCCCAGCCACACCTGCCGCCATCCTGCAGCCCTCTCACGGGCTGAGCCCCCTGCCTTGCTTGGCACCCCTGTCAGCTTCCTCCTGGTGGAAGTGGCTGGCGGGTGGGCACCTGGCCTGCTGGCCCTACACGTCCAGCCTCACTCAGGAAAGTGCGGCACCGAGCCTTCTTTTCCCTATCTCTTCTTTACCTCCTTCACGCCCTTCGGATTTGGGATCTCAAGTTGGGTTCAGCTCAAGTTGGGTTCAGACTCAAGTATCACCCTGGCAGGAAGCCTGCAGCAGAGCGCCCAGGAGCAGCAATGCTGGGTGCGGAGGGGCAGCAGGCCGGGAGGCCTGAGACCCGCATGTTAGGAAGTTCTTCAGTGGTGCCCAGGTTGCTGTTCTGCAGATCACCTGTGTGTGGCAAAGGAATCACAGGGCATGGGGTTCAAAGGGCACCTGCTTGTGAGGCTTTTGTAAGTGACACAAACACTCTGTGGTTTACTCTGGTGTACACGAGTATTCTGTATTCAGCTGGTCAGAGTACCTGGGTTTTCAGATTGCCCCCACTCTTCCTAATATTCCATTCGTCCAGGGACACTACAAACATTGTGTGCACGATGTTCTTAGCTGACCCGAGAGAGCATGGCCCCTGCAACTGTTTGGCTCTGGTCCCACAGCAGGGATTGCTGACTCTTAAGAAAGGAATTTAGGAAGGTAGGGGAGGGTGGGGGTAAGGGGGAGAGATCAACCAAAGGACTTGTGTGCATGCATATAAGCCTAACCAGTGGTCATGGACAACAGGGGGATGGGGGAATGGGTGGGGAGGGGTTTGGGATGGGAATGGGGGGATGAGGACAAATATGTGATACTTTAATCAATAAAGAAAAAAATTTAAAATGAATCTAATAAAATAAAATAAAATAAAAAAGTGTGGTCACCCATATTTTCAGAAGTCAAGCAGGGATGGCCCGGCCAGGAGAGGACTGGGACAGTATGTTAGGAAGGGTGAGACTCTGCCACTATTTCACTTATGGCTCCTCTTAATAGTACATTTCTAAGGAGTATTTGCTTTCGGAAATACATTCAATTAAAATCTTGCTTCAGATTTAATTTACAACAAATAGAGGGGGCCTCATAGCTGTACTTGTCTTTGAGGATGAGAGGCCTTCTTTAAAAAGAGTACCTGTCATTTCCTGAATTATTTTAAAAGGAGCTTGAAAATGCAAGATCTGCTTTGAGGTGTATATTTCCCACCTTCGATGAAACCTCAGATGCTGGGATCTGGTCAAAGGATACCGTATTTTCCGGCGTATAAGACGACCCCCTAATTTTACAGTTAAAACTTAGGTTTAGGCCTATATTCGCTGTATAAGACTACCCCCCACTTCCGAGGCAACACCAGTTCTTTTTTTAATAGACTGCCTCTCTGACTCTGGCCAAACTGAGCAGGCTTTTTACTAGAACACAGTGTAGCTTCGGGTACAGAACATGTACACTGTGTTCTAGTAATTTCACTGTGTGAAATACATATATTTGTTTAGACTAAATAGTAGTGAATGCCAGGTTTAAAAAAGATTGCTATTGTTATCATTATAGCCTACTTAATAAGATGCACTCATTGACAAAAATTTAAACCATGCAACAAGGTAAAGAAAAAGGTGAAACCCACCTCTATCCAATCTCTGGGGTGGTCTCCATTTATTTTAAGTTATATTTATATAATTTACAGGTTATTTTCTCCGATGCGTATTTATACTCATATAAGTTTATACATGAATATATATTTACATGCATCCATATGTAAATAGCAAATGAAATGGGATTATAGTTAACATATTCTTCAACAGTTTACTTTCATCATTCAACAATATGTAAAGATCATCCTTCAATGGCAGGACATATAAATCCGCCTCCTTCCTTTTAACTGTTGCCTAGTATTCCATTGCACAAATTTATCGCCATTTTACTCTTCCCCTATGTTAGCGCATTTCACCTGTCTTTGATTCTTTCAAACAGCATTCCTGGAAGAGGGATCCACCCTCGTCATGTGGGCGGTGGACCGGGAGGTGCAGAATAAACACTGAGTGCTTGTGTGGGAAAATAAGAGTTTGCTGCCTCAGTATGATGTGGTCAGGGAGGCAGCAGTATGACAAGATCGCAAATCAGGGTTCCAGATTACATTCCTTACTGGCTTTGATGTCCTGATGAAAAAGCCGTGCGCAGGCAAATAGCTGGTTAGTGCTGAAGACTTCCCCTGGAAGGGCATGGACCCAGAATGACGAGTGGAAGAAAATGATTAATAACTTCAGTTTTAATTTTGGAATTACAGGTCAGCTAATACATGCTTCCATTTATCTTCAAATTTGCAGAGCTTGTGAAATGAACCCCTTGCAGACTTTCTCAGATTTATGTTATGCTTCTTGAGTTAGCTTCTCAACAGAATTGTGACTCCCTTTTCACACCAGAAGCACAGCCACCTCCACCCTATTTGCCCACTTTGGCCCCATGAACTCCGGCCAAGCCCGGGGACTGTGACCTTTAAAAGCTGCTCTGGTTGATGTCTCTCCTTCAGCGTGCTTCTGGTCTGACCCTTGGACGTTCCCAGCTGGGTGAACAGTTGGTCATTTACCTTGAAATCAATTTGTAACAAGTCAGTGTCATCTTGGACTTGAGTGATGAGGATTGGATAAGCATCCGTTGGGTGCTCTGAGAATGAGGCTTTCCCCTGGTGCTTTGTGTGCTGTGGAGAGGGCTTCCCGCAGCCGTGCTGTCATGTGGACCTCAGGGGGAGAAGGTCTGGAGCTAGCAAATCCGGGAGCTTCTGAGCATTCTTCCCTAAGTGTGGCCCTGCCTCCAGTCCTTCTGCTTCAGATATCCCGAATCACAGACCATGGCTGCGCAATGGCTCAGTCCCTTCCAGAAACCACATGCCAATTTAAAACAGTGTTAATACAGCCAAAACCGGTATAGCTCAGTGGATAGAGTGTCGACCTGCGGACTGAAAGGTCCCAGGTTTGATTCCGGTCAAGGGCATGTACCTTGGTTGTGGGCACATCCCCTGTGGCGGGTGTGCAATAGGCAGCTGATTGATGATTCTCTCTCATCGATGTTTCTAACTCTCTATCCCTCTCTCTTCCTCTCTGTAAAAAAATCAATAAAATATATTTAAAAAATAAATATAAAACAGTGTTAATACTTACATAATTCTAAGGATATTAAAAACTGGCCAAATTAATCTATTCTTATAAGGAGTTCCCCACCATATGAATTAAAATGACTTGCAGTTTTTTAGGTTTTCAATGAGGTTTTCAGTAAAAGAATATATATTAGACAAATTTTCCAATCAACATTTGCTTCTCAACCTCCAGAAAGAGAACTTTTGTGTCTCTGCGGGTTTAAAAAGGAACCACTACAAGGGCTTAACCCTGTCAGGACGGCCCCCTCCCCACCTCCAACCCAGTGGATTGGCTGCAGAGACAGCTACTTTGAATGAAATGGGAGTGAAGTGTTGAACTTGGAGCACTTTCTTCTGCTGCCAGTTACCTGTGACACAGTTGCCAGGAGCTGCCTGTGAAACTGGTTTAGAGGCCTCGGTTCCTTGGTTTCTGCCCCCTCATCCATCAGCATTTACCTAGTAGGTGCCTGGGGGCTCCATTAAGGACAATGGTGGCTGCCACTGGGCTGCTGTGAACCAGGTGCATCACGCACTTAAGCCCTTATACTTACAAAGTCTGGAAAGGAACAATCCACCAGGAAGCTGAGCCACCCCGATATGCAATCAGCAAGAGGGCAAGGCCGGATTAGGACCCGCCTTGGGTGGCTGTATGCCTGCCTGGGGAGTTAGGGATGGGCATAGGACCAGAACACCTCTTGCTCACTTGCCAGGCTCCGTTCTCGCCCTTTACCTAGATGGACGCATTCAAGGCCTCTCTCGGAACACTGGGTTGTAGATGTACTGAATGCCAAGTTACTGGTGAGGTGACCTGGCCGGGGTTGCTCAGCATGTGGTGGGCGGGGCTGGGATTTGGACCCCAGTGGGCTGAGTCCCTGCCCATGGGAAAAAGCCCGTGCTGATTCGTCCTCTTCATGATGACTTGCATTTTGGAAAAGCTTCCTCAGCAGATCAAGTCCCTGGCTCAGTCATAACTAAGGTCCCTGGCCCTGCTTGCTCAACACCCAACTGCTCCTGACTCTTCTGCATGAGCGGGGCTGGAGCTAAGCCTAGAGCTTTGCAGCTTGCTGGGTCAACCCTTTTCTCCAACCTTTTGAGTTGTTTCTCTTTCGCTATGGATGGTAAGGCAGAGCTGGCCCCTGGACGGCTTTTTTGACAGAGTTGTGTGATGATTTCCCCACATTCTTGCAGCCTCATTTGCTGACTGATTCTGGCCCCAGGGAGCAGCACATTGGGGACTGATCTAAGAATGAGCCGGGCAGTGTGTGAGAGGCATCGCTCACGGCCCACTGAGGCTCTGTGGTGCCAGGCTCTCCTGTGCACAGTGGCGGAGGGAAGCTCCTTCCCAACCAGGCCGGCCCTCCTGACCCGCTGGGCTCTCCGTGAGTCTGCCTGGAAGTCAGCCGACTCATTTTCTAAGCCCTGGTTAGCGGCCCAGCAAAGGAGGGGGCTGTGTCGCCGGGAGCTGAGGCCCAGGTCTCCTCTCCATTCTGTAGTCACACTGCTCCTCCGAGTGGCAGTTGCGCTGTATGGTGACGGCTCTTGTTCACCGGTCCTTTGAGGAATGAGGGTTGATCAGAATGCAGGCATTTACTGTTTCCAAAGGGGGTTCTGAAAACTTGTGTAGAAAATAAATTCCATATGTTCTTCAGCGGCTTAGTTCTGAGAGGATATTTCTGAGGGCCTTTTCCATTGTCAAAGTCATCAGAACCGTGCCTGCTTCTGACCTTTCACTGACCTGTGGAAGCACCCTGCTGCCCCCTGAGGGCCCCTTGAGGCGGGTGGGGAGAGCCCAGGGCGCGCCTCGTGCCTGAGCAGCAGTGCAGGGCTGTGTGTGAAGCGCCAGCCACAGACACCCCTGTGAGCTGAGATCCGGATGGAAGACCACCTGGCGATGTGTGTAAACTCAGATACTCTTGCTGCCAACACGGCAGGCTGGGAGCTCATGCTCCTGAACTCTTTTTCTACCTTAAAATCTCTTTCCCAAAGACTCCTCTAACACCGAGTTTTACCAGGGACCCTTCCCATGAGATGTTCTAGAAAAATTATGAAGTGCCTGGATTTTAGGTTGGAGGGGCCCAGAATAATCAACCTCCATAGTTTTTTAATGTTATTCTTTACAAGCAACTGGAGAATATTGAAGAAGGGTTCTTCCGGCTAAAAGGGAACCCTCAATTCTGGGGGAAGTGAAAGAGAAGGAAGGGTGGGGTGACTACATAACCTTCAGGAAGGTGGAACCTGAGGACTGGACAGTTGTCTGTGATGGGTCATTTGGTGCCTGGTATCATTTAGCTCAAGTGGCCCCTTTGCAATGAGACCTTCCTTGACCGGCCAATCCACCCCCTGTCCCCCAGGCATCTCATTTCATCTTATTAGAGCACTGGTCACCATCCAACATTGACTCATTCATTCAAAATTGTGCCACGCCAGTGTCAGTGCAGCCAAGGGTGAAGGATTGAAGAAAAGACAGACAAGAGAATACAGCTGGGGCTCAGTGGATCTCCCTTGCCTGGATGAGGACACAAAAGACCCAGCCTGCAAAGCCCATGCTTTATTTTATAGTCTGATTAAAACAAAGGTGGATTAACATGTATGCAAATGTTCTTGTTTTGGCAACACTTGCTGCACCTCCCACAGCCCATTAGCTGCTTAGGAAGGATTAGGGAGAGCTACAAGGTCAGGCTTAATAATGCTGAGAGAGCTCTGCCCTCTAGGCTGGGACTTGTTTGTGGCCCTGCTACAGGTCAGCCTGAGGCTTGACCCTAGAGCCGCTCCCTACACAAAATTACTTACTTGTTTCTTGTTTGTCTTAGTGGAATATAAGCTTAATGAGGCCAGTGATATCATCCGTCTTGTTCTGTACTCAGGACACACTAGGTATCCAATAAATACTTGTGGAGTAAATGGACACTCAAACAGCTACTCTAGGAGATGACTAGCCTTTGCCCGTCTTGCTGAGCGAGATCCCTGGGCTGGCTGAGCGTGGGCCAGTGTGAACATTCTGTCACATGCCTGCTGACCCTCTGCCCCAGCCTCCCAGCCCTCCCTGGAGCTGACCCAGTGCGCCTGTCCCTGGGACAGTGCAGGTGGCTTCCCCTGCCACTGCTGAGAGGGGGTGGCCTTAGTTTAGAAGTTGGTCACTCTTGCACTCATTCCTTCAGGCAATTTCTCTTCTCAGTGAATGCCATTCATACATCAGCAAGCATAAATGTGTTACTTATTATTATTTATTTATTATTTTATAATCTTCACCCAGGGATATGTTTTTATTGATTTTAGAGAAAGAGGAAGACGGGGTGGGGGGTGTGGAGAGAGAGAGAAATCGATGTGAGAGAGAAGCATTGATTGGTTGTCTCCTGCATGCACCCTGAGAGGGAATTGAACCCACAACCTTTTTTTAATGTATGGGGCCACCTGGCCAGGGCCAGCATGTATTTATTGAGGGCCTGCTATGCACTGGAAGCTGGGGCATTGAGAAGAAACATGCCCTCTGTCCTCCTCCTTCTGGAAGGAAAGGATAAGCAACAGTGCCAGCATTATGTGGATGAAGCCCCGGCATCGGGCATCGCCGAGACCCCACTCCTCTCCCCGCATCTACAGCCCTAATGAGAGCGCCCGGTAGGGAGCAAGCTCGGGATGAACATTGGCGCCTCATGTACGTTACCCCTGCGGTCCTCTAACACCTCCCGGAGGAGGGAGCATGGCTTCCATGGGCAAAGCAAACAGGAGGCTCAGCGAGGCCAGGGCTCCAGAGCCGGAGGCAGCCAGGTCTCTGTCATGATGCCCAGGATCTTTCCATCAGCGCTAGCCTTCCGGAATCAGCGGTGACTGTAACCATGGAAACCTCTGGCAAGGAAGGAGAGCTGCTTGGTGCCAGTAGGCCAGTGAGGGACATGTATTTCAGTGGGTGGGCCCTGCCACGCCCTCCAGCTCCACCCAGAATTTGGCTGCCTCTTTCTCCACCAGCGTTGGCCTGCAGTTGGGATGAGAAAGAGGGTCTGTGGCGTGAGAACAAAAGGCTCAGGGGCCCGGCATCAGTCCCTCGCCCACCTGGACAAACAGCATCTCTTCCGTCAGCCCTCCTGCTTCTTCTCTTTTCATCCCATCTCATTTCGTGGGTTAGAGACCAAAGGACCCCTGACCTGCAGCTGAGCCTGTGTCTCTAAGAAACACGGGCAGTGGGATGATGAGACCCCTGGAGTTCCCTCCCGGAGAGGCAGGCCGGATGAGACGCTAGGGTTTGGATGATGCCTGGCAGATTTGTCCAGCCAGAGAAATGGCAGTTATGCTTAGACAAATGCATTTTGGGGAGCTGAGGTGGTAGGTGCCAGGACAGTCCGTTCCCAGTGAGTGCTCCCAGAACACTGACCAAAGTGCAGCTGGGCCCTGAGCCCCTGCTCCCAGCTCATTAGAGGTGTGTTCCACGCCCCTGCTCTTCCTGCCCCACACCCAGCCACTATCTTGTTCTGGGCTCCCTTCCTTTAGAACATCCCCTCCTGCTGGGACCGGTTTCGCTCAGTGGATAGAGCGTCGGCCTGTGGACTGAAAGGTCCCGGGTTCAATTCCGGTCAAGGGCATGTACCTTGGTTGCGGGCACATCCCCAGTAGGGGGTGTGCAAGAGGCAACTGATCGATGATTTTCTCTCATCGATGTTTCTAACTCTCTGTCCCCCTCAATTCCTCTCTGTGTAAAATCAATAAAATATATTTAAAAAAAAAAAAAAAAGAACATCCCCTCCTGCCGGTGTTCCCATCCAATCCCAGGCAAGGAACACCCTCCAGTCTCTTCTGGCAAACGAGGCTGCATTTTGGACAAGCCACTGGGATTCTGGGAATTCCACACTTACTGCCTGCAAGTACCTTGAAAATAAGGTAGAAACTGCAGACTTTCAAGCCTCCCTCCCCTACCTCTCCCCCTCCCCCCAACCCTTAGGACTCCTGCCAGTGGCAGTGGGGTGCCACTGAGAGAGCCTGGCCTGGGGTTCCCGTGGGCTTGCCACCTCTGCTCCGCTGCTCCGGCTTGGACAAGCCCTCTGCTGTCTCGGCAGCTTCCACCTGCCTCTAGGCAATGAGAGGGGACCAGTCCATATCTTTCCTTTTAGGATGTTTTCAGCTATAAAACCAGGGACTCCCTGGGCTTCGCTCACATCTCAGGACCCTCCCACCCAGGTTTCCTTGCTCGCTGTCTTTAAGCACCAGCCATACATTCAGGGGTAAAAACCAGTCTTGGGGCGGGGGGTGAAAAATCAATCTTTCTGTGTATAAAACACAGCTTTGCAGACAGTGCATAAACAGATATGTACCATGTCTTTAGTATTAAAATTAGTATTTCATGGGAGAGTGTGATTAGAGAAAACAACCGAAAAAGGTTCCTTAGAGGCCATAATGAGGGGGAGGGGGAAGGCTCGAGAAACACAGATTTCACACCAGGTGTGCCGGGTACCGTGCAGGTACCAGACAGGTGAGTGATGGTTTTCCTCCCCTCCAGGAAGGAACGTCCATGTACAGGGACGATCATGCTTCTTGTTCTTCTAAACCTTCTTTCCTTTCTTCTAAATCCTCCTACATGCCATGTTCAGTGGTTTACATGCATTTACGTGTTCTGGTGGCCATGGCTTGTCTTTTTGTGGCTTGTCTTCCCTCTAGCTATGGGATTGCTGGCTCTACCAACGTGACGGGTGACCAAGTGAAGAAGCTGGACGTCCTCTCCAATGACATGGTCATCAACGTGTTGCGGGCATCCTTCGCCACCTGCGTCCTGGTGTCGGAAGAAGATAAACAAGCCATCATTATAGAACCTGAGAAAAGGGTGGGTCTGAACTTTCACCATCCAGGGTGTTTTTTTTGTTTTGTTTTGTTTTGTTTTTGTTTTTAAATATATTTTATTGATTTTTTACAGAGAGGAAGAGAGAGGGATAGAGAGTTAGAAACATCGATGAGAGAGAATCATCGATCAGCTGCCTCTTGCACACCCCCCACTGGGGATGTGCCCGCAACCAAGGTACATGCCCTTGACCGGAATCGAACCCGGAACCTTTCAGTCCACAGGCTGATGCTCTATCCACTGAGCCAAACCGGTTTTGGCTATCATCCAGGGTTTTAATGTCACCATTTTTCTCTCTACCTTCATAAATGACTCCAATCGCTCAGCCACGCTGGATTCCTAGGAATCACCCTAGATTCCTCCTGAACCATGAGTCATCATTTCACAGATTCATCCTCACTAGCATCTCTCAACTCGTCCCCACCTGTCCCCTCTACCACCATAGGCAATGCCATTATCTATCCTCCAGTGGACTCAGACATGGGAGAGATGCATATATACTCATATTCAACTCCATTCCTAACTTTTCATTGTCATGTTCAAGGCTCTTCAAAGTCTGGCTACGATTAACAACAACTTTTGCTTCATCTTCATCCACCAAATTCTTACCCTCACACTCCAATTCTTCTGCCAATGTAAAATGCTCCCAATTCCTGTCGCTGATTTATGTTTGGAATCCTATTGATCTAATTGTTTATTGAGGGAGGAGAATGAATTATATTCTTCTCTGTATACCAGCATCTAGCATAACGCCTGGCCCACTGTAGGGGTTCAAAAAGGGAATGGAAAGAGTATATCCAGCTTTTATAGAACAAAACAATTATATAATAATTAAAAAAAACCAAAAAACTTGAAATGAGGAGTGCAGTTCCATGGAGTTGCCGTCTTTCCCTGTTTGAGATGAATCGGGGACATGAAAGAGTAGAGTTAGAAAAAAGCAATCAGAAGATGAACTTAGAGAGGCTTCCTGATAACAGGTCTTTACATTTTGAAGAGTGTAGGGAGCTATATCTGATTAATTTATTTTATATTATCCCTAAAGTATATTATATGTTGGATTCAAAGTTCATATTCTCTGTTGGGCTTCTCAAAGTACTTGGCCTTTCAGGCATGTGAATTGAATTTGTTGTTCAATGTTCTCTACCAGTCGGCCCAACTTCTCTGACTACCATGTGCTTTTCTAATAGGCATGTTCCCGTTTTCCAGATAACAGTGTCTCCTGCATCAACCAGAGTGATTTAAGAGCAAGTGGTCAGGGAATGAGCGACTTGTCTTAATTTGATGCAGAACTTAGAAACCACATCTTAAAGTAGCTAATCTGGATATCGAAAATCTCCTATGGAGTGCTGATAAATTGGTTCTGTTTTGAAAAAGTCTCTGATTTGCAGGAATAGCCAATACCACCTTTGTAAATACTCCCTCATAGTTGATTTTAAACTACCAACGTGACATCCCTGAAGGCAGAGTTGGGAAGAGATGTGTACAACTCACTCTTGAGACTAGCAACCAGGCGGCTCCAGCACACCACTGACATCCCCTTCATGGCAGTTGGGATATCCTTGAGGGCTCTGTGCACTGTAACCCAGTGTCATCTGTAAGAACTGCACAACAAGGTTCTTAAAGACTTGATTGCAGCTAATTCCTTTAGCTTCACTTAAGGAATTATGTATATATCCCTAATGAACAACAAGAAATAAATGACTAACCTTGCTTCTCTTCCTCTGGCTGCCAGGAAACTCAAGCCAACATTATGATTCAGCTATATCAATGATGTAGGAAATTAAGACTTACTTATCTATATTCTATTACCTTCATCTATGCCTCCCGTTCTAAGTTGTGTTTTCTCTGCCTAATGATGTTTTGGTACAATAGTAGTCATATGATTATGTATATTCATTGTTGTCGTTTGCATTTTGCATGCCACTCATAGCTTCCATGACAGAGTACAAATAAGATTCACATTTCTTAAACTTTCCCCTAGATTCCCATTTTTTTTAATCCCCTTAGTGTATATTTCTATTTTGTTATACTGTGTTTGTTTTTAAAGTAGAGTTTACTTCCATTTTTTGTTGTCCAGGGTAAATATGTGGTCTGTTTTGATCCCCTTGATGGATCCTCCAACATCGATTGCCTTGTGTCCATTGGAACCATTTTTGGCATCTACAGAAAGGTAAGAGGTGACGTATAAGCCCCTGGTTGGGGACCCAGAGGAAAGTTAAGGTCTAGCATCCAGTCCTGTTTCACTACTGGTGGAGCAACCAGACTGTATGTCATGAAACTTTAAGGTTTATGTCTTGAATTCTGACTTTTTCAGCATTTGATACATAGTAAAGATCCATTAAGTTGTTAGAAAATGTAGTACTGTGCAAGTAGGAAGAGAAAAATAGTTTACTCTTAACCGTACCATGCTTTCTTTATAATAGAAAATGAAATTAAAAATAAAGGGACAGTAGAGGGTAGTTACAATGGTGATACTATGTGAGCTGAGAATTGTGAGTGTGACAACAATGAGAGCATATATGTCAGAATTGACCTTGAAATCTTCTACATCAGGGCTTTGCAAACTTTGACTCTCCCCAGAGCCAAATTCAGCCAATTACCTGATTTGTATGGCCTCTGAGCAAGAATAACCCTTCTGCATTAAGAAATATATATATTCTGGGGGGGGGAAAAAACTAAAGTAATATTTCATAGCCCATAACATTTATGTGAATTTCATTGTCACTGTCCCTAAATGAAGTTTTAATGGCATGTGGTCAACTCATACGTTTACATGATGCTTTTGGTGGGTTCCATGATGCCCTGGCAGGGCTCAGCGATTGTGATACTTAATGACATAAAACCTACAGTGCTTACTGCCTGTCCACTTATGGACAGAGTTGGCTGCACACTGCCGGGGTCTTCTACCTGTGTACCTGGGCAGGTCACTACCTCCAGAGCCTGCCTCTCTCTTTCTTTCTTTTTCTTTCAGTGCCGTGTGTGTGTGTGTGTGTGTGTGTGTGTGTGTGTGTGTACATGCCGTGGTGGCGGAAGAGCACAAAAGTATATAAATAAAATAGAATGAATACCTGTGGCACATCGTAAAACACGAAATCTGAAATATGTTTTCATGTTTATAATTTGCAATGTCCTTTAAATAATCTAGTTCCCATAACTCAGCCCATATTGTTTAATTTAGAAATAAAACCTCACAGATGCCCTTGCATCTGAATCACTTTATCTTAATGGGCAGGTGGCTGGAGAGGCTTCTCCCCACGCTCATATTGTAGCGTACGGAGGCCATAGTTTAAGTAATGAGGCCCATTTGCACTTTATTGTTCAAAGGGACTTGTTGCCTAACATTGCGTATAATTTCCTTTCAAACATGTGGAAATCAGGACACCACAGGACAGTTCTCTTTGGTCATTAAGTGTTTTTGCTTTTGTCTCAGCGAGAGGGACAAAACACCCCTTCTGCATTTGTACAGATTGTGAACTCCTTGAGGCAGAGACATCATCTTATACAGCTAATCGATTTGAGTAACAGGTTCTAATGCTCAAAGCAGGAAGGTCAAGGCAAGAATTTATCTATTTTCCAAGTCAACATGGAATGTACCATGCCTGTTACAGACAGGGAGGCAGACCATCTTATCTGCAAACTAGCAAGAGAGGTTTGTAGCAAAAGTCTTCCTGTGAAGCAAGACTGCTGGTTAGTGACTCAACCCAAACTAAGCAGCGCAAATGTTTGCCAGCTCCAGTCTCCACCTCAACCCCCAAATAAAGATGCCTTGAAGAAAACCAGATAAAATTAGAAAACAGAGACACTGACTGTCAACTAAAAAAATCAAACCAGCTTGCAACAGCAGCATGAATGAAGGACGATACACTCAACATGAATCTCCACACCCTTCTCAGTAAACGTGGTGTGACTCTTCAAAGACTGAAAACAAATATGAGTGGGGTGCTGCCTTTGCCATTTCAGTTTTCCAAAGCCTTGTTGATTATTTAAAGCCATTTGAGGGCCTCGGGGCATAAACATGGATGTGCCTGATGCTACAAAGGTGCCTCTCCTGCTTTCTGCACGGATGGCTCCGGGCTAGCATTCAGCTCTCTGGGCGCCTGTCAGCAAACAGCATCTGTAACAGGAACCGCAGCAGCATCAGGCCCGGCCCACCACTGCCGGGAAACAGGCTCCAAAGGGATCTCCAAGGGCTGGTGGGCTAGGTCCGTGGTCGGCAAACTGCGGCTCGTAAGCCCCGGTTTGCCACTCTGTTGACTAATGAGTTTGCCGACCACCGACCTAGACTCTCAATTCCAATAATTGCAGGCTGTTGTTGTTCCTTGTGATTAAGCCCCTATCCCAGTGGTCAGCAAACTCAGTCAACAGAGTAGCAAACTGCGCTTACGAGCCGCAGTTTGCTGGCCACTGGCTAGTGTCCTAGGCATTGCCTGCTGCTGCCCCTCAGGAGGGGTCACCCAGCTTCCGGCTGGGGACACCCAGAGGAGTATAACTCTCCTGAGGTGTTGGACACCATCACAGTCAGAATGTTTGCCTGAATGTGCCCACCCCTGGAGCTGAGAGGGAGGGAGGCGGCATCCGAAGGAAGATTAAGAGGAAGTTGTCAGTGGGATGGCGATGGGCGCTGGCCAGGCAAACCAACCCATCCGCAGTACAGATTACAAACTCCTGGAGGCAGGGCGCCGTCTCACACATGCTTTGCCTGTGAGGCTTCCTGCTGCAGTCGTAGGTAAGCGGTGTTGGCTATGTTATGGGGGGACTCTGCCAAAGGCCCTGTAAGACTTTCGAAGGAGGGTCTGGCAGCCCCTGAAGGACAGCCATCTGGTGACATGACAGCCACCACACCCTCCTGCCACACTCGACTTTCCCGTCTACCACCTTGAATCTCCAGAATCCCAAATCTCCAGAATCTCTTGAATCTCCATCTGTCCCTTCCACTCTGAAATTTAAAAAAACAAAAAACAAACAAACAACAACAACAAAAAGCAACCCACAAAACAAAACACCAAGAAAAATAAAAAGTCCTTATGGATGGATGGAATAAAGGAAACCCATATCCATAGCAGGTGGTGGCCAGGGCGGCACAGACAAAGGCAGGGTCTTGAGGCTTTCTACTTTTGCCAGGCTCTTTAAGCACATGGCCCTGCGCACCGCCTGGGAATGTGGCGCCTCCTACTGGGGGTTCCAGGAGGGAGCCCTGCATTGGGAAGGGGGCAGGCTAGGAAAGAATTCCCCCAAGTCCGCGATTCGATGGCATTCTTTTCTGTTTCTTGTGAGTATGTGGGTCATAGATAGTGCTGCCATTTCTTCCTTCAGGCAAAGACGTCACAGGGCAGGATTGTTTGGCCACAGTATTTCAGGGAAATTCTGCTTCCTCTTGCACCCTCCCCACAGGCAGAGATGGACGGCGCTGGGCAAGGTGGGATCTCTGGGGAACTCTTACTGGTGGAGAACTGATTACTGGGAGCCTCCAGCAGCTCCCAGTCAGCCCATTAGTTCCCATATTCCCGTTGTCTGGTTTCCTGCTGCACTGGCGGGTAGTCTTAAGCGGCCGTGTTAGAGGGTGGTTTGAGGCCTGAGTCTGTCCTCTGTCACTGGCTTCGAAGGAAGCTGTTCCTTTCTCAGGACCATGCACTGGCAATGTTAGGAGTTAGGAAAAACTCAAACTTTCTATACTGTGTTTAGTCTGTATTGACACAACCCAGCCAACCAACCACCTTGACTATCGAGTGACATTAGTGCTCAGGGGCTCAGGGCCTGGCCTGTGTGGCTTAGTGGTTGAGCTTTGACCAATGAACCACATGCGGTCACAGTTAGATTCTGGTCAGGGCACATGCCTGGGTTTCCAGCTCAATCCCCAGGATCAATGATTCTCTCCCATCTGTCCCTTCCTCTCTGAAATTTAAAAAAAACAAAAAAAAACAAACAACAACAACAAAAAGCAACCCACAAAACAAAACACCAAGAAAAATAAACAAAACACAGTTGTGGGGATGAAGGGAAATTGGGAAGAAATGGTTTTAGCAGTTCTTCCTTGTACATTAGTAGTTCTTCCCCTCAACTGCTGGCATCTCTTGGCTGGGAAAGGAATAAATAACATGGGCAGAAATTGCCCATTTTCATTTCTGTTTAAATTCAAGTAGAGACTATTCAAGCTGAAAGCTTTGTTTGGGCTTCTTTGAGGAAGGAAGAAGCCAATCAAGTGTTGATGAGATGGTGATCATCGGCTAGCCATCCATTCATTGGGAGCCGCCTCTTTCAGAGAGGGTTTCACCCCTCCATCTTAGGCAAACTGTCGGCCACGTGACCCAGCGGGCTGTGTTCTTCATGAAAAAAAGAAGAGATTAGAGTGCATGTCATGGTCTAAGTGTCAGATTGTTCCGTCTCATTCCTGCAGTTGTGTGTGCGTGTGGGTGTGTGTTGATACTGGTTCGTGACGGCACCAGTGTTTCTGACCGTGGGTCATGCTCAAAAACCAGAAGCATCTGCCCTGCTCGGTCCTGGCTCTGGAGGGATTTTCTAAGTCCCCCCCTATTCCTGAGAGTCTCTTTGGTGTGTGATGATGCGGACCGCATTGCTCCCTGGGGGATGGGCTGCGACTGGCAAGAACTGGTGGAATTGATGTCCTCAGCAGACTTGCGGCCCCGCAGCCCAGGCCTAATTGGTTTAAAGAAAGACGGAGGAGGCAGGTGAAAGACATCGATGCCCATAATAAGATTAAATTAGTGGGAGCTGGCAAGAAGGCATGCTCTTTTTTGAAAGTGAAAATGGAGAAATGAGGGAATATCGAATTAGTAAAATGGGAGGAGGGTGGTAATTGGGAAGAAGGGCCCAGCTGCAGGAAGTCTGGGGCTTGTGGGAAGGCTGCCATGGGAATAGAATCAGGACATCACTGTCCTCAAGGAGGGTCCGTCCAAGAAAATGCCCTTTCATTAAGAAAGCATCTTGCTAATGCATCTTGCTAATGGTTGAACTGAAAAAAAAGAAAAGAAAAGAAAAAAAGAACCGCAAAGCAGAACAAAAATGTGTTTTGTTTTCTTTCTTGTCCTAGAACTCTACCGATGAGCCTTCCGAGAAGGACGCCCTGCAGCCGGGCCGGAACCTGGTGGCAGCCGGCTACGCCCTCTATGGCAGTGCCACCATGCTGGTGCTGGCCATGGCCTGTGGGGTCAACTGCTTCATGCTGGACCCGGTGAGAGAGCCCGGGGGCTCGGGTGGCGGGGCAGGTGCCTGGCCCGTGGCCGTGTCAGTTACATGTGTGGGCATGGACTGGGGTGCACAGAGGTGGGAGATGTCCTCGGAGGGACAGAGGTGGGGGCGCAGAGGAAGACCACATGTGCGTCAGGAGGAGATGATTGAGGTGAGGGTTAATGTCTGTCCAGAGCAAAAAAGAGGGCCTTAGTTCCAAGATGAAATCTTCGGAACAGACATAATTCAACTGGCTCCAGTGTCCATCGGAGCCAGGCAGGCCCTGTGAGTGAGCAGAGCGTGCTGCGGAGCCAGGCCGGGGTGCTGGGCCCCCAGAAAGCCTCAGTGGTGAGCTGGACAGGTGTCGGTGTTTAGGAAACACGGTGGTGTGTGTTTAGTGAGATGGTTTGGGTTAAAACACCATGCTAGCCAACTAAAACGCACTTATGGACCAGATGGGGCCTCTGGATGGCCTGTAGAACCCCATTGCATTCATCACTCATTTCCTCAGTGGACGGGCAGCCCGCCTGAACGTGTCTGCTGTGCACGCACAGGCGCGCTGGGCCCAGCCTCCGCAGTCCTGCCAGGGCTCTGAGACCTCGGGGCGTGCAGGGGAAGAAGGAAGGGAGGTCATTCGGCCCCCCTCATAGAGAACAGCTACCTTCTGCAGAGGAGCCCAGGTGCCATGGAGAGACACTCACTGGCAGCTTTGATTTGTGCATAAGTCCTACCTGTCCATGAATTGGGGTTATTTACCTATGGAGTTAGGTGGCAGTTTCGACAGAGCAGATGAATTAGGGGAAGAGACCTTTTCAAACATCTGGTGCCACGAAATCCAGTACTGGGTACAGAACAGCCTTTACCAGGTCAGCATGTTCATTAGGCGACTGGCCCCGTGTCCCACGGGGAAGAGAATTGGGTTTATAACACCTTTCGCGTTTGGAAACGTCCTTGGATGACATCAGCAAAGCATGTTGTTGATTTGGTGCTTTTTGCTGACGGACGGAACACAAGGACAGCAGCTGGCTGGGATCCGGGGAGCGGCGGCTGCTCCTGAGGCCCTGGGGTTGGCCTTCGGCAGGCGGATAAACCGGGGTGCAGGCGCCTTTGCCCCCTACACTCTTGCGCAACTGCACTTTGTCCCTGGAGGTACTGGCGCTTAATAAATAAACAAGGGCGGGGAATCAGCACCAGATTAAGTCTCAGGCGAGGTGACCTCGGGGAAAACAGTGGCAGAACCAGAGCACAGGTCATGGGGAGCCGGGGCTGGGGCACCGTTTCTGAAATTGCTGATGTGCCAGCTCCCAGACCCTCCGGCTTCCGCACACCCTCTCTGCTACCTGTGCTGGTGGGCGCGTCAGGAAAAATGCATCTCTTCTTGTTTCCAGATTGCAGCCCGTGTCTCTGGGAGTGAGCGTCTGTGTAGTTGATGGCCCTTTGCCCTCCTCAGACGGTGTTTGGAAGGACTGCCCTGTCCCCCTGCCGGCTGCCTCCGGGACCTGGGATCTGGCCAGCCCGCTGCCGGCTGAGCCTCCGACGGGTCTAGCCTTTCCTTTTCCTTTTGGCTCGCTGCACACACAGGCTGAGGGTTTCTGCTGAAAAGCTATGTTTGCATTCTTAGCTCATCAGGAACTTAACCTTCAAAAAGCTTTCCCGTCTCTTGTCTGGCGTGCACGCAGCGCAGGTGTGGAGGGAGGGGGTTGGCAAAGCATGGCTGAGTGAGCTGTGTGGTGCCTGCTGTGCAGTGGCTTCATGTCCCAGACTTTTCATCTTTTTTTTTTTTTTTTTGAGATATTTATTTATTTACTTAGTTTTCTGACCACAAAAATATTCCTACATATTTGTGGCCAAAATAGCTAGAAATACCAAAAAGCATATAAGAAAAAAGAATCACACACAGTGTCCACTGTCCATGCCAGTCTCTTTTCTCTCCTCACCCTTCCTCCGGCCCCGCCCCCTCTCTCTAGTCTCACATGCTCCATCCCCCTGGGAACCAGTCTTCACTGTGGGAATAAATGGGGGGAGAGGTGTTGATGGGTCCTCCCTGCTTTTAACTCTTGCCTCCAGGGAGCACCCCCTCCCCAGAGGAGCAGCACCCCAATCACCCTCTCAGTGACACGCAGGAGTCCAGAGAGCCTCAGTCCGGAGCCGCGGGAGCTGCTGGTGCTTGCCCTCCCCACTGCGTCCTGAGCAGAGCCTGAGCTCCGAGGGGCCGGCTGAGCGCCGGGCCTGTGGGCTGGGCTCTGAGAAGCACTGAGCTCCCTGAGCAAAGGCCGCTGCCGTCCCACGTGCTGTGCCTTAAGACCCGGGCTCTGCTCTCTCCTACAGCCGCACACAAAAGGGAACACCGTCCCTGAGCACGCGGGCGTCACTGGGCTGTCTGTCCCTCCTGAGGCCCACCTCCTGTCCGCACCACTGTCACTTAAATGACATGTTTCCCCAGAAGGCATGCACATCCTGAGGCATGGGCGTCCCAGGGCCAGGCGCTCCCTGGGCTGGCGGTCCTCCCGCGATGTGTACAGATAGGGAACCCTGCGCTGTGCCCCGGAAACTAACTCAGTGTTATGTCAGTCATCCCTCAGGAAGAAAAACCCGGGAAGCAAAAGCCAGGCTCCTTGTGCTGGTGCATGGGTGTGACCGCAGGCCCCTCCCGCACGGAGCCCGCCCTCACACAGGCCGGAGGCTCATCGCCCCTCTCCTGTCCTCCTCACAGGCCATCGGCGAGTTCATTCTGGTGGACAAGGATGTGAAGATCAAAAAGAAAGGGAACATCTACAGCCTCAACGAGGGCTACGCCAAGGACTTCGAGCCCGCGGTCACCGAGTACGTCCAGAGGAAGAAGTTCCCCCCGGTGAGTGAGGACCTGAGCGAGGCAGGAATGTGCGGGCTGCGGGCAGGGACATGAGCAGCTTGGCTTCCCCTGTGAGGTTCCCGCCCAGGTACCGGGGACGTCAGAACCGGGAGGTCTGTTCCAGCCTCTCCGCGTTCCCCTGGCAGCACACAGTCAGGGTAGCTGGGCCGCTGGCTGCATGAGCCCAGGGCCATGAAGCATGTTTCACTTCTGGGGCTCCCGATCCCAGATGGTACAAAACGTGGCTCTAGCACCCAGGACCTGCCCCATGGCGTCTGACTGGGGTCTGTCAGTCACCTCAAGGTCAGGGTGCCCTTCTCCGTGTCTCTCCGTTACACATCCCTGAGCTTGGAGAGAGAAATGGCTGGCTGCAGAGCTGGTTCTGGGCGGGGGTGCCCAGCTTTGCCACACTCTCGTCACGTGCCTTCGATGCCTGCTGTGTCCTGATGAGTAAGCTGACAGGTGGTCAGCATGGCACTGGGGGCCCTCGGAACTGGCCGGGCTCTCTCTCCCGCTCCATCATCTCTCCTTCCACCCACCTTGGCTTCCTCTCCTGCTCCCTTCCCGCCCCCACCCCGTGGACAGCCTTTGCTTCTCTGCCTGGTTAGGTGTGTACGTCCCTTCCCACAAGACGAAAACCCCCCGCCCTTAGCTCTGCAAAATCCTTCTTACCCTGCAAGGTTCTGCTACCCGGTACCGTTGGTGTGATGCCTGCCCCAACCCCATAGCTCACACCAACAGCAGCGTCCTGGGGTCTGAGGGCAGCGGGGCCTGCTGGGAAACGGAGGAGAGGCGGTCCCCATTGCTCCACTTTCTGCTCCTGGGGAACAGGATCCTCACCCCGTTCCCTCTACACGCACCTTGTGGGTGCTCACTAAACAACCGTCGAGTCAAATCAGGGTAGAGGACTCGGAGGGCTCCCTTCCTTCCTTTTCTGCACCCCTCGTGATCGCTGCTCTTCGCCCTGCAGGATAACTCAGCCCCCTACGGCTCCAGGTACGTGGGCTCCATGGTGGCCGATGTGCACCGCACCCTGGTGTACGGCGGGATCTTCCTGTACCCCGCCAACAGGAAGAGCCCCAAAGGAAAGGTAAGCCGGCCCCCGAGGAGCAGGGCTTTGTCTGACTCGGGAAGAAGAAGGAAAGGTTGGGATGGCGGCGAGCTTCTGCCGTGGGATGCCCACCATGTCCGCGGCGGATTCTGGTCTGGATGCAGGTGGTCCTGGCTGACGTCAGGCAGGGTCTGCAGAGCCCTTCTGCTGCTAACGAGCAGTGATGGTGGTCTGGTCGGGAGCGGCTGGAAGTGCTGGCTCTTCCAGTGGGCACGCGGTGTGGCTCGAGCAAAATAAATTCCACTCACGGAGAGAAATGAACCAGTCCGGCCCCATCACCGAGGCCGCAAATCAAATCCTCGTTCCAAAGGGAGGTTTTCTTTGATTGCGTTCAAAGGGCATTAAATAGCAATAACTAACAAGTGGCCATTAGCTGCCTGGAAAGGGGTGCCTTTCTAGGGAAGGAAAGCTCCTCCCGGAAGCGGTGGGTGAGCCATTACACAACTGCCCCGGTTACTGCCCGAGGCGTGTGCGTGGCTGGGGGGCTGTGCGGCCCCGCCGGCTGGTGGCCACACGTCTGCTGCACAGAGGGACTGTGCTGCCTTCCCAAGTACCGTCCTTTGTTTCTTCCTGACAGTCTTTTTTTTTTTTTTTTTTTTTAAATCTGAGAGAAGGAATAGGGACATACCCCTTTAAGATAGAAATCTGTGTTCAGGTCTCTGTTTACTGCACATGGTGTCCGCCTCACTGGAGACATTGTGTTCACGGAAAACACCACTCCTGCCACAGCCCCCGGGCACCCTGCCCCGCCTATGTGAATAGCTGCTTAATAGCACTTTTCCCTAATGCCCCCAAAATTGTTTTTTAACAGAAATACTGAGGTTCCTTCTTTTTTTTTTTCTTTTTTTTTTTTCTTTTTTTTCTTTTCGGTTTTGCAAACTTGGCCATGACACCTGTATGGAAATAGAGGCAGGAAACACCTGCAAGGAGCTGTCTGCTCTGTAGGCGACTGCATGAAAACACGTACAATAAAAAAGTTAATATTTAAAAATAAATGCCAAGCCTTATAATATAGTAAATCCCAGCCCGCAAGCCTTGGGAGAATTATAAAAGGAATGTGTATAGAGCTGCAAACAATATCATACTGTTTGGAGGAGCCGGCCTGCTTTCCAGATGTCTGCAGCCAGACACAACCATGAATTCTTTTTATGCTTTTGGAATAGGCAAAGCTCCATCCAAAACACAAGGAATCCCTCATTAGGCCCAGTCGCCGTGCCGTAAAGAGCAGGGAACCGCCAGTTCTGCCAATATGTCATTCAGCCCCGAGCCCAGGTGCTGTCTCATATTCGCATCGAGCAGTCTATTCCTGCCTCTGGCTTGATGAACGGCTTAATTAACCAAATGGCTGACTTAACCATTGGTCTTATATGCAGCCTTGAGGTGCGTGTGGGCGGGGGGCGGCGCGGGGAGGGGGTTTACAACCTCCTAGAAGGAAAGGGAGAGTCTCAGTGACCTTGGAAACTTCCACCAGCCCTGCGCTGTTTTGCTGTGGAATAAATCCTCTTTCTATGAAATACTTTCTGGTGTGAAGACGCAGCTCTGGGCTCTTGTTTTCCAGCTGAGACTGCTGTACGAAGGTAACCCAATGGCCTATGTCATCGAGAAGGCTGGAGGATTGGCTACCACTGGGAAGGAAGCTATACTGGACATCGTTCCCACTGACATCCACCAGAGGGCGCCAGTCATCTTGGGGTCCCCTGAAGATGTGACTGAGTTCTTGGAGATATATAAGAAGCATGCTCCCAAATGAAGAGCTGACCTTGCCCTCAAAAAAAACAACAACAAACAAACAAATAAAACCACACACACAAAACAAAACAAAACAAACAAACAAAAAAACGCCTTTTATCTGGACTTTTACCTCGCACAGTGCCACGCCATTCTGACTGCATTCTGCATTCCTAGGTAGCACAAATAGAAAGCACAGGTATCTCCACCATCAAGTGCTGTGTAATGCACCTGGTGCCACCTAACCAAAATGCTATCTGTATAATGCTACTGGTGATCAAGATATATTTTGAATAGATAGAGGAGAAATAAACATATTTTTCCTTTTCCTAAAATGTCTTCATTGCTTTGTGTGAAATAATAGTAAAAGTAATAGTAACAGTCAATGCATATAACATTAGGTAACTCATTTAATCTTCACAGCAACCTAATGAATTAGGTGCTACGAATAACTCATTTTACCATGACATCATGTGGAGGACAGAGAGGTGAGGTCACCTGCCCCAGGTCTCCAGCCAGTGAGCCAAAGAGTTCAGATGGACCTAGACAGTCTGGGCGCTACCCTTGGAGTCAGCCTACTGCTTCTCCTAATGTGTTGTCTGTGCAGACCTGACCCCAGCAAGGCTGTTTATACCTCCGGGGGCTGGAGAGGTGAGGAGTTTGAGATGGTGCCTGTCTACAGCCTCTTGGCCTCCCATACATGCACATAATTATCTAAGTCATAAGTGAAAGTTTATATCATTACTGGTGGTGACTTTTAAAGATCTAATTACTATAAAGAAGAAGAATCATCGTTAAAAGCAAAATTTATGGAAATAATAATATTGTTGCAAGAAAGTGAATTTCTTACTAGACTCTTTGTGTAAACATTTACTCCCCTTAGCTGGCCCTGGTTCTTTCTGGACTAGAATTGCCAAGATCATGGCAAATTATACCAGGTTTTAGGAATCACTGGTGGATTTTGTTGAGTTCTAGTTTCTTTCATTTTTAAAAATGTTTCAATTACAGTTTACATTTAATTATTTTTTGTATTTGTTTCAGGTGTACAGCAACTTTACAAGTTAAGCTCTTGATTTTATAAAAATTGTTTGTTTTTACTTGGGAACTTGAGAAAAACTTTTTTTTGTGTAAATCCTGCTCCCTTTTTTTGTTGTTAATCCTTACCCAAGAATAATTTTTCCATTGATTTTTTTTTTTTTTTTGAGAGGAGGAGGAGGAGGAAGAAAGAGAAACATCAATGTCAAAAAGACACATCAATTGGCTGCCTCCCGCACACACCTGACTGGGGCCTGGGATCAAAGCAGGAAAACCATCGATGTGAGAGAGACACATTGATTGGTTGCCTCCCCATGCACACACATTCAACCAGGGCCTGGGGTTATATCTGAAACCCAGGTACATGCCCTTGTCCAGGAATCAAACCCATGACCCTTCAGTATGCAGGCTGATGCTCTAACCACAAGCAATACTGGCCAGGGTCCTGCTCCTTTTCCTTTAAATACACCTCATCAATTCCATGGTTTTCCAACAGGAGCTTAGTTTGATCTTAAGCATCGGACCTGCTTTTATGCGCTGACTAGACCCCACGCCAGTATCTCCCCCCTCCCACTGAGGCTGGTCCTGCAGGAAAGTCCTCTGACTCACACAGCACCTTTTGGTTTTTAACCAATTTGTCAGCTCTTATACCTTCTGGTTCTCCAAGCACCGAGGGAGATGTGTGTGTCTGGGAGCCGGATGGAAATGATATGCCCCCACATCAGTGCCATTGTTTTCAGTGGAATGGGCGGATGTCTTTCTCCATTGCTAGTGGGAGTGGGGTTTCTGAGGTACTGCTGGATTAAGGCCCCCATGGGAAGATGTAATGTGTCAGAAAGCTTTATTTTTGTGCAATTACATTCTTGGGTTTCCAAAGACCTGCTTCCCTTAATCCGGCCCTAGAAGATGTGCAACTGGGGATTCAGTCGAGCTAGAAGCAAAGCCTGTATCCACATTTTTCTTTCCATGGTGGCATTGGGTCTGCACGGCCCCACACTGGTTACAGCCCGTGTGTGTGAAGTCCCCGCAGCTGTGAGTCATGTGGGCATATACAGGGGAGCCAACAGAGTACACCCCCTGCAGCAAGAGTCCCAGGAGCCCCCAAAACACAGGAGCCAAGCGTGTAGAACCAAGAGCGTGAACTCCTCTGTTCAGGGGAGTAAGGATCTCAAACCTTCCCGCTCGCAGGGCCCCGCCTGCTCTGGCCAATGACCTGTTCCCAGGTGTGACTGACAGGTGCACCTTCCCATGTCACCCAGTCCTCACTGCATTAGAAGGCATCCATTCTCCCTGCCCAGCCCGCTGGGGCCAGCCCGGTTGTTCCCTGGACAGAGTTCCACTGCAGCCTCCGGGCAAAGCTGCACAAATGGTGTGCCTGTGTGATCTGGCCTCCCCTCTGCTCTGCTCCTGTTATTCCCAACTAGGTTAGTACCGCCGTGATGAAACGCCATCCTAACAAACAAAACACCCAGCATACTGAAGAACAACAGTTCCTCTCGGATCCCAATGCTGTGGGAGGACACAGGGCAAACCGCTGCCCCTGAGATCAGAGAGACCAACAGGGGTCATGGGTTTCTGGACGAGAGACTCGCCAGGGGAAACCACCATGGGGACTAGTGCATCAAGAGAACCTGAACTGTAATTGGAAAGTTGCTGTGGGCTTGGTGTGGGTGGGTCTGTGAGTTAAACATTCCAAACATGGGGGGAAGGAAGGGGGAAGGGACTATTTTATTTTATTTTATTTTATTTTATTTGATGTAATAAATCTTTATTGTTCAGATTATTAAGGTGTTCCTCTTCCCCCCTCCCCATAGCTCCCCTCCACCTAATTCCCCACCCCACCCCATCCCCTTACCCCCTGCCACTGTCTTCATCGATAGGTGTAAGATTTTTGTCCAATCTCTTCCTTCACCCCTCAGACTCCCTTCCCCCTGAGGATTGTCAGTCCACTTTCTATGTCCCTGATTCTATTATATTCACCAGTCCATTCTATTCTTCAGATTTTTTATTCACTTGATTTTTAGATTCACTTGTTGTTAGGTATGTATTTGATGTCTTTTTGTTGTTCATAGTTTTTACCTTTTTCTTCTTCTTCCTCTTCTTAAAGAATACCCTTCAGCATTTCATGTAATCCTGGTTTGGTGGTGATGAACTCCTTTAGCTTTTTCTTATCTGTGAAGCTCTTTATCTGACCTTCAATTTTGAATGATAGCTTTGCTGGGTAGAGTAATCTTGGTTGTAGGTTCTTGCTGTTCATCATTTTGAATATTTCTTGCCAGTCCCTTCTGGCCTGCATAGTTTCTGTTGAGAAATTGACAGTTGTATGGACACTCCCTTGTTTTTCTCTCGCTGCTTTCAAGATTCTCTCTTTATCTTTTGCCCTTGGCATTTTAATTATGATGTGTCTTGGTGTGGTCCTCTTTGGATTCTTCTTGTTTGGGGTTCTGTGTGCTTCCTGGACTTGTAAGTCTATTTCTTTCACCAGGTAGGCAAAGTTTTCTGTTATTATTTCTTTCAATAGGCCTTCAATATCCTGCTCTCTCTCTTCTTCTGGCACCCCCAAAATCCGGATGTTGGTACGCTTAAAGCCATCCCAGAGGCTCCTTACACTATCTTCACACTTTTGGATTCTTCTTTCTTTCTGCCTCTCTGGTTGGGTGTTTTTTTGTTTCTTCATATTCCAGATCTTTGGTTTGACTCTTGGGGTACGTTGATCTACAGTTGAGTTTCTGTATATTTTTTATTTCAGACAGTGCATGCTTAATTTCTAACTGGTCCTTTTTCATTTTTTTGGTATTCTCATTACGGTCCTTGAAGGTCTCTTCAATTTTCTCAGCTGTTTTTAGAACATTCTTGAGTAACCTTATAAATGTCATTCTGAACTCTGTGTCATCCAGTAGTTTACTTTCCTCCATCTCTCTCATTCATGACATGCTTCTGTGTCTCTGCATTTTGGCTGTCTCCCTGTGTTGATGGAGTGGCTTTGTGTGGTCGGTGACCTATAGGGGCCAGTAGCTCAGCTTCCCCACTCACCCGAGGTGGTTGCTCTTGGTACACCCCTTTGTGGGCTGAGTGCAAAGTCTTGGTTTAGTTAAACCTTGATTGCTGTTGGTACACTGGGGGGAATTGACTGCCAGGCCAATTGGCTGTGAGGACCAGCTGTGTCTATAATGGAAGAACTGCTGCACTGCAGACACACTTATGGTGCAGGCCTTGTTTCAGTGGGGCTTTAGTGCTCACTGGGTCTGCCTCCCAAGTGTGTCACTAATGGATGTGAGGAGTTGAAATCTGGTGTCTCACACTGACCACTAGGAACACTGGCTTCTGGATCTCTAATGGAGTGCTGTTTAGTTACTGTCAGAGGCCACCCTGCAGGGGCTACAGTGAGAACCACAGTCCTCTCCTACTTTGGTAGGTTAAACTGCAATAGAGAAGGCCATTCATATGCAAAAGCTGCTGCTTGGAGCTTGGGTGTGTTTGTAGATTGTGCAGGGCGGAGTTTCAGGGCAGAGTCTCAGGATGTCACTAGGCTGGGGCATGGCCAACAGCAGTGGCTGACAGTAGGGACCATTTTGAAAAACAGCAGAACACTCTGCTCTTCACAAGGCCAGCCCTCAGGGAAAATGAGTTAGCCAGCGCCTCACCTGGTCTTACCAGAGCCTGATGGACCTGGGAGGGGAAATGCCTAATTCCAGCCCACTCCACCATCCTGTCTCAGCTGAGGGGAATGAGCGGAGGGGGGGAGGGGGGGAGGGGACGGCGCAAGCTGAGAAACACTATGAGGTTCACAGTCCAGAGGCATAAGCTCACTGAAATATGGAGGCCTCATCACAGGACTGTGGAACACTTCCCTCCCCCACCTCACCATCACATTACAGAAAGCCATTTACAGTAGTTCCTTTTACCCAGTACATATGTACACCTATCAATAAAAAGTTGCAAAGCATTCCAAAAGCAAGACACACATTGCAAAGTGGCAGAGCAAGCACCAGAGCAAGACAAGGCAGGGACATTGGAATTATCAAACCAGGAATTTAAAACAATCATGATTAATATGCTAAAGGCTCTAATGATAATGTAGACAACAATCAAGAACAGATGGACAATGTAAGCAGAGAGATGGATATCCTAAAAAAAGTAAAAGAGAAAGAAGAAGGAAGGAAGGAAGGAAGGAAGGAAGGAAGGAAGGAAGGAAGGAAGGAAGGAAGGAAGAGAGGGAGGGAGGGAGGAAGGGAGGGAGGGAGGGAGGGAGGGAGGAAGGAGGGAGGGAGGGAAGAAAAAGGGAGAGAGAGAAAGAAAAGAAATGCTGGAGATTAAAAACTACTGTTACAGAAATGAAGAATGCCTTTGATGGACTGGACATAGCTGAGGAAAGAATCTCTGAATTCCTGAAAATTTAAAACAAAGATTGAGAAAACAAAGCCAGAATATCCAAGGACTGTAGGACAACAACAAAAGATGTGACATATGTGAAATGGGAATACCAGAAGGAAAAGAGAGAAAGGAACAAAAAAAAAAATTTAAATTAATAATGACTGAGGATATCCCACAAACTAATGTCAGACACCACACTACAAATCCAGGAAGCTCAGGGAATACCAAGCAAGACATTCTCAGGCCAAAAAGAATTTTTTAAGAAATTTGTTGCCAGTAGACTGACCTTTCAAGCAACGTTGAAAGCGGTTATTTAGAGAGAAGAAAAATAATATAGACCAGAAACTTGAATCTAAATAAAGAAAGGGAAAACACTGAAGGTAAAATAAAAACTTTTACTTTTCTAACTGTTAATAGCTGCTAGCATATAACAGTTTGTTCGAAATAATAATAGCAACACTGAATTTGGTTATGTCTGCCTATGAATGTATCTCCAAGAAGATATAAAAATCCTTAACATGTATGCTCCTAACAAGAGTCAAACTACGTTAGTCCAAACTGATGGAATTGTAAGAAGAAATAGATGAAACCACTGTAATAGTTGAAGAAATGGACAGATACAGCAGGCCGGAAATCAGTGAGGACATAGTTGAACTTAATACCATCCTAATATATAAAAACCCTAGGTTGTAATGACCAGTAACCACCAAGGTTTGACTAACCAGAAGTCAGTCCTGCAACCCAGTGCTGACTGCTTCTGCTGCAGGATCAGTGCCCAGCATTTACTGCTGAGGGGACTGCAAATCAGGGCCAGAGAGAGGCCTGAAGAGAGAAACAGGGACTGATCCATTGCTTCTGAGGCTGCTTTTAATCAGCACTTGCCTCTCTCTTTCCCAGACTGGCCAGCAGCCAGGCCTCCATTTCTCTCCAGGCCTCTACCAGGGCTGCTGATCAGCTCTGCCTTTCTGATCACCAAAGACTAATAGGCACAGAGATGCTAACTGGCATAGAAACCGACCAATCTGAACCAAATCTGGGTGAAGTGTGAGGAGCTAATGGCTGCCTAGGAGGCAGAGCTTTTGACTCTGACTGGCATAGAAACTGACCAAGCAGAACAAAATCTGGATCAGTTGTGAGGATTCAATGGCTGCCTAGGAGGCAGAACTTTTGACACTGACTGGCATAGAAACTGACCAATCAGAACCAAATTGGCCAGCAAAAGATGGCAGTTGCAGGCAAGATGAGGCTGGTAAGAGAGGGCTGTTGGGGCGAGTTCAGGCCAGCATGGGAGGGCCATTGGGGGCGAGATCAGGCTGGCATGGGAGGGTGGTTGGGGGCAATCAGAGAGGCAGGCAGAGGCAGTTAGGGGTGATCAGGCAGGCAAACAAAGGGGTTAGGGACAATCAGGCAGGTAGGCAGAGGCAAGGGCAATCAGCCAGGCAGGTAAGTGAGCAGTTAGAAGTCAGTAGTCCAGATTGTGAGTGGGATCGGGCCTAAACTGGCAGTTGGACATCCCCTAAGGGGGTTCCAATTAGAGAGGCTGCAGGCTTGGCTGAAAGAACCCCACCACCCCTACCATGCACGAATTTCATGTACTGGGCCACTAGTCAATCAATAAGATACAACTGGGCTTTCGTTGGCTCGACATCTGATTGATGTTTCAGTGGTAGCAGCTGCTCTTCGAGTTCACTATGCCACCCAAGGACAACTAGAAGGTGCCAGAAAGACAGCCAAGAAAGACAAAGACCCAGTGAACAAATTGTGGGGCAAGCCTAAAAAGAAGAAGTCATACGAAGGCAAACTTCAGACAAGCTCAATCACCTAGTCTTGTCTGACAAAGCAATCTATGACAAACTCTGTAAGGAAGTTCCCAACTATCAGCTTATAACCCAGCTGCTGCCTCAGAGACTGGAGATCCGAGCTCCTTAGCCAGGCCAGCCCTTCAGGAGCTCCTTAGTTAAGGATCTATTACACTAGTTCCAAACCATGGAGCTCAAGTGATTTGCACCAGAAACACCCAAGGTGGGAGGCCCCAGCTGCTGGTGAAGATGCATGAGCAACAGGTACCACCTGCTGTACATTTTGAAAAATAAAACTTTATTAAATGAAAAAACATATAAGTAGCATTGGTGGACTACTTCATTCAACAATAGCAGACACACACTCAGATATACCTTATTTGTAACCATAAAACATACCTTAACAAATTTATGAGAATAGAAGTCATACAATATCTGCATTCAGACCACAATAGAAATAAATTAGAAATTAATAACAGAAAATGAACTGGAACACACTAAAATACATGGAGAGTCAACAACATACTTCTAAATAATATGTGAATGAAAAGAATCTCAAGAATAATTTTAAAATATTTTGAGCTAATTAAAAGATAAAAACACAACTTGTCAAACTTTGTGGGATGCAGTGAAAACAGTGCTTAAAGGGAAATTTATAGCATAGAATGTATATATTAGAAAAAAAAATAACCATTGAGGTTAACCATTGTAAGAAACTGGGAAGAAAAAAAAAAGAGCAAATTAAGACCAAAGTAAGCATAGGTTGAGAAATAATAAGAATTAGAGCTGAGAACAATGAAATTGAAAACAAACAAACAAAAAAATCAACAAAGAAAATCAATAAAACCAAAGCTGGTTCTTTAAAAATATCAATAAAATAATAAGTTTCTGTGGGTAAGTGTTGGAAGCCTCCCATTTCCTTCGCTAGCAGAGAGGTGTGGACAAGGAACCCAGAAGGCTAGTCAACCTTGAAGGCTCTGAAAGGTCAGAGCCAGCCACCCACTGTCTAGTTGAAACAAAGGGAGCTGAAGCAACTTCCACCTTTTAGTCTCAGGTAAATCCTTGCTGATGGGCTGTCACCAAGCTATCACTGGAATTGCCTGCCCAAGGTCTATGGGTGGACCCCAAAACCTGGATAAAAGGAATGGCAAGGTGGGAGCAATGCCAAGTCCTTCCTCTGGAGCTGGGCTCCCACCTGGCCCCCAATATTTCCAAATTAATATTTTCTAGTTTCTTTCATTTGTGTGCAGCCTCCTCCAGAGCCCAAACCCTGAACCTGAACCCTGAACCATTAGGGACGTGGGGGGAACACTCGCAGGTAAGCATGGGACTTGGTTGGAAAGTCTGTAAGAAGAGTTCTCTGAAAGGTCAGGGGGCTCCTGGGAGGAGCTCGCCAAAGGTGGCAGCCCCTGCCTTGTCTTTTACAACCAAGTCTGAGCCCCCAGGTGTTTTATTGGAATCTTTACAGTTAGACTTCAAAACGTTCTTGCTTAAAGGACACTACAGATACATGCTTACCCTGCTGATAGTATCTAAGAGTTAATTTTAGTTCAAGCTGTTGTTACAATAAAAGCCTAAGGAGGCAGATGAACGAGGCTGTTTGGTCTCTCTAGCCAAGCAGCCCCTTAGCCCTCTCTTTATAGAAGCATGTGTCAGAGTAATAATTCACCCATCTCTCAGTTGTCTGCTGATCAGCCCCAGCAAGTTTCTGACCACAATCAAACCGGGGACCCTTCCGTCCACAGGCTGGCCCTCTATCCAATGAGCCAAACCAGCTAGGGCAGATAAAGTTTTAATGTAGTTTCATCCTTGGTAAATCTATTCATTCTGGTGGGTGACGTTGATAATGGGGGGATATGCATGTGTGGGTGCAAAGGAATGGGAAATCTCTATACCTCCTTTCAATTTCGCTGTAAACCTAAAATGCTGTTAAAAATTTGTCTTTAAAAATTAAAAAAAAAAAAAAAAAAAAAGCAGAGCACGATGGGAATATAAGTAGAAGACACAATGGACACTACAAAATCAAAATACAGGCTTAATATGAGCCAGTCCCACTTTAACTTTGTTTTGTGTTTGAAGGATGTTTGCAACACTTTCTTACATAACTTTTACACATTGAAAACTGGACTTGGTGTAACTAGCTTTCTTTCCTGTTATCCTACAAAGCCAGTGCTTACGCATCGAGCTGATTTCATTGGTGCGTGAGAAAGATGGGTGCAATCTGCAAGGAACCAGATTTCCCTTGGGCAGCAGAGTAAAATGGCAGTCAGTGTCACCCCTCGAGTAGGTAGTAAGTCTGTAGTCCAATGGGGCCAATGGATATTTTTTTAAAATTTTGATATATTTGTGTAACTTTTTGCATTTTTACAGGATTACATTGTTTCTTACAATAAAACATTTTCTGATTGGAAACTTTTCTTAAAAAGCAGATACTTAGGAAGTAAAGGACCTATATGCGGAAAACTACACGACACTGAAAAAAGAGATAGAGGAAGATGTAAATAGATGGAAGAACATACCATGTTCATGAATTGGTAGAATCAACATCATCAAAATGTCCATACTTCCTAAAGCAATCTATAGGTTCAATGCACTCTCCATTAAAATACCAACGGCATATTTCACTGACCTAGAAAGAACTCTCCAAAAGTTCATTTGGAACAATAAAAGACCCCGAATAGCCACAGCAATCCTGAGAAAGAAGAGTAAAGTAGGAGGGATCTCAATACCAGACTTCAAACTGTATTACAAAGCCACTGTTCTCAAAACAGCCTGGTACTGGCACAAGAACAGACATATAGATCAATGGAATCGAATAGAGAACCCAGATATCAACCCAAATCACTATGCTCAATTAATATTTGACAAAGGAGGCACGAATATACAATGGTGTCAAGACAGTCTCTTCAATAAATGGTGTTGGGAAAATTGGACAGATACATGCAAAAGAATGAAACTAGATCACCAACTTACACCATACACAAAAATAAACTCAAAATGGATACAGGACTTAAACATCAGACGGGAAACCATAAAAATACTAGAATCATCCACAGGCAGCAAAATCTCAGACATATGCCAAAAGAACTTCTTCACTGATACTGCCCCTAGGGCAATGGAAGCTAAAGAGAAAATAAACAAATGGGACTACATCAAAATAAAAAGCTTTTTTACAGCAAAAGAAACCATCAACAAAACAACTAGAAAGCCCACTGTATGGGAGAAGATATTTGCAAATGTTACCACTGATAAAGGTTTAATCTCCAACATCTACAGACAGCTTATACAACTAAATAAAAGGAAGATGAATGATCCAATTAAAAAATGGGCAATGGACCTAAAAAAAATATTTTCAAAAGAAGACAGAAGGAAGGCCAAAAGGCACATGAAAACATGCTCAAAGTCACTAATTATCCGAGAGATGCAAATCAAAACAACAATGCGGTACCATCTCACTCCTGTCAGAATGGCCAACATCAACAAATCAACAAACGACAAGTGTTGGCGAGGTTGCAGAGAAAAAGGAACACTTGTGCACCACTGGTGGGAATGTAGACTGGTGCAACCACTATGGAGAACAGTGTGGAGTTTCCTCAAAAAACTGAAAATGGAACTCCCATTTGGCCCAGTAATCCCACTCCTAGGAATATATCCCAAGAAACTAGAAACACCAATCAGAAAGGATATATGCACCCCTATGTTCATAGCAGCACAATCTACAATAGCCAGAATTTGGAAACAGCCTAGGTGCCCGTCAGCAGATGATTGGATCCAAAAACTATGGTACATCTACACAACGGTATACTATACTGCCATAAAAAAGAAGGAATTCTCATCATTCGTAGCAACCTGGATGGAATTGGAGAACATCATGCCGAGTGAAATAAGCCAGGCAATGAAAGAGAAACACCACATGACCTCACTCATTTAAAGAACATTATAATAAAGAACATTATAAACTGATGAACCAAAAGATAAATATAGAGACAGTAAAGCAACAAGCAGACTGTCAAATTATAGCAGGTAGGGTAGGGAGATCTGGGGGAGATAATAGATCAACCGAAGGACTTGTATACATGCATATAAGTACAACCAATGGACATAAAACTCTGGGGAGGGAGGGTATATATGGGAAGGGGGGGGCAATGTTAAAATATGTACACAGATAATAGTTTAGTTAAAAAAATGTAAAAAAAAAAAAACTAAATTAAAAAAATAAATAAAAAGCATATGCGGGTACGAGAAGCCTATGAGCAGAATTGCTAGCAAAGGTGGCCCCAGGGCAGACTGCTCCTCTGGCAGGAGGGCCTGCTTGTCCTCAGGACCTAGAGGCAGGCCTGCGAGCTCGTCCACTGGCACTGAGTGGAGGGAGGCTGCCCCTGGCACTGAGTGGAGGGAGGCTGCCCCTGGCACTGAGTGGAGGGAGGCTGCAGACAGCTCCTCGCAGCCAGAGCAGCCCTGGGACGGAGAGAAATGTGAGCTGGGAGCGCCGCTCCCTTCCGGGGCTTTCCGCCGCAGCTGCTCTGGCTCCTGCCTGTGTGCTGGAGAACTTTGGCATTTGCTGAAAGGTCATCGGCTGCAATTTTAGATCACCGGGTAACTCGGGCGTCTAACATCGAAGCGCAGCTGCAGGGACCGTGATTGCTGCACTCGGCTGTCAGAGGTGGTGGCAGAGGCAGCAGAGCCTCCCGCGGGCCTTTATGGGAAAGCAGTTGACGCTGAGAAAGGACCCTCACCAGTACCTCTCCCTCCCGACCCCTGACCTCTGCATGCCCAGCCTTCCCCTCACTCCGCACATCCACCGCTGCCAGGCACCCGGCTTCTCCCACAGGCGTTTTAAAGCAGGGGTTGGTTTGTTTCACTTCCAGTCTCGTGTGGAAAAGACTGTATAAAGTAGGGGTGTCGAACTCAATCAGAGAAGGGGCCAAAATCTAAAATCCAGCCTAAATCGCGGGCCGAATGGTTTACTGAACAGTCATAAACTGACAATGTCATAAACTGACAGCGGAGTGCAGTGATGACAGCGCGGTGCGGGCCACATTGCAAGGCCTGGCGGGCTGGATTTGGCCCGCGGGCCTTGTGTTTGACACATGTGGTATAAAGCATAATAAAAAAGGTTACTGGAAAGGTCAATAAACACGTGAAAAGGTGCTCAACATCACCGGTTATTAGGGAAATGCCAACCAAAGCCACAAATTAGATATTTCACTGAACTCATCAGAATGGCTCTTATAACACACACACACACACACACACACACACACAAAACCACACACACACACAAAACCACACACACACACATACACACACAAAACCACATACACAAAACCCCCACCACACACACACACACACACAAACACACACACACACACAAACCCCACCACACACACACAAAACCCCCACCACACACACCCACACACAAAACCACACACACACACACACACACACACACGCACACACCACCAACTGAAAGTAGCAATAGTTGGCAGGATGTAGAGGTACTGGAACCCTTGTGCACCACTAGTGGGGATGTAAAATGGTCCAGTTTCCCAAGATATTAAATACAGAATTAACCTAGGAGCTAGCAATTCTACTTCTGGGGACTCATCCTAAAACACTGAAAGCAGGGCCTCCAAGAGATGTCCACATTCAGGGCAGCAGTATTCACAACAGCTAAAAGGTAGGAGCAACGCAAGTGTCCACCGCCAAATGGATGGATAAACAAAACGTATCCAGACGATGGACTGGTGCTCAGACTTAACTAAAAGGGAGGAAAACTCAGACAAATGTATGGACGGACACTATGCTGAGTGAATAAGGCAGTCACAAAAGGACAAATATTGCGTGATTCCACTGATATAAAGTACCTGGAACAGTTGAATTCATAGGACAGAAAGCACGGGGATGACCGGGGCCTGAGTGGGAATTGCTGTTCACTGGCACAGAGTTTACTGAGAAGACGAAGAAGATCTGAAGATGGACGGTGTTTGCAAAATAACTCGAGTGACCTTACTGCCCACGAATTACACACTTAAAAATAGTTAAAATGGAAAAAAATTACTGGAAATAGTGAAATTTAAAAATAGTTATAAAACATAGGCCCTGATTGTGTAGTGGTAGGTAGCAATTTTATTTAAAATTAAATTACATTTTGTTGTTGAATTTAAATTACATTTTAATAACTACGAATAGAACAAGCATAACATTTGAAAGGGGCTATAAATACTCTCAACTTTCCTGCCTACCTGACCACAGACCTGGGCAGTTTGCACACCGTCCATGATCCACTTGTACTTTGCTTTGCAATAAGGTGATTTTTAAAAATGTACAGCTGCAGGAACTGCCACACACAGCTTCAAGTTGCCACCCCCCCAATCAGGGTATAGACAGTCCCACCAGGGAAAACACTCCTCTTTTCCGTCTCTTCCGCTCCCTCCCAGCCCCTGGCAGCCACGGACTGGTTCTCTCACCCCGTGGCATGTCTGGTTGAGAGCATAGCACAAACGGAATCAGAGCACAGGCTCGTTTGAGATTGGCTTCTTTTGCAAGTGCAGGGCCTTTGCGATACAGTCAGTGCTGCGTGTAACAACAGCTGTTCCCTTTTGCTGCTGAACGCTATCCCATCGTCTCCATCTGCTCTAGGTTTCCCGTTCGCCCTCGGAGAACATGGTGTGCTTGCAGTGTCCGACAATTATAACCAGAACTGCCGTAGGTGTGTGTGGATGGGTTTGTGTGAACCCACATGTTCATTTCCGTAAGGAAGGTGTGACATCCACCCTGAGTGACTGCTTTGCACCAGTCCTGTGGGAACTCCTTCATCAGAGGAGAAGGCCAGAGTTCAAAGGAAACCTGGACACTGTGAGCCTGGCCTCTCTCTTCCCCCCCGTAGCCATTCGCTGGTGCGAGCCCGCGCGTCCTATGATTCTGTCTGAAGAATCGCAGGACAAAAGTCAGTTATTTGTTGGTGGTAACAGGACTCATCGGGACCTCAGAACGTTCCATTCTACAGTCCTCGCCATTTCCGGAAGCTGCAGGGAGAGAGAGCTTTCTGGGTCAGGTCCTGGTGATGTCAACAGGAGCTCGTTCTGACAGAGCGGGACAGAGGGACGCCCTCACACAGTCCCGGCCCGCGAGGAGGGAGCTGGCTGCAGGCGGCTCTGGCCCACGCGGGCACAGGCACGCGATGTTGACGCGACCCTTGCAGCCAGGGTTCGCCGGGGACACGCACCCCGCCAATCCTGGGTAAGAGGGAGTCTGCTGGGGTGGGGGCGAGGGTGTGTCCTGGGGAAATTTTTCTTTTCTAATGAAAGGGAACTGGTGTAGCTGGAGCTGTCCTTTCTCTCCTCCCTCTGGGCTCGATGTTCAGAGCTGTGGTGGCCGTTTTGTGCCCCCGAAGTGACAAACCTGGGCAAAAGCCAGCACCAAGGACCCCAGAGAAGAGACAGAGTCCCTAATGGAACCTGAACGGCTGACGAAAGGCCAGCAGCCGCCGCCTCTGAGCGCACGTGAGAAGATAGGAGGGAAATAACCCCCCCCATATTTACATCTCTGCGTTTTCCATCACGTGTACACACATTCCGATTGAAATAACTCTCAAAGGAAAACAATCAAATTGCAGAGCAATGTGCATATTCTCATTTGTAAAATTAAATTATATATACATAAATAATAGCTATATGTACATTAAAAATTTAGAAGGGTAATGATAGCTAACAAGTGTTGAGCACCTGTTGTGTGCCAGGCACATCTTACACTTCAATCCTCACAACCACTCTATAAGCAGGTTTACAAGTGGGGACACCGAGGCTCTATACAACCAGCACCACATGAGGGGGGACTCCGAGCGCGGTCTGCCCGTCCATAGGGAAAGTGCCTGGCCCTCCCCAGGCAGGCCCGCCGGCTATTGCCAGTACTGACCCCCACCAGCTGTCATGGCAGTTATATCTAGGGAGTGGGTTGGGGATGGGCTGATGATGAGGACTTTTTCTTTATATATTTCTGCAGTGTTTCCTTTGTAACAAGGAAGTATCCTATCTAATAAAAGAGAAACATGCAAATTGACAGTACCTTTGCCATGCCTACAGCCAATCAGAGCAAATATGCAAATTAACCCAAACAAAGATGGCTTTTAATTTGCATACGCAGGTGCTGAGCAGCCTGGGTCCCGGAAACATCCTCCGGACCCATGCCGCTCCTCGTCTGCAGGCCTGCACTTAGGACCTGAGCAGCAGGGCTCCCAGAACGCCCCCTGGCCACCTGGAGCCTATGGGTGCAGGCACCAAGTGGCCTGGCGGGCGGGAACATCCCCAAGTCGCTATAGCAGAGCTGTTTCCGTCCCACCCCCAGCGGCTTGCAAAGGCTCGCACAGGAAACGAAGCAGCAGTTTGGGTCCACGCCCCCAGCCAGGCGCCCAAGACCGGGGACTGGCTGCTGGCCTCTGTGTGTGCGAGACCCTGGCGGCCACCACCGGGTGACAGAGGCATGCTCCTAGCCCAATGGACACAACCCAGGGGCTGCATGAGCTGCAGAGGATACACCTTTTAAAAAAAAAAAAAATATATATATATATTATTAATTTTTTTAAAATATTTTTTTACAGAAAACAGTAGGAAATATCAATGAGAGAGAAACATTGATTAGCTGCCTCCTGCACACACCCCACTGGGGATGTGCCTCCAACCAAGGTACATGCCCTTAACAGGAATCAAACCTGGGACCCTTCAGTCTGCAGGCCCACAGTCTATCCAGTGAGTCAAACCAGTTTGAGAGTAAATACCTTTTCTGACAGCTCATTGGCTAAGCTCCCTGTAGGCCGCCACTTGCAGTGTTCTTGGTAATTTGGGTTATAAGAATCCAAGAAGGTAATCTAGGGTTTTTCCACCACATTCCTGGAGGAAAAAAATGAAGGTTCCTTGAGGGGTCCCAGATTGGAGAAACTGGGCTGAGGAACAACAAACCCCTGTCCCCCATGCATGAATGTTGTGCACCAGGCCTCTAGTCTATGTATATAAAAGCCTTAGCAACTAGTCAACCAGCCGACCAGCCAATACACTGACTGGCCTACCAGCCAGTAGCTATAACATGCACTGATCACCAGGGGGAAGACTCTCAGTGCAGGAGCTGCCACGTTGTGGTCACTGTACAGCGGCAGTTCTCCGGTGACGTGCCCAGGACCAGAGAGGAGGGAGCCCAGAACCAGAGGAGGGTGCATCACCCGAGCACCGCCCTCTCGCAATCCGGGACCCCTCGGGTGGTGTTGGGAGCCCGTTTCTGCCCGATCCCCGCAGGCCAGGCCGAGGGACCTATCAGTGCACTAATCTGGCACCAGGCCTCTCGTTTTTGTCTTAACAGTACAAATCTAGAGAAATGGATCAAACAACCCTGGTGCTAGGCACTGTGCTAGGAATATAACCTATGTTTCCCAGGTTTGGATATCTCGTAGGGCAATCCGTCCAGTCATACATGTTTATGGGGTTGTTTGTTTTTTGTTTTTTTGTTTTGTTTTGTTTTGTTTTGTTTTGTTATGTTTTGGAAATAAAAAGCATCCTTCAAACTTACAGGACAGAACCCTGGCTAAGAGGTCCCAGGATTGCCATTACGTTAACATGTCACCTGGACCCCAGATAAGATATCTGCCCCCGTGCCCTCAGGCTGCAGTCCTGGGATGAAAGGGCTCTGTGGGTCTCTCAGTGGCTGGATTTCTCCTCTCCACCTATTGCTAAATGGCGCTTCTTGGGTCTTTAAAGAGAGCCGCTCACAAGAGAACGTAGGTCCATGTCCCCGGGTTCCCGGTTCTATTTCCAGCTTGCTGTGGCCTGGCAGCCTGCAGGGTAGCCACGCCCGGAGAGATCCGGAGAGCTTGCCCAGTGATCGCAACCACGTGGGCTGGGACACTGCTCCTCAGAGGTCCTGCCAGCTCTGCAGCCACGGAGCGACCGCTCTCGGAGGCACGCAAGGGTTTCTGCGGGGAAAGGCGGGGGGTTTGGAAAAGGACCGGCCACAATGACGGACAGAAGCCCCTTCGAGACGGACATGCTCACCCTCACCCGCTATGTGATGGAGAGGGGGCGCCAGGCGAGAGGCACGGGGGAGCTCACGCAGCTGCTGAACTCCATGCTGACGGCCATCAAGGCCATCTCCTCGGCCGTGCGCAAGGCCGGCCTGGCCAACCTGTGAGTGCGGGAGCCGGTGCGGGCGCAGAGCCCCGGCCGGGGGACAGGGCCCTGAAGGGTGAGGGCAGGTGAGGCAGCAGGCCCTTGGCAGGGAATCCGGCCAAAGTGCTTTGCCTGTGTGCCCTGCACGGAAGTTGCCTTCACGTTTCTGTCTCCTTTGTCAAAGGGGACTTTGGCCTTTTTCAAAAAGGGAACAAAGTACTCGGAGACGTGCTCCAGAGAAAAAAAGTATATACGTATATAGTGCTTCCAGTTGCCATTATAGTGATAGCAAGCTCAGGGACTTGTTACATTAAAACACGTTGAATTACTGTGGCTTCTGTCCTTGCGTTCTCACTGGCACAGAGAAACAGCCAGGGGACTGTGCCCTCTGCAGAGGGGGGCGTTTTATTCTCCTGACCTTGGCCAGTTCTCAGGAGCTAGGAATCAGTTACAGATAACTTCTCAGGGCCCGCTCCACCTCCTTTCTCACACCGAAAGGAGCCCTTTATCTTTAAACCAACTTTTTAGGGTACAGCGTTCTACACGTGGTTCTCGTTGGTGCTTTATTCAAGCACAGAATGAAGCCAAGTTCAGGCCACGGGCACTGACCGACACAGGGTTTGTCTGTGATAAAAAGAAGCAGTCTTCCTTGGACTTCACGTCTCACTGTAGTCACCCCAGTGAGGACCGCCCAGGAGCTGAAGGGGCCTGTTATTTATTACTAGAGAGCCGGTGCATGGCATTCATGCACTTGGTTGGGGCTTGGGGGGTGGGAGGGTGTCCCTCAGCCCGACCTGTGCCCTTCTGTAGTGCAGGAGCCCTCAGGGGATCTGACTGATGGTGCGGGGAGCAGTGGGCCAGTGGGCCTAAGCCAGCAGCCGGACATCCTTAGCGCTGCTGTGGAGAAGGGAGAGGCTCCCACCACCGCCACTGCTCTCACCAGCTGTGAGCCCGGCTTCTGGCTGAGCGCACTCCCCCTGTGGGAGCGCACTGATGACCAGGGAGCAGCTCCTGCGTTGAGCATCTGCCCCCTGGTGGTCAGTGCGCATCATAGTGACCCATTGTTCTGCCATTTGGTTGAATTGCATATTACCCTTTTGTTACATAGGATTATTATTACTCTAAAATGAAGAAATAACAAAGGCCCATATTTAAAATTTTATTATTAACAATTTATTTTTTAAGGAACATCTGTAATACTTTCAACATTAACGATAAACTAAATGAAAGAAATAAAATAGCCCTGGCTGGCAGGCTCAGTGGTTAGAGTGTTGGCCTGTGGACTAAAGGGTCGGGTCAGGGATTTGATTCTGTTCAAGGGCACATACCTCGGTTGCAGGTTCAATCCCTAGCCCCAGTCAGGGAGCATGTGGGAGGCAACCATTCAATGTGTCTCTCTCACATCAATGTGTCTCTCTCTCCCCCTCCCCCTCCCTTCCACTCTCTCTAAAATCAATGGGGGGAAATATCTTCAGATGAGGATTAACAAAACAACACAGGAAAAAAAAGAAAGAAAGAAAGAAAGAAAGAAAGAAAGAAAGAAAGAAAGAAAGAAAGACAATATAGTGCTTTTAACACAAAAATGTGACAGCATTATATGACAAGTATAATTACCACAGATAATTAGGTAAATACTTGCATAAGATTTTGTGACCCATTAACGGGATCTGGGTAAAGACGCTGTATTGTCAGCTTTTCCACACTGTGCATTGCTGTCATTTGGAGACAATGCTAAGCTCCACACTCAGGGACCCTCAGGAATGTGAGTGCAGCCATTTGCCTCTGCCCTGCGCCTGCCAGGCGAGGGGCCTGCTGAGAGACACGAGGCAGTGGCTTGCCTCGCCCTGTATGAGGGCCTGGCTTTGCTCGGTGCCGCTCCCGCTGGCATCTAAGGGTTACTCGCCCACGCCCAGGGGCTCTGCTCTGGCAGGACGCGCCAGGCAGCAGCTGCTGTGGATGGTGGGATCATTCGGCTGCAGGACTGACTCTCTGGCCGTTGAATGTCAGATGAAGTGGACTCAGGAATTGGATAATTAAGGGGCTCACCTGACTTGGCTTTTCCTTCCGTGAGTTCGTGGGCACCCCACCTACTCTCGCTGGGACCTCGGTTTCCCTGTTTGTAAAATGGAGGGGATATTGATAGCCCCTCACTTGTAGGGCTGTGGTAAGGGTAAGTCCATGTGAGGATGATAGCGACAGTGCGGACCCTCAAAGCTCAGTAAATGCTCTTTATTACCGTAGTTCACAGCCCAGACCTGGGGAAATTCGCCAAAGGGTTGGTCGATGCTGCAGACTGACCACTAGGTGGCAGGCGCAGGCCGTGGAAACGAGACGTCAGGCTCCCACATTGGCTGGGGGCTGAGTTTTCCTGGGTCTGGCCGAGGACTCCACCTTCTGCCCAGGCAGACAGCAGCCTTCCCCCTCCTCTGGGACAGCACCACAGTGCAGTGGGAGCAGTCCATTGGGTGGAAATCCCTTCTTTCTAGCAAGATGCTGAGACGATTCGAAGAGGCCCCTGGGATCGCTTCTCAGAGAGCGAACGGGTTGCACTCTGTCCGGAGGAACTCTGCTCAGGGGAGGGGCACTCTCCACAGGCTCCTGCCACCTCCCTTCAGGGGCCTCCAGCCCCTCACCCTTCGCTTCCTCTTTTTGGGGAGACATTTCTAGGCACAGGCTCTAGGCATACAACTGAAAAGCGGACAGACATTCTCTTTTTCCTTCCTTTTCCTCCACCCCTCTCCGAAGGAAGAAGGGAATGCTAGCAGGCCTTCCCTGAAAACATCTCTAAGGCTTTTCTTGTCCAACTAGAGGCCCAGTGCATGAAGATTCATGCAAGAATGGGCCTTCCTTCCGCTGGCTGCTGGCACCCCCTTTGCTCCGGCCAGAGCCGCCTTTCTGCCTTCCCACGCTGCCCAGAGGCCAGGAGCAGCTGGGGTGGGGTGCGATGCTTGCTTTCCACCCCGACCCTGGCCGCTCAGTGCCTGAATATGAAAATCAACTCACCATCTTTAATTTGCATACTCACTCATGATTGGCTGGTGGGGCATCATGAAGGTGCAGTCAGTTTGCATCTTGTTCTTTTATTAATGTAGGTGATGATGGGACATCCCACATAAACATGGTCAGGAAAGCTTTAGGGCTGCTCAGTGGTTAGAGTGTTCTGGGGGCAATGAAGCTCACCCAGGCTCTCACTCGGAGGGGTTGCTGGGCAATTGGTCCTCATTGTGCATGAGCCTCCATCCCTTCTGGAGGCAGGGGTGTGGGTGCAGGGAGGCCAGTGCCTGGGGGAGGGGAAGGGGCCTGCTGAGGGGTGGGTAAGGGTGTGTTCTGTGGGGTATGGGGGGCTTGCAAGCACAGGGCAGAGAGCCCATTGTTCATTTCTGCCCACCGGAGACCTGGGGAACTCCCTCTCTTCATTCCCCTCAGCATCCGCCTCAGGAATCCACATTACACTCCGACGCACAATAACCAGCTCTGCTGTTGCTGTTATTTGTTTCTTTGCTTTTATTTTGAACCCAGCTGTCGGTATTGTTTTCCAAGGCGGTGGCTCAGCACCTGCCATCGCAGCAGACAGCGGATGATGGGGGAGGGCTGCAGGGGAGGGGAATCTATCCATCAGGGAAGAGGGTGACTTGTCTCCACTGGGCTAAATCCAAGGTTCTTAACCCAGGCTACCTGTTCATCCTCCTGGGGATTTTTTTCAGCAAATAAATGGTGCTTAAAAGGGAGAGGAGAGAAGTTTCTGTTCTGCATCCTTTCGTCACCATTCAGTGATAGGCCCCGAGCATCTCCCATGACTCTGAATGCGGAGGAAGTAAACACAGGCTTTCAGTGGGCGGGTACCGAGCAGGAAAGACATTCCCATGAGGAGATGGGAATGTCTTTGGACCGGGATGGCAGGGCTGTGCCTGGCGTGTGGTGGGAACATGAAGGGGACCGTGCGGGGAGTGCTCCTGTGGGGCAGTGCCCTGAGCGAAGGTGGAAATGAGAGGAAGCTTGCTGGGCACTGGGGGCCGCAGCACCTGTGCAGCTGGAACAACGCAGAAGGCGTGGCTCTTGGAGGGAAGAGCATGGGGGCGGGCAGCAAACCTGGGTTTGGCCATAAGGCAGCTGTGAGTCCAGCGGGGCTGGAGGCTGAGGCACGGGGACAGTGTCAGGGTGGGGACAGGCATTGCTGGTGGCCTGAGGGGTTCCCCTTCCAGGTGGGGACTTGGGAACTCTGAGTGGACCAGTGATCTGACTCAACTATTAGAAGGATCCCTCCCATAGGAGGGAAGGTCTGAGACCTTTGCATATTAATACTCTAAAACACAAAAACCCAGGTAGGAGTATAGAGCCGTGCTGTTTCTGATTCGTTTGAAAAGAGAGAGTGAAAAACCATATTCAGTTAGTGAAGTCTGTCTCCACATTTCCTTCTTATTCAAGTAAAACCATTTGATAGCAGGGTGGTTTTTAATTCAGCCCAGCAGGCCACTGTTTGAGATAAGTAACAAATATTGAAATTCCAGCCAAAACCGGTTTGGCTCAGTGGATAGAGCGTCAGTCTGCATACTGAAAGGTCCCAGGTTCGATTACAGTCAAGGGCATGTACCTTGGTTGCGGGCACATCCCCAATCTGGTTAATGTTTCTCTCTCATCGATGTTTCTAGCTCTCTAGCTCACTCCCTTCCTCTCTGTAAAAAAAAAAAAAAAGAAAAGAAAATCAATAAAATATATATATTTAAAAACACGTTATGATTTATAAAAGATTATTTTTTAAAAAATTCCAGGGCTGGAAAGTCACGGTTCTTTACTTTCTGGATCATTAATTAGACTAATTATTAGAGGGCTGTCTGACTTTAGAACTCATACTCCGCAGCAGCAGGGGCCCAGGGCAGGGCTGGGAGTTAGCAGCACTGGATTTTGGTTAGCGTGTCGGGAGAACAGGGACCAGGACCATATGTCCTGGAGGTGTACAGGAAGCAGGCGGAGTCTGTGCTGGGCACATGCCACACTGGGGCTGTGTTTATCATTTGGAGACCCCGGAGCCATGAAGGGAAAGGTAGACATACTGGTGGTGTGTTAGTGTCTGGACTTGTTTGTTGGAGTTCAGAATCCTTCAGGGATGTTAATCAACTTTTTTTCTTTTTTTTTTTTTGTCTTCTTAGGTATGGGATTGCGGGGAGTGTGAACGTGACAGGGGATGAGGTGAAGAAACTGGATGTGTTGTCCAACTCCCTGGTCATCAACATGCTGCAGTCCTCCTACAGCACCTGTGTGCTGGTCTCAGAAGAGAATAAAGAGGCCATAATCACCGCCAAGGACAAGAGGGTGCGTGCGGAAGGGGTGCAGTTCTGCTCATCACCACTAGGTGGCGATAATCAGTTGAGAAGATTGTTGCCTTGCATTTCTTGTTTCTGGGGTTTTCCTCTATTGCTTAGCTTACTTGTTTTCCGTAAACTACTGCATATTTCTTTAGTTGGAAGTCTTATGTTATCTTGCAAAAAAATTACTCCATAGCAGGACAGTGACTCATTCAGAATGTAAATCAGAGTGGTTTACCGAAATGCATGTCAGGGGAAAGCCCCAAAAGCCTAACTTCCGGATGGATTCTGAAGAACTGACACAGAACCTCATCCAAATTCCTGAGCTCTCATAGGAGAAACTCACAGACAAGCAAAGCAGCTGCTCCCAGTGGTTGTGGGACTTGAGTCTGAGCTGTTGGATTTATTGTCTCCAGAAGCTGATGAAAGAATTCACAGACAAGGGAGGGGTAGGCAAAGGGAAATAGTTTATTACAGTAAAAGTAACAACACTCTCAGCATGGGAAGGGGATCCCGAAAAGGGTACCTGAGGAAGCTCACTAGTCTTGAGGTTCATTTTTCTCTCTTGCCCTCTATTGGCTCTTTCAGAAAAGCGCCAGCCAATCTCGTTTTGCCCTCATTTCCCACTCTTGGGTTCCGGAGGGGAGGGCAGCTCTCCGGTTGACTGGTACATTCCGCCTATCTTGCTCACATCCTGACCATCCGGCTCGTTCCCTCCTTAACTACCATCTTCTGTCCCCACGGAGCTTGCCCTAAACTGCCTGATCCCATCTGACTCCAAAGACACCCTCCCAGGACAGGGTCTCTTTCCCACAGGGGTTAATAGAAAGCCGTGTGGTGGGTAGTCACATAGACCACTAGAAAGAACAGGGCATTCCTGAGTTAACAGGTAACGTCAGGCAGTTATCCACACTCTGTACATTCGTAAACCTCCTTCCTGGGGCCTGGCATTCCGGCTTTTGGGTAGTCAGCCAAACCCGAGGCTACAGAGAGTTAAACAGGCAGAGAGGGTTAAACAGAGGCCCAGCATTTCCCAGAAGCCCTTACTGCTGGAGACATATAGCATCTTTGCAGTGGGGTTCATGGATTTTCATTTAATGTACCCATCGGTGACTAGTACTGGCATGGGGGGAGGGGGGGAGAGATTGAAAATCATCAAGTTCAGTAAAGAGAGTAGAGTTCCTGGAAAGAGCCTCTTACTTTTTCCTTCCCCATTTCCAGACCCCCCCCCCCCCCCCCACTTCCTCAAGGAGGTTATGATTTCAATATTCATTCCTGACACACGGTCAGACTAATACTGAAGTCGTAAAGATGGCGGCTCTCTGCATTAATATAATGGTCAACATGGTTAGTCAGCGCATGGCTGGGAGGGTCCATTTTCACTAGGTCTCATGGACAGTTTATAAAGAGAGAGGTTTGCTGGTGGCCAAAAAATTCAACTATGTTCGGCTGTGATACAGAAATACAAAACACACACTGGGACTGCTGGCCCTTGGTTTATACGTTGGGTGTTAGGGACAACGTGCCATTTCTTTATGATTAGCTGGTAGGACTGAAAAGGTGAAGCCAAATTTATTAAGTGCCTACTGTGTGCCAGGGAGTATGAAAAGCACTTTACTCTTCTGGTCATATGATTTAAGTTAAATCACACCGATTCTTTTCAACTTTCAATTTCACTGATGTGACACTCAATTCTCTCTCAGTCTCATCTACTGTTTTCTTTGCCAGCTGGCCTGAGGTACACATGTCTTCATGCTAGTTGTTGAATGCTCCATGCCTCTTTCCATATAAGTTCCTCAAAATACTTTCCAACTTATGATAGGTGCCCAAGAAATACTAATTGAAACCATGAATGAATGAATGAGCTAAGCTGGATTATTCTCAGGGAGAATGGGAAATTTCCAAGTTTATGAATTACCCCACTTTTTTGTGTCCTTTTCCCCCTGTTGAGCAAGGGGGGGGGGGGGGGGAATAAATCTCAACTTAAGGGAGGGCGTCACCCATTGGAACGTCATGGGAAAGTAATCTTAGTGGCAGCAGAAATGACCCCTATTTTACTTCAAAATTTTTAATGAATTTTTTCAAATTTTTATTTGTTGATTTGAGAGAGAGAGAGAGAGAGAGAGTGATTAAAGGGGGGGGGGGTGAGAACAACATCGGTTTGTTGTGCCACTTATTGTGCATTCATTGGCTTTTGTATGTGCCCTGACCAGGGATGACACCCACATCCTGGCGTGTTTGGATGATGCTGTAACCAACTGAGCCACCCAGCCAGGCTCACGTTTGTGGGGTTCTCCTCCTCCTCTGAGATATTTCCTCCATTGATGTTTAGACGGAGTGGAAGGGAGGCAGAGGGGGGTAGAGAGAGAGAAACATCCACGTGCGAGAGGCACGTCAGTTAGCTGCCTTCCCACACGTGCCCGGACAGGGCTGGAGATGAACTCCCGGCTGAGATATGTGCCATTGACCGGGAATTGAACCCTCATCCCTCTGTCCACTGAGCAAACCGGCCAGGCAAGGCTCACGTGTCATTACCGAGTGTAACCAGCCAGGGGACTCCGCCCTCCCCTCAGGCTTGCATAGGCCCCGCAGAGGAGCCTGGAGGCAGTGTCTGGTGACTCTCCTCCTGCAGTGCTGGCTGGCCCGGTTGGGAGAGCAGAGTGGGGGGCGTAAGGAATCACAGACACCGCCCTTCCGCCCCCTCCCCGTTCACTGGCCTCCGTCCGCAGGGCTGGGTGCCGAGGAGCGTCTTTATTCCTGAGGTATCTATGCACACAGCTCTCTTAGTAAGACCCACAGGGCCTGGGCATTGCTCTGAGACTTTCTGATTTTTTGTTTTTGGCAAAAATGTTCCAAAATGAAGAAGAAAAACACTGGGGACAGAGTCAGAAAGCATTATCAATAAACCTATAACTGAAAAACAAAAAAAAAGTCTCCAACTGGCCCTACTGTGGCTGTGGGAGGAGTGAGTCCAAGTCCATCTTCAGCTTCCCCGCCTCTTCCCTGCAAGATGCCCAGCTCAGGCCTTCCTCTCCGGCCTCAGTGGCTCCCGCCCCGGGGCCAGGCAGGAGGGCCAGGCAGGAGGGCCCAGGGAGGAGGGCCAGGGAGGAGGGCCCGGGGAGGAGGGCCGGGGAGGAGGGCCCGGGGAGGAGGCCCGGGGAGGAGGGCCCGGGGAGGAGGCCCGGGGAGGAGGGCCCGGGGAGGAGGGCCGGGGAGGAGGCCCGGGGAGGAGGCCCGGGGAGGAGGGCCGGGGAGGAGGGCCCGGGGAGGAGGCCCGGGGAGGAGGCCCGGGGAGGAGGGCCGGGGAGGAGGGCCCGGGGAGGAGGCCCGGGGAGGAGGGCCCGGGGAGGAGGGCCGGGGAGGAGGGCCGGGGAGGAGGCCCAGGCAAGAGGGCCCGGGGAGGAGGGCCGGGGAGGAGGGTCCGGGAGGAGGGCCGGGGAGGAGGGCCGGGGAGGTGGGCCGGGGAGGAGGCCCGGGGAGGAGGGCCGGGGAGGAGGGTCCGGGAGGAGGGCCGGGGAGGAGGGTCCGGGAGGAGGGCCGGGGAGGAGGCCCGGGGAGGAGGGCCCGGGGAGGAGGGCCGGGGAGGAGGCCCAGGCAAGAGGGCCCGGGGAGGAGGCCCGGGGAGGAGGGCCCGGGGAGGAGGGCCGGGGAGGAGGGTCCGGGAGGAGGGCCGGGGAGGAGGGCCGGGGAGGTGGGCCGGGGAGGAGGCCCGGGGAGGAGGGCCGGGGAGGAGGGTCCGGGAGGAGGGCCGGGGAGGAGGGTCCGGGAGGAGGGCCGGGGAGGAGGCCCGGGGAGGAGGGCAGGGGAGGAGTGTCCGGGGAGGAGGGCCCGGGGAGGAAGATCCGGGGAGGAGGCTGGGGAGGAGGGCCGGGGAGGAGGCCCGGGGAGGAGGGTCCAGGGAGGAGGCCTAGGGAGGCAGGGGGATGCTTTTCGGAGGCGGGGGGGGGGGGGGGGGGGCTCCGTGGCGCTGTGTGGCATTAGCCGCTCTGTGGTGGCAGGCTGGCGCGGAGGGCACAGGGCACACAGGCGGTGTGCTCTGCTTTCCTAAGAAATTGATTTATTTGTAAAATGCCCCTTTGCCGCCATCACTTGCTGGCGCCGTGTTGTCAGCAGGGGCGGCGCTGACCGGCGGCCCCCTCTGCCCGCAGGGGAAGTACGTGGTCTGCTTCGACCCCCTGGACGGCTCCTCCAACATCGACTGCCTGGCCTCCATCGGGACCATCTTCGCCATCTACCGGAAGGTGAGCGGCGTCTGGCCTCTGCCTTTCCCCTGGGATCCCGGAGGCTGCAGGTGCACCCCCTACCTCCCCCCCCACCCCCCACCACACACACACACACACACACACACACACACCCCCGCCAAGCAGAAGCCCGGGGGCGGGGCCGCTCGGCCCCGTGGCCGCTGGGGGACGGGGGACCGTGCCTCGCTCCAGGGCACTGTGATCGGGGCAAAGGGAGGGCACAGACCGGCCTTAAAAGCCCCAATGAGACCCAGACGCCAGGCCCGGGGCGGCTCCGGGCATGTTTCTCCTCCATGTCCCCAATCAGCGCTCAAACGCCGCTCCAGCGACTCCTGGTCCTGGGCTGGGAGCCTGGCAGGTGCGGCCGGTTCTCTGCTGAGCCTCTCCCCAGACTGAACTCGAACCCGTGCCAGCCTGGCCTGGGACCGGGCTGAGCGGCGGGGCTGTGGGGGCAGCAGCGCTTCCGGGCTCAAGGGCCTTGGGGGGCCCTGGCTTCTTGGCCAGGGTGCGGGCTCCTTCAGTTCCCTCCCGGAGGCTTCCTACAGAGGGGGCTCCTGGCTCCTCCCGCAGAGCCAGCAAAGACAGGACCAGCCTTTCTCACTCCTCGGGCCTCTCTGGCACCTTCCCTTTGCCCCATCGCCCTGCCCCCGCCGCAGACATGACTTTGCTTTCAGGAGGCCCGGGGAGGAGGCCCGGGCCGCAGACATGACTGGGCCCACGGGAGAGTCCCCGGGAAGCTGCTGTTTAAGTGGGTAAAAGGCTGATTCCGTCTTCAAGGCCCCTTTTGCCATGTGACACAGCATGACCCCAGGCTCTGCTCCACAGACCTAACCACAGTGAGATCAGCTGCCTCAGTCTGAGGCCACCAGAAACTGCAGACAACCACATTCTCCACACGCCTCCTCCTCCCGAGAGTGGGTCCTGCCCCAGTCAGGATGGCTTCAGGGCAGAAGGAGGCACATGAGGGTCTCAAGGTTGCTCATTTGGTAACTTGCCCAGGGCCTGCTTTCTGAGGCCCGCTCTCTGGCTGCCCGGTACACACTCTTTCCTCTCCTCTCCCTCCCATCAAACCAGCGCAGGGCCGGCCAAGGTGCCGTCTGCACACATGGATGATGCTTGGCTGATGGTTGTCCCAAAAAGGAGCAAAGATTTGATTTTCAGGGCAAAAGCTTAGCAGAAAACTAACCTTGGCAGAAATATATGAATTAGCCCAACCTTTCTCTCTGAGAAGAAAAGCAAGGCGCAGACCAGTGGCCCCTGCCTCCTGCCGCGGAGGACAGAATGGAAGCCACACCTGCGTGGGCTAGAGGACACCGCCGCGGGGTCGGTGTGCCTCCTTTTGCGTTGAAGAGAGACAAGGAGACTTTCATGAGGGAGGAGAGAAGGGCTCCAGACACTTCTCTGGTATCGGAGAAAGTTAAAACTAAGATGCTGTTTGAGGTTTAAGCAGAAATGAGTTAGGTGAGTGAAGGAGCGTTGTTCCCCCTTGGAGGTGCAGCTTTCAGATAAAAATAGAGATCGCTGGGCTGATATTTATGAGATCCTGGAAGAGAGCAGGAGTCAGCACAGGGCTCCAGGTGAGTCCGCACCTCAGCCCCGGGGGAGGCACACATACCTCTGCCGGTTTTTTAGAAACTGGTGAACAAATTGAAGTACAGAGGAGGTGAGTAACTCAGTTAATATCACCAGGCAGGACAGGGATTCAAACAGGCATCCTAACTTCACCATCACAGCCCTTTTTTTTTCTTTTTTTTTTAATATATTTTATTAATTTTTTACAGAGAGGAAGGGAGAGAGATAGAGAGCTAGAAATGTCGATGAGAGAGAAACATCGACCATCTGCCTCCTGCACACCCCCCACCAGGGATGTGCCCGCAACCAACATACATGCCCCTGACTGGAATCGAACCCGGGGGACCCTTCAGTCCCCAAGCTGACGCTCTATCCATTGAGCCAAACCGGTCCTGGCCACCATCACAGCTCTTAATAGCTCCTCCCCCAGTGTTGTCTGCACCAAGAATAGACAAATATGTAAATTGACCGTACTTCTGTGACTCCTGCAGCCAACCAGGAGTGAGTACACAAATTAACCTGACAAAGATGGCAGGCCTGTGTGCAGTGTGCACACACCCAGTGGCGGGGGGCTGGTGGGATGCCCCCCCGCCCCTCCGCATAGTCGGGGTGATGAGGCAGGCATCGCTGGGAGCCCGCCTGCTTCAAGCCTGTGGCCAGCGTGTGTGCACTGACGCCGAGAGCTGGGGTCCCAGGGACACCACTGAAGTGTCCAGGCCTGTCAGCCTGACCTGGGGGCGGCTGGAGTTTGAAGTCCTTTTGGTTTGTGCAGCCCCTGGACTGGAAGCAGAAACCAAGAGTATGGGGAACAGCAGGAATGCTGGGAATCGTAGTTCTGGTGGCAGATGCGTAGTGGGATCTCCTAGAGATTAAAGCCGTGGTCGGCAAACTTCGGCTCACAAGCCACATTCAGCTCTTTGGCCCCTTGAGGGTGGCTCTTCCACAAAATACCATGGCCTGGACGAGTTTATTTTTGAAGAAGTGGTGTTAGAAGAAGTTTAAGTTTTAAAAATTTGTCTCTCAAAAGAAATTTTAAGCCTTGTACTGTTGTTATTTGGCTCTGTTGACTAATGAGTTTGCCGACCACTGAACTAGAGCAAAGTGAGCCTTGAGCAAGTTACTGTTGTGGGTGGGAGATGGAGGGAAAGCAAAGGTGAGAGATATAAGTAAAGTCACAGTGTCAAGGAAAAATTAAAGGGAACTTCTAAGAAATCTCCACCAATGGAGCAAAAAAAAAAAAGCCTCTATTATTCTGTGGGCACCGAATCAAACTGGATTGGGGTCTCAGACAATTCGCTCATATGATTGCAAAGACAGACAGAAACTCCCGCATTGGAGAGGGCTCCCCTGAGGGCCCCTAGATTGGAGAGGGTGCAGGTCAGGCTGAGGGACCCACCCCTGTGCATGAATCTTTGTGCACCGGGCCCCTAGTTGGAATATAATCGACATGTAACATTGTATTAGTTTTAGGTGTACAACATAATGAGTTAGTATATGTATATATTGTGAAATGATCAACATGATAAGCTTATTTAGCATCTATCACCTTACATATTTGCAATGTTTTTTCTTGTGATGAGAATTTTTATGGCATACTCTCTCAGCAATGTTCAAATGTATAATACAGCATTATTAACTGTAGTTACTATACTGTCTATTACATTTCAAGAACTTATTTATCTTATTACTGGAAACTTGAACCTTTTGACCACCTTCACCCATTTCTCCCCAACCCCCCACCCTTTGTCCTCTGTTTCTATGAGTTTATTTTTTATAGAGTTTACATATAAGTGAGCTCATACAGTATTTGTCTTTCTCTTTCTGACTTTTTTCACTTAGCACAATGCCCTCGAGTTTCATCCATGTTGCTGCAAATGGCAGGATTTTCTTCTTCTTTTTTTTTTTTATAGCCAACATTCCAATATATATATATCACATTTGCTTTGTCAATTTATCCACTGATGGACACCTAGTTATTTCCATGTATTGGCCTTTGTGAATAATGCTGCAATGAACATGGAGGTATGGAGGTGCAGATATATCTTCAATATAGTGATTTAATTTCCTTTAGACATATAACCAAAAGTGGAATTGCTAGATCATATGATAATTCTATTTTTAATTTTGAAGAACCTGTTTCCATAATGGCTGCACCAACTTTCTTTCCCATCAACAGTGCACAGGGTTTTTCTTTTCACATCCTCACCAACACTTACCTCTTATCTTTTTATCATATCCATTCTAACAGGTACGAGGTGATATTTTATTGTGATTTTGATTTATATTTCCCTAATAATTGGTGATTTTGACCATCTTTTCATGTACCTGTTAGTCCTTTGTATATCTTTTTGGAAAATGTCTAGCAATTCCTCTGTCCATTTTTAAATCTTATAGTTTGTGTTTTTGCTATTGAGTTATGAGTTCTTTTTATATTTGAAGAGCATTGGACATCAAGGCCATGGGAAATCAATGAAGTGTTTTAAATAGAGAAGTGACATGGATCAGAGTGGGGCAAAGATGGAGTGAGAGGACCAGGCAGGGGGTGATGGTCACTCGAACCAATGGGTAGTAGTGAGGGACCAGATGATGGTGCTATTTGCTCAGATGGGGAGCAATGGAAGAAGAGTGGAAATTTTGGGGAGTGAGACAGAGCAGAAGAATTCCATATTTGACATGTTGAGCTTGAGACATCTGTGGGACTTGAATAGGAATGTCTGTTGGGCAGGTGGCTCCAAGAGTTGGGCCATCAGGAGAGATGAAAATGGAGGTTTGGGAAGTGCAGACACCTATGTAGGGGTTGGAACTTTGGTTGTGGGTGAGGTGGCTGAGAAGTGTGTAGACGAAGAAGAGAAGAGAGCTTTATTAGTCAGGACTCTGGTGTAAATGGCAGGAACAAATCAGGAAACCCCAAGACAGAAATATGGCCAGCCTGAGTCAGGGCCTGGGCCACAGAAGAGTCAAAGTCTCTCATCTGATCTTCCCATGGCTGCTGCACTCTTTCCTCTCACTGCGGGCCAGTTTTTTTTCTGATTCTTTGGCCAATGACAGAAGAAAGATGGTCACCCCAATGCTCCTAAGTTGCCATCAGCCAGAATGTTCTAGCCCCAGATACAGATTTCTGGAGCAGAAACTCTGGGCCAGTTTGGGGCAGGAATCTATCCCAGACCCCATTAAACTTCTGGGGAGGGTTTGGGACTCATAGCACAAATACAGCAGCTGAGAATCCCCATTCTGAATAGGGTGAGGTCCATTTTACACTGGGTAGACAATGGGGAGGAACCAGAAGGAAGACGAACATTTAAGAAGAGGAATTGGAAAAAGCAAGGGAGAAGAAACATCTAGAGAGTTAGAAAGAAAGCCAGACGAGAGAGAAGTGGACAGAAGCTCTGGAGAAGGAGCATCTCAAGAAGGAGGAAGCAGCCAATGGATCCAACACTGCCTAGAGGTCAGGTAAGAGGAAGACAGGAAGATATGCATCAGATTTACCCTGTTTCCCCGAAAATAAGACATTGCTTATATTAATTTTTGCTCCCAAAGATGCGTTAGGTCTTATTTTCAGGGGATGTCTTATTTTTCCATGAAGAAGAATATGGTACACATTTATTGTTAAATGAAAATAAAGGAAATTTATTACCTGTATACGGTACGGTAATACGATAGTTGTCAACACAAACCAGACAAACTGTGAATCCTACAGTATCAAGAATTTACTCATTTATTCGATGACAATCATGTCATCTTCTGGAGTATCATCATTACAATCCAATTCCTGAATTTCCTGGTGAATTTCTTGTGACTTCATTTCTTTCAGAATCAGTGGACCAAATCTCTCATGTTTAGCCTTGGGGTGGGGGGGGGCTTATTTTCAGGGGGGGGGGGAGCCTTATATTTCACTCAGAAGGAAACCTGTAAGTAGGTCTTATTTTCGGAGGATGTCTGATTTTCGGGGAAACACGGTAGTAGGTAGCGTCAGCCTGCTGTGGGGACAGGAGAAGGAAGGCAGTGTAGACAGACATCCTGGTCTCCAGGATACAGATGAAGACAGAGTCAGGGCAATAGGAGGGAAGTCTTGTGATCTAGAAAGTATTTCTTGTCATTTTTTTTCAAGGACAGGGATTCTACAAGTAACTGAAGGCCAGTGGAGCCAGTTGGAGAGGAGGGATTATCTTTAACCCACAGTGCAAGCTTCCAAGGACCAAGGGGAGATTGTGATGCCTGCGGAGGCAGCGGGCTCACAGTTCAGAGAAAGGAAAACCTCCGCTCTGGGAAAACTGGTTTCATATGAAGAAAATGTGATCTTTTTGATGGATGAGCACAGGTATTTCCAAATCTCCAATGGGGATGACTAAAGATTTTGAATTTAAAAACCTAATACCACCTTTGCCATCTACATCTCTGAGGAGACCACGCTCTGGAGCCGTGGTCCTGGAATCACCTGGAGGGCTGATGCTGAGGGCCCGGCATTTGACTCTGGAGGCTGGGGAGGTGCATGTCCAGTGAGATCTCAAGTGATGCTGATGCTGCTTCCCCTGCTCTGGGGCCCGCCTCTCAGGGTCTGTGTGTTGCCTGGGGATCTGCGAACAAAGCCAAGTTGTTAAGCACATACACACAAGTCAACGAAAACATAATTGTTTGTACAGTGTGTGTTAGAAAAAATGCGAGATTGTAAAAGTAAGGAAAAACATTAAAAGGAATGTGCCATTTCTAATTAAATTAACTTGTAGCCCTAGAAAAATATTAAAGGGAAAGTGACATTTTAAAGAAACCCTTAAAGAAGATGAGATTTGCTTTTAAAATAAAGTTGTTAGGCTGTTACTAGCGCAGGGCAAGCTGGCCCCATATTTTGTTAGTTGTTTAGAACGAGGCTGGCTTAGCTATGGGAGACATGGGTCCAGCCCCGGCCTTACTGATCTCTGTTTCAAGATGTTATGTGAGTACCTTTCTGACCTCTGACCCTTCTCTTTCCAAGAGGGTTGTAGAGCCTCTCCACTGCTTCACAGAAACATGCTGTGAGCATATTTTGAAAGATACAGAGTTTCCTGTCAAAACAACGTTTTATTTTACCCTTAAAAGATATTCCTCAGGAGAGTTAAGAAGCTCACACCTTGGCAAAGGCTCTCTCCGGAGACTATGCACTGTTTCTTGCTCTCTTCTTCAGACCTCAGAGGAGGAGCCTTCGGAAAAGGATGCCCTGCAGCCGGGCCGCAACATCGTGGCCGCGGGCTACGCCCTCTACGGCAGTGCCACCCTGGTGGCTCTTTCCACTGGGCAAGGAGTGGACCTCTTCATGCTTGACCCAGTAAGTACCAATATGGCAGCTTCAGCGCTTGGGACTCCATGTGGCTCTGTACTTCCATTCTAGTCACCTGGCATAAGTTCCTGGTCATTCTGAAATAATTTTTTTCTTTTTTAATTTTACTTATTTAATTTGTTTGTTTGTTTGCTTGTTTGAGAGAGAAAGAGATTTGTTGTTCCACTTATTTATTGGTATGTACCTTGACTGTGGATGGAACCCACAACCTTAGGGTATTGGGATGACCAACCGAGCCACCCAGCCAGGGCCCTGGTCATTATTAATACTTGCTTCTGGAGCCAGAGTCTAGTTTGGGGCACCAGCAGTGTCATAAAAAACTTTAAGGACCTCTGTCCAAGAGAGGGAATGAGAGGGGTTCTGCAGGTTCAGTCCTCTCAACTCAGGCCAGTCCATTAAAGAATGTATTCCTGCTGAAACTGGTTTGGCTCAGTGGATAGAGCGTTGGCCTGTGGACTGAAAGGTCCCAAGCTCAATTCAGGTCAAGGGCATGTACCTTGGTTGCGGACACATCCCCAGTGGGGGCTGTGCAGGAGGCAGCTGACCGATGTTTCTCTCTCATCAATGTTTCTGGCTCTCTATCCATCTCTCTTCTTCTCTGTAAAAAAAATGAATAAAATATACTAAAAAATAAAATTACAAAGAAAGAAAAAAAGAATGTATTCCTCTTTGGTTTACGGGAATATAGTGGCTTAAGAATCCCAGGGCTGCCGATTTCCAGACAGAAACATGGGTTCTTTGGCGCAGCACCACGCATTAGCACGTGCTTGGTGTAGGCATGCTTTGGGTGGCATGCTGTCTAACACGGGAGCTACTAGCCTCATGTGTCTGGTGAACACCTGCAATGACGCCAGTGTGATCCAGGAACCGGGTTTGAAAATGTTACTTCATTTTAATTAACTGAAACAGCCACCTGTGGCTGCTGGCTACCCGATTGGACAGCCTGGGTTTGGAGGACTTCCCCATAGGAGGCGCGATGTGGAAACTGCTGTATCAGATTCTGTGTTAGGCTCCTGTTTCTCCCGATGAAAGCATGCACAGCCTCAGGGTAGCTGAAAAACCCGATAGCCTGATGCTGACTAAAGGAAGAAATAATTAGATAAAGACGCAGGAGTTCAAAAAGGAAGGCTGGGCTTTCATGGCAAGTGTACAATGAAAATGTTCAGCAGAAATTTTGGGAAATATTTGTAACTTAGAGAATTTCTCTTCAAAATCTGGATGCGTTGCCTATCATTTGTGAATTACTTTGCCAAATACGGTCAGGTCTTGTGACCATTAAAAGAATTTAGACCAAAGGTCATTTCCAAGTTTCTAGTATTGGGTAAGTCAAAAGCACCTGTTCAGCAGTTCCATTGCATTTGACTTTACAAATGTTTACTGAGCATCTGGTACGCCCCAAAGCAGCGTTCTAGGCGGAGACATAGTACTGGCCAAGCAGACAGACACTCCAGCCCTGGTGGAGCTCACGTGTTGGTGTGTGTGTGGAGGGGAGGAGGCTACAAATTTTCCAAACAGTTAAAACAAACTTTATAGTAGGGAAACCCAGTATCTCTTTAAATATAGACCTTTCACATATAAACTCATCAGATAAAAACCCACTGAGGTCTCAGTTTGCTGGTACTCTAAATTCTCCTAATGTTCAAAGAAGCAGGAAAACTGGAGAACTTCTGTGGTTCACAAATATTACTCTCAGACCATAAAACAGCCTTTCTAAAACTGTTCTGGAATAATAGCTGACAGTTGTTAAGTGGGGATAGGTCTCTGTTCCAAGTAATTTGCATGTATGAATGCGTTAAAACCTCATAGCAGTCCTCTGAGGTAGGTCCTACTATTATTCCCATTTTTCAAATGAGGAAAGTGAGGCACAGAGAAGGTAAGTAACTTGCTCAAGGTCATGCTAGTGACTTGGAGCCAGGAGTCACACTCAGGCTTCAATATTGTAATTTAAAAGAAAAATATGTATTTGGTCATTCAGAGGACCAAAATGTATTTCTCATATACATTTGATCTTCACCCGTAGTTCCTGGCTCACAGCTCCCTAGGTGTTGGGAATGGTAAGGTACCTATGCTATTAGGGTGACTTTCAGAAAGCACCAATGGAGCAGCTATGTGACCAAAGGCTCAGAGCCTTTGATCCCACCCTCTGGTCTCCACGGAGAGGAGAGGGGCTGGCGTTGACTCAGTCACCAAAAGCCAGTGGTTTAACCAATCATACCTATGTAATGAAGCCTCCATACCCCCCACCTTTCTGGCTGGTGAACCCATGGAGACTGGGGTGAGTAGATGCCTAGTGAGAGTATGGGAGCTCTGAGCCGTTTGCCCTTACCTTACCCTACATGTCTCTTCCATCTGGCTGTTCTTGAGTGGTAATCTGACAAATAAAGTATTTGTCTGAGTTCTGAGCCACACTAGCAAATTAATCTGGGGAGGTGGTAATAGGCATTCTATAAGTCTCTAGTTTAGCCATAGCTGGTTTGGCTCAGTGGATAGAGTGTCAGCTGTGGGCAGAATGGTCCCGGGTTCCATTCCAGTCAAGGGCACATGCCAGGTTTTGGGCTGCATCCTCAGTGGGGGGTGTGCAGGAGGCAGCCAATCAATGATTCTTTCTCATCATTGATGTTTCTCCCCCCCCCCCCACTTTCTTCCTCTCTGAAATCAATAGAAATTATATTTTTTAAAAACAAAACCAAAAACCTCTGGTTTATAGCCGGTTGGTCAGAACCGTAGGAAACAACCTGAGCTTGGGTCTGCATCTGAAGTGGAGGGCCTTGGAATCTCATGCGGTTTCCAAGGAGATAGTGTCAGAGTTCAGTTGCATGAACTTGAATTCTCAGCCAAACCTGATGATGTGCCCTAAACACACACACACACACACACACACACACACACACACACACACAAATCGGTCCCAGAACACCTATTTACAGGCAGTCTTGTGCTTAACTATTATATCAATTTTGAGTAAACTGCTCTTGATTGCAAACAAAATATTTCCAAGAACATTCGGAAGTGGTTGTTCCCATCTTCAGTCACGACAGAGGGCTCGGTCTGGACATAGGTAGCAGAGAGTTTGATGGCACATCAGAAAGAAGAGGCACACTGATCCTTCTTCACTAGCCTGAAATCGCCTTGGATCACATGACCCTATTAAAAAGGAAATGTCAGCAAAGACCCAGCGTGGGAAGTTTAGGGCTTGTTTGGGAGGTTGACTTCAAGTTGAAGTAGCTTCTGGTCACAGATGGAGAAATCATGGGGCGGGGCCAGCAGATTCCTTAGGCAGGGACTCACAGGCCAGAGGCTTTCAAAGTGAAATGGTCAACCAGAGCCTGTTTGCAGGGCTGATCATTTGATTTGTCAAAGAACACGTCCTGTGCAGTCAGAAAGGGACCACACCGTGTTAACCAAACTCAAATGTGCTATAAACCACAATGTCAAGGCATCCATTTACAAATGGCAGAGGTGTTTCTGAATGACAAAGATATGGTGCCTAATAATGAGGCACCTTCTCCTCAAAGCCATGGGAAGCTTTTTAATAATCAGTGGTTGTTAGTGATCACAGAGTCAAAACAAAGGGACATATTTTTTAGGTTACGGTAAGCCTCCACAACTATCTCCTTCCCACAATAGGAAACAACCCTCTAGGGGCCTGAGTACCCCTACCCCAGGCTCAGGGATGGATTGAACAAGTGAATGACATTAGTTAGACAACAGTTGTGTATGTCTCACTCTTACTGTTAAGCAGGAGAGAAAGGGATTCTGGCACAATTGAGTAAAGGATGCCACGGCATTCAAGGGAAAGCTGGAGACCCAGGCTAGAAATGGGCGGGCCTAGGGGACCAGGCAACAAGACGCACAGGAATGGACTGGCATCACCACAAGTCTGGTTTGGACACCACTGCGGATTCTGCCTCTCATTCAGACGATAGGGGGGAGTATCTAATTTGCCACGCTCAGTCAAGTGCCTGACCTTGTGCTGAGGGAGGTCCAGCTTAGTGTCTTCCTAGACTGGCATCCAATGGGAAGAAATCACTCACCAAAGGACATTAAGGTGCTTTTAGGAAGTAGAACTCTGTGCTAGGCTGCTCCAAAGCAACAAATGTGCACATAGGATATTAAAGCTCATGAACCAGAGACCATCAAGAACATACCTAATGAACAACATAAACTGATGAACAAAAATAGATCCAGAGACAGAGAGACATCGATCAGACCATTAAACCTCAGAAAGAAAGTAGGGGAGGGTGTGGGTAATGGGAGAGATCAACCAAAGGACTTGTATGCATGCATATAAGCCTAACCAATGGACACCATCAACAGGGGGGTGAGGGAAAGGGGGGGGGGTTAGAGGGAGTAATGGGGGAATAAGGACACATATGTAACACCATAATCAATAAAGAAATTAAAAAAATACCTATAATAAAAATAAGTTAGGTTTACTGAGCAACAGAGAATGCACGATGGAGGAACCATGGGACCGGCTATGATGACACATATTTTGCTTGATGATTCTAGGAGGATTTGAGAAAAGTCAGTTCTAGATTGGGTGTTGTCAAGAAGTGGGTGCACTTAATGATTCTATATCTCAGTGATTTTTCTCTAGGAGGTGGGAAGATTAAAGTGAGGGCAGGGACTCACTGGTAGGGAAGCAGTCATCACTCACACTCCACAGGAGCTGAGTATCCTTGTCACTGTCTCACTTCTCACATAGCAGGTATGGCCGTGTCTCTTTATATTCTGGAAATGTCGTTTATGTTCACCAGGAACCTCCTAGTCCAGCTGCCGTATCATAACTGATGGGATTTCCAGGCCCTGACTTCCCTTCCCGTGACTTAGGGAGACATCCAGCCTTTTGAGTGAAATGTGCCCTGGCTGATCATGTCCACAGGGACTGACGTCATTGCACTCAGCACCGGGGTACCCGAGAGTGTCCTACAGATGGTGACCATGCGGGGCTGGGCACAATGCTATTAATAATTCTGAGGATTTCTTTAAGTTTTATCCACTATTCCTTATGCCAAGTGCATACAGTTTCTGATTGACGGGATTTCTCCTTTACCCCATATAAGAACTGGTACACCAGGAGCTTTTAATGGTTTCCAAGACTGAATTATTAAAATAAAATAACTGGACCACAAATTAGTGGTAGAACTGCCCTCTCCACCTTTATGGTAAACCCTCATTTGTGTAACTTGTTCCTCTCACTGGCAATGGCTCAAGTCTTCCTGAAAACATTAGGAATTAGCTGAGGGTGGTAAGTGGGGGGATAAACACAGCGAGGGGCCTTGTAATGAGTAGTCTAGCTGACTGTGGATGTTACAAAGGAAACTCTCTCTTCTTGAATTATATTATATTGCTGCTTATGCTTCCTGTGCAGTCATATTGTCACTGTTCTTTACAGATCTCATGCAAATATCACTGGGCAGGCTGCTGAAGGACTTGGCAACCCCCTGGTCTTTGCAGGAGGCCCACATCTTCTCATGTTCTGGGATTGTTGGGGTGCGTGCTGCTGGCTTCTGTTTCCTGGTATCTCTCTTCTGACCGGTAATTTTCTTCAACTTTCTAGGCTCTTGGTGAATTTGTTCTGGTAGAAAAAGAGGTCAAAATCAAAAAGAAAGGAAATATTTACAGCCTCAATGAGGGCTATGCCAAGTATTTTGATGCTGCCACCACGGAATACGTGCAGAAAAAGAAATTCCCCGAGGTGAGTGAAGAAAGCCTAAGGCAGAACGCTGTCTCAGTGGGCTCCTGTTTCAATGGCGGGGGGGGGGGGGGGGGGGGGGGGGGGGAGGAAAACATTGATGTGAGAGAGATGCATCAATTGGTTGCTTCCCAATAAATTCAATTAAAAAATAAAAATACCTCCCCCTCCCAAAAGGACATAGAGAATATTCCGCACTTTAACCCCTTTTGAGATATGAGAAGGAAAGGGTTGTAATGAAATCTGCACTAACACACAATGGCCACAGGAGGCTATGGAACACCTGAGCGGTGCCGAGCCCCATGGGAGAGGTGCTAGGAGACACACCAGGCTTGGAACGTAAATACAGACTGGGTTCTGTTCTCTGTGGGTCACACATTGACGTGATAACATTTTGATGCACTATTTTAAGTGAGAAATGGTTTCTAAAGCTGCTTAAAAGTTTGCCAGTGGGAGACTTTTGGGTTAAGTGCAAATGTTGTCATTGTCAAGGGGCCTGGCTCTCGGAAGTGAAGAGGACTCTGAGGTGTGGCGCCAGGGAGTCACAGAGGAGGAAAACCTTTCTCTCCTTCCCTTCTAGAGTCTCCTGCTGGTGTGTTGATTAAATTGACATAAGACAGACTAACAGGAGAAAACTAATTTCATTTTGCACTTATAGGAGCTCCATGGAAATGTGAAATGACAAAAGCTCCTTTTAGACAAGGAAACAACAAATGTGTGAAGAGTTGAGAGGACAGAGAAGGGGTTGTAGGGTCGTAAATTAGTGAGGATGTAACCAGCCCTGTCAGCCCTAAACACTCTGCTGAATCCTCCCTGCCTCTGGGGTAAGGCTGGCCCTCCCTCCTGGGACAGGGAGGGTACCTTTCGCAAGGGAGTTATTTCCCACTTTCGGGGGCAGAGGTGGGTCAGGGCTATGCCTCAGTGGACTTTAATTGAAAAGAATCAGTATTCTACAGTGGCATAACTTGGGGTGGCATATCTGCTTTTCTGCAGTATATACTTCCTTTTTTTAAAATAGCTGTTCTCGTAAGGTTGTTTCAGGGTATAGTGTCTTAATTTAAGCAGTCCTCACTTAATTAATAGTTCAATCACTGGTCCAGCTAAGGGGAATCCTAATGAATGAAATGCTTAATTACATAATGTTTTCAGTTCCTCCGCTCCTGGGTGCAGGATGAGAACCTGGAACGCAAAGGCCACACCAGCTGGACGTGTGCCCGGGGGTGGGTGTAGCCAATTGCAGAACTCACAGCATCTTGTCTCCTCCCTCTCTGCTTTCCAGGACAGCGGGCCTCCCTATGGGGCCAGGTACGTGGGCTCCATGGTGGCCGATGTGCACCGCACCCTGGTCTATGGAGGGATCTTCCTGTACCCGGCGAACCAGAAGAATCCCAAGGGCAAGGTAATTCTCCCTCGTCCACCCCTTTTCTCTTCACACCTGCTTCTCGGCTGCTGCTGCCCTGGGCCTGCCGCCTGTGAGTGGGCAGCAGGGAACAGTGAGGTGTGTGAGTGAACGGGGCTGTTGTGGTCTGGAGGAGAAGGCTGAAGTGCGAGTGGTGACTTTCCTGGCCTTCCCTTCCTCTGCCTTCTGCCCTTCACTCACCACCAGTCAGTGTATTTATCTCCCACTTCCCACAGGTTCTGTCTGACTTTCAGCTACACCATCAACTCATTTTGGATCATAGACCCCTTTGAGAATCTAATAAACTTATGGCCCCGCTTCCTAAAAAGAAATGCATTTAACACGCACTTTACAAACGTGTTCAGGGGACTCACAAAGGGCATGTACTTTGGTTGTGGGCACATCCCTGGCAGGGGGTGTGCAGGAGGCAGCTGATCGATGTTTCTCTCTCATTGATGTTTCTAACTCTCTATCCCTCTCCCTTCCTCTCTGTGAAAGATCAATAATATATATATATTTTTTTAAAAGAAGTGTTACGGAGAAGTAAAGGAGATCAAGCAAGAGATGAGGAAATTCTTAGATACAACCATTCTTGCCACCTTCTCAGTTTCAATGGGGAGAACATTAAGACTAATTATTACTAATTATTAAAATGATTTCATATTTGTCAAAAATGCACATATATAATTATATAAACATTGCCATAATTGCCTACATAGACTGATGTGCACAGCACCATAGCCACCACCCATAGTCAGAGTACCATTGGCTCCGACCTCCATGTTTTGGCTCTCAGGGTCTCTGTGGCCCCATCTGTGTGTGTGTGTGTGTGTGTGTGTGTGGAGAGGATAACTCTCCTCTGTTTGCTTGCCTCTGTAGAGCCGTGTAGATGTTAACTGCGGGGGGGGGGGGGGGGGGGAATAGATTGTAAGGGCCACAGGCCAAGGCAGAGGAAGCCCTGGCCTGCGCTTCGGAGCAGTCAGTGACAGCCCTGGGATCTTACGGTCAGAGCAAACCTTGGCTCCAGGACCAACTATGTGAAGGCTGTGCTTGGCTTGTTTGATTTAGAAGAGTCTGAGTCAACAAGGTACAAACAAAGGTCAGTTGGTTACAACCTGGGACGTTCGTGTCTGACACCCAGAAGCCCTGCCCTCACCCCCGGGCCAGGGAGAGGCGCGGAAAGAGCCAAGCTCTACAAGTGGCCGGCCAGAGTCTCCCTGGTGCCCTGTCCGGAACAGCAGGGCCTCCAGTGTCCTCCTGTGGATGATCAGGGACAAAACTAGCGACTCCAGGTGTCCACATGCGCTGGGGCTCCACTGTGCCCCACCAGGCTGCCCACAGCTCTAAGGGCAGGAGGTCTAGGGGAGGGCATTGTACTCTGTTTTACCAAAATGGCAAGTTAATGCCCCAGAGTCTTAACATACTCTCTCCTGAGTGCCTGGCTGTCCAACCCAAACCAGACACACTTTATTCCTCTCCATGCAACAACAAAACAACAACAACAACAAAAAATCAGCACCAGATGTGGCTGTTTCTCCAAGTGGTTTCAATATGTCTTCAAAATGGATGTGAAGGAAAGCAAGAAAAAGGCTGCATAGCGCTGGGTTAGCCACTTCCTAAGCTGATTATAGAAAAGGTGTCCCAACCTGCGGGGCAACAACGGGGGCCCGCAGGAACCAGAAAGAATGGGAGCAAGACAAGGTTCTGATCAAGCTCCGATTTTTATTCTCTGAAATGGCTGTATTTATACAGCAGAAACAAAGGGGGGCAGGGTTGCCTATGCAGGGGGGTCTTTGGTATCTGGCAACACAGGATTGGCTAACTGCCAGGGGGAGTGTGACATTCCAAGGTGCAACATTCCAAGGCTGGGCCATCTAGGGGGGAGGATCAGGAAGGGGAAGTGGCAGGAAGATGCTAAGCTGCAGGTTATCTTATCTTCTGGCCAAGCCCTCAGGGCACCGCGTAACTTCTGCTAGAAGGAACTTAATTCTATTTCCTTAAGACTGAGTTGCTTGCCTCAACTCTGCTGGCTCCCAACAAAAAGGGACTTAAAAAGTTATAGATTTTGCATCTATGGGGGAAGAAGGAGAAGATAGAGTGGTACCAACTCAGAAAAATTAGCTAGAATGTCACCTTGTATCTAATGGTGTGTGTGTGTGTGTGTGTGTGTGTGTGTGTGTGTGTGTGTATGGTGGGTGGTGCTCTGGGGAGGGAGTCACAACATAATTACATAAATAAGCCCAAAAAGAACATTCATTCCAGCCCATTTCAGTCCAACTCATCATGAATTATTGACACGGGAGGTCACCTGCTAATTTCCATCATACCATTTACAAAAGGTATTCCTTGTTCAGTACAGGCTCGGCCCTGGGTCCACGGGTGCAGCTTGGCAAGAAGGGCATGGGCCACTTTTGCCCGCACCCCCATTTTTGCCATCTGCTGGGAGCCCTGGAGCGAGGTCTGTGGTAGCCTTGTTTGGACACTTCCTTTGTGTCAGACAGCACAGGGACTGGAGAGGCCACACTGACCCAGATAGAAGCTGTGCCTGCTCTCAGGGCGGTGGCACAGGAGAGGCAGGCCACGAGCAAACCTCACTGCTAGACCCTGAGGGGGACATGCAGGATGCTGTGTACTATAAGCAAAGGGGGTTCATTTATTTTAAGGCAATTTAAGTACCAGCACACTGTTCAGCCGAGTGGACACTTGAGAAGTGGAGTTCCTTGCCACCCCCCGGGATACTATGGTTAGCCTGGGAGAGCACCCAGCACTCTGAGGGGACCCTCCAACCCCACCCAAGCCTCCGTTCTCACAGACAGAGCTTCTTACCAGGCTCAGTTCCCCTCCTTAGGAAACTGGTAAGAAAGGGGCACCGAGGTCTCCTCTGCCGAGTGAAGAGGCAGGTCTCTCCTAGGTCACAAGTCAGGTAGCTGCTGAGCAGAGGTGCCTGCGAAGGCCCATGCCCTGCTTAGCAGCCAATGTACCCAGCTGCCTTCCCGAGGTGCTAGATCTCTGCGGAGGGGCTCGAGCCCCCTGCGCCAACCAGGCAGAAGTCCAGCGTAGGAATTCCGTGTCCAGCCTCAGGGGCAGGGCTTGAGATTTGGGGCAACTTGCAATTTGCCTGACCCTTTCTCTGCAGCTCCGGCTCCTGTACGAGTGCAATCCTGTGGCCTTCATCATTGAGCAGGCGGGGGGCTTGGCGACCACGGGTACCCAGCCGGTGTTGGACGTGAAGCCCGAGGCCATTCACCAACGAGTCCCCCTTATTCTGGGGTCCCCGGATGATGTGCAGGAATATCTCACCTGTGTTCAGAGAAACCAGGCAGGCAAGTAGTGCGTTTAACCCTGCAAGCCCTCTTCTTTCAGTCTTGTCCTTTGTATTAAGAACCCTAGGTGACTGACAGGCAGAGATAGGGCTGATGAGTCCCAACAGGCCAGTCCACCCAACCACAAACAGAAGAGCAGCATCAAACTGCTCAGGACAGGTCTAGAGGCCAGAGGAGACTGTCCTCAGTGTACATGGCTAAGAATAAAGATCCACATGTGAAAAGAACAGCTTGGATTTGTCTTTTGTCATGAACAGTGGCTAAAAAAAGGGTTGTAATTATGTCAGTTCAAGTAATCGGTAGCTATCTACTTGGGGCAAAAAGTACAGTGATCAGCCGAAACCGGCTTGGCTCAGTGGATAGAGCATCGGCCTGCGGACTGAAAGGTCCCAGGTTTGATTCCGGTCAAGGGCATGTACCTTGGTTGTGGGCACAACCCCAGTAAGGGGTGTGCAAGAGGCAGCTGATCAATGATTCTCTCTCATCGATGTTTCTAACTCTCTATCCCTCTCTCTTCCTCTCTGTAAAAAAAAAAAAAAAAAAAAAATCAATAAAATATATTAAAAAAAAAAAAAAAAAAGGACAGTGATCAGTTAAGATTTACCGTGGTTGGCTTAAAATTTGAACCTAGTGTCTTATCCTGTAGTGATTCATTTTATTTCTCATAAAATAAAAATATATATTGAATATATACATTATATGTATATTTAAATGTGTGTCCTATATAATAAAAGGCTAATATGCAAATAGACCAAATGGCAGAACAACTGGACGTAACCACCTCAGTGTCCTGACCTGGTGGCTCAGGTGATTGGAGGTTCATCCCAGACACCAAAACGTTTTGGGTTTGATCCTTGGTCAGGGTGCACACCTAGGCTGAGGGTTTGATCCCTGTCATGGTGTGTACAAGAGGCAACTGATGAATGTTTCTTTCTTTGCCTCTACCTTCCTCTCTCCCTAAAAATAAATAAATAAATAAATAAATAAATAAACAAATAAATAAATTCTTGAGTGAGGATTTAAAAAAATTAGCCATCTCAGTCTGAAATACAAATAAGGGCCTATGACTAAGCTATAAATGGTAGGTGGAAAAGGCATTTTGCAAATAGATATGACAGAATGCCATTTTTGTAAAAAATTTAAAAAGCACACAACAAAATTGCATGTGTTTTCAGGTAAAGACCAAAAAAAGAGGACTCTTTCTATCGGTGAATTAATAATTGTGGCAATTCCCTGAGGAAGAGGGATGTGTGTGGAGGATAGAGTACCAAAAGGGGACTTAGCTTTATTTCACTGCTTGACTCTTAAAACCCTGACAATGTCCTCACACATAACTCAGGCAGGTCATTTCCTCCTGGCAGCAGATTTTCTTGTGTGCCTGCTGTTTGCCAGGTCCTATCCTTAGTGCTGAGAATAGAGAGGTGAACAAAACTTCTTGATCTCTATATAGATTCAGTGCTAATGTGTGCAGAGACACAATAAACAAAAGCAATCAAAATGAAAGTGTGTGTCCGGTGGTATGAATACTGTGGGGAAAGTAAACAGGGAAGAGAAGAGCAATGCTAGGGAAGGTTATTCTAATTTTTGTTCTGGGCAGTGACAGGCTTCATGGAGAGGGTGACAGTTCAGCCACTTTCAGATGTGAGGGAGGAGCCTGGTACACACGGCGGGGGGGGGGGGGGGGGGGCGCGGCGCGGAGAAGCCTACAGGGAAGGGCACAGAAAACACACACAAAGACAATTAGAGTAAAAGAATATTTCAAAACATTACAGAATACTGTATTCGAGGTTTTAGGCATTCTTCTTCCCTGATGGTATCTCACCGCCTCTTAGAATGGCCTGAACCACGTCTGATAGCTGGGAAGATGCATGGGAAGAAGATAAATGAAGGTTCCCAGCAGGGAAATGGTTGACTCTTCTGGAGGCTGTGTTTTCTGGGCTTTCCATTGGGGAATGCAGCTCATCCCCAGGAACCTATCTTCTCCTTGGAAGGAAGACTGATACCCAAGAGTACCACACACAGATGGACTCCACACGACCACCCCGTTAAAGGAGTAGGCAGTCCTTTTAAAGGCTTAAACCACAAGAATTTTCCTTTGTTCCAAATTCTAAATTCTAAAGGCTAGGAATAGGGTCGTTCCCAGTCACATCCCGCTGGACATTGGAATTCGGCCCTATCTTGTGATAGCCGATAATACAGAAGCAGAGCTCAGCAGCTAGTCTCTAAAGGTTATCTACAGTTTCTACCCCTGAAGCTACTGAGTCAGTGGGAATCAATCTCCTGTAGTTCCTGGTCCCAGGCAAGGGAAAATTGCTGAGGTTACTATCCTGTGTATAATCAGGTGCAGGAGCCAGACTAGAAGGGTTCAAATTCAAACAGCAGTTTTTACCAAAGTATGGTTGCTACCATATTTCACCAGAGAATAAAGAGGCCACGTGTGTCTTACGTGCATTTTGATGAGTGAGAATGCTGTTCCATAAGGTATCATGGTCTCTGGTGTGGAACCCAGCCAGTGCTGGATTTAGACGAGAGGATATGTGAGGAGGCAAAAGATTTCCAACCCTTCTTGTGCCCTTTTTCTTGTGTGGCAGATCCTTAAATTCCCTGCTACCCGTGATACCCATGCTACATCATGATGGATTTCTTAAATGTCTCCTGTCTTACTTGATTCCCCTGTGGACGGGTAAGATTGTTTGAGCTCAGCAGAAGCCTAAGACACTAAATAAACACCTGTGAAAAGAAAACTCGATCTTGATGCGAACCATGTGGAGTGGACAGATCTTTTCCTTGGTTAGCAAGTCTAATTTGTCCTGCTCAGCGGAGGCCAGCTGTGCCCTGGGCAGCTGAGGAGAACATGAGTCCAGCGGTGCCCAGGAGCGTCAGAGCCCAGCTGACATTCGCTGATCATACACTTGCAGGCTTGGTGCTCACCCTCTTGAGGCTAGAATTCCAACCAAGAGTGTCTGCGGGGCAATATTCCCTCTGAGGTTGCAGAAGCTGAAAGTTCTGTTGCCTCTTCCAGCTTCTGATAGTAACTTTATGTTTCAGACAAGACTTTTGTGTAATCGAAATTTGTTTTCTGCTTTATTTAATCTTTGTTCATTGACCTATTTTAAAAATATGATAGCTTTGGCTTGGAACGCTCCACAAGTTAAGTTAATTTGAAAGTTCCAGAAACTTCTGATACCTGTTTAATCATTTAGACATCGTTCGATTTGAAACGTTCCCTAAGTTTAAATATGTATGTCTTTAAAAATGGCAACACCTTATAAAATGTGTTTAATCATTTGGACATCTGAGAGGCCCCAGTCTTTCATTCCTTTCAGCACCTGGGCCATTTCTCAGAATCTTGGTCTGAACTTCCGGAATTCCAGGGACAGCAGCCTGAGCTGGCCTGTTATGGTGAAGCAAGATGACATTCCCAAAGACATTCTTTCCAGTGGATTTCCCAAGACGAAATGTGCAGGTTTGCATTTTCCAAAGATGGCCACCGCCATGGCTTCCATGTCACAGACTCTTCTGCTAGTGACCTCGCCCCAGCCCCCTCCTTGGAACCCGGGCTCTCTCTGTGACATCCTCTAATACAGCAGCAGAAACCCCACTGGGGACTAGACAAGGTCCTAAGTAGCCTGGCCAGTCCTCCCCTGGCACCTGCCTCCAGAGACAGCCCTCTCAGAGGCAGTCTCTGTGCTGTGGGCGCCCACGCCATGCAGTGATCTCTGGTCAGCAGCATCCGGGACGGTCACATGAGTCCGCTTGGCTGTGAGCCCCGCCAGACCTACAGACAACTTAGGCACAATGCAGGAGAGACTTCCAGCGGTAACCCCCAGCTAAGCCAGACGGGAGATGGGAAAGATGGTTACTGTGAAGCTGTGATATTTAGGGTAGATTTTTACAGAAACAGTTAACCAGAACAGTCTTTTCACCGCACTCCCAGGGGCCCCCGTGTCTGTAAAACCCATGTGTGGACCCGGCCTCATCTCCCACACCTCAGCTCACTCTTTCCCCACTTTCCCTAAATGTGGCTTCTCTTTTCTCAGAGATGCTGATCACAAGTCTCTGCTCAGACACCGCCTTTATCCTGTCTCATTGCCTGGCTCCCCTGGGTTCCTGTCAGATTCCTCCTCCTGCTGGTGTTCCCAGGCCTTCCTCTCCCTAAAGCACCAGCTCCCACTTGTGACTCCCACGGGTGATGACTGGGGCACTGTGGGGGCACATCGATCCCACATGTTTCAACATTGGTACCAAGCAGCAAGAGGGGTTCAGCTTGGAAGGCTCCCCAATCTTCCTGTGAACACACTTGTTAGTCTGATCACAGAACCCACAGGGTTTCACTCTAAACACATTTGTCATTTCAGGTCACAGAGTCATAAACTTAAAGACCTGCCAGGGAAGGCCACATGAGGGTCTTGCAGGGCACATGGTCCAGCACAGACGGACTTGAACAGAGGCTGCTGGAGGCCTGGGGGCGGAGTCCCAGCTGCCTATACTCCATGTCTTCCTATGTAATTGCGGGGTCTATTAACTAAATACTTCCACCTGCTCTTCATAGTTCCTTGAGTGGAAATAGACAACAAATGGAACTATGTGCTTCTTTAGCCTGCAGAATGTAGAATTAGGTTGCTGTTTTTGTTTTGAAATAAATTCAGATATAAGGTAGCTAGGTGAATTAGGCCTATCATTTTTTTTTTAATATATATATATTTATTGACTTTTTACAGAGAGGAAGAGAGAGGGATAGAGTTAGAAACATCGATGAGAATCATCGATCAGCTGCCTCTTGCACACCCCCTACTGGGGATGTGCCCACAACCAAGGTACATGCCCTTGACCGGAATCGAACCCGGGACCTTTCAGTCCCCAGGCTGACACTCTATCCACTGAGCCAAACCGGTTTTGGCAGGCCTATCACTTTTGACCCTCACCCATCGCCCACCTCCGAGACCACAGCACTAATTCTGAAGCCCAGCCTCAAATCCAGAGCTCATCCCTCACCCCTGGTGGCCGTTGCTTGGCGAACCTTTAGGTTGTGTCCTTTCTCAACTGCAAAGTAGCCCCATGGCCTTAGGAACAGTTGGAGATGATGCTTCAGAAACTGGCCTGTGACATTTGCCCTGTCACTCATCTGGACTGTAACCATCTTGTGCAATAGCCATGACCTCTCAAGCTCCTTTCTACTCTGGAAATCCTTTGTATGTGTAATCTCTTATTTAATATGTGAATTTTATTTATTAAAATAACGTACTTTTGTCCTTTATGGATTCTTTGTTAAATTTTGCTTCATTTAAGCATTGAGTCAGACACAGCCAATGGACAACAAACATCAGATCTGTCTGCTTATAAGTAGAATGGCCACTAGCACATTCAGTTATGCCTCCAGAGCCCAATCACATGTTTTGTATGTTTCACTATACAAAATGTTCATGACTTAAAAACAAATAGAAGCTCCACCTCTATTTCAAAATTAAGTTTTATTTTAAAAGATAAAAATGTGTACATTTTTTTAAAACATAAAAATGCAAAAGTTATTAGGCAAGTCAATCATACAAACTGTTAACACAATAATTAAAGAAGTGAAACATTTTGCCAGTGTAAAATGTTGCAGAATTCAAATCACAGCTTGGATATTCAATGACTCAACTGTTTTATCCCACAGGTCTGAGCAGGGTTTTGGTTTTTTGTTTGTTTATTTTGTTGTTGTTGATAATTCCCACCTGAGGACTTTTTTTCCCATTTATTTATTTATTTATTTTTAGAGAGAAAGAGAATGGACAAGAGAGAGGTAGAGAGAGAGAGTAGAGGAAGAAAGAAACATCGATGTGAGAGAGACGTCGATTGGTTGCCTCCCACACAGGCCTTCACGGGGGTCTGGATCAAACCTACAATCCAAGTATATGCCCTTGACTGGAAACTGAACCCGAGACCCTCAGTTGCTTGGGCTGACACTCTAACCACTGACCCACATCGGCCAGGGTTCTGACGAGTTTTGAGATCATATTCATCCTCTGGTTATTCTGTTCTTCATCACATCTCCATCACCACCGTCTCACACAGTAGGGTAGCTGGCCATGGAGGCGATCCCACAGTGGTTATCCCGGTCCTTGGCCATCTTTATGTAGCCATGCGTGCCCCACTTTGTGCCCCAGCTGAAAGAAGAGAGGGTTTCCGTTTCACACAAGCAACCAGACACATTTATGTTTATCAACAATAACACCAGATGCATAAACAGCGCACCTGAGGCCCAGACAGATTCAGAAAGAAGCAGGAGAGATCGCTGCTCTTGCTCAGGGCTGGGTTCCGAACCTGTACATGTTTCTATCCCTAAATCTTGCACAGAACTGCAAAATTAGAGACTGAAAAAGAGGACTCTTGGGGCCAGGTGTGTTTCAGAATTAAGAACATTTTCAAATTTAGAAATGCATTGGTACCAAAACGGTATCAACGCCCTAGCAAGCTTGGGACCGTATCTTAATGTTACAATCCAACATTCATGTCTCGGTTCACCCTAAGTGGGATAAGGACTTCTGGGGTTTCAGAATTGTGCTCCAAGTTTTGAGGACATATGTCCAAATACTGATTTCGAAAAGGATTCCCTTTCCACAATAAAATATAAGTATTTCTGGCATTTTATACCTGTTCTTGACAATCCAATATTTATTGTTATCCGATTCTCCTCCTTCAAAGCCATAGCCAACCACCAGAACACCATGATCCAGGTCCTCGCTGCTGCAGTCCGGATCATAATAAATGCCTAAGAGACAGAAGTCATTGCTGGGGTTCAGATCTCCAGGTAAGAACTGACAGTAAGTTTGCCTACCAACCACAGTAAGAGAGGCGTCTCAAAATTCAGTTAGATTACACAAATCCAGGTAAGATTTAAAAGCAAGATTTTAAAAACCGAGGCTGGGAGTTAGGCCCTCCTGTAATACTATCATTTTTAGAAACATCTTGTCAAGAGGGATAAAAGACCACTGGTTGAAAATATTCTACTTTTAGGATATCAACCTACGAAAACAAACAAAACACAAAATTACCTGAGCCAAGGTTTCTTCCAGTTTTCATTTAGTAGTAAAATTCTCGGAATATTTTAAAGGTCTAACAATTTCTTAAAAGTAAAGTAAATGGCCGAAACTGGTTTAGCTCAGTGGTAGAGTGTCGATCTGCGGACTGAAAGGTCCCAGGTTCAATTCCTGTCAAGGGCATGTACATTGGTTGCGGGCACATCCCTGGGAAGGGGGTGTGCAAGAGGCAGCTGGTCGATGTTTCTCTCTCATCGACGTTTCTAACTCTCTCTCCCTCTCCCTTCCTCTCTGTAAAAAATCAATAAAATATATATTTTTTTAAAAAGTAAAGTAAATGAAGCTATATCAGCCAAATTATGTAGGTATTTGATCTATTTATGAGGCACTTAAGATCATGGGCATATGGTTTAAGTCATGTCAGATGGACAATATCTGGCACAAATATTACATGTGTAGAATGCACATCTATGTTAAACCCACACATCCAGGAATTCCACATGCCAAAGAGTCGGTCTTGCTGTATGTCAGGGTGGTTTTATAATATTTCTGCCTGAATTTATGTAAAGACAAACCCTCACCTTTTTCATAGAACTGGAAGGATGCAAGGCTTGCATCGATAGCCACGGAAATGGGCCCCACACTGGCCACTGCTCTCATAAGGGACCTCTCGTTCTTACGGATGTCCACGAAGCCAGTGTCATTGGCAGCAGAAAACTCAGGCTTGTATTTGCAAGTGTCATCCTTTTAAAGGCCAAACGGAAGAGACGTGATTATATCATACCTCCCGGGGAACATGAGTTCAAGTCAAGTTGCAGTTTAATGATTTCTAGGCCAAGTTTGATATAAAGCATCCCAGGAGGTGAAGGGCTATCGGTTGCTTTGAAATTGAGAAACTAGCTGGAATATGTATATTCAATGTGATCGTCTCGGTCTCCCTGGCCATGAGAAACTTCTCCTATAAAGAGAATGATATGTAAATCTCATGTAACACAGAAGCAGGAACAGCTATACATTGACCATCTAAACAGAGAACCTGGCAGCTTGGACAGTTTACAGATACAGATTCTCCAGGCTTAAATGTGAGTTCTAAATATGGTAAGTGTTTTCTCTGAAGTGCTCAACACTCAAAAGCAGAGCTAGAATGATAAGGCATGTGTTTTACCGTTCCACAATATGGATAGGATTCCTCTGTGTCCAGGCCTTGGTTGTCCTTGACGTACAGGAAGGCATTATCCATGAGGCCACCATTGCAGCCCTCATTGCCCTGATCGCGGGAGCAGTCCACCAGGTTCTGCTCGCTCAGCGAGACAAGTTTGCCAGTTTTCCGGAACATCTGTCCTTCAAGGGATCCAGTTGCACTAAAAGCCCAACAAGAACCACACTGACCCTGAAAACAAAATTCAAAAGTGCTCATTCTATAAAACAAATAGCAATTCTTTGGCAGCAGACGACCTATCTGGAAACTGTTTTTAAAAACAGCGAACTGCACATAGTTCCGCGGCCTCCCGCAGCACGGAGAGCAGGGCCTGCACGGCCGTACTCGTGGGGAGCGGGTGATCTGCGGGCACGGCCATACCTGGTCCTTCACAGGCGTGACCCAGCCGTTCTCTCTCCAGTCCACAGATCGGGGCACCTCGGCTAAGGCAGGTTCTTGGAACATTTCCCCCTTCTTGTGCTTCTGGTTTTGAAAACCATTCCTTGCCTGCCTGAACTCCTCACTGGTCTTCCAGGAAAAAGACACAGAATGTTATAAAGGAAGAGTTATTCTGCTAAAAGTACCGAGGAGAGGAAGCACACAAAGCGAAGCCTCCGAGGCCGCACTCACCATGTCGCCGAAGGCATTCATGGCCATGGTGAAGTTATGTCTCCCTTGGCCGTGTTCCTGGTTGTGCAGTTCGATCATTTTCATGTTCTTCTCCCACACCGCTCTCCTCCATCCTTCTTCATTCTAGAGGCAAGCACAGACCACGACGTGTTCATTTCTACCGAAAACCCAACTCACCTTCACCACGTGGATTTGCAGACAGAACACAAACCACTGTCTGGGGCGGCTCTGCACCCCTGGGAGCTGTCCTCCAGCACCCTGGCGGCAAGGGTGCGTGGCCCATGGTGTCAGTAATGGGGGCCATGACGTTATGGCCTGTTAAGAGCCAGTCTCCAGAAGCTACTCTCCGCTATAAACTCCCAACAGCAAGAACCGTGTTCTAGGGGGTCCCTCTGGACCTTTTCAGATGTTAGCAACCTCATTATAGCGTTTCCCGTGTGTTGCCTTCCACTGGTTCCACTGTGCGTCTGCTCTGGGATCGAGTTTTGGAGCAGCCGAGGCTATTCCCACGCAAAGGGCAGTCAGGAGGAGCGAAGGATTCATGTTTCAAAAACCTAGAAAGGAGGGGGGAAATGAGTGATCTGATTAGACCAATCCTTCCCCTGAATCCTTCCTCGGAGACCTGGAGTAAAACATTTAATTGACCCTCCCAAGGAAGCACACAGGACTGTGGCGGAAGGCTGAGGATGTGGGTGGAGAAAAACAGCCCAGAGACCCCCTTCCCAAGCCTGGAGAGGGTGAGGCTCCCGGGGGCCAGGGAGCCAGCTGCAGCCCCGCCCTGCCAGAGGCGTGCTGCGCGTGCCCGCTCTCCGCGCAAACAGGCGCTGCCAGAGGATCTGACGGTGCAGGGAGCAGCGGCCCCACAACCCAGCGGTCCGCTCGGTCAGACCTGGGGATCTCGATTCCGGGGACCCCCCCACCAAACCCTCGACCCCAAGGATGGATGACGGCGGCCCTAGTTCTCGGGTGGCCCTGCCGCTCCACGCCCCGGCTTGAGGGGGGTGGGAGTGCTGAGAGGGGGCGCTCACCTGCGGAGGGGGCAGCTGTGCCAACAGCGGCCAGCCGGAGCGGGTCCAGAGTCTGCGGAGCTAGGCCGGGCCTCCGGGCGCCCATTTAAGGTCCCGGGGATCCGCCCGGCCCCGCCCCGCCCCCACCGCCAGCTCGCAGCGGGATTGGCGGAGCCGGCTGTGGGCGGGACCTCGGGCGCGGGGACTTGGCTCCGGACCCCGCTGGGTCCCCAGCTGGTCCCGGACAGAGCGGGGGCCTCAGTGGGCTGGGGGGAGGCGAGCTGGGCGCCTCCGGACAACTGTGAGGAGGGTCCCGCGCCTCCCGGGGGACCTGGATCAACAAATACCCCGAGTTTATGTGCGCAGAGGGTGGTTTACGAGAAAAAAAGATATGGGATGCCCCCGGCGGACTCCGGTGTAACCCAGTGCCCTTTGGTCCCGGTCCTGGTTAAACCTCGGGACGCCGGGAACAGACCATCCAGTCCCGAGGCTCCGGCTCATCCCGCACACACCGGGGGCTGCGGGAGCGGAGCCGCAGACGGATGGGCGCTCACTGTTCGCAGGGGAGCGCAGCGGGTTTGGGAAGAATCCGGAGCGGAGTGACAGTGCCCCAACGCAGACACGGTGGTCGGTCACGGTCCATCTCCTGGGGAGGAGAGGGGACGCACGGGAGGGTCTCCAGGGAAGGCTGGCATTCCTAGTGCCCCTGTCCAGTCTTCCCCAGGCAGGGATTTTCTCCATCACAGGCTTCTCTCAAAATCCACAGAAAGGAGTTGTTTACAGAAAAATGTTTAATAAAGGAGGAAATAGAAACTGCTTTTACCTCCCCACTCTCTGCGTTATGGATTGTTATGTCTTCTTCAATAAGCTTTTCTTGAGGTTTAATTTAAGAACTTTACTTTAGTGACATTCACTACAATGATTTAAATATATATATATATATATATATATATATATATATATATATATATATATAATTGATTTTGGGGAGAGAGAGAGAGACAGAGAGGGAGAGAGAGAAACATCAATGATGAGAAAGAATCATTGATTGGCTGCCTCCTGCATGCCCCCTACTGGGGATGAGCCTGCAACCCTGGCATGTGCCCTGACCTGGAATATATAGAACCGTGACCTCCTGGTTCATAAGTCAAAGCTCAACCACTGAGTCCCCCTGCCAGGCAATGATTTTTAATTTGCATTTAATATCAGGATTTAAATGACAGCTTGGGAAAATATATTTACATGTTAAATATTAATGTATATCATTAGGACTTTAAGGGACACAAACCAGAAATAAGTTTGTTCATTTTATTACAAAAAATATTCATTGCTGAATATATTTTCTAGGAAAAAAAATATTATCAATATCTCATTTCCCTTCCCACTTCACCATTTTCTATGCATATTTTGAAATCTTTTGATAAAAATTCCTATTTAAGACTAATTAATAAACCTTCCAGAAGCACTACCAGATGAATAGTATTTTTTGTGTGCTTTTTATTTTTACTCTGGATATACGTATATAACAAAAATGTGATGTATTTTTTTTAAACAATTTTAAGTGTACAATGAGTGGCATTAACTCCATTCACATTGTTGTGCAACCATCACCACCATCCATGTTCAGAATGTTTTCATTGCTTAGAGAATATAGCCGAAGTGGATTTACTGGGTATGGCAATTCTATGCTTAATTTTTTTTTCTGTTTTCCACAGTAGCTGGAACATTTTCCATTTTCCAGAATTATACTCAAAGGGTTGTAATCTGAATATGATATGATTTGCAAACAGTTTTTCAAATCCTGTGAATTGTATTTTATTAAGTTGACAGCATCCTTTGATACCCAAAAGTTTTTAATTTTGATGAAGTTTGATTTATATATTTTTTCTTTGGTTATTATTGGACTAGCCTTTGGTTTTCATCTAAAGTTTTATAGTTTTAGCTGTTACATTTAGTCTTTGGTCCATTTTGTTTTATTTATTTATTTATTCATTTTGCTTGTCAAAATGATCTTTATTTGAGTTCTTTTCCTTTGTAGTTCTTAACTAGCCAGACATTCCACTGCACCACTGTTGATATCATCTATGACAGGGGTCCTCAAACTTTTTAAAGTGGGGGCCAGATCACGGTCCCTCAGAGAGCTGGAGGGCCGGACTATATGAACTACTAATTCCTACTGTAACACCTCGGCTGTGCTCACTGCCCAAAAAACCTGGCGGGCCGGATCAGACTCCTCTGCGGGCCGCATGTGGCCCACGGGCCGTAGTTTGAAGACCCCTGATCTATGATGTCATGAGGGTGGCGGCCATCAACATTGCACCCCACAGACTGGGCAGTCCCCAGGATCTCTTTAATGGTTCCAGAGAGTTCTCTAGCTAAAGATCTGTGCAGCATCTGTCGGGCAATGGTCCACTTTGTTTTAATATTTGCATATGGTGTAAGGTAAAAGTTCAATGTCATTCTTTCGCATGTAGATATCCCATTCTCCCAGCATCATTTGTCAGCTGGAACCCTGGAGTGTCTAACAGTCTGGTTCTTAGAACAGTGGGGGGGGGAGGGGGGTGGCCACACGCTGCACCTATCACTGAGGGCTCCTTGAGACAGTTCAGGCCGTAAGCTCTGCCTCTGCCTTTGTCCCCTCAGTAAACTCAAAATGCAGGGGCTGGCAGGCTGATCCCACAGGGCAGGAAATCGCCATTTGGTTTGGAAGCATTTGAGGGATCCAATGCAGGACTTCTGTCTACTGCTTCCTCTCCCCCACCTGACCTCAGGCCCTCAAGTTCACACCTGCCTCCTTGCACCAATGCCTTGGGTGTATAGTTGCAAAGGAAAACTCCTGTGCTCTGAGTTTAGAGATAAAAAATTTAAAAAAAAAATTTAAGAATTAAAAAAATGCAGCTTTCTCCTCTAGTGGCTCAGGTCTGCTGGGTCTTGCGACCTTTTTAGCTGCTTGGATGATATGGGCATTGAGGGTCAGGCTGCCGCAGGTCCGGAGGCACCACAGGTCAGCTGCTTCGGGCCGCAGGTGGGTGTGTATGCTCTGGGCAATCCCCCCTCATGATCTCACCCTTCCTACCCGCCTGCAGGTGCCTTCTGTTCTTCCTTGTTATAAGTCACCTCTTCAGCTAGAAATTCCAGGAGAATGTTTTCCAATTTAGTTGTATTTCCAGCCTGGCCCTGGGACGAGGTGCCCAACAGGTCTGCCTGTTCAGCCGCCATTTTCTCCTCTCCAAAACATACTTCTCGAATGTCCCTTTTCATGCTGTTGTAGTTCTCACTAAGTTCCTTGACCATCTTTATAACTATTACTTTGAACTCTGTGTTGGATAAGTTGCTTGACTCCATTTCATTTAGATCTTTTTCTGGAGTGTTTTCCTGTTCTTTCATTTGGGGTCTGTATCTTCTTCTCCTCATTTTGGCTGCCTCTTTTTGTTTGTTTCTATGTAGTAGATAGATCTGTGACTCACAGTCTTTGTGGGGTGGCCTTATGTAGTAGGTGTCTGGTGGGACCCAGTGGCACAGTGTCCTTGATCACCTGAGCTGAGTACCATAGGAATGCCCCTGGGGTGGGATATGTGGGCCTGCCTGCTGTAACTGAATCTTGATTGCTGCTGGTGCATTTGTGCCTGGGATCCATTCTCAAACTACCTGCCTGTGAGGCTCCACCCCGACCATTGCATGTCAGCTGGTATGCTGGTGCTGACCACACGAAGTGGAATTAGCCTCAACAGGGTTTGGTGCCCACCAGTATCTCCCTGTGGATATGCTGTTTTTTGAAGCTAATTGGATCTATTGTGATGTTGTCTGAGGCTGGTACTGCGTGTGTTGGTTTGGAGCCTGTTGGGAGGGACTCTGGAGCAGACCAATGGCAAATGCTATCTGTGCCTGACTTCAGCCACCGGTTTGGAGTGACAAGTTATCCACAGTGTGTGGCTGCCTCTGATGTGATTGGGTGTATGCGGGAAGGTCCAAGCAGCACACCAAGGATGGCTTTTTTCAGTCCCACGTCCAGAGGTAGGTCACCAGAAGTCCCAAGGCACCTTGAAAATAGCTTCTCTCTGCTGGCTGTCTGCTAGGCTCAGTCATTGAAATAGCCCCTGGCAGAGTCAGGAGGTTGGGGCTAGGGGATCTCCCCTGAGGCAGGTGCTTGTCAGGATTCTGGGAAGATGGTGGGTATGTTACCTACCACAGTCATATGGCTCAGTCTGTCCTGGATTTTGGCCCAACCTCAGCAGGGTAGATCCACTAGGGGTCAGGTGGGTGGGGGTCTCCAAAGCCCCAAGGTTGGATCTGCTGGGGGAAGGGGGGTGGCGGGAATGCTTCTCTCCATCTCTCTTGAGGGGGAAGAACTAGTCAAGTTCACTGGAAAGTGGTGGTGGTGGTGGGGGGGAATGGCCCCTGGCCCTTAACCAGACAACTCGGTCACTGACATCCCGAGTCTGCCAGACCGCTACACCCTGGTCAAGGTTTTTATAAGGAGGAGAGGGAAAGCCAAACAAATAAATCAGGTGCGGGGGTTGAAAAGTTCTCTATTTGCAAGCCAGTACAGTCCATTCCAATAAGGATATTGAAACTGCTCAAGTGATGGTCTGGTGTGAGTCATCCTGGGCTTCATCACCCTGGTTCTGTGTCCTCCTGGTTCTATGCTGGAAGGTCAGCAAATTGCCCAGAACTGGGTAACTGAAGGTTGACATCTGTACCTTCTGAAGTTAGTTCCTAAGATTCTAATGCAAACACGCTGTTCCTCTATAAGCTACATATGACTCAGTCAACGTTTACAGAAACAAAGTCAAAAGAATGGTGCGTGGGGTTACAACCCCCACTCCTTCATAGAGACAACAGCTTTCAAACACCTTGACTTCTGCCAAAGCTGGTTTGGCTCAGTGGTGGAGCGTCGGTCTGTGAACTGAAAGGTCTCAGGTTCGATTCTGGTCAGAGGCATGTACGTTGGTTGTGGGCACATCCCCAGTAGGGGCATGCAAGAGGCAGCTGGTCGACATTTCTCTCTCATTGACATTTCTAGCTCTCTATCTCTCTCCCTTCCTCTCTGTAAAAAATCAATAAAATAAAAAAAGATACAAACACCTTGACTTCATTATTTTATCGCCCAATTGCACTGGCTTTGAAATGTAAATAATTTCAACATCATGTTTTGCAGGTAACGTATCCTCTTCATGCCTTGGTTTCACTCACTATGAGGGAGGACAGTAAGAATCTAGGAAAACTCCTTGGCCCGTGGAATGGGGAAACCAAAACAGGTAGCTGAAAAAATCAGCAGAGCAAACTGGTGGAAAGCCTCAGATGCCTCGCAAAGGGTAACACTGGTGCCATACTTCACTCCCCTAGCATATCACGGATCATGCAGTTTATTTTTTTTGAAATATGCTTTATTGATTTTTCACAGAGAGTAAGGGAGAGAGATAGTTAGAAACATCGATGACAGAGAAACATCGATCAGCTACCTCTTGCACACCCTGTACTGGGGACTTGCCCGCTGAAATATAGTGGCAATAATACTTTGGTAAAAACTGCTGTTTGAATTTTAACCCTGCCAAGTCTGGCTCCTGCCTGATTAAACACAGAATACTTACCTCAGCTTCCAGGTGGAGACCTGGAGGCTAAGGCAATTTTCCCTTGCCTGGGACCAGGACCACAGGAGATTGATTCCCACTGACTCAGTAGCTTCAGAGATAGAAACTGTAGATAACCTTTAGAGTCTAACCGCTGAGCTCTGCTTCTGTGTTATGGGCTATTGCAAGATAGGGCCACATTCCAATGTCCAGCAGGATGTGACTGGGAACCAACCCTGTGGGCTGTCCCCAGTCTTTAAAATTTAGTCTTTAGGATTTAGGAACAAAGGAAAATTCCTGTGGTTTGAGCCTTTAAGAGGGACTGCCTACCCCTGAGATGGTACAGTCGTGTGGAGACCACCTGCATGTGGTGCTGCTCTCGCGGCTGTCCTGGCCAGTTTTTATTTCAATAAATTCTTGCCTGCTTTTTAAAAATTAATCATCAGCCTCCGGTGGTCTTATTTTTGAACCCAGATTTCGACCCCACAACACCCGCAACCAAGGTACATGCCCTTGATCGGAATAGAACCTGGGACCTTTCAGTCTGCAGGCCAACACTATCCACTGAGCCAAACCGGTTTTGGCAGATCATGCAGTTTAGATCTCTGACCTTTCATGTCATTGGTCAGGTGACTTAGACCCCCTGGCCTCTCCTCCCTAGAAAGAACATCTAGGTCTCAATTGTATGTCAGCTTCAGGCCCAGCAACACAGTAAAACTAGGTGGGCAATGCCAGGACCAGCTTTGGTGACTTATGATCCTAATCAGTGAGGATCACTGCCCTGAAAGCAGACACCTGAAAAGTGACGAACATGCTATTGCAATCCTTCCCTGAGACCTCCCCTTTATTTCCATCCTTTAAAAAGCCTCACCGCGAAGGAGCTTCCTGTGAGCATGCCCTTTCCTTTCCCTTCTTCTTCCATCTCAGGTGTGCATCTCCTAACCTCTAAGGGCCCCCGTGAGGCTTACAACCACAAGAGCCATGGGCGCCGAAACCGGTTTGGCTCAGTGGATAGAGCATCGGCCTGCAGACAGAAGGGTCCCGGGTTCAATTCCGATCAAGGGCATGTACCTTGGTTGCGGGAACTTCCCAGTAGGAGGTGTGCAAGAGGCAGCTGATAGATGATTCTCTCTCATTGATGTTTCTAACTCTCTATCCCTCTCTCTTCCTCTCTGTAAAAAATCAATTAAATATATATATATATATATATATATATATATATATATATATATATATATATATATATATATATTTTTAAATAAGGAGTTTTCCATTTATGGATATTAAAGAACATTATAAATTGGTGAACCAAAAGGCAGATATAAAGACAATAAAGCAACAAGCAGACTGTCAAATTAAAGTGGGGAGGGGAGGGAGATCTGGGGGAGATAAGAGATCAACCGAAGGACTTATATATTGTACATGCATATAAGTACAACCAATGGACACAAAACTCTGGGGAGGGAGGGTATGTAAGGGGGGGTGGACAATGTTAAAATATGTACACAGATAATAATTTAATTAAAAAAATAATAAAATTGGAAAAAAATAGGGAGTTTTCTTAAAAAAAAAAAAAAAAAAAAAAAAAAGAGCAACGGGCAGAAGCAGCTCACCTGGGCGAACCCCCTGAACCTGTCTCCAAGGCCCCCTTTCCTCTGACTTTCCTGTGAGCCAAAGCGGCCCCACCCAGGCTCTCTCCTGTTGCTTCTTTTGTTCTAAGCCCTTCCTTGTTTCACTGACCCCAGCTCTAATAAATGTACTCTCAAAATTACCTGAATGAATTTCTAAAATATTTTTATGCTTACTTCCCTCACTGTGTGTGTGTGTATGTGTATAATATCCAAGTATTTTTCTTGACAGAGTTCTCCTGTACCTATGTATTCCATAAAAAGCTATTTAGTTCTACTATAAATATTCACTGGATGTTATTAGGAGTGACAGTGTAAAAGAGAGTTAACATAGCAAGCCTGAGCTAGCCATATTGAGAAAGGTCTGCTTGCAAGATTGTCTGATCGCTACCATCTGCAAACAGATTGTTAAGGGTTCCCACCATTTCCCTAATTAATAAGGGTGGTTTAGTGTGCCTAAGCTGTTTGTGCAATCTATGATCTATGTTCAGCACCTACCCGCTTTCCTTTGGGAGTCTGGGATTTTGGTACATGTTAGGCAGAGGGTGCCCATGTGACCAGCCCCCATACAAATCTTGGGCACTGTCATACTGGTTTTGGATTGCTATCACAAACTAAAGCCACAAAGATTAGGTCGCTTTAACAGCAAGCACTAAAGGCTGGGGAGGCCAGGACCAGGGAGCCAGCTGATGTGGGGGCTGGTGTGCTCCTGCCTCTTGTGTGGAGGTGGCCGTCTGCCCATTGTATCCCAACGTGGGAGAGAGCAGAGAGTGGAAGCAAGGTCTTTCATGTCTCTTCTTATATGGGCACTAATCCCATCAAGATCTATTTACCTCACAAAGGCCCATCTCCAAAAACCATCACACTGGGGATTAGAGTTCCTACATATGGATTTCGGGGTGGGGGAACACCCACTTTCAGTCCATAGCACACACTGAATTTTTTAAAAAATATATATTTTATTGATTTTGTACAGAGAGGAAGGAAGAGAGAGCTAGAAACATCGATGAGAGCCATCATCGATCAGCTGCCTCTTGCACACCCCTACTGGGGATATGCCCGCAACCAAGGTACATGCCCCCGACCGGAATCGAACCCGGGACCCTTCAGTCCCCAAGCCGACACTCTATCCATTGAGCCAAACCGGTTTTGGCCACACGTTGAATCTTAATGAGCTACCCTGGTTGACAACCTATCAGTGTTGTCACATGTCAGTGCAGGAGGAATTGAGCATATCCTGGGCAGTTCCACTTAGACAACTTTTGGAAGCTTATGGCTGGATTCTCTCTCCCCCACACACACACCATCACCACCATCCCTGCCATAGGCCTTTTCCCTTTACTAATTTTCATCTGTATTTTTTGTTGTTATTGTAATAAAGAATAAACATGGGTACAATAACTTCTGGGTCCTGGGAGTCTTTTTAGGGAATCATTTGCACCTGAAAATAGTGTGGGAGACCCAGGAATTACACTCTTAGTTATATACCCCAAAGAAGGGAAAACAGTAACTCAAATATTTATACAGAAATGCTCATTGTACCATTATTTACAACAGACAAAATGTGGAAACAACCTGAATGTCCAGCAACAGAGGAATGGACGAACAAAATGTGTGATATATATAGGCAATAGACTATTTTTCACACTTAAAAAGACCTATAATGTGGTGAACCTGAAAGCATTGTGCTAAACCAAACACAAAAGGTCACATGCTTTCTGTGTCCGTGGTAGACAGACAGGCATGAGCAGAGCAACGACAATGGGCCAGGTACAGAAGGGTGGAAAGCCCCAGGTGCCTAGGAATGGCCAAAGCTGGGAAAACAAGGACCACATCCCCAGGGTAACCTTTCCTCCCCTAGCACTCATGGTCATGTGACTTAGACCTCCTGACAGTGCGTATTGCTTGTGATGTGGTTCAAACTTTTCCTCCCCTCGCATGTCACTAGTATTGCGATAGACTCCCTTGAAGGAGGAACAAGGGGCCAAAGAGTGGCCTTGTGGCTTGCAGGACCACTCCCTTAAGCACTAACCCTTAGGGATAACATATAGGTCTCAGTTGTGTTTCAACTCCAGGCCTAGAAAAGCAGCAAAACCAAACAAGCAATGCCAAGACTGATATCAGGACCAGCCTCCTTAACATATGACCTCCTGCCCTGGTGCCAACCAACCAGTAGAGACCAGGATGCTGTGGAGACACATCTGGAAAGCTGATGAATAGTCTATTGGGATCCTCCCCTGAGACCCCCAGATAAATACCCTCAAGACAGAGGACCCAGGTGGCTCTTCAGGGAGTATGCCTGCGACTTTCCCAGCCTCCTTCCCCCAGGCACATTTTCCTTGCCCTCTCTTCATTAAGGTCCAAGGGCCCTTCTTTTGTCTCTGTAACTTGTTTCCTGAGCCCATTTCTTCTACAGCTCACTTCTTTCTACCTCTGTGACTTTCTAAATAAACTTTCTCTTATGGTTTGAGTCTTGGCTCTGAATTGTTCTTAGCCAGAACTCAAGTACCAAGGTTGCTGAACCAAAGTTTGATCTGACTCCATCTATCTAATACCTGGTGTCATTCTCACTGCCAACAATCCCATTTCTATGAAATATCTAGAATGGATACATCACAGAGATAGAACGTAGTGGAACAGAGGATAGATGTTACCAGAAACTGAGGGAGAGAAAGAATAGGGACTTATTGCCTATTGGATACAGAGTTTCTATTCGGGATGATGAAAAGTTTTGAAAACAGTGGTGATGTCTGCCCAACCTTGTGAACGTAATTAATGCCACTGAACTAGATGCACTTATAAATGGTTTAAATGGCAAATTGTTGTTGTGGGGTCGAACCCTGGGTTCAAAATAAGACCACCAGAGGCTGATAATTTATTTTAAAAAAAAGCAAACAAGAATTTATTGAACTGGTCAGGGCAGCCGCAAGAGCACCGCACGCAGGCGGACCCTACACAACTGCGCCGCTTTAGGAGCAGGTAGTTAATTTTAAAGGTTCTGAGAAGGAAAACCCCCATTCTGCAGCAAACTGTCGTTTGGAATTCTCTGTTGTTCTTCCTAGATAAAATGTTACTTTCTAGTTTGCTTTAGCCTGTTTGAAGAATGATGAAGATAAACTCAGCTGTCTGACCTTGCGGGCCGGAGACCAGATATGCCCACAATTTCAATACCATGCCAGGTGCACCTTCTCAATTGGATAGAACAGCATTGTTTCCAAGGCCAGCATCGAGATAACCACTAAGTGTACATAGGGCTGGCTCTTTAATGGAAAAGAAAGTTCTGCCTGTAACCTTGCCCAGAACTTGAACTCATCCTCCCTAAGCCCATTGCACGATAAACAAAGCAAATCTCTTCAAATTCTCCCCCTGCACCATCCGACCGCTTGGAAACTCTGCAACAGTTCAAACCACAGGAATTTTCCTTTGTTCTAAATTCTAAATCCTAAAGACTATATTCTAAAAACTGGGGTCAGCCCGCAGGGTTGTTCCCAGTCACATCCCGCTGGACATTAGAATGTGGCCCTATCTTGCAGAAGCAGAACTCAGTGGTTAATCTCCAAAGGTTATGGTCCCAGGCACAGGAAAATTGCCTTAGCAGGGTTTAAAATTCAAACAGCAGTCTTTACATGAATTGCATATTCTTAATTTCTTATTTCAATTTTATGTTATATTTATTTTACTATAGTGTAAAAATATATAAAATACCACACAGTGTAGAGTCAAAAGCTCCTGCCCACACAGTATTGTCTACAACCTCTTAAGGAATGCTTGCTAAAGGGTTGGTTTCTCTCAAATACTGCTGGTTCGAGGATACATTGGTCCAACCTTCAGCAGGCCTAAGGAACAAAACAAAACGAATAAAGAGCATAGTCCTGGTGTTGTCTTTCTTTTTTTCCTCTCCTCCAGGTGGGAGGAGACGGGCCCAAACATTCCCAGAGTTGAGCTCTGAGTGGGCCAAAACTGTTAGAAGTTTGTTTCTTTCTCCTATAAAACAATTGTAGGGAGCGGCTATAGGGTCAAGCCTCGGACTGACCTGTGGCAGAGCCACCTACAAGTCCCAGCTTGGAGGGAAGAGCCCTCCAGCACAATTGAGCTTGACCTTATCGTCCTCCCTTGTTCCTAGGTAGCTAATGGGCTGTGGGAGGTGCAGCAAGTGCTGCCAAAACAAGGCTTGAGAAAGGAAATAGATTTGAAACTCGCAAGAATATTGTAAACATGTTGACCTTGTTTTGCTTTGTGTGATCTGACTATAAAATAAAGATCCTGCTTATAGGCAAGGATCACTGTTTCCTCATCCAGGCAGTGATCCACCTAGCCCCGACTGTATTCTCTTACTCCGCTTTCTTTAATTCTTCCTCAGGTGGTGCTGGACAGGGTTCAAATTTAAATCAGGTTCCAGGGATCAAACAAAGCACAGGTAAGCCAGGGTGGGGGAAAGAGGGAAGGGGGAAAGGAGGGAGAAATCCAAAAGGGGGCAGGGAGAAATCCCACTTCAGATCCTTCTCAACACCTCCCCACCCCTCCCCCAATTCCTAGGCATTAGCCAGCAGGTGAAATTATTAACCCCATAAATGCCAAATTTGCCTCTGAAGATTTAAGTAAATTTACAATGAAAGGAAAAGGAGGTTTATTTTTTAATTTTATTTTTTAGGAGATTTTTTAAAGTGGCTTTATGTTTTGTATTTTATGGCTATTGCATCTGGATACATGATAATAACTAATACAAAATATTTTATGCTTGTAATTTCATAAATAATTTTCTGGTCAGTAAAGCTAAAACAAACAAACAAACAAACAAACAAACAAAACCAACAACCCCCAAACCCCTCAAATGTTGCACACCTCTTTGCTTTTGGTTGCTGGTGAGTCTATTGTTACAGAAGATCAGAGAAAACCAAGCAACACTTAAAGAAATGGAGTTACACTTTATTATTATTATGTCAGCGAGCTCAGAGAGGAAAAAAAAAATGTCTTTCAAATTCTGAGCAAAGCAACAGGCAGACGTTTTCTTTTTATTAAAAAGTCAGGCCTAGCCGAGACCGGTTTGGCTCAAAGGCTTGGGGACTGAAGGGTCCCGGGTTCGATTCCGGTCGGGGGCATGTACCTTGGTTGCGGGCATATCCCCAGTAGGGGGTGTGCAAGAGGCAGCTGATCGATGACTCTCTCTCATCGATGTTTCTAACTCTCTATCTCTCTCCCTTCCTCTCTGTACAAAATCAATAAAACATATTTAAAAAAAAAAAAAAAGTCAGGCCTACATGTGCTTAGTAGTTATCTCGCTCGGAGCTTGTGGCCTTGAGAACAACACAGTTCTATTCAGTTGAAAAACACATCTGGCATGAGAGCCTGGGAGTATCCAGCTCTACAATGTCAGACAGATAAGTTTATCTTCCTTATTATTCAAGCCGGCTAGAAAGCAAAGTTATTTTTCCAGAATAAGGGACTGTCTAAATAACAGAGAATTTTAAACAGTAGTTTTACAAAATAGGAGTTAGCCTTCTCACCATTGCCATGTTTACAATTGACTTGAGTACAAAAAACAATATAAATTTCCATAGGTGATGATTTTTGTTATAATTCTGCCTATTGGAGCCTCTGAAAACAAGGGAGACAGCCTGAAAAGAGAGGTAATTTCTACTTTTGGGGTTTTAAAAAACAGTTTTTAGTTGTTAATGAGATCTTGTAAAATCAGACATCTAATAGAGGCTGATCATTTTCTGGTCTACACACACACACACACACACACACACACACACCCACATATACATATATTTTTAATTGAGTTCAGAGAGGAAGGGAGAGTGAGAATAAGATAGGAACATCAATGATGAGAGAGAATCCTTGATCAGCTGCCTCCAGCACGTCCCACACTGGGGATTGAACCTGTAACCCGGACATGTGCCCTGATGGGGAATCAAACCATGACCTCCTGGTTCATAGGTCGATGCTCAACCACTGAGCCACGCCGGCCTCTGCCCTTTTTGAATGGATCAACTGGCCCTAATAATAAGCTTTAAGAGGATTTAGGAAAGCCTTGCTGGTCACTTGGATTTAGAACATTGCTCCTGGCTGTGCAGGGGTTTTTCTTGGAATCCTAACTTACAGATAATAACTGTCTGGTACCTGACTCCAAACTGAAACCTGATTCTACCTGCTGTAGGCTATTTCAGCCTCAGATTGCAATCTGTGCTGAAAGAACACACACAGAACTCAGGCTGCGGTGTCATTGCAGATTCAGGACACACACAGCAGGGATTGTGAACTCTGCCCACTCCTGGCTAAATGGACTCTGACCTCCCCCCTGGAAGCTGGCTCACTGCTGTTGATGATCACACAGGTTTTGGTTTTCCAGATTAGTTATAGTTTGCAAACAATAGACTGATTAATGGACCCAACTTTCCTCCTCTTTCTCCTGATACCTACACATTAGTAAAGCAAGTTGGTCATTGAGTGCAGCTCCCTCCAACAAAGAATTAGTCTTTTCTAGGTGCTCACTGGGTACATCCTCAGGACGGGAGCCTGTGGGTGGTTATGAAAACCCATTTTGAAATTTGTAAAAATTCAAGATTTTTTTCTGGACCAAATCTCGACCATGACACGTCTTTCCAGTAAAGTTGTATAGAAATTTTTTCCTGCAAAAATTCTCTTACTCCTCCTTACACCACACATAAGAATTAACCCAAAATGGATAAAGGACTTAAATGTAAGTTGCAAAACCATGAAAATCCTAGAAGAAAACATAGGCAGGAAAATGTCAGATACTTCTCGGAGCAATACTTGGGCCAATATGTTTCCGAGGGCAAGGGAAACATAGGAAAAAGAAACACATGGGGCTACACGAAACTAAAAGGCTTCTTCAGAGCCAAAGAAACCACTAGCAAAAGAAAAGGGAACCCAGTTTATGAAGAACATATTCAGATTAAGCTCCAAAATATGTAAAGAACTTATACAACTCAACACCAGGAAGACAAGCAATCCAATTTTAAAAATGGGCAAAGGACCTGAATAGACACTTCTTCAAATGTTACAGGATAGGGAGAAGCTGGAGAAACTTCAAGGCAGAAGGAATAATGAAACTGAAAAAAGAAAATTAAGGCCACGCCGTTCGGACAGCTTGCAGCTGGCTTATAAAGAACACGCCATTGTCTTCCCCAAAGCGAGGACCCCTGAGAGCAAATCGTTAAACGCCCCCCTAGGAGAGAACGCAGGGAAGGAGGGGGAAGGGGAGCAGGGGAAAGGACAGTTTGTTTTTCACTCCCTACACAGAGAAGCCAGCTGACTCGGGCTTGGCAAGATGAAATTGCCAGGTGCACCTCACAAATCCTGGGAAAGCTGAGAAAAAGTAAAAGGGGCTCTTGAAGATTAACCTGTATCAAGATATCCGGCAGAGGAATCTAAAATCTGTAGACAGAAAAGTATATAAGGCAGAACCCCCCACCCCATCCGTTCTTCAGATTAGAAAAAGAACCCAGCCAAGCATTATGTTGCATAATTTGCTTGCCTAGCTCCTTTAATAAATCAGCATGCAGTCCTTTCTTAATAAATTAGCTTCGTCACAATGCTACCCATCACTCATTTGAATTCATTGCTCTGAGCAAGAATTGAGGTGGGGCCTCTCCCTCCCCTTCAAGAGGCTGTCCAGTAACCCCTTTCCTAGAAGATACTAAGGTGACCAGACGTCCCGCTTTTGGCGGGACAGTTCCGATTTTTAACAATTTGTCCCGCGTCCCTCGGTGTTTTAAAAAAGTCTCGATTTTTGGAAAAAATCTTTTAAATCTTTTGGACTTTTTAAAAACTCCACTGGACGTGGGACAAATTGTTAAAAATTGGGATTGTCCCGACGTCTGGTCACCTTAAGATATACAGATGACCAAGAGACATATGAAAAAAATGCTCACGGTCACTAATCATCAGAGAGATGCAAATTAAAACTACATTGAAGTACCACCTCACACCTGCCAGAATGGCTACCATCAATAAATCAACAAACAATAGGAGCTGGAGAAGATGTAGGGGGAAGGGAACCCTCGTGCACTGCTGGTGGGAATGCAGACTGGTGCAGCCGCTGTGGAGAACAGTATGGAGTTTCCTTACAAAATAAAAACTGAAACTAACTTTTGACCCAGCAATGCCAATTCTGGGTATAGATGCTAAGAATCTCGAAACACCATCAGAAGGAATATATGCACACCTATGTTCATAGCAGCACTATTTACAATAGCTAAATTTTGCAAACAGCCTAGGTGCCCATCAGGAGACCAGTGGATTAAAAAGCTGTGGTACAGTTACACCATGGAATACTATGCAGCAGTAAAACAGAAGGATCTCTTACCCTTTGAGGCAGCACTGAGGGACCTGGAGAGTATTATGCTAAGTAAAATGAGCCACTATTTAACCCTCAACTAAATGAATTGGAAAGACAACAGCAAGAAAAGCCCAGAGGAAGTAGAAGGAAGGAAATAATAAAGGTCAGAGTGGAAATAAATGACATAGAGACAAAACAAAAACAAAACAAAACAAAAAAACAGTATAAAAGATCAATGAGTCCAAAAACTGGTTCTTTGAAAAGCAAACAAACACAAGATTGATGAACTTTAGCCAGACAAATAAAGAAACAAAGAAAAAGGACCCAAATAAATAAAGTCAGAAATGAAAGAGGCAAACAAAGGATTATAAGAAAATACTATGAACCATTATATGCCAACAAACAGGACACCTGGGTGAAATTGATAAATTCCTAGAAACAATCTTCCAAAACTAAATTAGAAAGAATCAGAAAACCTGAATAGACCAATAACAACTAATGAAATTGAAGCAGTAATTTTAAAACTCCCAGCAAACAAAAGTCTTAGAATGGATGGACTTAAAGAATAATTTTACCAAAAATTCAAGAAAAGCTAACACCTATCCTCCTCAAATTATTCCTGTTATGCCCAGATTTCGTGATCCCCAAAGACCACCAGGGAGCTGAGTCCGATGTAAAAACAAAGAGCCTTTTTATTCGAGCTAGCCCAAGCTCAATCCCACGCACACCGATGCAGCAGCGAGGTGGAGAGAGAGAGAGCTTCTACAGAACAAAGGATTTATTGGGTCTAGGGGATGGGTGGTGGGATGAAGCTTGGATCACTGATTTGGCTGACCCCGATTGGTTGGGCGAGGACTAGGGTCTAGTTACACAGTGACATAGTTATACAAGATGGAGGACACAGTACAAAATGGAGTCCGGAGTTAGCCCTGTCCTGCCCTCTCAATTCCAAAAAAAAATTCAAGAGGAAGGAACACTTCCAAGCTCTTTTTATAAAGCCAGCATTATCCTAATTCCAAAACCAGATAAAGCCACTACAAAGAAAGAAAATTACAGGCCAACATTCCTGATGAACACAGAAGCTAAAATCCTTGACAAAATATTAGCAAGTCAGATCCAGCAATATATTTAAAATATCAGCCTGGCCAGCTTAGCTCAGTGGTTGAGCATTGGTATGTGCATCAAAAGATCATGGGTTCAATTCCCGGTCCGGGCATATGCCGGGTTGTGGGCTCAATCCCCAGTAGGGGGCGTGCAGGAGGCCGCCAATTAAGGATTCTCTCTCATCATTGATATTTCTCTCTCTGTCTTCTTCTTTGAAATCAATAAAAATATATTTAAATATATATGTAAATATATATCATGATCAAGTGGGATTTTTTTCAGAGGATGCAAGACTTGTACATTATTCACAAATCAATAAATACCATACATCACATAAACACAATAGAAGATAAAAATCACATGATCATATCAATATCACAGAAATAGCATTGGACAAAATCCAGCACTCTTTTTTGATAAACACTCTCAGCAAAGTGGGAATAGAGATCCACTCCCCCAGCCCGTCCCTTCTATGTGACCTCGCTGCACGTGTCCTCTGTGAGCCACTCTGGTGCACTACCCACCGTGCCATGTCCTTGTCATGTTCCACAGGCCCTGCTGGGCGCTGCCCTAGCTGGGAACAGTCCTGTGTGTCCATGGATCCCCAAAGGTCGTGGATTTGCCTTCTTAATAAGGATTGAATTTTCCATTTTTTTTTTGCAAATATGAACCGAATGCAAAAGGTAAATATGACCAACAGTGGTGGCAGTTTAATAAACCTTCAACCCTGTCATGTGTATTTGTTTTATGTAAACAAGATGCTCACAGAAAATCAAGAATAAGTTTTGCAACTTGGTTCTCTTCATCCCCCTTGAAATTCTATACTGAACAAGTCTGTTAGTGAGTTTTGTTACTCCTTAAACACTTCATAGATGTTTCCCATTTTCCTTATTTCATATAAATACATTTAAACATTTACTTTTGAATTATAAAACACTAGTGGTACGATGCAGGAATGGGCCTTTGTCGCCCTGGCTGCTGGCACCGCCTTCCCTCTAACTGGAGCCACCTTTCTGCCTTCCCACAGTGCCAAGAGGCCTTGAGTGGCTGGGATGGTGTAGAATGCCTGCGTCATCTCCATGGTGATGATGCAAGCATCCTGCCCAGTCCCCAACTGCTTGGCGCCTATGTATGCAAATTAACCACCATCTTTGTTGGGTTAATTTGTGTACCCACTACTGATTGGCTAGTGGGAGTCCTGAAGGATTGATCAATTAGCATGTTACTCCTTTATTAGGTAGATGCTTTCTTCAGTGCACTATGGGATCATAGAAGCTCCCTTCCACTCTCCATCCCTCTTCCCAAACATAACCAATGTTAACTAGGCTTTATTCAGTGCAGACACAAATAAACACACATTTCTCAAAAAGTACTGTGTCCATTTACTGTTTTCTCACTTACAATGTTTTGTCCCAGTTGTCTGGACATGCTTTGTAGAACATTTTTTCCCTTGCTGCATATTATTCCATGTAAGGGTATAGAATATTTATTTAATTAATACCTCTTTACTGGATTCTTAATTCCTTTCCAATTATCATCATAAATAATGTGCAGTGAATATCTCTATCCATATATTTTTGCAAATTTATGTGATTTCTGCGGTACAAATACCAAAAACCTAAGATTTTTTCCATTGAAATGTGTGTACATGTAAAAATTTGGAAAATGTTAACAAATCATCTTCAGAAAGAATGTGCTGCCCTAGCCAGTTTGGCTCAGTGGATAGAGTGTCAGCCTGCAGACCAAAGGGCACATATCGGTTGCAGCCTCCTCCACAGCCCCAGCCATAGTCAAGGCTTCTGCAGGAGGCAGCCAATCCATGTGTTTCATTCACATCGATGTTTCTCTCTGTCTCTCCCTCTCTCTTCCACTCTCTCTAAAAGACAATGGAACAATATCCTCGGGTGAGAATTAAAAAATTTTAAAAAGTGCTAATTTATGTTGTTTCCCCACAGCCTTTCAACACTGGCTAGCCTTTAAGAGCTCAATGAATTCAATGTTTATGTTGTATATTCATATTTTTGTTGAGTTTGCATCACTTTTCTCTCTACAAATGAGCTTTTCCTTATTGTATTGCAGTTGCTCTGCACAGTATCTTTGGCATCTGTTTTGGAACATTACTTATAACTTCTCATTGTGGTTGTTGTTGGCCAAGTAAAAGTGTTACGTTTTTACATAGTGAGTCTTTTTTTTTTTTTTTTTTTTTCACTATTGGCAGGCATTGAAAGGCCATCCAAACTCAAGATGTATACATTTTCACCTGTTATTTTTTCTGATATTTTATGTGTTCTCTTTAAATCTTTGGATGCATTTAAATCATTTTGGAATAAGAATTAAAAGAGTAATGCTGGTATTTTTTCCCTCCAAAATTAATGTTAATACAGAGTGTGTCATAATTTTATAATCCATAATTATTATTTTATTAATTGCAAACCATTTTATTACATATCAAAGTCCATATGAACTTGGATCTATTTGTGGACTCTGTAATCTGTTCCCTTGATATGTCCATCACTGCACCATTTCTTTATTTTTAGGATTTTTCCTGGTTATATTCTCATATGTGATTAATAAAGATAAACTTTAGAATAAGTTTTTAGGGTACAAAGTAATTGTGTTTAGATTCTGATTATCATTCTATGAAATTGATATTAACTAATTGGTAAGAAATGACATCACAAAAGTAATGACATCTTTCTAAGACTATACACTGAGTGGCCAGATTATTATGATCTCTGAATGCATAATCTGGCCACTCAGTATATATATATATATACCCCCTTAGATAGGATACTAGAGGCCCAGTGCATGAAATTCATGCACAGGGAGGCAGGGGTCCCTCAGACCAACCTGCATCCTCTCCAGTCTGGGACCCTCAAGGGATGTTGTACTGCCCGTTTAGGCCTGATCCCACCAGGCAGTCGGACAATCCTCTCACAATCTAGGATTGCTGGCTCCCAACCGTTTAACTGCCTGCTGCTGGATTGCCCCTAACACTCCCCGCCAACCTAATCGATGCCTAAATGCTCCCCTGCCAGCCAGATTGCCTCTAACTGCCCTCCCCTGCCGGCCTGGTTTCCCCCAACTGCCCTCCCCTGCAGGCCTTGTCCCCTGCAACTTCCCTCCCCTGCAGGTCTGATTGCCCACAACTTCTCTCCCCTGCTGGCCATCTTGTGGTGGCCATCTTGTGTCCACAGGGATCATCCATCTTTGACCACATGGGGGTGGCCATCTTGTGTGTTGGTGTGACAGTCAATTTGCATATTGCTCTTTTATTATATAGGATATACACTGAGTAGCCAGATTATTATGCATTCAGAGATCATAATAATATGGCCACTCAGTGTATGGTGTTTCCACTTATCCAAGTCTTCACTAAATCTCTCCATACATGTTATTCATGTTCCACATATAAATGCACATGTAGAAAACATTTATTGTTAAGTTTATTCAATTTGATTCTTATTGTTGTCAGTAGAATTTTTAAAAAGTTCTTATTTGCATGTAAGAGACTTGCTTATTTCAATACATTAAAATTTTCTCTTGCTGAATTGTCTTATTGTTTCAACTAATTTTTGTGTTAATTATCTTGGATTTTTTTTTTTTAAAGGAACACTTCATTTCTTTTTCTTTTTTTTAAATATATTTTACTGATTTTGTACAGAGAGGAAGGGAGAGAGATAGAGAGTTAGAAACATCAATGAGAGAGAGTCATCGATCAGCTGCCTCTTGCACACCCCCTACTGGGGATATGCCAGCAACCGAGGTACATGCCCTTGACCGGAATCGAACCCGGGACCTTTCAGTCTCCAAGCCAACGCTCTATCCATTGAGCCAAACCGGTTTCGGCAACTATCTTGGATTTTAATGTCCATTCTACAAGTTTGCCTTTTAAATATATTTTATTCATTTTTTTACAGAGAGGAAGGGAGAGGGAGAGTTAAAAACATCGATGAGAGAGAACCATCGATAGAGCTGCCTCCTACACACTCTCTACTGGGGATGTGCCTGCAACCAAGGTACATGCCATTGACTGGGATCGAACCTGGGACCCTTCAGTCCACAGGCTGACACTCTATCCACTGAGCCAAACCGGTCAGGGCAAGTTTGCCTGTCTTTTAAGGTAAAATTTATAACTTCTAATTTTTAGAAATTAATCTATACTAATAAAGGGTAACATGCTAACTAGAGTGGACATCTTCCAGACAAAGCCACAGGTAGCCGTGGGTGGCTGTGAAGGGCTGAGGCTGAGGCTCACAGTGACAGCAGCAGCAGCGGCATAATGAGGGCTGTGCCTTCCCCTGATCTGCCAAGTCACCTCCCACAGAGGGAGGCCAGATTGGGGGCTGAGGCAGAGGCAGTTAGGAGTGATCAGGTTGGCAGGGAGTCAAGGTAGGGGTGATCAGGCCGGGGGGTGGGGTAAGATAAGGGCAATCAGGCCAGTAGGGGGGCAAAATAGGGGCAAGCAGGTCAGCAGGGGAGCAAGATAGGAGCAACCAGGCCAGCAGGGGGACAAGGTAGGGACTATCAGGCTGGCAGGCAAAGGGGTTAGGGGCAATCAGGCAGGCAGGCAGGTGAGCGGTTAGAAACCAGTGGTCCTGGATTGCAAAAGGGATGTCTGACTACCAGACATTCCTGAGTCATCCCAGATTGGAGAGGGTGCAGGCCAGGCTGAGGAAATCCCTTTTGTGCACGAATTTCATGCACCAGGCCCCTAGTTATAACATAAAGCTTATAAAAATTTGATGGTGCTGCATTAAATCAGCTTTGACACAATAAAATACATCCTTAAAATTAATTTTAAAGATGGGAGAGACTTATGGCATTGGCAATGTGAAGAGGTGCGTGAGTTCTGCCAGCAAAGCACAGTGTAAAGGTGGGCAAAATTGTCCAACTCAGCTGATCAATGGGAAACAACAAGCCGGAAGTCTTTATTTGTGGAAAAGTGCTAGAAATTCAGGTGAGAACAGTGGGAATCTGAAGTTTTCTGGTTTGGGGTGTTCCCCTTATCACTTTCAGCGCAGTCAGGAAGAACTATCATTTTTCCACAATGATAGTTGTATCAGTTGGATGGATGTATCAGTTAGTATTTGGTCAGGAGAGAAAAACCACACAGTAATTTGATCAGAAAAAAAAAATTATTAGAAAGAATGCTTAGCTATAAGAAGTGATTGGAGCCCTGGCCTGTGTGGCTCAGTCAGTTGGAGGATTGTCCCACACACCAAAAGGTTGAGAGTTTGATTCTAGGTCAGGCGTGTGCAGGAGACAACTGCTTTCTCTCCCTCCCTCCCTCCCTCCCTCCCTCCCTCCCTCCCTCCCTCCCTCCCTCCCTCCCTCCCTCCCTCCCTCCCTCCCTCCCTCCCTCCCTCCCTCCCCTCCTCCTCCTCCTCCTCCTCCTCCTCCTCCTCCTCCTCCTCCTCCTCCTCCTTCTTCTTCTTCTTCTTCTTCTTCTTCTTCTTCTTCTTCTTCTTCTTCTTCTCTCTCTCTCTCTCTCTCTCTCTCTCTCTCTCTCTCTCTCCCCTCAAAGACCAGTGATGTGATTGGGGTAACAAGGTATTAGCTAATACAAAGTAAAGAGGATGCTAAAGACTATCAAAAGAGCAGGACTATAAGAAGCAGCCACTACCCTTGGGACTGAAACAGAGTGCCCAACGAACACCTCTGTCCCGGCGTCCCCAGGCAGAAATCCAGAACGTGGAGAGCACAGTTACAACTCCCCGAATGACAGAAGTCATAACGGTGCCACACCAATGGAACCCGCTGAGAGAAAAAACCTATACCCTCTGGAACTCTCTGAAAATCTGACGATTAAAGAGTGGGGAGCTCTCGCCGAAAGCGGTTTGGCTCAGCGGTAGAGCATCGGTCTGTGGACTGAAAGGTCCCAGGTTCGATTCTGGTCAAGGGCGTGTACGTTGGTTGCGGGCACATCCCCAGTAGGGGGTGTGCAAGAGGCAGCTGGTCGATGTTTCTCTCTCATCAACGTTTCTAGCTCTCTATCTCTCTCCCTTCCTCTCTGTGAAAAATCAATAAAACATATATTAAAAAAGAAAAAAGAAAAAGAAAAAAGAGTGGGGAGCTCTTTGTGGAGAGGCACTAACCATAAACCAGCCTGAATGAGAGAAGAGGCACTGGCCACAAACCAGGCTGAAGGGGTGGCGGGAGAGGCTGCTGGCCTCTGGGGTGCTGCTGCTGCACCCTGCAGGAGCTGGGGGCTGGAGAAGCCACGCAGGCTGCTCCCTGAGGATGCACACGCTGCAGGAGTGGGCTCCAGAGGAGCCAGGAGCCGCGTGCTGGTAACCTGCCAACTCTGAACCTGGAAAGAAAACCTTTCTTCTGCGATGTGTCCCTGGCGCCCTCTACTGACGAAGTTTAAACATCATGCGAAATGGCGAAGGAAAACTAAAAGGCCCCCATCTGTTTTCACAGATCGCACAGTGAAGAATGAATTTGGAGAGCATAGCTACAATGTGAACACAGAAGCACGACAAAATGTTATCCAAAATAACCAGCTTTCAACCGAAACATTACAAATCACGAAAAGATACCAGAAACTGACCCAGATGCAAGTCAAGAGAAATGACACTGCCTGGGTCCAGCTGTTGAATTTAGCAAACAATGACTTCAAAACAGCTATTACAATATGTTCAAAGAATTAAAGCAGTGGTTCTCAACCTTTCTAATGCCGCGACCCTTTAATACCACGACCCTCATGTTGTGGTGACCCCCAACCATAAAATTATTTTCGTTGCTGCTACTTAGGCGACCCTGTTAGTGGTTCTCAACCTGTGGATTGGTTCCCACAGGTTGAGAACTGCCGCTGTAGAGCCTAATTCTATCGGAAAACAAAGATATTTACATTACGATTCATTAACAGTAGCAAAATTACAGTTATGAAGTAGCAACAAAAATAATTTCATGGTTGGGGTTCACCACAACATGAGGAACTGTATTAAAGGGTCGCGGCATTAGGAAGGTTGAGAACCACTGAATTAAAGGGATGTTAATAAAACTGTGGAGTAGGTCACTCCAAGGGCCTGTCCCTCTATGAAAACATTGAAATACCAAGAAAATTTTGTCAGAATCAACTTTATCAAAACTTTGTAAAACAAAACAAGACAAAATAATGAAACAAAACAAAAATGCCAAGCCAAGAAAAAGGCAACTTCAAAATGGTAGGAAAGCTTTGGCCCATCTCAACCCGCCCTTGCTCCCCGCTCGCTGGCCTGGTGGCAGCTGTGTGAGGGACCCTGCCTGACCTTCGCCTGTGAAGGAGCAGAGTAGACCGTATTCTCAGAGAACTGTGTCTGTCACATCCAGCAGTGTCCAAGGGGTCACCGCAAGAATTTTTAAAACATGCAACACCTGACTATTTATCCAGGGGCACTGACCTCCTTTCCCTCCGATGGTCAAATTAAAAAATGACCACAGCCAACACAACAATAGCCTCCTGGTGTGAATGAATCAAAATTATACCTTTTTTTCCAGATCAGCAAAAAATATATTTGTGGCGTGTGCTGCAGAGTGTTAGTAATTGGCTTATGTGTACCATGAGGTGACAAAGGCTGGAAATCGCTGGTCTAATCAAATCTGCCTGGAGCCACCTGAGGGGCTGGTGCAGGCACTTGTCTTGGTTTGGCCTGACTTGGAGCTCTCTTAGAGGAGAAAGGCATGAGCAATCCTTCACAGCACTGTGAGGCCAACACGCAGCCTGCAGCCGCCTGGGGCACAGTGGAGAGCGCGGAAAGCCAGAGAGGAAGATCTGGGGAGAGAGCTTCTTGGGGAAACATGACATTCACAGGTGCCTGCGTGTACGAGGGAATGCAGAAAGCGGCGCTGCATGCCTGGGCACGGTGCACGCTCAGGAGAGGGCTGAGAAGACCCTCGGTGCTCACCTCTACTGTCCTCTTGGCTCAATGAAGCAGGAAGTGGAGACAAAGGCAGAGTAGTCAATAGCCTGGCTACGTGTTGACCGGGAGGTACAACCCAGACTCAACCTGCAAAGACTGGAGGTTCCCTCTCTCTTCCCCTCTCTCCCCTCTCTGTTCTCCCCATCCCCTTCCCCTCCCTCTCCCTCTCTCATCTATTTATCTATATCTATTTCTGTTTCTCCATTTCCTCACATTCAAGGAGATCCATTCAAACACTAGCTGAACATAAGCTAAAGGAACAAAGACTTCAGAGATGACATATGACGGGAAATACGGACTTCACCAAAATAGTTTAGAAAAGTCATCAAACAAGCAGCTACAACCTAAAGCAAGCAACAAAAAACAAAATCTGAAAGAGGGTGAGGAATCAGACTTCCAATGTTTCCACATTACAATAGTGTAACTTACAACATTACCACATTGTAAAATATCTAAATTTCAACAACAACAAAAACTATCAAACATGCAAAGACACCAGCAATGAACAATCTGAAAAGGAAATTAAGAAAAACCCTTCTGTTTGTAATAAGAATACAAAACAATGCAAAGAGGTTTGCACTGACTCTGTAGGCCCTTTGACGAGGTCATCTGAACAATATTAGGTCTTCCCGTTCGTGAGCATGGGATGTGCTTCCGTTTGTTTGTGTCTCTATAGTTGCTTTCACATGTGCAGTAGTTTTCCAGATACAACTTCCACCTGCCTGGTGGCATTCAGATCACTAGCACTGCCTATGAGACAGATCCAGAACAGGGAAATCCATGGAGACGGAAAGCACGGTGGTGCCCAAGCACTGGGCGCAGAGGGGATCGGGGGCAATTGCTTAATGGGTACAGGGTGGTTCCCTTTAGTGCTGATGAAGAGGTACAAGTGGTGGTTACACTACTGTGAGTGTAGTAAATACCACTGAGCTATTCACTTTAAAATGGTTAATTTTGTGTTATGTGAATTATACCTCAATGAGAAAAAATGTTTTTAAAAGAATAATAGCGAGGTGTGTTTAAAGAATTACAGGAAAATATATGACAAAGATTCATCAAGTCAGGAATCTCAGTAGAGAAATATTCAGATGAAAAGTACAATAAGTAAGTTCCCTTCAAACACTCAGTGTTCCTGACAACCCGGGGGGGGGGGGGGGGGGCAGTTAACCTGTTTCACGACTGAAACCCTGAAAGCAGGGAAGTAGCAGGACTAATTCACACCAGAGAACGAGGGTCCAGGCTGTGTCCCTCAGCCTCACATTGGCATCCAGGGCCGGCCACCCAGGCAGGGAAACATCGGGTGCCCATGGGGAGGGTGCTGACCCGAGAGGGCTGGCAGCTTCTGGACCAGCCCACGACACACGCAGAGTCTGGCACAACCGCTGAGCCCCTTTCTCTGTGTTGAGGCCCTGCTGGGCAGGGAGGGGCAGCGGCCAGGAAAGACGGTCCCAGGTGAGAAGTCTCCGTCACAAAGTGCCCAGAGGCCGGAGAGTGGGTGTGCCCGCCGCACGGGACAAGGGAAGGCAGCGGAGGAGGAGCTGAGGGCTGAGCTGCGATTCTGTGGGAGGGGAGGCCCTGACATGAGTCCATTCTCCCCTGAGCTGTGTGGGTAGCAGAGGGCCAGGCCTCCTTTGGAACTGCAGGGCTTCAGCCCTCCCATGGCTGCTGCGGGGCCTCTGCCAGGGCCACAGCTCTGCTTGCTGGTGGGCAGGGCCCTGCTCAGAGCCTCAGCCTTCCCACCCAGCCTGAGCCCGGGAAGGAATCAGAACTTAAACTTGGGGAAGAGGCATTTGCCAGAGGCAGGGGGTGAGGGCCAGGGCATGGCCACGTGGGAGCAGAGCTGGGACAGGCAGTTCTGCAAACAGGGGTCTCCTACTGGCTCTGCTCCTGGCCTCACCGCTGGCTCATCTCACTCTTACATCCAGGGTGCAGGCCCCGCTTTGTCTGTGGGGTCTGTAGCAGTGCCCACAGAGGTGACTGGGGCCCCTCCCTCAGCGTGGATCTCAGCTTCCACCAGCCCTGGGGCCACACGCACCCGGGCCCCTGCCGCCCCTGCGGGTGGCGCTGGTGAAAGGGCCCCAGGGGTGTGAGGAGGACCTGTTCCCACACGGATGTAACTCTGTGTCAGCATCTATCACACAGCGCCCAGCCATGGCTAGAGGGAAGGTACAGCAGTCGTCGGCCCTTGAAACCCCATTGTTCCTGAGCCCAGGCCCCCAGCCACAGCAGAGGGGTCCACCTCCCCCAGCTGGACTAGACTGTCCCGCACAGAAATCCCGCAAGGGACTTGGTATCCTCCCACCACTGTCATTCCCGTGTCCCCACCTTCAACAGGCGTGTCGCCGTTACTCCCTGTCACCCCTGTTCCAGCCTCCCGCACCCCCTCACTCTCAGTCACCCACTGAGACAGGGTGCTCCTCCTGCAGGAGGCCCAGAGGGACAGCCTGCCCCTGAGGCCCAGCCTGTCCCTCTCGGTCAGGCCTCAGTCTGGCCTTGGGAGCAGAATGATGGAGGGGTCCCCGGGGATGAGAGAGCTGTGTGCTCCCAGGAGCAGTGGGAGGAGGTCCCTGTCAATCAGGAGGAGGGACTGAGGGTCCCTGTGGGTGCAGAGCGCCCAGGACCTCCCGCATCCTCGTTCCTCTCAGGTCCCCTCCAAGGAGCAGCGCAGACCCGAGTGTGGACACAGCAGCCCAGAGCATTTTCAAACAACACTCTCTTTATTCATAACTGACCCACAATGCCCCACAGGTGCTAGCCCTACCCCCACCCCAGACCCACCCCTCCTAACAGTCCTGCCCTCCCTCCTACCCCAGCCCAGGCCCACCCCCACCCCAAGGGTCCTGCCCTCCCTCCTGCCTCCATCCTCCCAGGTCAGGGGACCAGCAGGATCAGCCCTGCCATGAGAAGGAGCCCGTGGCTCCTCTGGGGGACAGCCAGGTCCCATCAGGTCTGGGCCCCTCGGGGCGCGGGCAGTGGGGGGCGCTCCCCTCTGCTCCATTCTGGCTGCAGTGCCGCTTCCTCCAGCTCCCTGGGTCAGAGGGCTCACGCTTTCTCTTGTGAGGCTGTGAGGAGGGAACCGGCCCCGGAGCCAGTGCTGGCCTCCCCCAGACCCCGAGGTCGGCCCCTGGGCGGGGGGTCTTCTCCGCATGGGCGGGGCCGCCCCCCAGAGCGCGCTTCTGAGGCTGGCAAGCTGCAGGGGAAGCGCGGCTGAGGCCTCCTCTCTGCAGGGACCGGGCCTGGGCAGCGCCCCGGGGCCCCCGGCCTCCAGGGCAGGCCGGGCCCGAGGCAGGGCCAGGGCTCAGAGAGAGCGCGCAGGGCAGCAGGCGGCGGGGGGAGGCCCAGAGGAAGGCCAGGCTGGGGAGGTCCTCCTCGTCCTCAGGGGGCCTGGCCGCTGGCCCCAGCGTCTCCCTGACCACAGAGGCCTCTCCGGGGACGCAGGCGGCCCTGGGTGCCCGTGCAGAGTCCGCAGGCCCGTGGCCCTGGGCAGCAGCGGGGGGGCATCCAGCCCGGAGCGGTGGCTGCTCCTCAGGCCCCGAAGAGACAGCACCAGCCGGGGGCAGGGAGCGGGGGGCGTCTGCTGGGCCGCGCCCCTGAGGGTCCTGGAAGCCAGTCTCTGGCGGGCAGGCTGTGCCACTGACCCCCAGCTGGGGGCCCTGGTCACGCCTCCGGGCATCTTGGCTGCTCTCAGGTTGAGAAGGACGTGAGTCCCACAGGGGAGCACCGAGACTCGGGGGTGCCTGCACGCCTCCCTCCTCAGAGGCCAGGAGTCGCCTCTCTGCCAGCTGGAGGGAGAAGGGACAGTGACTGGCGCTGCACACGTGTGTGAGGAGGAGGAGCGGGCAATGGGACAATGGCACTGGGGGGAGGGGAGGAGCTGACACCGTGACTACAACCCACAGCAGTCATGAGGCTCTCCTCCGTCCCCTGTGCCATATTCCCAGCTTTGTGCCCCTCCCTTCTGGGCTCCCATCCCCCCTCCTCTCTGTAGCCCTCTCCTCCTTGTCCTCCCGCTCAGCTCCCACCCAGGGCTGGCCCTTCGGCATGCGCTGCCTGCAGGCAGGGGTGGTGTGGACACAGGCTGTGTGTCCTGGTTCTGGGGTGCTCCCTGCCCTGGCTCCCTGAGGTCCCCCCGCCCTGATCTACCTGGATCCCTCCCTCCCTGACTCACCAGGGCCTGTCCCTCCTCTAACTCCCCTGGGGTCCCTGGGTACTATGGTCACTTGGGGTCCCCCCCATCGCCCTAAGGTCGCACCCTCCCCTGGCTCACCTGGGCAGCAGTGAGCCCTTCTTCCTGCTCCAACTCCTCAGCGAGGGCCAAGGGGTCCAGCTGGGCGTCTGGGGAATTCAGTTGCTTCAGGAACTGGGGGTCAATGACCTCCTCCACCTGGGACAGAGGAAGCGGCCGTGAGCCCCTTGGCAGGGAGGGAACTGGGAGGAGCGGGGCCTGGAGGACAAGTGGGAAAGCCAAGACCCCCGTCCTCCTGCACAAGTGGGTGTTCCCCTCCATCACGGTCATCAGGTACACACACGTGTACACACACACACATAGAGAAACACACATGTATACCCAGGTAAACACATACATGCACATACACACACAAGGGGACACCCACATGAACACAGATATCACACACCACACCCACACGAAGCGCACACATGCACACACAGACACACATATTCTCAGGCGCCCAGCTCAGGAGCAAAGAGCAGAGCCCCATCCCATCAGCCTGGGGGAACCCGGGTCTGGGGGCAGCAGCGCCACCCTCTGGGACCTTGTAGGCCCGGAGCTGCGGGCCAGCCCACCTGGGTGACAAAGTCTTCCTGGGAGCACAGCTGGTCCATGTAGCTCAGGAGACCCTCATCCTGCAGCCACTCCTTCACTTCATCTGCCCATCCTCCGGCGGGCGCCCCCATGGGCAGCACCTCCGTGAGGTCCATGTCCTCCTGCTCGGCCTCAGCGGGTATCCCATCGTGTGACTCGGTCTCCCAGGGTGGCAGGGCGGTGTGGGCGCACTGGGCGCTGGGTACAGCCTTCCTGGGAGTGGGCGCTGGGCAGAGGGAAGAGGAGGGAGCGTGAGGGGACAAAGCTCCCACCCGCAGGGCACGCGATGCGGAGGGCAGTGTTGGGGCAGTAACACGGGTGTGACTGTGTGAGGGGAGGCCAGAGGGGAGCACCCAAGAGGGTCAGCTGTGAGGACGTGGGGAGCCACTGACACCCAAGGGGCCCCGCAGCCAGCCCGCTTCTCAGCAGACTTCACGTGGGCCATTGGCAGGGAGCGGGGCGAGGGGATGAGAAAGGGGACCAGGTCCAGACCCCATGGGGACACAGGGCGCTGAGGCCCGGCTCTCAGGGCTGTTTCCCTTCAAGCCCAAAGCCCCCTGAGGAGAAGGCCATGTGGGGGACAGTGGCCTGCGCTGGGCCCTGTTGCCTGGGGCCAGGGGCTCCTGTGGGAACGTGCTGGCGTACCTGGCTGCGCGCCCACCACTGGGGCTGGGGGCCCCCGAGGACCAGGTCTCCGTGGGGCAGGAGGCTGGGTCTGCGCCCCCTTCTCCAACTGCAACTTCTGAGCCTGCATCTGCTCCTCCACCTCAAACGCCATGAACCTGGGGTGAGGGCACAGGCTGTGCTGAGAAGGAGCCGCCAGGAGCCCGCACAGGCAGCAGCGGGCAGAGGATGGAGAGCAAGGGCCTTGGGGCTGTCAGGGCCCGGACCCTGGGGAGGCAGGAGGGTGCTGAGCACATTGCTGCACAGCCCCTCTGGCTGGGGTCTGGCCCCCTGTGCGGGCACCCCTCCCGAGCCTGTCCTGAGCCTTCATGTCCCGCCCAGGATGGGTCAGCCTCAGAGGAGGGGGAGCTCCCGGGAGTAGGACAGGAGCACCCACGCTCTGAAGCTGAGGGAGAGGCTTCCCCAGGAGGAGGGGCCTCTGGTCCACGGGGACCCCGTGCTGAGTGACACCCTCCCACCCCTCCTCTCTGATGAGACCTCACAGCTGGACCCTGCCCCTCAGTCAGCCTCCTCCCCCGGTGTGGGGACCCAGGACCCTGACTCACTTTTCTGCCATCTCGAAATAGACCCTCCGGTCACAGTGGCTCTTGCGCTGCCATTCCTGCATGGCCTGCCCTATTCCCTCCTCCAGCGTCATGGTGGGCTTCAGGCGGGACAGGGGCCGGAGCTCTGGCCTGTAATGCCTCAGGGTCAGTCACAGCCCAGCCTGGCCTCTGCCCACCTGGCCACCCCAGCTCAGTGGAGCCAGTCCCACCCCCACCGGCAAGACTGAGCACCCGCAGGTGAGGGAGGAGGCGTCTGTGTGCAAAGACGGGCCTTCCAGCTGCTGCTGTCAGGGCCTCACTACACACCAGCCCGTGAACCAGGCCTGGAGGTGACCCCGCACTCGCACCCATAGCTGGGACCCCACCCTCAGGCCTTCCCGCCACCGTCCCAGCATCAGCCCTCCTGCAGGGCCCTCCCACCCCCTCTGTGATGGGAAAGCTCCAGGGGCGCCCCCTGCCCTGCCAGTGCACTCACATGAGGAAGCAGCAAAGAGCGTCCACATCAGGGCTCTGGGGAAGGTGCCCCCGGGCCAGGGCCTTGAAGTGCCGCCAACGACGGAAGTCCTCGTACACACTCTTGGGGTCAGAGGAGTCCAGCGAGGCCTTGGACTGGGAGGCGGCCAGGCCACCCTCCCTGAAAGCCCTGTGTGGCCCTGTTCCGGGGTCCACTCGGGGGACGATGGGGATCAGCTGGGCAGCTGGCGGTGGAGCTTGAGGAGGAAGGCTGGGACACCAGCCTCCATCGCCGGCCTGGGTGCCCCCGAAAGCCGAGGCAGGCATAATGTTCTCCACCGCAGTGGCTTCCAAGAAGAGGGGTGCAGGACACACAGCACCCCCACAGGCGGCACCTGGAGCGCTCCCGTAGAGGGGGGCCTGGGTCAGGACAATGGTCTGAGCCTGGGAGGGCTGTGGTCGCCTCCCTTCTGAGCTGACCTGGGCCATGATGTTGTAAGCTCCAGTCCCAACGGGGCCTTGTCCAGCATCTCCTGCCACCAGAGGTGTCCTGGGCCAAGCCGGCAGCACCAGGGGGCGGCCAGGAGGGAATGACCGGGTCCTGGGGGGCAGCAGGTGCTGCTCCCCAGGGGGCCGGTGTGCGGGGCCAGTAGAGGGTGGGGGACAGGGCTGGGCCATGAAAGGAGTCAGGGAGGCACCGGGCTTCAGGCTCACATCTGCTCCCAGTGCTGCAGATGCTGTGGAGACAAAGGAAAGGGGGAATGGAGGAGGAGGCCCAGCAAACAGCACTGAGGTGCTCTGGGCCCCTTTAGCCGATGGGGAACCAGGGCAGTGAGTCTCACCAGGGAGGGCCCTTTGGATGGGCAAACAGGGGAGGTGGCAAATGTCCTCAGGTCATGGTCACGCTCTGACCTCCAGTTGGGAATTATTCCACTGGAGAGCTTGCTCCCCGTGTGCCAAGGCTCCCTGACCCCTGTCTGCGAGAAGCACCAGCCCAGCCAGTGCTGCCCCTGAGATCCTCCCTAAGGACTCCCCGGCACCGACCCTGCCAGCCTCAGAGGCCTGGCCCTGGGCAGACGTCTGCTCTGGCGGCCTTGGCCATTTACTACTGACACAGACCTGGTCCTCCTGCCCCTGTGCTCCCCTTCCCCCTTTAAAAAGGAACCCGCCTTCGCAGACGTCCCATGGAACACCACCCACGGTCCACATCTGTTGTCTGTCCCTGAAGCAGGGACATGGTCTGTCAGCAAAACCCTCATCCCCAAGGTGCAGGACAAGAGGAAGTCGGGCTGAAGACCTCGGTGGCACGGGGGGAACAATTGGGGACAGTCAGGGAACCGGGCCCTGTCTTGGTGGAAGTTTCCCGGCCGCCCTGCCCGTGTGGAATCCCAGCCACCAGGCAGCTCCCTGGCTGAGGAGCAGTGAGCTCTGGGCTGGAGGCAGGGGAGAAGCTCTGGGCGGCAGCAGGAGGAGGACCTTCCAGGCAGCTCCAGGTGCCCACAGAACAGCACACAGGACTGGGCTTTCCCATGACCACCCTGTGCCACCCCCACGACATCGCCCACTACTCTTCCCTCTGGAAGAACCCACATGCCTACTGCTGGTCTTTCTCCACACCCAGGCATGTCCCTGAGCCACCCTGACCCCCTCTGAGGAGCCCTCCCGGCCAGTGCCATCACAGGTTCCCACTGGCTCCCAGCCTCCCCGGGTGACAGGTCCTTGGAGGTCTAGTGCTCTCTCACCCCTACTTCAGTCAAACCGTGTTTCCCCAGTGTCACATTTCAATCCCAAGTTTTGAGGGACAGCTCAGTGTTTAAAACACACACCCTCCAGTCTATAGTCCTACCTCCTGCTGAAGCCATCCCTGCAGGCTCATTCACGGACCACCACTGCCTAGAAGCCTCCACAACGAGAATAGCCAAGTGGAGGATCCAGAGAGTGACCTGCTCCAACAGCTGCTCACCATCCAGTGGAGGGAAGGTTGGGATTTAAACGGTAGAATGTGGGGCTCCTGTCATTCTGCAGCGGGGGAGGGGCAGAGGACTGGTTGGCTGGGGTTGTGGGGGGCATTCCATGGAGGGCTCTGATAGGTAGGCAAGAATAAGCAGTTCCTTTCAAATTTAAAGTCATAAATTTAAAGACACACTAACAGTAATGACCCCCAAGGTTAAGTTCTAGGCACCCAACAACACTTGATATGCCCTTTATCTCTGTTCTTGATCCATCACCCTAGTTCTGGGCCCTTCAACCTGCTTCCTTTCTGGTCTTAGTTTATTTCAACACAGGCTACACTTTCTGAACAAAATTCAGAACATGGGGTCTGAAGAAATAATGGGAATGTATCGCTCATGGATCTCAGTGTTTGAAATTAGGATTGACCCCAAAGAGGCAGCATGCTGGGTTGCTGTGTGCACCTCATTCCTTAGGGAGCAGTCCTGTGGCCCCAAGTTCCGCCCAGTGCTGGGAGCCCTGCAGATGCAGCCGGCCCAGCCTTACAACCCATCCCCTTTGCCCCAGTCCATCAGGGCAAGGCCTGCAGCCTACAGGGCAAGACCAGAAATCACCACTTTTTGTTTCTCAGAGTACTATGCTGTTCAATGTCTAATCTTTTACCTTTTGTAATATTTTAATATGTAATGCCTTTGTGTAGTTCAGAGTAAATTGTGCAAAATGGAAAATGCAGTGATATGTCTTTCTCCTGCCACTTTGCCCTCTTGTAAATGACCAGGAAGGAGATCAGATGATTTTAATTTCTTTTGAAAGTATGACAAACTCAAGTAAGTTGATTCTGTTACTATACATGAATTTTATTACCAACTGAAATTCTGCAATATAATACAAAAAATGCAGGTTGACATTATTCCCATGCTTCCTGCCATGTCAAGGGAAACTGTCGCAGACAGCCACGATTTGAACAATGTTTGAACAACAACCTTGCCAAGGAAACATCTGTGAAGCAGCATTTATTGAAAAACCTCCACATACTGAATAGATACAGGAGGGACGGGGTCAGGGTCCCCTTCCTCTGCTGCAGGGACAGCCTGGGTGCCTCTTCCCAGGGTGCCTCGCGCCAGGACACAGGAGCACGCCCACTGGGGGCGGGGCTCTGTCCTGCAACTGCTCCCATCGTCCGTTGCGGCGGTTGGGTCCATAGGCGCATGCACTAAGGCGGTTGCTCTCATAGGGGCATGCGCTAAGGCGGTTGCTCCCATAGGCGCATGCGCTAAGGCAGTTGGCTCCCATAGGCGCGCATGCGCTAATGGCAGGGAGCTTCCCCAACTGCCTTCCAGGCTGCACGTGGGGCCTGGCATGGCGGCCTCGGGAGTCCGTTAGGTGAACAGGAGGGAAGGGGCGCGCGGCCTCTGCACACCTCAGGTGTCCCCCTCTTCTCTGCTGTTTGCCCCCAGGTCTGTGTTCCCCACCCCGCTCACTTCCGGTGGTGCTCACAGGGGAATGGGCTCTGACTGGCGGTGCTGGGCGGGCGGTCAGTGTGCGGGGCCTCCACGGGTCCAGTGATGCCCGTGAGCTGTCCGCCCGGGGCTCCTCTGTGTCCCCGCTTTCTGGACACGCAGCTCCCGGCAGTTCTTCCGGATCTGAAAGCGCCTCCGGGTCAGCAGGAAGCTGCCCTCATTGGAAATGAGCGGACATGGCGGAGCCTCCCCTCCGCTCAGGTCCCGGGCTCCTTCCCCCTGGAGCCCCTCAGCCCGAGGCTTCCTTCCCCCGCACCCCGCCCTGAGGGCAGCGGCCTGTGACCACATAATGCCTCTGCCTGGAGCCTGGGGTGGGGGGCAGGCCTGGGTGTGTGAGGCCTGGGGTGTGTGAGGCCTGGGGTGTGTGAGGCCTGGGGTGTGTGAGGCCTGGGGTGTGTGAGGCCTGGGGTGTGTGAGGCCTGGGGTGGAGGGCAGGCCTGGGTGTGTGAGGCCTGGGGTGGAGGGCAGGCCTGGGTGTGTGAGGCCTGGGGTGTGTGAGGCCTGGGGTGTGTGAGGCCTGGGGTGTGTGAGGCCTGGGGTGGAGGGCAGGCCTGGGTGTGTGAGGCCTGGGGTGTGTGAAGCCTGGGGTGGGGGGCAGGCCTGGGGTCTGTGCCTGTTCGCTAGGTGGAGGGAATCTGAGATGTGGATTCAAATGTGTGCGCTCGCTCTGTCTGTGGATGTCTGTGATCACGTGGAGGTCATGCGTGTGTTTCTGTGAGTGTGTAGGGTTGAGTGCTGTATTTGGAGGGTGTTGAGATGCAGTGCATAAATACTACTCAAGCAGTTAGTGATAATGTGTTTGTAATTTGGTGTTTGCTGAAATTTACTCGTTTTGTTTTCCCCCTTCGAATTGTGGGTTTTTTCTAATGGCTGATTTGGAAGGATTATCTGCATACGCATAGGGCAATGTCCTAACAAGCTTGGGTGTATGATCTGTGTTTTGTATTTGGGGAATGTAGACATTTCATTGTGTATTCGGGGCATGTTGTAATGTTATGTGTATTTCTTTTTGTGATCTTCGCCTGTTTCTGTGTGCAGAAGGCAGATCTGTGACTATTTTTAGGACTGGTAGGTCTTGTATATGAGGTTGTTCAGTAGTGTTAGTGCGATTTGGTGTGGTGTGTATGTGGCTGTATTCTGCAAGATGGAAGAGTTAATTCTGTGGGAATTTGGGAGTGTGGGGTTCTGTGTATGCAGGTGGTGTGGCATGAAGTGTATTTGGGACATAAGTATAGGGAGGTGGGTTTGCATATTTGCGGTGCACTGGGTGTTCGTGGGTCTATTTGGGGCTTGTGTAGAGTGTGTGTGTGGAGCTGACGTGTGTATTCCTGTGTATTCCAGGGAATTTTTCAGTAGGGGCTCTAGGGCGGATATATTTTGGGTACCGAGTATATGTGCGTTTGTTGGGGAAAGGGGTTTCTGTGGAGTGGGAGGATTGTGTTTATGTATCAGAGGTGTGTGATAAGGCTATTGGTTAGTATTTGTAGATATGAGATCTGACTCATTAGCTAGGGGTAATTTGGAAGTTATTTCATATGTGATTTGCTGGAAATATTTCTGCATGTCTTGCCCATATAAACTGGTTTGTGCTTATATCTATCACCAGGTGCATGAATTAACAATTTGTTCAGGGGCTCTTAGGTGTATTTAAAGTGTATTTTTTTTTGAGAATACTAAAGTATTGCTACATGTATTTGCTAGTAGTTATCAAGCAGTGGACTGTATATTCAGTGATGCTGGAGAAAAAATGTGTACAGTGTGCTTTTCTTACATACTGCAGAGGGGAGGTGATTTGGTTATATTCTGGAGAGGTAGCATAATGCATAGTGTTTGAGGGGAGTATATATCGATATATTCAGTGATTGGGAATATTTGTGCGCACGTGTGTGTGTGTGTGTGTGTGTTTCCATAGGTGTGTGAGAATTGTGTATGCACATTAGTGAGAGTTAAGGGATTCTCAGTGCTTTTGTGTTTTGCATGTATCAATCTGAGCATGTGGGGTGGATATTCATGAGTGATTTGAGGTCTGTGTATTTGGGATTTGTGAGTGTGTCAGCAGGCTTAGGGTCCTCTTTGCACCTGTTCCAGAATGTAATGCTTACAGAATTTGGTATTGCTCCTTGTATGTGTTGTCTCAGTGTGTGTGAGGTGGACTTATATGTATTTGATAAGTAGTTGTTTGTGACTGTGTATATATTTAAGTTCCTGGAGATTATGGATGGGCTGTATATTATAGAGAATGTGAGAGTTCACTTTGCGTGTTTGCAAGCAAGGAAACTGTCCAGGATTTTTTTTTTTTTTTTTTTTTTTTTTGTGTGTGTGTGTGTGTGTGTGTGTGTGTGTGTGTTTGTGTTCAGGAATCATGGAATATGGGTATTTTAGAGCTTGTGGGATTGCATATGGATCTTTATTTGGGTGACATATGAGACAATTGTGTACAAGATGGTTTTAGAGGGCCTGTGTGTGTATGTATTCAGTGTTTATATCTGGATGGTATATTGGTTGCCCATGTTTGTATTCAGGCCCATGCTATGTGTGTATATATAATTGTAGGTGTATACTGTGAATATTCAAGGATCATTAGGGTTTTGTCTGTAACAGTGTAGGTAGTAAGAAGTGGTCTATCTGTATATTCAGTGAGGAGAAGGATGGAAATGTGCTTATGTGTTCATTTATGTAAAATGATTTTTAAATATATCTGGGTAGGAGTGGAGGGTCGCAAACAGGGTGTAAGTGGCTTGTGTGCACATAGTTATTTGACAGGGGATGGAGTGCACTGAAACTGGCTCATACTAGCTTTGGGTAGTCAATGGTACATGTCTCTTCTGGGATCTATGTTCAGTGACATCAGGTGGGTAGCTTGAAATTAGTCATGCTGGGAATATTTGTACCAGGTACTCACCACAAATGAAGTCTTTCCTGCATCCTCCTGAGAGTGGTCAGATTCACCAGCACCCCACTTGTGTGTGTCTGGGTGCCTGTGTGTGTGGAGCAAGAATAGTCAGGTATCAGTGGGCATAAGCGTTGGAGGCTCTCTGTGAATTGTAAGAGAGGCATCTGCGGCTGTGGGCCCTCCTATCTGTGCACGGTCTGTTATTCTGAATCATTGCATTGTTCTTAATCAGGTCAGCCTTTTCTTTAGGGCCAAAGAATCCCATAAATGTTGGTAAAATCTGCCCCCCCCTTCATGCAGATGGGTTGTGGGTGTCTGTCCCTTAGGCAGGTGGGCACTTCTTTAGCATTTGTATGGTCCTGGCATCGGGGGACCTAGATGGATGGGCCTGGTAGACAGAAAGCAATGCAGGGCAGAAACTTCACACGTGTACTACTGGCCTAACAGGCCACAGTTAGAAAGACGGGAGAGGCTTCCTGAACAGGAAGGAGGTCAGATGGCCAAGTGTTCGCCCAGGCAAACTCCCTAAGAATCAGCTGGGCACATATTAGTGTTACTGACCCTTCTGGGATAAGGTCGGTGGGCAAGGCCACCCTCTCACATGGGGCCAGCTGGGGAAAGTCTACAGAGCCTAGTGTCCCTGAGACCATCTGCCTCACAGTGGTGGGTTGTACTGGGTATCAGGCTGGCCAGTGCTGTCACTGGTTCTCAACCCACCTATCTCTGGAAACCTCAATCCTTAGGTACTGGAAGTCCTTTAGGGGTCAGTGAAGTGGCAGGGATGGAGGTGTGGAGGCATGGGGCCTGTGGAGGACTGGGGGTTAAGACCTGAAGAAACTTGGGTGTGTGACTCTGATGAGATATGGCTCTGACATTTAAAAACCCTTTACACATGCTCTCCTTTGTTTTCTGAATGCTCAGGATGCTTCTCCCACTGACATGAAGCTCATCTCTGCCTCGCATTTCACTGAGAGGATGACCTGACCCTATTTTCTCTATTCCATGTTTAGCTGCACACTCACCAGAAGGAACCAGGTGATCAACATATCTATCAGCTGATCCCACAGCTGCCTCCTGGCTCCTTTGGTTCCACTGAGGATTTCTGGGCTTCCTTCCTTATGGTGAGTCTCCTCCGGGCCTTTTCTCGTCATGGTGAATCCTCCAACAGAACGTGCCAGCCTCGTTTGCTTGAATGCCCCAACAACTGCTTCTCTTAGCACAAGCAGATTCCTAGTGGCTCTCACTGTCCCTTTCTAACTAACCTGTTCCCAATAAAAGGACCGTGTGTGGCACTGATCATATTGTGTGTTCTAGGTGTTTATAGTATAAACAAAAATGCAATATAATGTGTATATAAGGTACCATAGATGTTTTTGGGTTTGTTTATTGAATTTCCTTGGTTTGGTTGTGAAATGGGACAGTATGCCTGCTGAGTTTTAGCGGGAGGAGCAGGAGTATCTCATTATCTTGAATCAGCACTGAAACCCCCCTAACCCCCAGGTAGAATGAATGGAGTTGGACAGAGCTGGTTCTTCAGGGCCCAATATTTTGTTGGAGTGTATGTTATTCCCCATCTCTCCTTGGAATCCTCTGCTCTAAAAAAAAAAAAAAAAAAAAAAAAGAGAGAGAGAGGGGGGGGGGGGCGGGATTTTATTATAGTTTTCATACAATATTGTATTCAATTTAGGTGCACAACATAGTGATTAGACATTTATGTAATTTACAAAGTGATCACCCCAGAAAGTCTAGTACCCATTTGACACCATATGTATTTCTTACAGTGTTATTGGCTTACTAGAAGCCTGTCCCTTGGCCTGGCCTGCAGGGATCAGTGGACCTCCTCACCACCGCAGCCTGGACTTACCTGCCAGCTCATGGGGCTTCAGCCCACTGTCTGCGTGGATCCCACACAGCACGAAGTTGTGCGAAGCAGCAGGCGGCTGGGGAGGAGCCCGAGCCTAGGCTGGGTGTCTGCCTGCTCCCGCTCATCCTGGCCAGGGGGGATGTCTGCGGGAGAGGCTCACACTGCTGCAGCTGTGCTTGCCAGCTGTGAGCCCTGAGTCTGGGACCCATCCATCAGCTGAACAGTGCTCCTGCTGTGGGAGCACACTGACCACCAGGGGGCAGCTCCTGCATTGAGCATCTGCCCCCTGGTGGTCAGTATACACACACACACACACACACACACACACACACACACATACACTTGAGGCCCAGTGCATGAAATTCGTGTACATTAAAAGGGGATTAATAAGAAGAAATAATTTAATATTGCTATTTGCCCTTTCTCTAGAATAGAAGTGTCAGAGATGAAAGAAAATTAGTAAAATGTATATGAAAACCTTTCTCCTGTCAGAGTTTGGGGTGCACCACGGGACCCAGAGTCAAGTCCCCGCCCACCCACATGTGCCTCAAAATCGTGTGAGACCCAGACCTGGCCAGCCCCTGCCCCCATTGGGCTAGATCCAAACCTGGCCAGTCCCACCCTTGTCAAGCCCCGCCAGGCAGGGGACGTAGCCTCAGTCCCTGGCCCAGCACCAAGATGGGATTGTGGCCTGAGGTCCCCCAGCCCAGACTGGGGTGGGGGGCATGCCTTGAGAACCCCAATCAAACCCCACCAGGTGGGGGAAATGGCCTGAGATCCCCTGTCAAGCCCCGCTGGGTGGAGGGCATGGCCTGAGGTCCTCCGACCCAGCATTGGGGCTGCACCTTGAGGTCCCCTGTCAAGCCCCACCAGGCAGAGAGGCACAGCCTCAGGTCCTGGCCTGGTGCAGGGCCAGGGGGTGCAGCCTGAAATCCCACATTAAGCCCTGCTGGGCAGGAGGTGCGATCTGAGGTCCCCCAGCCTGGTGCCAGGATTGGGGTGGGGGCGAGGCCTGAAGTTCCCTGTCAAGCCCCACCTGGTGTGGGGCACGACTTGAGGTCCCCAACATAGCACTGGGGTTGGGGGATCAGCCTGAGGTCCCCTAACCCAGCAACAGGACAGGAAGCGCACCTTAAGGTCCCCTGTCAAGCCCTGCCAGGTTGGGGGCACAGCCTGAGGTCCCCTGTCAAGCCCTATGGAGGCAGGGTAGGGCATAGCCTTAGGTCCCTGCTGATTGCTCCTTAAGGCTCCTTATGGGAACTTAGCTTCAGCGCTGGATGTATCCATCTTTGTGATGGCCAATTAGGATATTCCCTCTTTATTAGATAGGATAGATGCTCTACTTTACATCCCCGTGGCTGCTTTTATAACTGGCAATTTGTAAATATTAATCTTTTCCCCCTTTTCGCCCATCCATCCAACCTCCCTCCTATCTGGCAACCATCAAAATGTTCTCTGTACCTATGAGTTTGTTTCTTTTTTGTTTGTTCATTTGTTTTCTTTAGATTCCACATGTATTTGAAATCATATGGTACTTGTTTTTGTCTGACTTATTTCACTTAGCATAATTTCTATTTCTGTTGTTGGAAATGATAAGATTTCATTCTTTCTTTTGGTAAATAATATATGATTGTAGATAGTATCAGACTTTCTTTACCCATTTGTCTATGCGATGGACACTTAGGTTTCTTCCATATCTTGGCTATTATAAATAATGCTGCAAAGAATTTGGGATGCATATGTCATTTTGATTTTGTGTTACTTTGGATAAATACATAGAAGTGGAATTGCTGATTACTTCTTTGTCTCTTATTATAGCCTTTGATTTAAAGTCTATTTTTTCTGATAGATGTATTGCTAACCCAGCTTTTTTTATTTATTTGTATAAACTATCATTTGGTGGTGATGAACTCCTTCAGCTTTTTTTATTTTATGAAAAGCTCCATATTTCTCCTTCTCTTCTAAGTGATAGCCTTGCTGAGTAGAGTAATCGTGATTGTAGGTCCTTGCTTTTTATCATTTTGAATTTTAATCCCTCTGACCTACAAAGTTTCTCTTGAGAAATAAGATTATTACAGGAGCTCTGTTGTAGGTAACTAACTGCTTTCCTCTTGCTGATTTTCAGATTTCTTTTGTCTTTAACCTGCATAATTTTACTTATGATGTGTCTTGGTATGGACCTCTTTGGGTTCCTCTTGTTTGGGACCCTGTGTGCTTCCTGGACTTGTATGTCTATTTCCTTCACCAGATTAGGGAAGTTTCACATCCTTATTTCTGCAAATAGGTTTTTAATCCCTTGAAATCTCTCTTCTTCTGGTACAACTGTGATGTGAATATTGTTACACTTGAAGTTATGTGGATCATTATACTCCACAAACGAGTGAGATCATGTGATATTTATCCAACTGGCTTATTTCGCTTACCATAATGCCCTCTAGGTCAATCCATGCTGTTGGAAATGATAAGAGTTCTTTATTTTTTACACCAGCAGAGTAATTCATTGCGTAAATAAATGTACCACAGTTTTTTAATCCACTCATCCACTGATGGGCATGTAGGCTGTTTTCAATATCTTAACTATTGTAAATTGTGCTACTGGTTGCATGTATCTTTTCTGATTAATGTTTCTGATTTCTTGGGATATAGTCCTAGAAGTGGGATTATTGGGTCAAATGGGAGTTCCATATTTAATTTTTTGAGGAAACTCCATACTGTTTTCCATAATGGCTGCACCAGTCTGCATTCCCACCAGCTGTGAATGATGGTTCCTTTATCTCCATATCCTCGGCAACACTTGTTGTTTATTGATTTGTTGATGGTTGCCATTCTGAAAGGTGTGAGATGGTACCTCATTGTCATTTTGATTTGCATCTCTCAGATGATTACAGACTTGGAGTATGTTTTCATATGGTTCTTGGCTTTCTGTATGTCCATTTTCAAAAAGTGTCTATTTAGATCCTTTGCCATTTTTAAATTGGGTTGTTTTTCATCCTTTTGTTCACTTCTGAGTTCCCTATAAATTTTGGAGATTAAACCCTTATCAGATGTAACATTCGCAAATATATTCTCCCATGCAGTGGGCTCTCTTGTTTTGTTGATAGTTTCTTTCGCTGTGCAGAAGCTTTTTATTTTGACACTAGAGGCCCAATGCATGAAATGCATGTCTGGGAGGGGGCGCTGTATCCCTCAGCCCAGCCTGCACCCTCTCCAATCTAGGATGCCTGGAGGGATTGGGCCTAAACGGGCAGTCGGACATTCCTCTCACAATCCTGGACTGCTGACTCCCAACTGCTCACCTGCCTGCCTGCCTGACTGCCTGATTGCCCCTAACCACTTCTGCCAGTCTGATAACCCCTAACCACTCCCATCAGCCTGATTGACACCTAACTGCCCCCCCCCCTGCCTTTGCCGGCCCGATTGCCACTAACTGTCCTCCCCCGCCAGTCTGGTCGCCCCCAACTGCTCTCTCCTTGCTGGCCATCTTGTGGAGGCCATCTTGTGTCCACATGTGGCATCCATCTTGTGTGTTGGAGTGAGGATCAATTTGAATATTACCTCTTTATTATATAGAGTAGTCCCATTTGTTTATTTTCTCCTTAGTTTTCATTGTTCTAGGAGATGTATTGGTAAAGATATTGCTACAAAGATATGTCTAATATTTTGCTGCCTATGGATTCTTATAAGGCTTTTCTGATTTTCCATCTTACCTTTAAGTTTCTTAGCTATTTCAAGTTTATTTTTATGTATAGTATAAGTTAATAGTCTAGTTTCACTTTTTGCATGTGTCTGTCCAATTCTCCCCACACCATTTATTAAAGAGACTGTTTTGACTCCGTTGTATGCTTTGCCTCCTTTGTCAAATATTGAGCAAAATGGCTTGGGTTCTGGGTTCTCTGTTCTGTTCCAAGGTCTACATGTCTGTTCTTGTGCCAATACCAGGAAGTTTTGAGAACAGCGGCTTTCTAATATAGCTTCATATCTGGTATTGTGATCCCTCCAACTTTGTTCTTTTTTTTTCTTTCTTTCTTTCTTTTTCAGGATTGCTGCAGCTATTCAGGGTCTTTTTTTATTCCATATAAATTATTTTTGGATATTTCTAGGTTTGTGAAATATGCCATTCATACTTTAATGGGGATTGCATTGAATTTTAGGTTACTTTATTTAATTTATTTTTTTAAAGAGTTTAGTACTTTCTTTTTTTTTCTTTTTTTAAAATATTTTTTTTATTGATTTTTTACAGAGAGGAAGAGTGAGGGATAGAGAGTTAGAAACATTGATGTGAGAGAATCATCGATCAGCTGCCTCTTGCACACCCCCTACAGAGGATGTGCCTGCAACCAAGGTACATGCCCTAGACCGGAATTGAACCTGAGACCTTTCAGTCCGCAGACCGACGCTCTATCCACTGAGCCAAACTGGTTTCGGGGAATTGTAGGTTCCTTTAGGTAGAATGGACATTTTAATGATGTTGGTTATACCAATTCATGAACTCAGTATATTCTTCCACTTGTTTATATCTTCTTTTGTCTTTTTTTCAATATCCTGTGGTTTTTGAGTACAGGTCTTTTACCTCCATAGTTAAGTTTATTCCTAAGTATCTCAAATTTTTTGTTACAATGGTAAATGGACTTTTTTTTTTTTTTTTTTTTTAGTTTCTCTGTGCGTTCATTGTTGATATATAAAAGGCCATAGATTTTTCTGGGAATTAACTTTGTATCCTGCCGAATTCTTTTACTAAATCTAGTAGTTTTTAGATGGAGTCTTTAGGATTCCATATGTATAATATCAAGTCACCTGTGAATAATGATAATTTTACTTCTTCTTTTCCAATTTGGGTACCTTTTATTTCTTCTTCTTGATTGATCATTATGGCTAGCACTTCCAATGCTATGTCAAATAGGAGTGGTGAAAGTGGGCATCCCTGTCTTGTTCCTGTTCTTAGGGGAAATGGTTTTAGTATTTGCCCATTGAGTATGATGTTAGCTTTAGGTTTGTCATAGATTTGTTATTTATCTCGAGGTAATTTACCTTTATTTCCACTTTGCTGAGAGTTTGTATCAAAAAAGAGTGTTGGGTTTTGTCAAATGATTTTTCTGCATTAATTGATATGATCATGTGTTTTTTTGTCTTTCAACTTGTGATGTATCACCTTTACTGATTTGTGGATATTGTACCAGCTTTGCATCCCTGAAATAAATCCCACTTGATCATGGTGTATGATCTTTTTAATATATTGCTGGGTGTGATTTGCTAGTATTTGGTTGAATATTTTAGCATTTATGTTCTTAAGATATTTGCCTATAATTCTCATTCTTGGTAGTGTCTTTATCTGGTTTTGGGATTAGAGTAATGCTGGCTTCATAGAAAGAGCTTGGAAGTGTTCCTTCCTCTTGAATTTTTTGGAATAGTCTGAGAACTGGTGTTCTTCTTGGAATGTTTGGTAAAACTCCCTCGTAAAGCCATCCAGACCAGGGCTTTTGTTTCCTGGAAGTTTTTATTACTGCTTCGATTTGATCAGTAGTTGTTGGCCTATTTAGGTTTTCTGATTCATCTTGATTGAGTTTTGGAAGAGTATATTTTTTTCTATGAATATATCCATTTCATCTAAGTTGTCCAGTTTGTTGGAGTAGAGTTGTACGTAGTGTTTTGTTGTTGTTGTTGTTGTTTTTTGTTTGTTTTTTGTTTTTTGTTTTTTTTTACAATCCTTTGTATTTCTGTGGGGGCAGTTGTTACTTCACCTCTTTCATTACTGATTTTGTTTATTTGGGTCCTCCCTCTTTGTTTCTTGGTGAGCCTGGCTAGAGGTTTATCAATCTTGTTTATCCTTTCAAAGAACCAGCTCTTGGTTTTATTGATTATTTGTTTCCAGAATGTTTTTTTATTTATTCTTTGATCTCTTTGATAATTCATTCATTGTTTGATAGCACGCTATTTAGCCTCTATGTGTTTTTTTATTGTTTTTATTGTATTTGATTTCTAATGTGATCTGAGAAGATGCTTGATATAATTTCAATCTTGAATTTCTAGAGACTGTGCTTGTGCCCTAATATGTAGTCTACATTTGAAACTGTCCCATGTGCTCTTGAGAAGAATATATATGTAGCATTGTAGTGAAATGTTCTGAAGATGTCAATTAAATCTGTCTGATCTAGTGAGTCATTTAGAATTGCTGTTTCTTTGCTGAATTTTTGTCGAGAGGATTTACCAGTGATATCAATGGCAAATTAAAAGTTCCCTACTATGATTATATTGCTGTCAATCTCTCCCTTGATAACTTCCAGAAGGTTTTTTGTTTGTTTTTTTGTTTTTTTGTTTTGTTTTTTTATGTATTTGGGTGCTCCTGTACTAGGTGCATATATGTTTACCAAGGATATATCTTCTTGTTGAACCTATCCCTTTGGTATTATGAAGTGGCCTTTCTTAACTCTTGTTAAGGCCTTCACTTCAAGATCGATTTTGTCACATATAAGTATTGCTACCACAGCTTTTGTTTTTCATTTCCATTTGCCTGAAAAATCTTTTTTTTAAATTTTTATTTGTTTTATTTTGTTGTTAAAATATTACATACGTATGTCTCCCTTCTTTTTTTTTTTTTTTTTTTTTTTTCCCTTAAACCTTTTTTTCATCCCTTCACGTTCAGTCTGTGTGAGTTCTTTGTTCTGAGGTGGGTCTCTTAAAGACAGCATATATATATGGGTCATGTTTACTCATCCACTCAGCTTCTCTATGTCTTTTGATTGGTGCATTTAATCCATTTACATTTAAGGTTTCAATTTTGAATGATAGCCTTGCTAGATAGAGCATTTGCATTTCTGGATTCAGTCTCTTGTGTTTCATCACTTTTTATACTTTATTCCATTCGCTTCTGGCCTAATGCATTTCTATTGAAGAATCAGTTAATAGTCTAATGTGAGTTCCCTTGTACAGAACTTTCTGTCTCTCTCTGGCAGTCTTTAAGATTCTTACTTTGTCATTGATGTTTAACAATTCATGATGTGTCTTGGTGTCAGTCTTTTTGGGTTCATCTTGTTTGGGTCCCTGTGTGCTGCTTGGACTTGAGTGACTTTTTCCCCTAGTCAGGGAACTTTACTGTCATTATTTCTTCAAACAGGTTTTCTATTCCTTGTTCAGCTTCCTCTCTTTTAGGCAGCCCTATTATGTGGTTGTTGTTTCATTTTGTATTGTCCCAAAGCTCCCTTAGACTCTCCTCTTGGTTTTTATGTTGTTGTTTTTTTCCAGTCGCTGCTCTGCTTGGGTGTTTTGTTGTTGTTGTTATTTTTTACCTTGTCTTCTAACTCACTGATTTGATCCCCAGCTTCTTATAGTCTGCTACTGAAACCTTCCACTGTGTTCTTTACTTCAGCTTTGCCATTCTTGATTTCCGCTTGATTTTACAAATGTTGGTGAATTTCTCATCCAGACTTTTGAGCATCCTTATATCCATCACTATGAATTTTTTCTTTGACAAATTGCTTGCCTCAATTTCATTTATTTCCTTTTCTGGTGATTCTTTTCTTTTATATGGGGGTTGTTTCTTTGTCTCCCTATTTTTGTTGTTCTTTTGTGATTGTTCTATAAGATCAAACTGCTATGCCACCCAGATTTTTTTAATGTGTCTTCTGTAGTAGATGTTTTGTGGGACCCAATGATGCAGTCTCTCAGGTATTCTGAGATGGGTATTCTAGGGATGCCCCCTGCTTGAAATATTTGGGTTCACTTGATGTATTTGGGTCTTAAATGCATTGTCCTGTTCGTGGGTAGAGTCTCCCCTCAGGGTTCTGGTTATATGACTCGCTCTCTCCCAGGTTGTATCAACTATTGTGGAGGTGCTGACTGAACAGCACAAAATACAACACAAGACAGACACGAAAGGAACAGAGCACAAATGTACACAAAATATCTATATTGCCAATAAAAGTGACCACCAGAGAAAAGAGAATTATTAGAGAGAAAAAAGGGTATCAAGACAAGTAAAGAGAAAAAATAAATATATATAATTTATTAGTTTCACTTTCTAAATTTAAGCCTATCTGCTCTCTCCTCCATTCTCCTTTTCGAAAATAAATAAAAATTTTTAATTTTTCCATTTTCCACAAAACAAATAAATCAAAAAGTGCAAACAAAAAACAACCAGAAAAGTGGGGGAAGGGGGCAGAAACTGTAGAGGAAGATCTAAAATACAGAAAATAGGGTTAAGGAATTGGATGAATAGGGGAAGGACTACGTTTTAGTATAGGTCAAAAGAGAATGAGTGGATAAGGGGGGGAAATGGAAAAGTTAAAATTTTTTTAATTATTTATTTTTGAAAAGGAAAATAGAGGAGAGAGCAGATTGGCTTAAATTTAAGAAGTGAAACTAATTAACATATAGGGAAAAGAAAAGAGTAAGACAGGAGAGAAAAATAAATGACTAGTGAAAAAAGAAAAGAGACAGGGGTATGGAGTAGGAGCAGGGAGGAGGAAATTATGACTGTGCTAGTAGAGACTACAATAATAATAACATCAACAAAGCAAATAAGATCAATTTTTAGCAAGGGGTGAAAAACTAAAGTGGTTTTTCATGTATGAGAAAGAAACATCGATCAGCTGCCTCCTGCACACCCCCCACTGGGGATGTGCCCGCAACCAAGGTACATGTGGAGAGAAGAAAAATAGGATGAAAAGGGGAGAGGGAGGAAGAAAAAAGTGAAAAAAAAGAAAAATTATTAGATAAAAATAGAATAAAGAAAAATAATACTAAACAAATTTTTAAAATAAAATGTAAAAAGTGAAATGTTCACTTCAGCCGAGTTTTAATGCCCCATGGGGGCTGCTTTAGGACCCCACTCTTCTGTTCTGTCTGCCAATTCTGGACTTCCTGAAAGGTAGGTAGGTGTTGACCACTGTCAGGCACTGTCTTTGATGTTATCACAGTGTTGAAGCTCTAAGCCATTCACATTACTCTGCTTGTTTCTCTTTCCTCAGGCCTTGGCTGCAAGCAAGCAAGAGCAATCTGCCCACTTTGCCTATCTGCCAGCTGTCAATTTTATTTTTTATTTATTTATTTTTTTTTTACAGAGAGGAAGAGAGAGGGATAGAGAGTTAGAAACATAGATGATAAAGAAACATCGATCAGCTGCCTCCTGCACACCCCTCACTGGAGATGTGCCCGCAACCAAGGTACATGCCCCTCACCGGAATCGAACCCGGGATCTTTCAGTCCTCAGGCCAACGCTCTATCCACTGAGCCAAACCGGTTTCGGCCAGCTGTCATTTTTAATCACTCAAGTATCTCCCTGCCCTGCTTCCCTCCACAGCCTCTCCTCAGGCTCCACAAGTTTATGTCTCTACCTGCCCCCCGGCCTAGGTGAGTGTTTGCAGTTGAAAGGTCCTATGAACTGGATTTAGCTAATAAAAGCACAGACAAAACAACCACAAAACTGTGCGTTTCTCTCCCCAGTACCACGTTGCTCAGGACACTTTTAAGGCCGCCAGGCCGCCTTTCTGGATGCAATTTTTGCAGCTGTGGTCTTAGACCTAGATTCCCTGGCTGCTAGCAGCCTTGTGGCTTTTCTGTCCACAGTCAGATGCTGTGCCTGCCCGCAAGGGACTCAGCTTTGGTGCAGTGCAGCTTCCTTTTCACCCTCTCGGCCTGATGGTTGTGTGTCCTTCTCCAGTCTAGATTCCTGTTCCTACAATTCTTCAGGAATCTTCTGCCCTTCCATGTTGTGAATTATCTCCTCAGCTGTGTCTAATTTGTTCATTCCGGTGGCTGTCCTCCAATTTAGTTGCTTTTCCAGTCTTGCCCGTGGACGAGGTACATGACATGTCTGCCTATTCAGCTGCCACTTTCCTCTTTCCTGTACCACAGCTCTTTTATTTGTTCCTTCTACTGATGGGCACTTAGGCTGCTTCCAGATCTTCACTATTGTAAATTGCACTGCTGAGAATATAGAGGTGCATATATTCTTTCATATTGGTGTTTTGAGTTTCTTAAGATATATTCCCAGAAGTGAGATCACTGGGTCAAATGGGAATTCCACTTTTAATACTTTGAGGAAATTCCATGCTGTTTCCCACAGTTAGCTGTACCAGTTCATAGAGTTCCCTTTTCTCCACATCCTTGCCATCACTTGTCGTTTGTTGATGATAGTCATTCTGACCGGTGTCAGGTGATATCTCATTGTTGTCTTAATATCCATCTCTCTGATGATCAGTGACTTTGAGCATTTTTCATATGTCACTTGGCCTTTTGTATATCCACTTTGGAGAAGTATCTATTTAGGTCCTTTGCCCATTTTTAAATTGGATTGTCCTCCTTTTGTTAAGTCGTGGGAGTTCCCTATATATTTTGGAAATTAACCCCTTATCAGATGTGTCACTGCAAGTACGTTCTTCCATGCAGTGAGCTCCCTTTTGTTTTTTGGATGTTATCTTTTGCTTTGCTGAAGCTTTTTATTTTGATGTAGTTTCAAATTTGTTTATTTTCTCCTTAGTTTCCTTTACCCTAGGAAAGGTATCTGTAAACATATTGCTATAAGATATGTCTGAGACTTTTCTGCCTATGGTTTCATCTAAGATTTTTATGATTTCCTGACTTATATTTAAGTCTTTTATCCATTTTTTTATTATTGGGTATGATAGAAGTTGATGGTCTGGTTTCATTTTTTCTGCATGTACCGGTCCAATTTTCTCAGCCCCGTTTATTGAGGAGACTGTCTTTACTCCATTGTATGGTCTTGCCTCCTTTGTCAAATATTAATTGAGCATAAGGGCTTAGATTGATTTCTCAGTTAGTTGTTCTGTTCCATTGATCTATATGCCTGTTCTTGAGCTTTGTAGAATAGTTTGATATCTGGTATTGTGATCCCTCCCTATTTCATTCTTTTTCAAGATTTCTGCAGCTATTCAGGGTCTCTTACAATTCCATATAAATTTTTGAGTATTTGTTCAAACTCTGTAAAGTATGCAGTTAGAATTTAAAAGGGATTACATTGAATCTGTACATTGCTTTGGGTAGTATAAACATTTTAATGATGTTAATTATTCCAATCCATGAACATGTTATACACTGCCATTTCTTTGTATCTTCCTCTATTTCTTTTTCCAGTGTCCCATAGTTTTCCAAGTACAAGTATTTTATCTCTTTGGTAAAGTTTATTCCTAGGTATTTTATTTTGTTGTTGCAATGGCAAGTGGTATTGCTTTTTTAGTTTCTCTTTCTGAGAGCTCATTGTTAATATATAAAAATGTCATGGATTTCTGGGTGTTAATTTTGTATCTGCTATGTTGCCAAATTCATTTATTAAATCCAGTAGGTGTTTTTTTTAATTTAATAAATCTTTATTATTCATATTATTACAATTGTTTCTCCTTTTTTCTCCCCTCCACCTGGTTATCACACCACCCTCTGTCCTCACCTCCCCCCCCCCCCCACTGTCCTCATTCATAGGTATACGATTTCTGTCCAGTTTCTTTTTGCACCCCCACACCCCTGTCCCCCCGAGAATTATCAGTCCACTCCCTTTCTATGCCCTTGATTCTATTATATTAACCAGATTATTCTGTTCATCAGATTTTTAATTCATTTGCTTTTTAGATGTACTTGCCATTAGATATGTATGTGTTCATAATTTTTATCTTTAATTTTTTCTTCCTCTTTTTAAAGAATACCTTTCAACATTTCATGTAATACTGCTTTGGTGTTGATGAGCTCCTTTAACTTTTTTTTATTTTTTATTTTTTATTATTATCTGTGAAGCTCTTTATCTAATCTTCCATTCTGAATGATAGCTTTGCTAGGTAGAGTAGTCTTGGTTGTAGGTTCTTGCTATTCATCACTTTGAATATTTCTTGCCACTTCTTTCTGGCCTGCATAGTTTCTGTTGAGAAATCAGGTGACAATCATATGGGTAATTAACTGTTTTTCTCTTACTGCTTTTAAGATTCTCTCTTTGTCTTTTGCTCTTGGCATTTAAATTATGATGTGTCTTGGTGTGGTCCTCTTTGGATTCCTTTTGTTTTGGGTTCTGTGTGCTTCCTGGACTTGTAAGTCTATTTCATTCACTAGGTGGGGGAAGTTTTCAGTCATTATTTCTTCTAATAGGTTTTCAATATCTTGTTCTCTTTCTTCTTTTGGCATCCCCATAATCCAGATGTTGATATGTTTGAAGTTGTCCCAGAAGCTTCTTACACTATCTTCAGATTTTTTCATTCTTTTTTCTTTTTGCTTTTCTGGTTGAGTGTTTTTTGCTGCTTTGTATTTCAAATATTTTACTTGATTCTTGTGATCCTCTAGTCTGCTGTTAGATCTCTGCATATTATTTTTTATTTCAGTCAGTGTATGCTTAATTTACAATTAGACCTTTTTTATCTTGAGGGTCTCAAGATAAATTTATCAGTCTTTTCTAGGAAATTTTTGAAAAACCTTATAACTGTGGTTTTGAATTCTATATCCAGTCATTTGTTTTCCTCCATTTCTTTCGTTTGTGATCTTTTTTTTTGTCCCCACATTTTCGCTGCTTCCCTGAGTTGATAGAGTGGCTTGTGTGCTAGTTGTCCTATATGGCCCAGTGGCTCTGCCTTCCCAGTTCCCTGAGGTGTACACTCTTGATGCACCTCCTTTGTGAGCTGTGTGCACAGTCTTGTAGTTAAGCCTTGATTGTTGTTGGTATTACTGGGAGGAGTTGACCTCCAGGCCAATTGGCTGAGTATCAGCTGTGTCTACGTGGGGAGAACTTCTGTGCTGGAGACAGCCTTATAGGACCAAACTTGCAAAATCGCAAAAGTCTCTGTGCTCAGCTTGAATGGGGCGGAGTGTAAGAGATGAGCAGACAGTCTTGGCTTCCCATCATTCCTGCACTATGAGGCTTCTGGGCCTTAATGCCCCTCTGTAATCATTGCAAGCACCTCTAAGAGAAAGCCACCCTCGAGTTTCACCTACTGCCAGACAGTCCAGTTTTCCCCCAATGAATCTGGATTCCCAGATTCTTGCCCAGAACTGGAGTTCAGCACAGTGGGAAGCTTCCAGTTCCCTCCAGCTAGAGAAAACCTGTGGCACACTCAGCAGTCAGTCCTCTCTGCGCGCACTTGCGCACGTGCCTCCAGACCTCTCACTTTTGAGGCTCCCCTGAGTTTCTGCCTCACAGTCCAGATTCCCCCTGTTAGACTGTGGGTCCCCAGGGGTTCACCCAGAACTAGGGTTCAGTGCAGTTGGAACTGGGGTTCAGTGTAGTCAGGAGCTTCCGACTCCCTCCCGCTAGGGAAAGCCAGTCACAACCTCTGCAGTCAGTCTTCTCGCAAGTGCGCGCCTCCAGACCCCTGCTTGCTATAGCTCCCTCGATTCTCCCTGTACCTTCCATTCTACCTGATAGTGCAGACTCCCCCCGTATGAGCCTGTGTCCATTGAGTTTTGCCTGAAACTGGGGTTCAGTGCAGTTAGGAGCTTCCTTTTCCCTTCTGCCAGAGAAAGCCAGCCAGGCACTCAGCCACCCTTCCTCTCTGCACGCATGTCTCTGTAATGCAGCCCTTTGCAGCTCTTCTGATTCTCTGTGAGTTTTTCTCTTTCCTTCTAGTTGTAGAATTTCCACTCAGCCAGCTTTCCTGTGGTTCTGGATGATGTGCCTTCTGTCTTTTAGTTGTATTTTTGAAATATTTGTGCAAGGCAGTAGTTATCAATCTATTCAAGTTTTCTGACTCTTTCTTATTGAGTTTTGGAGATTATATTTTCTAGGAGTATGTCCATTTCATCCAGGTTGTCCAGTTTACTGGAATATGGTTGTTAGTAGTATTTATTTATTTATTCTTTTACTTTGTACTTATTTGGAGTCAGTTGTTACTTCACCACATTCATTTATGATTTTGTTTACTTGGATTCTCTCTATTTATTGATGGGTTTGGCTACAGGTTCATCCATCATACTTAACCTTTCAAAGAACCAGCTCTTGGTTTTATTAAAATTTTATATTGTTTTTACTCTTTATTTCTGTCTTTATTTTAGTCTTTATAACGCCGGAAGTTCAAGCCATTTATTTCTTTTCTGGTCTTTATTATTTCCTTCCTTCTACTTACTCTGGGCTTTTCTTATTCTTTTTCTAATTCTGTACATTACAGTGTTTGGCAATTTATCAATTTTTGTTGTTGTTTTTTTTTCAAGGTAGCCTTCTCTCTCAGGACGGCTGTCATTGTGTCCCATAGATGTGGGGTTTTTGTATGTTCATTTTCATTTGTTTCCAATATTTTTTTTTAAATTTTTCTTTGGTAATCCACTCATTTTAATAACATCCTACATAGTTTCCATGTGTTTAAATGTTTTTGAGTACTTTTATTGTAGTTGATTTCTAATTTCATGCCATTGTGATCTGAAAAGATGCTTGATAGGATTTCAATCTTCTTGAACTGGTAGAGACTTAGATTGTGCCTAATATGTGGTCTATCTTTAAAAATGTCTCATGTGTACTTGAGAGGAATGTATATTCTGTAGCTTTGGGGTGAAATGTTCTGAAAATGTCAATTACATCTGTCCTAGTGTGTCATTTAGGATTGATTTTTTTTTCTAAACCTATCTAATGATGTTAGTGGGGTATTAAAGTATACTACTATGATTGTATTGCTGTTTATATCTTCCTTAAAATGCTCCAGAAGTTTATATATATATATTTGGATGCTTCTGTATTGGGTGCATATATGCTTCCCAGAGTTATATCCTCTTGTTGTATTGATCACTTTAGTATTATGAAGTGGCAATTATTATCTCTTGTTATGGTCTTCACTTTAAAGTCTATTTTTCTAGATATAAGTATTGTTACCCCACTTTTTTTTTTCATTTCCATTTCGTTGCTGTAGTCTTAGACTAGATTCCCCAGCTGCCAGCAACCTTGTGGCTTTCCCTTCCCACAGTCCACAGTCGGACGTTATGCTGTCCCCAAAGGGGCAAAAAGCAAGAAAATAGAAAAACTAAAATGGGGATAGAAGAAAAGTGAGTCCTTTGTTTGAGGTGCATCTCTTGTAGACAGGATATATTTGGGTCACATTTTTCTTATCTGTTCAGCTATCCTATATCTTGATTGGAGCTTTTAAGCCATTTACATTTAAGGTTCTTATTGATAGGTATTTATTTATTGCCATCATTTTTTTATGCCTGTGTTGTTTCTATTTCTTCTTCTAAAACTAGTCCCATTAGCGTTTCTTGCAGTGCTGGTTTAGTGGTAATAAATTCTTTTAGTTTTTTTTTTTTTTTTTTTTTTGTCTATGAAGCTCTTTATTTCACCTTTGATATTAAATGATAGCATTTCTGGATAGAGTAGTCTTGGGTCCAGTCCCTTGGTTTTCATTACCTTGTGTACTTCACGCTATTCCCTTCTGGCCTGAAATGTTTCTATTGAGAAGTCAGCTGACAGTAAAATGGGAGCGCCTTTGTAGGTGACTTTCTATCTCTCTCTTGCAGCCTTATGATTCTTTACCTTTAATTTTTGCCATTTTAATTAATATGTGCTTAGTGTGGATCTTTTGGGGTTCATCTCGATTAGGGCTCTCTCTGCTTCCTTAACTTGAGTGACTTTTTTCTTCACCAAGTTTGGGAAGTTTTCTGCCATTATTTCTTCAAACAGGTTCTCTATTCCTTTATTATATTCTGCTCCTTTTGGTACCCTTATAATGCCAATATTGTTACATTTCATTTTGTCCCAAAGCCTACTTAGACTCTCTTTTTATTTTTCATTTACTGCTCTGAATTTATTTTTTTCCTACCTTATCTTCTAATTAACTGATTCAGTCCTCAGCTTATTTTAGTTGCTACTTCATAACTAATTTTGCTGCCGTTATGAATCATAATGTAAATGTCTGTGTTTTCCAATTGTCTTGGGCAACCCTGCTAGTGGTTCTCAACCCACAGGAAGGAAGGGGGGGACAAGAACATGTAGATGAAATACAGAAAATAAAAATAAAGGATTGAAGGAATAGGGGAAGGAAATGGTTTAAAATAAAGGATGGAAAAAATAAATGAAAAGATAATAAAAGATTGAAAGGGAAAATAATAAATTGAAAGGGAGAAAGCAGATAGACCTAAAATTAGAATAAGAAAAAAAGATGAGCAAACAGGATAAAAAGAAAAGAGACACAGAGAAAACAATGAATAGTGAAAAAAGAAATAAGAAAATAATTGAGCAGGAAAATTAGATATATAAATGAAACAACAGAGATTAGAATAACAAATCAATAAAGAAGATAAACGTTAAAAGGTAAAAAAGAAAGAGGAAAATGGAAAAAGAGAAGAAAAGTGGGGGGAAATAAAGGGAGAGGGAAGAAAAAGTAAAAATAGCCTTTGTTTCAGCCAAGCTTAGGGCCCCATGAGAGCTCACTTTGGATCCCTCCTGTCTGCCAATTCTGGGCTTCCTGTTAGGTCCGCAGCTGCTAACCACTGTCAGGCACTGTCCTTCGGCTTTCAGCAACCTGCTTGAAGGTCCAGGTGATCCACACTCCACCATTTGTGTCTGTCTCCACAGGCCTTGGCTGCCAGGAGGAGGAGCCAATCTCCCAATAAAGCATTTTTAACTAAGTTATGTACATTGTTTGGTTTGTTGGTTTTTTGTGTTTTTTAAGCTATAATGCTACTGCACACTTAATTGACTACAGTTTGGTATAAACAGAACTTCTATATATAATCAAAAACCAAAAAATTCATGTGACTTGTTTAATTTGGTATTTACTTTATTGTGATGGTCTGGAAGCGACCCCACAATATCTCCAAGGTTCTTCTGTATAATTCTTTTTTTTAATCATGGTTGGATTTAATTTGCTAATAATTTTTTTATCATTTTTCATATGTCTTCAAGAGATATTGGGCTACAGTTTTACAATTTTGCACTTTGTCTGCTTTGGTATAGGGTAGTATCGGCCTCAAATACTAAATTAAGAAATGCTTCCTCTCTTTTCCATTTCTGTGAGAGATAGTATAAAATTGGTATTAAACCTTCCTCAAAGGTTTAGTAAAATACTCCCTCAAATCCTGGCAAAGAACATTCTATTTTCTACTTCTAGATGTTTCACTATTTTATATACTACACATAAGTGGAATCATGAGGCATATGTTTGTCCTATAATTTCCACTTGAATTTTTGGTATAACTTTTACTTTTTGATAATATCTTGTACATTCACTTCAAGAAAACTTGTAGTTGCTTATAGCATTGTAATAATAGCTGCTTTAGCACCCCTGTCAGATGATTCCAATGCTGTACTCTCTCACTGCTGGTGCCAGTTGATCATCTTTCCTCACTGAGGTTGTGATTTCCTGGTTCTTGTTATGCTGGTTAATCTTCCATTGTATTCTAAACTTTAACTGTTAAGAGATTCTTGTTCCTATTTAAAACCTTAGTTTTAGCAGGAAGCCTCCCTGTTTTTAAGATTAGCACACAGATGCTGGCCTGTTTTTCTTATTCCAACAACAATTTAACTTTCAAAGCCCTTGGGATGCTAGGTAAATCTGCTCAGTCTGTTTGGTAGCATCATTGCTTGCACTTTCCCTTGCTATTTTTGCATTATAAGCTTCTCCAAAACAGGCTGCTTTATCTCAGGATAATGAAATGGATGCTCTAGGGTAGGGGTGTCGAACTCAATCAGAGAAGGGGCCAAAATCTAAAATCCAGCCTAAATCGCGGGCCGAATGGTTTACTGAACAGTCATAAACTGACAATGTCATAAACTGACAGCGGAGTGCTGTGATGACAGCGCGGTGCGGGCCACATTGCAAGGCCTGGCGGGCTGGATTTGGCCCGCGGGCCTTGTGTTTGACACATGTGCTCTAGGGCAAAAGGGAGGAAAAACTTCACAAGCTTAGCCACTAAGGTGTCAGGGTTCCTCTTCCCTGTGCCTCTTGGCCACCAGATGTCTGTCAGGGGACAGGAGCCCCTTCCTGGGCTGGGCACTTTACAAGGAATGTCATTTCTGGTACTGCCTGGCTACCAGTTGTCTTGGATCTAGGTGGGGAGTCTCAGGTCTATGGGGATAAAGAGCACTTCTCAGAACAGGTATTTCTGTGGCAGAATCCCCCTGGCTGGTGCCACCTAACTGCTTGTTGTCTCAGAGTGAAGACAGTGTCAATCCTGTGAAAAAACAGTCCTCTTTATCACTGTCTGTAGGGGGCCTAATCCGGATGTCCCACCCACTGGTGCTATGGGGCTTACCTGGTGTTAGCAGCAGGACTCATACCCCATCCAGGGGAAGAAAATGTGCCTGGCCTACTTTGGGAACCAAGAAACACCAGGCCACTCCCTTTGGGAGGGGGAGGATGTAAGAATCACTGGTCCCTATGTTGCTCTTCTAGTCACAAGGTCCACTGTGCACAGATGGAGCTTAATTCCCACCCTTGGAGTATGGGCTAGACTTACCAAACTACTTGTACCAAGTGATCAAGGTTAACATCACTAGGAGTAAGTCCTGTTGGCATCATGTACCTCTGGATGAGATGCAGTCAGGACATTTTACTTCTGTGTTATTCTTCCAAAGAGTTCATAATTCACATCTAATAGAACATCACACAATTGCAACTTGAGGGGCATTCAATAAAATACCCGACCTGCTCTCTTCAAGTATCCAGGTTATGAAAGACAAAGAAAGACTGAGGAACTTTCACAGATGGGAGAAGACTAAAAACATATAGTGACTAAATGCAATGGGGAGTCCTGCGTTGGATTCTAGATTAGAAAAGAGACAATGGTGGAAAATTCTAAGACAGTGTGCAGTTTCTAGTGGTGTTGTCACAAGGTTAATCTCTTCACTTCAACAAATATAATTATGTAAGATGTTAATTTTAGGAGAAAAAAGTGGTTACCATTTGCTGTTGGCACTGTACAATAAGCAACAGACTTCATTTATTTATATACTAGTCGCCCAGTGCATGAAATTCATGCACAGGAAGAGGGGTCCCCTCAGCCCAGCCTGCATCCTCTCCAATCCAGGACCCCTTGGGGGATGTCCCACTGCCGGTTTAGGCCCAATCCCTCTCACAATCCAGGACCACTGGCTCCTAACTACTCACCTGCCTGCCTGCCTGATTACCCTTAACCACCTCTGCCTGCCAGCCTGATCGCCCCTAAGTGCTCCCCTTCCATCCTGGTTGCCCCTTACTGCCTCCCTCTGCTGGCCTGGTCACCTTCAATTGCCCTCCCTGCTGACCTGGTCAGCCCACAAAGCCTGCTGTTCAGTTGTTTGGTCATCCTTCCCTAACCTCCCTGCTGACCTGGTTGCCCCATGCAGCCTGCTGTTTGGTTGTTTAATTGTCCTGAGAGGGCAGGGTGGGGCAAGGCTAACTCCTGACTCCATTTTGTACTGTGGGGCAGGGGGGAGCTATCCTCCATTTTGTGTAACTGGACCCTAGCCCTCACCCAACCAATCAGGGTCAGCCAATGCAGTGACATCACCACCCCTATAAAACCCCTTGACCTGCAGAACTTTGGTCTCTCTTCCGCCAGGCTGTCCGAGTGAGTGGGATAGAGTCATTGCTAGCGTGGAATTCAGGCTTTCTGCAGTTGCATCGGACTCAGCTCCCTGGTGGTCCATGGGGATCACAAAATCTGGATGTAACAGTCCATCACTAACCCCTTTGCCGGCCTGGTCTCCCCACACAGCCTGCTGTTTGGTTGTCTGTCTGGTCGTTTATGTCATGACGACCCTGGCTTTTTGTATATTAGGATGTTATAGACCCATTAGTTTCTTTTTCCCCCAATGGATTATGGCTCAGTGAACTCAATTAGTTTGTGCTTGACTTGTCCCAGATTCCAGCCACTGGGTTGGAATCTTCAAACTGGGTCCTGTGTTTTAGTATCATGCTTTATCCTAGTTTTTGTTTTGGGGTGTATTTTTTTTACACTTCCTGCCCCCTTGGCATTACCAGAAGATTGGGATCATCTCTTACCTACCCTGCCCGCCATTAATCCAAGAAACCTGTGTTTTTACTAATGGAAAATGGTGTCAGGACTAAAATCTGGATGCTAGATGTGCTTGCTGCTTCAGGATTGTCCTTGCTTCTTAGTCTTTTCAGCAGGCAGACATAGAAAATAAATACAAGTGTATATATACATATGCACAAATATGTATTAGCACATAAACACATACAGACACACATGTGCAAATGTCTAAGAATCTTAAATTTACGCTAGTACATCCTCACATGGTTCTTCCTTGCTTGGTCCCATTCTCCATTTGAATGGCTTTCCTTCCACAGTGAGAACTCTAGCTCTCAACCACATCAGCACTTGTTCAGTCCTATAATGCAGGGGTGAGGAATGTCTGGCCTTTGGGACTATGGGGCCCGTGAAATCATTTAGTCTATCCTGCCAAGGCATTAGGAATGAATTAAATGTTTGACCAGAGATAGCAGGCTAATTTTTAACTTGATAATATTGTGTGACCCGTGAATGATGTTATAAATATCAAAATGGCCCTTGGCAGAAAAAGGTTCCCCACCAAAATAGTTTCAGAATTGTTTCACCATATAGCTACAGGAAGCAAACCCATTAAAGAGTTTAGGATTTGTTTATAATTCTAACACACACATGTAAAATTAAACTCTGCCCAAGACTGAGGATAATACTGTAAAATACTATGTTCATTATTTTCCCTTTGTTCTTAAAAAGTTGACAAACTATATGTGCTTATGGCACTTGGCTCTTTACCCCTTCTTCATCCATCCATCCTTTTTCATTCACATGTACAAAAACTCCAACAGGGAACTTGATTTTCGGCATTGTTTTTCTTTTAAAAATAATCATTGGTCTTAGTTTGGCACCATCAGCTGTACCTGCTAGTACCACCGTAAAACTGGGCTTCTCATCTCCTGTTGTTTTAATTAACACTGTTTTTGCACCTTTTGGATTAACAGTTTTATTTCCAACCATATCAAAATTCATAGGAGTTTCATCCATATTTCCGATCTGACTTAATGTATAGCCATGTTTCTTGTACTGTTGTATTACATATTGATAGAAAAGACTTACTTTGACGTCAAGATCTGCAGGTAATTTTTGTGCAATTTTGGTCTTTTGCCTCAGTACCAGATTGTGCCTTTCCAAGAACCTAGTACTCCAGGATACAGTGGCCTTAAATCCTTTACTGTTATCTGGGTTAGCTTTGGCCCACTGAAGTGCAAACATACGTATTTTGTTTCATGTCACTACATAACCATTTTGACGATGCTCAAGAACCATGTCTGCTACATGCTTTTCGAGTTCTGGCCAATAAGGGGTGCCTCTTCTTAATGCACATTTACTCCTTGGCATACTCTTTAATGCATCTTCATTTGCTTTCCAGTCTCAGACCATCTTTTCTGTTACTCCATATTGTCTTGCCGCAGCACAGTTATTGTGTTCCTTGGCAAAGTTTACAACTTTCAGTTTGAAACTGGCTTCAAATTTCCTTCTTCTTGCTGGAGCCATGATAGGTTCTTTTCTACCAGCCATTTGTTGTACACCCACTAATCTTTTAGGCCGGGGTTATACAGTACTGTAGCTTCAGCTACACACAGAATGTTCTATTACGGTACCTTTTAACTCACTCTATGTGTCCTGATACAGCAGCTTTGGCTACATAGAATGTTCCTGTGCTGCAACTGTATGTACCACAGTGAGCCAATCACAACAAGCAAAGGTTCATTGGCCATTGACTCTGGCCAATCTGAGCAGGCTTTTTACTAGAACACATTGTAGCTTCGGGTACAGACCATGTATAATTTGCATGCATAAAAAGCCTGCTTGGATTGGCTGAGATAGAGAGGTGGTCCGAGCACCCTTGCAGTGATTGGTGCGGAATCGAGTTGGAAAATTCGTTTAGCGGCATATGGAGACGTTTTTTGGGATATACTCCGCGTATAAGATGACCCCCGATTTTCAGTTTACTTTTTTTCGTTTCAAAAGTCATCTTATACACCGGAAAATACGGTAGGCTTCTCTCCCTTGTGAGTCCCTGGTGTCTTCTGAGGGCGGCCTGCCGAAAGCCCGCCCACACACAGAGCACCGGTAAGGCTTTCCCCCCCGTGTGCGTCCTCCGGGGTCTGATGAGGGTGGCATTCTGGCCAAAGCCATGCCCACAGTCAGCACAGATGTAAGGCTTCTCCCCTGAGTGTGCGACCTGGTGAATGAGGAGCAGGGCCTGCTGCCTGCAGCCATGCCGCACTGCAGGCACAAGAAGGGCCTCTCACCAGAATGGGAGCTCTGGTGTTGGGGGAGCGATGCCTTCTGGCAAAAGCCTCTCCCGCACTCAGGACAGACAGGGCCTCTCTCCCGGTGTGTCCTCTAGTGGTTAGAGAGCGAGGACTTGTACCTGAAGTGTCGCACATTCCTGCACGTGTCCGGTTTCTCCCCTGAGTGTTTCCTCTGGTGTGTGGTGAGGGAGGACTTCCGGCCAAAGCCTCGTCCACACTCCACACAACCGTGAGGCTTCTCCCCTGTGTGCATCCTCTGGAGCTCGAGGAAGGCTGACCTGGCAGAAACCTCGGCCACATTCCCGGCACACATGATGCTTCTGGAGGCGAACCAGGCCTGACTCTGCTGCGGCCTCGGGTGTATCTTCCACACAGCACTGCTCCAGATTCTGAGCAGCCTGTCCCTGTCAACATGTCTGCCCCCTCAGGATTCATCTTCTGGGCTGTTCCTTCACCTCTGTTGCCTTCTACCCTGTGTATGGCTGACCTTGAAATGGGCCAAAGAATATGCTTGCAGTCCCACTTAGCTGCAGCCTGCTGACCGCGGTGCCAGAGGCTCCGCTCTTCCCATCTTCTGCTTTTCCTCTCACGCAGCTTGGAGCTTCCAGTGGGAAGTGACTTCCTGCAGAAGAGCTTGGGGAAGTCGCAGGGGGTGGCCACACAGCACGTGTTGTCTGAGGATCTGTGGACTAGAAAAGGCCCCCGGGCAGGAGAGACTGGGCTGGAATCTGTCCTTGGTTCTGCTGGAGAGAAAATCCGTCATAACCACCACGGTACCTGTGGACGGTGAAACTCACCCAGCAGTCCTCCCTCAGGTCCCACAAAGACTTACTTTAGAGAGCTCCTTCCTCCCGCTGTGACACTGCTGCAACCAGAAAAGGCACAAGACGAGCAGCTCTAATGATCAGCCTGGCAAATAGTTTGAAGAAAGCCTGAGAGATGGCTTCAGCCCCATAAAGGGCAGCCATTAGAGTCATACATTTCCCGCAGTACAGTTATCTCACAGCCCACAGGCATTATCCCTGATAGGAACATTGTCACAAACACAGATTGGAGCAAAAGCCGGTTTACAGTTGTGAGTAGGTGAAGCACAGTTTATTCTCATTTTTGTATTGTTTTCCATATGAAATACTGTAAACAGGGATAGCTACTATGAAACCCCTTCCTAATACCTCAGGCTCCCTAGATTTGCTTTTCAACAAGTTCTTAATAAACTTAGCTATGTGTGCGTGTGTGTGTGTATACATGTGTGTATGTATGTATATGTAGCTAGATCTAAAATCTCCTGTGAAATGGCCTTGACAATCACAAGTGCTGACTGCACTGGACAGCCAGATGTGACATGAACATCCTTTCAGTCTTGCATCTATTTCTGGCCACAGGAGGTCCCACCGTGGTTGGTCTCAACAGCAAATGTGCTCCAGTGCAGTTCACTGAACTGTCCGTTTATTTTGTTAGTCCGGGCTGTCCACATTTTCACAGGCCGAGGAAGGTGTATATATCTCTGAGCAGCAGTTTCCAATTCTTTGTTGTAATTCTAGAATTCTGCAGTATCACACAATTGTCTGCTTGTCTCTGAATTGATGGGAAGAGAAAGCAGCCACTGCCTTCTTGTCTTGCTTGTACACTAATCACACAAACCCTAAAGCCAGTGCTGCACAGCACGTCGTGACGGCAGTGCCTTTCCCTGGAAAAGGAAGCACTTTGTGTGTCTTGCACACGAAAAAGCGCTACATACTAAACCTGACAAGCTCAGGGGAGGCCTGCATGGTGGCCTCACAAACTCACAAAGGATGGTCCAAAATTAAAACTTTTTAACTAAAAGCAGTTCATTACGGGTAATCATGTCCTAGGCTAGAAATCTTTCCTGATAAAGGTCAGTGTTCACCTTCACTACGTCTGTTGTTTTGGTCTATGATAACATATCTTTGGAATGTGAAATTTATTCCTTTTTCTGGACCCCTCGAAGCACAGGTGCCACTCTGTAGACATAAAACATCCCCTCATTGTTATTGAATTAAAATTGTTGACTGTTAACTGTTCTGCACCCACCTATATACAGAAGTGTGTGTCTATTATTTTACTTTTTAAAAAAATATATTTTATTGATTTTGTACAGAGAGGATGGGAGAGAGATAGAGAGTTAGAAACATTGATAGAAAGAGTCATCAATCAGCTGCCTCTGGCACACCCCCTACTGGGGATATGCCCGCAACCAAGGTACATGCCGTTGACCGGAATCAAACCCAGGACCCTTCAGTCCCCAAGCCGACTCTCTATCCATTGAGCCAAACCGGTCTTGGCTCTATTATTTTACTTTTTACCCCACCCCAGAGACTCCCCTTTATTGCTTTCTCCCACCTCCCTAATCTGTCACAAATAGATTTTATATAACACACAACGGTCTCCTCTTTTGATTGTAATGTGTAAAATAAGGTGCAAAACTGCCATTTTCTGGAGCTGAAAACAATACAAAAACTGACATTTTCTCAATCTGGTGAAACTTTGCTTCCTGGCAGTTGCCATCAGTTTGGCACCAAGAAAAGAATCACAAAAATCTTTACAGGTTTGAATGTTTCTTACAGCACATTTACTTAGAGTAGTTGGCAGGATTCAGTGAAGCTCCCCCAGGACCCCCGATGGATCCGGTCCGTTGACAGGATCCACCAAGAGCCCACTGAGCCCCGCTGGCTCCCGCCACACTGAGGGAATTGGATGAGTGGTCTCAGAGCCAGGACCTTCCCTTGCTTGTGTAGAGGGACAGACTTTATTTGAACTGTTCTTAGAAAATCCTCAAGGTGGCACTAAAACATCGGAGTTGAGAGGCGTGGCTGGCTTTGATTTGGGCTTTTCAGTTGGGACCATTCCACTACATCTGAGCCAAGGCCTTTGCTGATGAGACCCTGAACTCGGGCTGTGAAGATGAGGACATACCCAGCCTCCAGCCAGAACCTGGGGTGTTTTTAGGAATCTCAGTGGATGTGTCCGAGGACGTTCCTCACAACCTGCAGAAGCCCAATAGGAAAATTCCAAGTCAGCTGGAATTAAACAATTGACTTCTACGGGGACCCACATATAAAGGTGGTTTACCTAGTGGTTTACCTCTGAGTCCTCACAGCTATATTAAACAACTGGGGAGACAAACTGAAGCACGTGTTGAGCAAGCATGTCAAACTTGCAGCCCACAGCTAATTTTTTTGCGGCCCAGCCAATATAGCAGTATGTAAGAAACATTTTAATAAAAAATTCGTAACTTAATTTTTACAATAGCCTGTTTTAATTATTAATAACAAGCTACAGTGTTCACTAATGACTGATTACTATAATTGTGTTGCATTTGCTTCCCTTACTCGCCAGTGCACTATTTCTCTCCACTAATACTAACAGCAAATATTTTAGCAGCTGATTGCCACGTCATTAGTCTTGGACTAACTTGTTTGATGTGTGCAACAAGGAAATATTTCACTTTCGGAGAACAAGAAAAATAGATTTATTTGCATTACACATTAATGTGTGAGGTTATTCATTTTCTAGTAAATTAATGTTCAAGAAAAAATATTTTTATTAAAATGTTCTATTATTTTATGTTAACAATTACTCATTTATTTCAGCCCTTTGTATTCAACATGTCTCTATTGAAATAAACCTATGTTTCTATGAAAATTGAAGTTTTTGTTTTTTTGTGGCCTTCATAAAATTAAACCTTGTTTAGTTGGCCCGTGTTAGCCTTTGAGTTTGACATGCTTGGCCTAGAGGAGCTCATGTTATAAGCAGCACACTTCGACCCACTATATAACCTTCTAGAAAATTTGTTCAGACTGCAGATATCCAAAGGAAGCCTATAATTAAAATGGGTCTCAGTTGTGTCTCTAAGGTCCATGAATCCCAAGAATCCCAGCTCCCCATTAATACTCCCTCAGAGAACATGTATAATTCATATGGAATCTCAACTTGCAAGTCACTACAGAAATAGGAAAATTTAACTAAAAATGGTATCAGCTTGAAATGGGCAAAGTGGGGGATTTTTAAGATCTCCAAATTGATTTTTCTGCATGCTCAATTAGAAAAAGCCAGCTCTAAAATGAACGAATCGGAAGCTTATCTTGATTGGAAATTGGGAACTTTTTAGGAAAGGCTCACCTAAAATATCTTCCCTGCAGCAAGTTAATAAGAAAATGTAAGAGACTGTCTCTGAACTAAAGAAGGCTTCCAGAGCCACTAAATGCCAAGACCTCATTCCTCCCCTTCTACAGCTCCTCCACTATACCCTTTGTTCTCTGAGCTTCCTTATACAGACTTGCCCTCCACCTCCCTCTTCCTTCTCCTTCTCTCTCCCCTCTACTACCACTTCCTACTGTCCAAAGGAAAAATTATAAAAATTCAGAGAAGATAATTCAGGGACTTTAGCAGCTTGTCTCAGGTAGAGGAAAACCAGTGATTGTATGTATTCCTTGGACTAGCACAGAATTAAGAAATTTAACCAAAGATTTCCCTGACCCTCTTCAGGATCACAACAGGTTTGCAAAGCCATTAGATTTAACTGTTAGGATATATGATTATGGCTATTTTGACCTATTCAAATTAATACACTTACACTGGTTTCTGAGAACAAGGCAATAGGATGGCTGAATCAGGTTTGCTGGCATATTCCTGAGGATTTAAAAAAAAAAAAAATGGAGACAGACTGGGGAAAATGCAGGTCATTATCTTACCAGTTTACCAAGCCATACCTGAGGTTCTTGCCTGGAAAATGGAGTGAACCAAGATCCAACAATATAAAAGAAAGTCTGATGAATTAGTGCTGAATTTCTTTGACATTTTGAAAAACTTGCAAACAATTCTCAGTTGTCTCCACACAGTTTTAAGAATCATCAAAATAATCCCTTAACTTGGCATTTTTGGAAGGACTAGATAAAGAGCTTGTAACTTTGGTCAAACAACATGAAATGGCAGACAACCATCAGAACTGGCTATTCTGGCTGGTCAACTATCAACCTATTCAAAAGAAAGAAAAACATAAAATTGCCAATTTTATGAACTTAAAGCTCCAACAATTAAGGAATCGAGTCAGATCTATACAGAGGTTTCTTAGACAAGGGCATAGAGGAATCTTTTTACTATAAAAAGCCAGGTCAGCATCAGGACTGTAGGAAAGTGAAATGAGATTTACAAAGAGTAGAAGAACAGAAGCAAGCATAGGGCTGCTTTAAGGCCTATGAGAGGGTATTTGCACTGTTTACTAATACTTTAGGAGAAACTGAAATTATCATGAAAGGACAAGTTACTCAGGTCCTTGGAGATACAAGTTACTATGGTCCTATGTTATCCATTCTTAACCCTACCCAGCTAAGCTTCCCTATCAGAGTAAAGCTTCTGCGCACATGGTAGGGATGTATAACCATCCAATGACTGTTTTTAAATCAGGACCTGTCTCCTTTCAATTAGGGAATGCTATGAGCCAACATATATTTTTACTGGTCAAATCAGTGCCAATTTAGTGGGTAGAAAAAGGTTTTCTTGAAATCCATGATGCCCACATATCCTTTTCCCAGGAAGGCGAAATGTACCAGTATTCAGGACTAAATCAATCAGATACTGAAACAATTGGGGAAATTATTATTTTAAAGGAACTTCCCACAAGATAAAAGTAATGTTAAAACTGAACATTTGTTGAAGTATCTTCCAATGCACCTTTGGATCCTTTCCAGTACAGATATTGTCAAGATCAATTCAGCCACTCCTATTAAAATAACTTTTGATAATACTTTGCCTCTACCTAATATTCACCAGTATCCTTTAAGACCTGATGCACTATCTGGAAGTAAGCCCATTATACAAAACTAGAGGCCCAGTGCATGACATTCAAGCACTGGGGAGGAGGGGAGGTGTGTGTCCCTCAGCCTGGCCTGCACCCTCTAGCAGTCCAGGACCCAAGAGCCTTAGCACTGCCATGGAAGCGGGAGAGGCTCCGCCACCGCTGCTGCACTCCCTGCTGCACTCGCCAGTGTGAGCCCTGCTTCTGGCTGAGCAGCACTCTCCCTGTGGGTGTGCACTGACCACCAGGGGGCAGCTCCTACGTTGAGCCTCTGTTCCCTGGTGGTCGGTGTGCATAATAGCAACTGGTCATTCCACCATTCTGTCGATTTACATATTAGGGTTTTTATTAGATAGGATTAGTTAAAAAGGGGACTTATCATTCCATGTACAAGCCCTATAATTCTCCTATCCTAGTAAAGAAGCTAAATGGAAAGGATAGAAATTTGTACAGGATCTGAGCTATACATAAGATAGTTATTCCAAGACATCCTGTGTTCTAAATCCACATATTTTATCAACCATGGCTTGGACTGCCAATATTTTTCAGTAATAGATTTATGTAGTGACTTTTCTAGCATCCTAATAGAAAAAGACAGTGCATTCTCTCAATCCATTAAAATTCTCTACAGGTTTGAATGTTTCTTATGTTGAGAGTCTTCTGTATTAAATATGGTGACTGAGATAAAAATATTACCTTTATGGGAACAAATTCTCACCATTCATCTAATAATAATATTCATTCATTATAAATTTTGTGTTTAGCTAGTAACATGGCACATTTTAGTTAAAAGTGATTTGGAATTCCAATGTCCACTTTGGATAACCCTAAACTTTAACATGGTTTTAACCTATGGTTCTGTCTACCTGAAGCTAATGAAAAATCCAGAAGTTCCTGAATAAAAACATAAATAAAAATAACACTTAGCAAAGTAATGATTTTCAGTGAATCAAAAAAATTTCCATGATGTAGAAGAAAAATCAGCTCATAAACTCTTAAAAAATCTACAACTGCTCTTGGGCCGATTGATTATTGAGATCAATAAAAGTATATTAATTTACATGAACTCAAAGCTTTCCAACACAAAGAGAAAAACCAATGCCTGATGGCTCACTAAGGAAATGTTTCCGTCTGTAGCTGTTGGGTGCAATATAAAAACAGCTGTTAAGGGAATGGCCTTAGACCAGGGGTCCTCAAACTTTTTAAAGTGGGGGCCAGATCACGGTCCCTCAGAGAGCTGGAGGGCTGGACTATATGAACTACTAATTCCTACTGTAACACCTCGGCTGCGCTCACTGCCCAAAAAACCTGGCGGGCCAGATCAGACTCCTCTGCGGGCCGCATGTGGCCCGCGGGCCGTAGTTTGAAGACCCCTACCTTAGACACTGGCTCACAAGAGGAATGCTTGTGCTGTCACTGCTTTTAAACAATTTAAAGAATTTTAAGACTTGGTTCGTAAATGTAAAAGGTGGATGTTTTCAATTTTAATCAGAATTAGTCCTTAGAAATTGGAAATTTTTCATAATATGCCATGTCCATGATTTTAAGACAATATAAAAGAAATACTAACATATAATTAATTTTATTATCAACTTAGCTGGCCACCAATATTCAGTCAATCATTATTGTGGGTGTTTCTGTGAGGGTGTTTTTGGATGACTTGAACGTACAAATGGCAAGACTGAATATAGCCGATTGTGCTCCCTTTATGAGTGGCCTCATCCAATCAGTTGAGGCCTGAATACAGCAAAAGGTTGACCCTTTTCCAATAAAAGGGAATTCCTCTAGCCTGAGTGTCTTCACGCTGGGACATGGGGGAGGAGGGAGCTTTGGTGTCTCCTGTTTTTGCACTCAAACTGAAACACATCTTCTTGAGTGTCAAGCCTGCTGGCCTTTGGACTGAAACCACATCATCAACTCTCTCAGGTCTTCTTATTAATCCATAAAAATGAAAACCAATTCCTTATATCCTTATAATACATTTCAGTGTGTGTGTGTGTGTGTGTGTGTGCGCGCGCGCGTGTGTGCGTGCGTGTGTGCGTGCGTGCGCAAGTGCCTAGACAGTCCTTATGCCCCAGTGTACTGGGTTGACCAGTATCCAACCAAAACTCATGTCTGCCTGGAACTGCTTGCATTAAACACCTCCACCTTACCAACCAAACAGATATTGCTAGAAATTGTCAGAATATCAAAATAAAAAACAGTGCTAACACTAAATGCTGGCAAGAATGCAAAGAAAATAGATCACTAATATTGTACATTTGCTAATCTATACATATAAAAGGCTAACACAATCTGACTGACCAACCATCCAACCAGCTGGTAGGTATGACTTGCACTGACCACCAGGGGGCAGATGCTCAAAGCAGGTGCTACAGAGCAAAAGCAACGTCGCAGAGTGCCCTCTCACAATCTGGGACCCCTCAGGGGATGTCAGAGAGCTGGTTTTGGCCTAATCCTCACAGGCCAGGCCAAGGGACCCCACCAACTGGAGGAACCCTCTCACTCCACAGAGGCCCATTGAGGGACCCCACTCACTCTGCAGACGCCCTTTGAGCTGTGGTGCCATCCCAGGTGCAGCCGGCTGGGGAGGAACCATGGGAGGTTGGCCCCAGGGCATGTTTGGCCCATCTCACCCATTCTCGCCCCACCAGCCACGTTCTCATTAATTTCCTTTCAATTTGTAGGAATCCGTGCACCAGGCCACTAGTAGGAATATAAAATGGGATAGCCATTCTGGAAATGGGCATGGTACTTTTTACAGAACTGAATATGCTATTACCATGTGACCCAGCAATTGCACTGTTGGCATTTACCCCAGAAATGATAACCTTATGTCCACATAGAAACCTGTACACTGATGTTTATAACTGTAAAAAATAGATGTCCTTCAGTGGGTGAACGGTTTAACAAACTGGTGCATTCACACCATGGAACACTACTGAGCAATAAAAAGGAGGAAATGTTGATACATGCAACAATTTGGATGAATCTAAAGAGAGTTATGCTGAATTAAAAAAGGCAAACCCAAAGGTAACATATGGTATGATATCTTTTACATAACATTTTTGAAATGACAAACTTATAGAGACAGAGAACAGATTAGTGTTTGCCAGAAGAACAGGGGAGAAGAGAGGGAATTGGCTGTGGCCATAAAGGGTAGCACAAAGGATCATCTTGATGGAACTCTGTATCTTTGAATCTACTAGTATTTATATGAATATACATGGAAAATTTTTCAGAAAACCAAACACACACACACACACACACACACACACACACACACACACAGAGACACACACACACACACACACACACACACACGAGTGAAGGTAAAGCTGATGAAATCTGAATAAGGCCTGTGCATTGTATTAACAGAAATACAAGCCTGGTTTAGCAAGAAAAAAAATCGATGCAGTTCACTAAATTAAAAAACTAAAATCACTCTCATCTAACATGGTCTAGGAGAGGATTCTGTGAAGCTGATAAAGGGCAGCTATAAAACTTACATTTAGGAGGAAAGCATTCCTTATAAGACCAGGAGCAAGGAAAGGATGTCCACTCTGACCATTTAAATTCATTCACTGAATTTAAATTCATTCACTTAATGCTTTTGCTGTGCAAGGAGGCAAGAAAAAGAAGTTAAGAGAGATTCTGAAAAAAGTAAAGTATTTATTTTTACAGAGAGAGTTAGAGAGTTAGAAACATCAATAAGAGAGAAACATCGATCAGCTGCCTCCTGCACACCACCTATTGGGGATGTGCCCACCACCAAGGTACATGCCCTTGACAGGAATCAAACCTGGGACCTTTCAGTCCAGAGGCCGATGCTCTATCCACTGAGCCACACCAGTTAGGGCAAGAAAGCTATACTTATTCACAAATAACAAGATCATCTATGTAGAAAATCCTATGCACCTTGAACAGGCACTTCACAGAGAGGAAACACCAGGCTAACTGATACAGGAAAGGATGCTCATGCGCACAGGAGAGCAAACCCCGAGGCTGTGATGGGGAGCTAACACCCGGGAATAAAACGGGTCTGACAGCTCATGGGGTAGGTGAGGGTGTGGGAAGAGCTCAGCGCTGCTGCTGGAGTGTGAGGGGCACAACAGCCTCGGGCACAGTGTGGCACAGCCTCAGCAGGTTGCGGCCACTCGGCCACTAGTGCCAATGACCGCTACCACTACGGAGGCATCTGGAAAAACTCTTGCACATTTTTCCAAGGAAGTGACAAGAATATATAGCAACATTATTTAACAGCCAAAAATTAGAAGTAATTTAACTCTCTAAAAGAAAGGAATTTCAACTGCATTAAAATAAGAATGTTCATATAATGTAATTATGTAAGTTTTTTAAAAATATGAACTAAACCTACACATTATAAAGTGAGTCTCACAGAAAGTGGGTGAAACGGCATGTTCCAGTGGGATGTGACATTAAATATTGTGTGCAGAGAAGTTTACAAACATGCAGAACAACACACTATATTAGCGATTTTAAACCCTTTTCAACTCATCTCAGACAAGCTACTAAAACGCTGCAGCACCCCAAAATAATTATTTTTTCCCGATCTGACTTAAAAAAAAAAGTATACTATTGGTTCATTCACACCAGACAACTGTTTTTGTGTTGGCTGTTGTCATTCTTTCATTTGGCAATCTAAGGGGGAGAGGTCAGTGCCCTGACTAAATAGTCAGGTGTGGCATGTTTTAAAATTTCTGAGGCGCACTGGTGTGCAAGGGCAGGCGTGGCCTCAACCTGCTTAGGCTGCCGCGGTGCCTGCCTCGCCCCAGCGCCGCTGCACACTGGTGGAAATGGCCGCTCTATAGGGTTGAAGAACCCTCAAGTGGAAAATAAGGGAAAAGGTCGTCATGGAAATGCTGATGCAGGCACTGAGCTCTCAGGGACAGCATGGAGGAGCAAAATGCCACCAGGGAAGCTGCGGGGCTGTCACTGGACTTAGAAAGTCCGTCAGGCTGTAGGGAAGGCACAGTGGTGCTCACTGCATAATTCTTTATTCCCTGTTGTAATCTTAAATAATCCATCATAAAATAAAAAATAAAAAAGTTAACAGAATGTATGGCTAGAATCAATGCACAAAAGTGTTACCAGGTTACGAATAGTGACAGAACCTTATCTAGCAGGGCAGAGGGCTTAGGCTCAGAGGGAAGTTACATTGAAGATGAGGCCCAACAAGAAAAGCCCAGAACAGGGAGAGCCTCGGTGTGCTGGAGAAGGGATGCCACGTGACGGAGCGATGCTCCCGGGGGAGGAGGGCTCTGTGCCAGGGGGCCTCTCTGTGGTGAGCAGGGGGCATGGGAGGGGGGCTGGAGAAGAGCTCCCCCCAGGAGCTCACAGATGCTCCTCCTTCCTCACCCGCTGAGAGCCTCGCTGGTCTGGGTCCTTGTCCACCTGGTGCTTCCGACTCACCTGGACAGAGTTCCTGAAGGCGTGCGCTCTCTCCTCGCCAGGGCTCGTCCCCTTGCTCCAGTTGTGTGATGCATTTTGGTTTGGAAAAGGCAACTCCTACTCACCGGAAAAGAAAGCAAGGTGACCTTGGGTTAGCGGGTTAAAAGGCAATCAGAACTTAGAGTCAGCTTGGAATGCCACAACCCAGAAGGGGGTGAGGAGGCACAGAGGAGGGCCAAGGCTCTGGATGCTAGAGTGACTAGGGAAGGGGGGCGGGTACTTCTGGACCTAAGAGCAGCAACTGACTCCCCTGCGCTTCACTGAACACAAATATTCCCCCTCTGGAAGCACCATCTCTTGGGAGGAAGGGGCCTGGCAAGCCACTTCTTGGGATGAGATGAGTCAGGTACCACATCCGCACACCCAATAACTGCACTGTTTTCAAAGCTGGAGAGCCCAGACATTTTCCGGGGAAGTAGGGAAAATATTATTTTTCTCAGCCAAAAGCCTGGTGCTGCTGCCTAAATCTTGAAATGACCAAGACCTGAAAAGGGCCGTCCTTACCTAGTGACACCAAATGGCTGTAGGTCTCCAGGATGACATCCCGACACAGGGTCCTCTGGGCAGGACTTAGCAGCTCCCGCTCTCTCTGTGTGAAGGCCACAGCTACATCTCTGAAGGCGATTGCTGTCTGTAACAGAAACACATCCCTGCTCACCCAGGAGCCAGCCACACCCACTAATCAGTTCACCTACTCTAGCCAGCACTGAGGCAGCAAGAAGGCTGGTGTGGGCACTTAGATGGGACCCCTAGATCCTGCTTCTAACCTGAACCCTTTGCCACGTGTCAACTCAATAAACCCCCTGCCCACGTGGCTGGTAAGTTCTCTGTTCTGCTCCGCTGATCTCTATGTCCGTGGCACTGTCAAAAACAGTGTTGATAACTGTACCTATACAGCAGGCCTTAAAATCAGCTGGTGTGATTCCTCCAACTTCATCGTTCATTTTAAAGGTATTTAGCTATTCTAGGGCAGTGGTCGGCAAACTGCAGCTTGCAAGCCACATGCCCTAGACTCTTGATTCTAATAATTACAGGCTATTCTTGTTCCTTGTGATTAAGCCCCTATCCCAATGATTGGCAAACTCATTAATCAACAGAGCAGCAAACCGCATATGGCTCTCGAGCTGCAGTTTGCTGATCACTGTTCTAGGGCATGTGCTTTTCCGAATAAATTTTAGAATAATCCCATCTATAGCAACAACAACAAAAAAAGTCACTGGAATTTTGACGAGATTTGCATTAAACCTGTGTATCAATTGGGGGAGAAATGACATCTTTATTATGTTGACTCTTCAAGTCCATGAACTCATGTTCTTCTGATTTCTTTCATCAATGTTTGAGGTTTTCAGCACACGAGTCCTAAATGTGTTTTAAGAATTTCTTCTTTTTTAAATTATATTTTTTGTTTCATGTGGCCATATGTTCATTGTTATGATACAAAAGTACAACCGTTTGTATGTTTATCTTGAATCCTGCAACCTGGCTGAACTCACTTGATAGGTCTGAGTATTTTTTCTCCAAGGCCCGTTGAGATTTTCTACATAGACAATTATGGCATCTGCTTATAGGGACAGGTTTATTTCTTCTCTTAGAAACGTCTGATTCCATTTCCTCTTCTTGCCTTCATTGTAGCATTTACAGCACATTACTGAATAAGAGTGGTAAGAGCAGACATTCTTGTCTTGTTCTTGATATAAGGAGCGAAACTTTATATCTTCAGCTTTAGGAATACTGAGATAACACATTACTCACTAGAATACCAAAGAAACAGAAAATAGAAAAATTGGAACCTTTGGGCATTGTTAGTGACAAAAGTAAAATTGTGTTTTCTATGGAAAAGAATTGGGCATTTCCTCAAAAACTTAAACGTACAGTTTACTATAGGGTCCAGCAAAGAACTGAAAGCAGGGACTCAAACAGGTTGTTATTCACATTTGCTCAATTATGTACAGATAATTGTAGTTATTCAGCCTTAAAAAAGGACATAATGATACATGCTAAATTATGGATTAACCTGAAGACATAATGCTATAATAAATTGAAATAAGTCAGTCTCAAAGGACAAATATTTTTTTTATTCCACCATAACAGACACATAGAATAGGCAAATTCATAGAGATACGAAGTAAAATAGAGGTTACCAGTAACTGGGAGGAATAGGGTACGGGGGTGGAGTTACTGTTTTAATATATAGATTTTCTCTTTGTGAAGATGAAAACATTTTTGTAATGGAGAATGACAGTTGTACAACACTGTGAATGAACTTTATGCAACTGAACTGGACAGTAATTCCTCATTTAACATTCTTTATATGTCTGTGACTTTAAGTAAAATGATGTATCATGAAACCAATTTTACCATAAACTAATTGATATAAACCACAGTTAAGTTCCTACAGTATCTCATCATTATAACAAAATGACATTAAATCAAAACACATTATTCAAAGACCTAATATATATTTAAGAATCATTAAAATAAGAAATTTTGGCCAAAACCGGTTTGAGCATTGTGGATAGAGCATCGGCCTACGGACTGAAAGATCCCAGGTTCAATTCCAGTCAAGGGCACGTACCTTAGTTGCAGGCACATCCCCAGTGTGGGGTGTGCAGGAGGCAGCTGATCCATTATTCTCTCTCATCCATGTCTCTGACTCTCTATCCCCGACTCTTCCTCTCTGTAAAAGATCAATGAAATATATCTTTTTTAAAAAATTTTTAAAGAAATTTTGTTATATAAATGTTAGCAATTAAAAATTAGCTCTAGAATTTTTGTCGATGTCCCTAGAAAATTGAGCAGTTGCCATCTGTTACTACTGTTCTGTGCTTTTCAGAATGGTTGCTAAATTTTGTCAAATATTTTTTACTGCATCATTTGATATAATCATGTGGTTTTCTTCTTTAGTCAATATTGTGGGTTATATTAATTGAGTTTCAAATATGGGTCCAGTTTTTTATCCTGAAATAAATGGTCCTTGGTAATGGTATATAGTTACTTTTACATATTGTTGAATTCAATTTGTTGATAATTTAAGGATTTTCATGTCTATATTCATGAGAGATGTTGATCTCCAGTTTTAGATTTCTCTGTTGTCCTTATCTGCTTTTGCTATCAGTTTAATACCTGCCCCATAAAGTGAATTGGAAAGTGTTCCCCTCGCTTTTATTTTCTGGAAGAAATTATATAGCATTGGTGTTAAGCCTCCTTTAAACATGTGGCATAATTCCACAGTAAAATCACCTGGACCTATACATCTCTTCTGTGGGAGGTTTTTTGTTGTTGTTTTCTTTTAAACATATTTTATTGATTTTATACAGAGAGGAGAGGAAAGGGAGAGTTAGAAACATCTATGAGAGAGAAACATCCATCAGCTGCCTCCTGCACACCCCCTTCTGGGTATGTGCCTGCAACCAAGGTACATGCCCTTGACTGGAATCGAACCTGGTACCTATCAGTCCACAGACCGACCATCTATCCAGTGAGCCCAAACCGACCAGGGCTCTTCTGTGGGAGTTTTTAAATTACAAATTGGACTTCCGTAAAGTTATAGGGCTGTTCAAATTATCTATTCTGTATCAGGCAAGTTAAGGTAGTTTTTGTTTTTCAAGAAATAGGTGCATTTCATTGAAATTTCCTGATGGTTAGAGTTGAGTAATATCCCTTTTTACATTCTTGACGCTGGTAATTTGTGTCTAACCTCTTTTCTTAGTCTTGCTCAATGTTTGTCAATTTTGTTATCTAAGAAGCAGCTCTTATTTCATCTTTTTTCTCTTTTTATTTTTTCAATTTTATTGATTTCTGCCTTTATAATTATTATTTTCTTCCATTTGTTCACTTGATTTTGCTCTTATTTTTGTAGGTTCGTAAGGAAGCTTTTGGTAAGGTTCTTACGGTGCAAGCTTAGATGACTGACTTAAGGCATTTCCTGTTTCTGGCATATACACTTATCGAGTGCTATAGGTTTTACTCTCGGGGCTCCTCTAGCAGCTTCTCAGTTTGATATATTGCATTTCCTTTTCATGTATGTTTTTATTACCCTCGAAACTTGGCTTTTTTGATTCATGGATTATTCCTTCTAGTGTGTTATTTCTTTTCTAAGTGTTTAGAGATTTTTCTGTGAACTTCCTCATATTGACTTCATTGTGGTCAGAGAATACACTTTTGTATGATTTCAACTTTTCAAAGTTTGTTACAGTAAACAAATTTTAATTTTGTGTTGTGTTCTTTTACAGCCCAGGATATGTCTTCTTGGTATATGTTTCTGAGGGCACTTGAAAAGAATATGTACTTTGTTACTGCTGGGTGGAATGTTCTGTAAATGTTGATTAGATTCTGTTGTTTGATGGTGTTAAATTCTTACTGATTTGGGGTCTAGCTATTCTACCTTTGACAGAAAGATATTTATGTCTTGGATTGTTGACTTGTTCATTTCTCCTTTCAATTTTCTGTTCTCCAATTTGAATCTGTTATTTGATGTGTATACATTGAAGACTGGCCCTCTGTGGCTGCAACTCTCCTTGCTTTGAAGTCTCCCTAAGCTTGTATTCATACAGTCACTCCCACTGTATTTGATTAGTGCTTACATGATGCACCTTTTTTATCCCGTGTTTTAACTACACTGTGTTTGAAGTTCCATTTAGATAGCACATGATTGTTGTTTTAATCCACTGTGCCAGTCTCTTTCAGTTGATGAACATTCTAATTTTGTTTCTCAGTTTTCTTTCTTTTCAAAAAAATTTTAAAGTATTACATGAGTCTCCTTTCCCCCCATTGACCTCTCCTGCTCCACCTCCTCCCCCAAGCACAAGCCCTCTGTCTGCATCCATTGATTTTGTTAATATGTATGCAAATTAACAAATTTTGGTTGATCTCTTACCTCCTCCCCCTCCACCCCCGTCTTCCCTTATAAATAGTTAGATAGTCTGTTCGATGCTTCTATGTCTTTGTTTCTATTTTTGTTCATGGGTTTATGTTGTTCATTATATTCCACAAATGAGTGAGATCATGTGATATTTATCTTTCTCTAACTGGCTTATTTCACTTAGCATAATGCTTTCTAGTTCCATCCATGCTGTTGCAAATGGTAAGAATTCCTTCGTTTTTACAGCAGCATAGAATTCCATTGTATAGATGAACCACAGTTTTCTAATCCACTTGCCTGTTGATGGGCACTTAGGCTGTCTCAGTTTTCTTATTACTGACATCTGGTGGGTTACTTAAGCTTTTTCAAAAATTGAATTTTGATTTACCTATAATGTTTTTTAGTATCTCTCTTTGTATAACATTTTTAATATTTGTTCTAGGTGATGCATTATGTATACATAACTTATCAATCTCCTGCTCATGTCATTTGCCCAGTTTGAATGAAATATAGAAACCTTACTTCCCAATACATCCTCTTTCCCTTCCTACTTAAAATGTAACTTTCTTAAGTACTTCCTTTGAATACATTTAGAATCACATCAGGCCACGTAATTATTTTTGTTTCAATCACAAAATTACTTTAGGAAACTCCTGTATAGGAGGAGTGCCTCCTGTGTTTACCCGATTTTTCCTTCCCGTGTTCTGTTTCATCCTGAGTGCGTCAACGGTTCCCAGCACCACCCTTAGGCTGATGTTCATTACGAGGAATCACAAGACACACCATGCAGTTGTACGCATGGCTGCAGTTACAACAAAAGGATACAAAGCAAAATCCACAGAGGAAACCAGGAACTAGAATCCTCTCCCAGTGGAGACGCAAGGACTTGTGATAATATGTGTTAAATGTTGTCTAACAGTAAAATTCATAAGAGGCTACAGGGGTCTTCAAACTACGGCCCGCGGGCCACATGCGGCCCGCAGAGGAGGCTGATCCGGCCCGCCAGGTTTTTTGGGCAGTGAGCACAGCCGAGGTGTTACAGTAGGAATTAGTAGTTCATATAGTCCGGCCCTCCAGCTCTCTGAGGGACCGTGATCTGGCCCCCACTTTAAAAAGTTTGAGGACCCCTGGTAGGAGCCGGCCCAGAGGCACCCTCTGCCTAGCACATAGTATAAATCGAGGTCCCAGAAGGAAAGCAGGTGTCCAGCATAAAACAACCCACTGCGTACTTTCAGGCCGTGAGCCATTCATGTCAGTTCTGGGAACCCTGCCAACACTCCTGAAATGCCGGGTCCTGATGCAGCCGGAGGGTGACAGCCAGCAGGACTGTCTGAGGAGAGAGGTGTCAGCCTGCGATGCTCATTCTTTGCTGCGCGCGGATATTTCCTCTTTTATTGTTTCCATTTGTTAATAAAATTGCCTTTATTCATTCTCCTGGAAACAAATTCCCAGTTTCTTTCATCTGTGAATTTCCAGATCTCCCCCTTCACTCATGGAAGATATTTTTATTTGGGACAGGACTTGGCATTAACAATTCCCTCCTTTCAGCTCCTGAAAAACACTGCACTCTTTACATCTACCCCGTGGTTTCTGATGAGAAATCCACTGCCCTTCTAACAGTATTTCCCCCAATGAGAAAAATGTGGGTTTTTTTTTTTTCTGGCTCCTTTCAAGGTGTTTTCCTGATGTTTAGTCTTCAGAAGACTCATTATAAAGTGTCTTGGCATGGGATTCAGTGGGTTTACCATGTTTGACATACACGAGGCCTTATGAATCTGTAGGTTTACGTCTCTTGCCATATTTGGGGGATTTGCAGCATTGATTCTCTAATACTTTTTCAACCCTGTCCTCCTCCACTTCTTCTCCAGAACTACAATGGCACACAGGTTAGGTATTTTGTTATATTCCCACAGTTCATGAGACTGTTCATTTTTTCTTCAGTATGTTTTCTCCACATTGTACAGATTGGGGAATTTATATTGTTCTAACTTCTGTTCGCTGATTTCTGTTCCCTTGAATCTGCTCCTGAGCTTTTCTTCAGGTATGTATTTTTCAGTTCTGAACGTTCCATATGCCTACTCATAATAACTTCTGTTTCTCTGCAGAAGTGTTCTAATGTTTCATTTATCTTAAGTGTGTTCTGTGAGCTGAACTGGAGACCCCGTTGTCCAATTGAATGGACTTGGTATTTTTCCAACTGAATAGACGTGGCACCCTTGCCAAAAATCAGCTGACTATCTGTGTGAGGGTTATTTGTTCTGAGCTCTCAATTCTACTCTGTCATCTATATTTTTATCCTTTTGGCAAGACAACAGTTTTTTAACTGTAGCTTGGCACTAAGTATTGAAATCAGCAAGTGTGAATCCTCCCATTGTTCTTTTTCTTTTTTAACTGGTTTTGGCTATTCAGGGTCCTGTGAGATTCCAAATGAATTTTAGAACAGATTCTTCTATTTCTCCAACACACACACACACACACACACACACACACACACACACACAAATACGGGATTTTGATAGGGATTGGATTGAATCTATAGATCACCTTCACTGCTGCTGTCATTTTATTGATAGCAATATTATTTTACAACCCATAAGCATGGGGAGACTTTCCACTGATTTAGGTCATCTGTAATTGCAGCAATGTTTCGTAGTTTTTAATGAGCAAGATTTTGCTTACTTGGTTAAATTCACTGCTAAGTATTTTATTCTTCTTGATGATATTATAAATGAAATTTTTAAAAAATCTTATTTAGATAGTTCACTTTAAATATATGGAAATACAACTGACTTTTGTAATTTGATTATTTAAAAAATATATATTTTATTGTTTTTTTATAGAGCGGAAGAGAGAGGAATAGAGAGTTAGAAACATTGATGAGAGAGAATCATCAATCAGCTGCCTCCTGCACATCCCCCACTGGGAATGTGCCCGCAACCAAGGAACATGCCCTTGACCGGAATCGAACCTGGGACCCTTCAGTCTGCAGGCCGATGCTCTACCCACTGAGCAAAACTGATTTTGGCTGTATGTTGATTTTATATCCAGTTTCACATTCACATTCATAGGTTTCTCTCTACCCCTATGAATCTTCACTTGTGGATTCCCTGATACTTGTTGTTAATTTTGACTAAAGGTTTCTTCACAGTCACGAGATCTATGGGGTGCTGTGGGCTGACTGTGTCCTCCCAAAATTCATATGTTAAGCCCTAAGCCCCAGTGTATATCTGGAGATATTGATACCATTGTAATTAACCTAGTTATTAACAACAGGAAAGGAGAAAAGGGACGAACAACAACAACTGCATAGTCCTCTGCAGGTCTGTAGCAGCTTTTTGGGGTCTCCCCTCCCTCAAAGCCAAATATTATAGGTAAGACATTTGGGCAGCTTTGCCAGGAAGATAAAGCTTTACACTCCCCTGGGAGCTACCCGCCTATTCCCCACAGAGCACTGGGGGGCGGGGCTGGACAGGGAGAATAGACACGTGCCTGGTAAAGTCAGGGTGACATCAGGAAGGAACTTGCCTGCCATTCTCACCTGAGAACAGGTCACTGGTCAGAATGGGCGTGGCTGCTGCAAGGGTGCTAAACAATTTAAAGAATCCTAAAATGTGTAATTTCTATGCCTCAAACAACAAAGAGCAAAACAAACCCCTTTGGTTCTTTCAATCTTTCAAAATTAGTTAATCTTTGGTCTCTTTATTAGAGTGTGTTGAGTGCCTGACACTCTTCCAGGTATGGAAACTTCACCTTAAAAACCAGCCCATCCAGATGCTCTTGCCTGGTATCAGCTTTTCACCAGGAAGCGAACCAAAGGAAGAAGTGTTGTCACAGACAGGATTAAGCTCAGGGTATGCTAAGGGTCCATGGGAAGTGGCAGAGTAGTTATGGGGAAAGTAAGCTGGTACAGCTTCTCCATCGACACTGTAAGTGGTAAAGTGAAACGTACAAAAGAACAGTTTCCCTCTTACATTAGGGAAGATTTTGAATATATACACTATATACACTTTTTTTTCTCTCAAAGGTATAAAAGATTTGAAGATTGAGGGACACTCAGCTCTCAATGATGCCTGATAACATCAAAACCAAAGATTTTTAACTTGCGCAGTAATAGGAAAATATCTACCATATATATGAGCCCAATATCAACGTGACAATGATGGGGGTGAAAGGGCAGAGGGTGGGGTGGGAACCTGGTGGAGGGGAGCAACAGTTGGGGGGGCGGGGGAGAGGAACATCTGTCATAATATGAACAATAAAGATTAAAAAAAAAGAAGAAGAAGAAGAAGAAAATTCAGGCCAAGTACTGAGAGGTGAATTGAAAAATTTGTAATTTTCTTAAAATGTAAAGCCTTTTCTTAAAATGGGAGTGTGGAGCAGCCGGCTGTGGGGGGAGCACCTGACCATAAAGACGAGCTAAATGAGCAGCCTTTTAAAAAGGAGTTTTATTATTCTTGTGTTGTGGAATATTTTGTTTTGGTAGATGTTTAGTCATTTTAATTTTTAAAAATCTTTATATTTTTAAATGAACCATCTGTTACCATTTTTATATTCACATTAATGGTTTTGTATTCTCAAACTTCATGCATTTCTACTTTTTACCCACATGAGCTGTTTAGTACTCCAAAGTATTTCGTCCCATGGAACCCCTTTCACCATCTTCTTTTTATTGGACAAATAACTTGCAATTTTATTCCAGCTTTTCCTCTCCAAGCTCTCCTGTAGGGTTATGCAGTCTCTGTGTGCTCCCCTATATCACGGCCCAGTTGTGATGAGCAGGCAGAGGAGACCCCCAGCCCAGCTCTGTCCATCTGACCCTGCCAGACTCATAGAAACAGAGAGCAGACTGACAACTGTCAGAGAGTCTGGGTTTTGGGGGGTTAAGTGAAAGGATGAAACTCCCCCAAAATACTCAAAGACACAGGTAACTGTGTGGTGATTACCATGAGGAAATGGTGTAGGGCAAGATAAAAGAGAATAAAGAGGGGTTAAATCGTGACAGAAGGAAGCAAGACTTGGAGTGGTGAGCACACAATACAATATACAGATTCTGTATTATGGAATTTTACCAGTACACCTAAAACTTGTATAATTTTATTAACCAATGTCACTCCAGTACATTTAATTTTAAGAAAACAATGAAGGATTTTGTGTAATTTGTAAAGTTGGGGATTATCACATGTTTTATATCATGGCTTATTTTAAGAGTAAAATTATGTAGTACAGAGTGCTTATGCAGTTGTATAGTTCTATTTAAGATCTTTTATAATTTTATGCAGCATCACAGACTAGCTAAGTTATAATTTTTCATATTCTAACAACTGAAAATAACTTCAGTCTTGTTATTGTGGATATTATTACTCACAGAGCAAACAGTACCTTCTAAATATCACCTCTGAAAATAACTAATGATATAGTTAAATGCAAAAACATGATTTTTAGGTCATAATCAATTTATGGACAATATTATCAGTAATTTTTTTAAAAAAATACCAAAGTAGTGCTTCAAAATATTTTCTGGGTTTCCAAAATGGCGGCAGATTTTGTAGAAGCTACGCTGACCTTCTTCCAGACCAAACAGGAATTACAACTAAAATATAGAAAATTCATCCTGAATAACCAACTGAAGACTAATTGAAGAGAAGCCTTATAACCGAAGACTTAAAGAGGAGGCCACATGGAGACTGGTTGGAAGTGCAGAGGCGTAAGAGGCCTGGCCAGACTCCCATAGGCAGCAGCTGAAGTTCCAGAAGGAGATCTCAACTGTAGGAAGTTTCCCCCCGACAAATCTGGGCTCTAAATCCAAAATTGGCTTCCCCATCTAGAGCACCAGAACCAGGAAAGGTGTCCACAGAACATCTGGCTGTGAAAAGCAGCAGAGTTTCTGCTCACCAGCGAGAGATAGCTAATAATTCAGGCAGCCTCTTAAAGGGTCAATACACAAAATTTCGTTTGTGGCCACTCACCTTGGGCGCTGGCAGAGGGCGGGCAGAGTAGACTAGAGCTGTATGAGGAGAGTCTAGATTTGGTAGCTCTGGGGAGAGAGAGGAGAGGATAGCTGCCTGGATCCCTGTGTTGAGTCATCCCCCATATATTTCTCAGGATGACCTTTCCCCTCCATGCAGCTTTACCCTGGGGGAAGGCAATAGTCCCACCCATTAGAATCCCCCCTCCCTGTGGAAGTTATGTAAAGCTGAGCTCTACAGTCAGAGGCTCATTAAGTGACTGAAACTAACGAACAGCCTGTAGACAGAGGCAGATCCCTGTGTGCTTTGAGTCTTTGCCTCCTCTGCTCTTTGGCCAAGTCTAGTAAAAGCAGACTTTGGTGCAGAGTTTGGACCTTTGTATACACACCCAGGCCCAGCAGAAAGAGCCACAATTTGTGGGTCATTGAGAGCCCCAAGCAGATTGCTGGGGGCCAAACACAGACAGTGTCTGACATTGGCTTATACCAGAATCCCTCCAAAGAGGCCCAGAAACAATACACCCAGTGGCCAGCTTGACACAAAAATGGAGCTGGACCCAATAAGCCGCACAAGCAGCATATCCACAGGGAGATCTCAGCAGGCACCAAACACAGCTGAGGTAAATTCCACCTCGTATCATCAGCATTTACACAGCTGCTTGCATACTGTGTTGGGGGATTGAGCTTCACTGTCAACCAGCCTTAGGGTCGAGCTCTCACGTGAACAGGCCGATAGCAATCAAGATTCAATTACAACAGGTGCGCCCACACAGCACACGCAAGGGATATTCTTAGAGCACCCAGTGGTAGTGATCAGGGAGACTGCACCACTGAGTCCCACAGGCCACCTATTACATAAGGCCACCCTACCAAGACTGGGAGTCATAGCAGACCTACCGAATACATAGAAACAAATGCAAACAGGCAGCCAAAATGCAGAGGCAAATGAACAGACCCCAAATGAGGAACAAAAGAATACTCCAGGAAAAAGGCTAAATGGAGTAGAGGTAAGCAATTTATAAGAATTTAAAGTAACGATTATAAGGATATTCAAAAGGAATAAAAGGAAACAGAACTCAAACAAAAGAAATGGAGGAGAACAAAAGACGGGATATAGAGTTCAAAAGCACGGTTATAATTTTTTTCAAGAATTTCCTAGAAAAGGCCGATAAATTTAACAAGACCCTTGAGGATATGAAAAAGGACCAACTAGAAATTAAACATACATTCACTGAAATAAAATGTATTATACAGAGACCCAACAGCAGACTAGAAGAATGCAAGAAACAAGTCAGTGATCTGGAAAGGGGCACAAAGAGGAAAGGAGCACACCTCCGCAGAAGCAAGAAGAGAAGAGAATCCAGAAAGTTGAAGATAGTGTAAGAAGCCTCTGGGACAACTTCAAGCATACCAACATCAGAATTATTGGGGTGCCAGAAGAAGGAGAGAGCAAGACACTGAAAACCTATTTGAAGAAATAATGACCGAAAACTTCCCCCACCTGGTGAAAGTAATAGACTTACAAGTCCAGGAAGCACACAGAACCCCAAACAGAAGGAATCCAAAGAGGACCGCACCAAGACACATCATAATTTAAATGCCAAGAGCAAAAGACAAAGAGATAATCTTACAAGCAGCAAGAGATAAACAGTTACCTATAAGGGAGCACCCCTACGACTATCAGCTGATTTCTCAACAGAAATCATGCAGGCCAGACAGGGTGGCAAGAAATATTCAAAGTGATGAATAGCAAGAACCTACAACCAAGATTACTCTACCCAGCAAAATTATCATTCAGAATTGAAGGGCACATAAAAAGCTTCACTGATCAGAAAAAACCTAAAGAAGTACACCACCACCAAACCAGTCCCAAAAGTCTTTGTGCAGTTTAAAGCTTTACTAACTCTGAATTAAAAATACTGTAAATTTATAAGATTATTATTTAAAGTTTTAACTACATATAACTCTTTAATACTTAGATTTATACATCATGAATAACAAATAATAACTTTTTTTGTGTAGGTAGCTCTGATTGTCAAAACAAACACTACTCAAAATTCACAAAACTAAGTAAATGCAAAAGTTCTGAGCCTGGGTTTATATAAGACAAAAACATGATGTGCAGAAGCTGGAGTTGAGGACAAAAAAAATGAAATAAAAATCCCTATGAAATAGCCACAATTTCAGGTTCAAGTTCAGATTTTCAAGGTTTATGAAACTAGTGAGCCTCAAGTCAAGATCTCTTAGGGACAAAGAGAACCTTCCAGATGAAACTAATAGGAAATTGGCTAAGGTCTCTCTGGCAGGACGAGAGAAGAGCTGGAAGGAGAGATCTAGAAGGTCCAGAAGGGCACAGGGAGATGCGGGGCTGGGTGTGGGGGATGGGCATCCTCCTCCTCTTATTGCCCCTCCCCCACCCTCAGGAAGCTTTGTGACAAGGTCACAGCTCTGTGATGCAGCCTGGGATTCTGCCCCCAGTGCACTGGCAGTGTTCAGTTGCCTGAGGGCAGCAGTGCGATTCAGATCATGGAGAACCTTCTCTGTCCTCTGAAAAGCGCCATTGCTCCCTGGCAGCGCTCCAGTCCTTGCTGGATGATGGATGTCATCCTTGGCATCGTGTGTGGAGCGCTGCTCTTACTTGTGTACGTCCGCCACTCCGAGAGTGCTGGACCCTCTCCACCCCGGAGGGAACATGGAAACACCAGGAAGGTGAGGATCTCTTGGCCCAGGCCCAACGGAGATTATCTTTTTTCCTTTCTTTTCTTTTTTTTAAATATATATATTTTATCGATTTTTTTTACAGGGAGGATGGGTGAGGGAGGGAGAGTGAGAAACATCAATGAGACCTGCACCACCACCCCCGCCCCACCACTGGGGATGTGCCCGCAACCAATGTACATGCCCTTGACAGGAAATGAACCTGAGACTCTTAAGTCCGCAGACCAATGCTCTATCCACTGAGCCAAGCCAGTTAGGGCTCTTTTTTCTATTCTTATTCCCACTTTTCTGAATGTCCTATGGAGACTCCTGTGATGCGAGTAGAGAGCAGCTGCTCTCAGGAAAGGATAGAACCTCATCCTGCTGGGAACCAGCCAGGCAGGAGGGTTAGAGCAGGGGAGGAGTTCTATGCAGAGATGTCCCACCAGGAGGCCAGCTGTGGTGGGGCTTAGGGCGCGGCCCCAAACACAGTGACCAGTGGCCAAGGACGGAATGCTAAGGGCCCTGGTTCCCCACCGCCTTCCTGGGCAGGTGCCTCTGGGGAGCCTCCCCTCTGTGGGGCTGATCAGAGGACAGTGGCCTGAGGGAGCCCCTGGGGCCGCTGAGCTGGGGCTGGCGTGGGCTGTGGCCTCAGGGAGCACAGTCCCACCTGAGGGAGCTCCAGGCAGGCTGCAGGTCTGAGGATGTGTGTGTGTTTCTTGAGCGGAAAAGCAGACATCAAAGAATTCAATGGTGCATCTCACATAGAAAATTCTTTTTTCCATTCCTCAAAGAAGAAAACAAAATGTTTTACCCACTTTAAAACTAAGCAAAAGGCCAGCTTTAAATCAACATGGTTTTATTCCTATCATAAATACTCACTGAACCATGAATTTCTCAATACTTTTGGAGAAGAAACAATAAAGCTAAGACTCCACAGAATACTTGAGCATTAAAGAAACTCTGACACTAGAAAATAGTAATAAGTGAAGGGGGCAGAACCAGAGAGCCCGGGAGGTAACTGTAGAGAGTCATATTGTTCACGAACCCTGAGCGTCTGCCGCTTGTCTAGAGAAGAGAATGAGATGGGGTCCCAGCCCCCCGTTTTTCTTGTCTCAGCGTTCAGTGGAGCCCAGGAGGAGCAGGAGCAGCAGGAGCAGGAGCAGGAGGAAAAGTGCAGCTTTGAAAGGTGAGCTTCTGCCCTCACTCAGGCTGCCTGAGACTTTGCCTCCATCTGCACTGTCCCTGGGACCAGGCAGGTCCAAGGATGCCAGCGGCAGAGCTGTCTCTCAGGAAGCAGGGCCTCCGTGGCTCCTGGAAGGAGGCAGAAGGCAGATGCTTCCCAGATCCCATGCTGGGAACGAAGCCTCAGGGCCTGGACCTGGGTGCTTCCCTAGCAGGGGTCCCAGGAGGGCCCTGGGCTGTTGTGGACCAGTAGTGCAGGACTGGGAGCAGGACCCCAGGTCCAGCTGTGGGCGTGCTGTTTACCTTTGCTCAGAGCCCTCCCTGGTGCCCCTGCCTTTTTTCCCCACAGGGACCTAGGGGGGAGGGGGAGCGCAGGGGGTAGTGGATGGAAACACTTTGTAAATGACAGAGCACTACCTGTGCTGAGCCTTCCATCCCTGTCAGGGGTCATATGGCCTTGACCCTGATGCTTGGGCTCCTGAGGCAGCTCTCCAGGGTGTCACTCTTAAAGGCCCATGGCACTCAGCCTCCCATCAGACCCCCTGGCCCTGATCCATCATGTGACCCAGTCTCCTGATTTCCAGCCTGCAGAGAGTGCCTGCAAGACCTGGAAAAGACTCGGGGCCTAATTAACCTTCTCGGAAGGTAAAGAATCTTCCCCTTCTCTCCTGGGTCCTCTTCCCCCGAACCTATGACGTCCCCTTAGGCCGCCTGGCACTGCCCTGGGAGGGGCCATGGGGCAGGGTGTGGCGATGGCCCTGGGGTGAGGGACAGCAGGAGCACTGGGAAGTCAGTGTCAGGACCATGAAGGACCCTGGAGGTGCCCACCCCGCCCGGCCTGCCTACCCGCCTGCTCCTGGCTGCAGCCTGTGCCTCCATCTCCTGCAGCCACCTGGGGAGGCCCCCTGAACAGGGCGGCTTTCGTCAGCGCTCCTGTCAAGACCCCTCTGGTGAGGTCTGCGAAGCAGCGCCTGCTGGAGCCAACGGGCCCTGTGGGGCGCCTGTGGAAGATGCTGCTCCCACCATGTCCCCCTCGGCCTCTCTGGCTCCTGTGACTGAGTGCCCGTTACCTCCGGCCTCCACCTTGTCACCAGGACCGACCACCTCCTCTGTCCCCCTTCATTCGCACTCATCCCTGAGTGCCTCTCGGACACCAGAGCCTTTTCTTTTGCTGGATGACCTTTCACCACAGCCACTTGCACTTTCCTATTCCCCTTCACTTCCCCCTGATTCAGGGGCCCACCCTCCACCTCCCATAGCCTCCTCTGCCTCAGCACCACCAGCCTCCACTCTGACTCTTCCCCAGTGTGACTCAGTGGCACTGACACTGGGCCCCGTCCCGCAGAGCTCATGTCCACACACACCTCGGTCGACTTCTCCCTCCCCAGTTCAACTGCAGGCTACAGTCCCTCCACTGCTTTCCAATCCCCAGCCCTTGTCTCCCTTGGCCTTCCCATCGGCACCCTTGCTTCCAACCGTGCCTCAATCACCGCCCCCACCTCTGGCTCAGGTCCAGACCCAATGCTCTCTACCAGACCTACCACCTTCTTCTCCGCCTCAGATTAGAAACTGTGGAGTATCATGCCCTACAGCCCGGAATGAGACACAATTTTTAATCCCAATTGAGATTCCACATCCAGAACGGCCCTCGTTGCAGAAGCAAGTGGAAAGTGGGTGGGATTTATCCTCTGTAGTCAAAAGGTCTCAGGAAGTCTTCAGTGTCTTCACTTCCAACTGTCCCAAGGACAGCATCCTTCCTGAGAATTTTCCTATTACTCCTGAGCCCCGGAAGCAACTGGAGCCGCATCTGCAAAACTGGCATATGCAACACAGCTGGGAGCTGTCCCCCAAGATCCAAGAACCGCCCAAACCAGGGCAACATCAGAGCGAATTACCAGACACATGTCAGGCAGAGGACAAGCATGAGTCCTCACAGCCCTCTTCACACACAGGTGAAAGCAGCAACGACACACAGAGCGTGGGGCTCCAGCTAAGCCACGTCACAGGGAAGGTCCCAAAAGATCTCTCCAGGGGCTCAGAAAGCTCCCTAGTGGCGTTTCACAGGGTAGACTCTGAGGAGTCAGAAAGTGATGTGATGCTTTTGAGAAGGGACTCCGGAAGTGATTTACTGAGGAACTTAGACAAAAATCTAGAAAACACGCTAAAAGGCCACTTGGGCAGCAAGTTGGGACAGAGGAGCAAGAGCCTGATGAGTGTACATGGACGCTGGCTTGATGTCAGCCACTCTTCTGCCAAGGCTGACACTCACATGGAAACCAAAAATCTGGGAATTTTGAAGGATTGGGAACCCTGCATGAACACCTCTCATGGGGTGGTCTTTCTCGATACTGATGTTCAAAAGGTGCTAGAAGCACATATTACAAAGTTTTGGGTGAAGCACAGGTGGGGCCTGCCCCTCAAGGTCCTCAAGCCCATGCGTCTCGTTAAGTTGAAAAGGGCTCAAACCTCACCCATTCCCCACTCATCTACCTATGCATCTGGGGCCTTCTCAATAGACAAAATTGTTGAGTTCCCGGAAAAAACATCTCAGGCCTGTTCAGGAGAGAAAGTGAAAACAGACGACTCAGTTCCCACCCTGGAAGGTCTCTTCTTGCCCCCTCACGTGGGTGTGAGGAAATGCAGAGTGCTCTGGGAGGGACCCCACCTGGTGTTGGCCATGGTCCTTCAAAGGCCTCTCTGACTAGACAGGAGGGGAGGCCACCATCTCAGTCTGTCTCACTCACCTGGAAGAGTAAGACTGTGGAGTGGGCTGAGCGGGATAGTCTAGATCTCAGTCCAGGTTCAGCCATGGCCAGGAATGATCCAAGAGGGAAAGGGAGGGGTGGGGCCTCACAAGAGCCCTTCAATGGGGTAGCGATGCAGGTGATGAACTTATTATCCCAATCTTTGAGGGCCAAAGAGATCAAGGAGAATATGGAGGCCAGTGTGTCCCCTGCTCTTCAACCAGAGTTGGGATCCAATGTACAGACAATATCCCAAAACATCAATGCACATTTGAAGACTGTAGAATCTCCAGGGACCAGTAATGACTCCCCAGTCCCTAGAACATCTTTTCTCCAAGAACGAGGAGAGCCATGCCTTAACAAAGAGGTCATTAATGAACTTAAGTCTAAAGTGCAGGTACCGTCAAAGAACCAACCTCAAGACAGTCCCAAACACATGCCCCTTGCTGCAGACAAGGTGCACCACCGCCACTCCCAGAGAGTGCCCCCTGGAGTCAGGCCAGCGTCCCATGCGGTATGTGGCCTTAAGACACCCCAGAGGAGCAGCCAAGGGAAGCAGGAATCCAGAATGTCATATATGCAGGACTCATGGAAGAATCAGAGACAAATGATTGCCCCTACCTACATGAGACAGAATTGTAGGAGGCCCAACTCAAGAGAGCAGGCAAAAGGGCCTGAGAAATTGGGGACTTCTCATACTAGTAGAATGACCCCCTCTGCCAAAGCTTGGGGCACAGGAGACTCTGTTGAGAGGCAATACCCCTATCTGGAGCCAGAGAAGAAACAGGGTCCTTCAGAAAGTTTCTTCAGACAAACAATGAGGCTCTTTTTCCAGGGGATTTTCCCCAATAAAAAACCCAAAGGTCAGGATGCTCTGCTAGACTACAATCTCAATTCAGCTACTGTCCAGAACGAAGGACCAGGCAAAAGCATATCAGTTATGGGCAGCAAGATCCCTGAGGCTCAGACACTCATAACAACTGTAGGGCAGATTCTCGAGGAGAAAATTCACCAGGGACTTCGTACCACAGCATTAAATGAGCACAAACAGGAACCCAAACCCCCAGTGTGCAGGTATGTTTGCTACAGCAGGCTTCCTTTCTGCGCGAAAGGGGGAGTGATGAGTCACACAGCCTGCAGTCACCAGGCCAACTCCAATCAGAGTTGTTCCACTAGGAAAGGGCAAGTCAGACAGACAGAGTGCTTGAAAAGCATCAAATTCACTGATGAGCCCGTGGGCCTGAGTCGCCCCACATTCATGGCCTCCAAGACATCTTTGTCTTCAGTCAGATTCTGCCAGCATGGGCCAAAGGCGCCAGGTGCCCTAGGCCACCATCAGCACTGCCCGAGGCACTGTCTTTTTCCGGTAGGTGTCTTGTCTGCTCATCCATAAGCATGTCTCCATGAAAAAAAATCAGTCCATTTTCTCAGCACATTCAAAATATTTTATTTTCCTCAATATATGTTTGTTTCCTCCTAAGAGCTGGTGCAGTGGCTTCTGTCTGTGGTGCTCAGTGTACACTTTGGCTTCTAGAAGGGAGGGGCATAGAGGGAGACTGACTGGCATTGTAAGCTTATCTCAAGTTCTTTCACTGTGTGTTTTCACAATATGTCACTACAGAGCAAAAACTCTAAAACAAGAAGAGAAAAATCCATAAAGACCCACCCCAGGATCTGTTTCAACCCAATTTCTCCTGCTTCCGCTCTACTTTGAACTTTATGCAGCTCTGGGGAACAGGTTTACAGGGACATCACAGGGCTGAGCAACCCACTCAGGCTCCAGAAAGTATCAGAGCAAAGTGGATGGAAGTTTGGGGGTGGGTGTAGTAGTGTGGAGGTTGCTGGGCCCTGAGTTCAGAAGCACGCTCTTGGTGGGAAATTAATAGCAACTGCCCTTAAGATGAAGGCTGGGGTGGAGATGGCCCTGTGAGCCCCTCTGAGCTTAGCCTGGATAAAATACAGCTCCCCTCCCCCCCCCCCCCCCTGCCTGCCCCACACTTAAAGCCCAGCGAGGAAGGCACTCTTCACTCGGCGTGGACAGGGAGTCTGCTGAGGGCTGAGTTCACCTCTGCCCCAGATGAATGAGTTGCCATGGCCACGGGTCACCTGCCTCCCTCTGTGTAAATCCGAGGGAAGGAGTTCTGGCTGGACGGAATGGAGCGTGACTGTGTGGGATCCCAATCTGACAGTCGGATACGATGAAGGTTGGATCCAAGGAAGAAGGCAAAGTAGCACAGAGCGTTCATAACTGTGCAATGACCAAGGAGCCCTGAGGTCCCACAGCCATCTACAGCCTGGGGGTGGGGGAAGGGCTGCACCCAGGTCTTCACCTGCTCCCGCTCCCAGACCACAGACCTAAAGAAGCCACCTCTAGGGCCAAACGGAGGGGTAATGTCCTCACAATACTTAATAAGCCCGCACACCCTCACCTCCTGAGTTCTAGAAAGGATGATTAACGACACGTGGAAAGCCAGGACGAGGGAATTCAGATGTCACTCCCAGGGTGGTAACCTTCACAGAAACACATGAACCAAGCCTGCTCCGGGGGAGAGATGGGGACTCAGAAGGCTGAGACCAGCTGCCATCACATAAGTCTTAAAGGGGCCATCAAACAGGACTTGGCACATGGGAAGGTGGAAGGGACCTCAGAATGGGGGCTGCAGGCCAGGAGAGGTGGGGTCCCTTTGTGCTCTGATCCTAGTGCAGCTGCCCTCCCCACCCCCAACCATACCTGAAGCAGGAAGAGAGCTTACCCTCTGAACGGAAGGCAGTGTCATTCCTTCCGCCTTTATATTGTAAGAAATAACAGGCCTCACATATGTTTCCAGCACTTTCGAAAGAGTTCTCTTGGAGAGACTCCATACTTCTCACTGCTAACAGGCAGCCAGGTGCCCTTGCCTTGGTAAAGTCTCTTTCAATGACAGTTGTCAAGTGTGTATCACCGGGTAAGTCTCCCAGAGGCTCCATCGGGAGGACGGCCTCAGGCCTTAAGGGGAGCAGGGCTGACACCAGGGCGGTTTTGGCTTATTTATTTCAATCAAAAGTAATCCTGCCCTCGGTTCCCCATAATTAACAAGTGTATAACTATCAGTTTTTCAACTCCCTTAAGTCACTGAATCATAAAATGATGGAATATGGTCATGGCATCGGCTAACATTCCACCGGATCTTATTTACAGTGCAACTTATGCTGGTTTATTTTATTAATCAGAACAAAATGGGATCAACTGGGGAAAAGTTCATAAAGGGAAAATACCTTTTTCAAGTTGACTATCTTAATGGGGTTCAAATAAGTGATTATTCTTTCATTGTTTGAATTAAAGATAAGAATGAAAGTTATAGAGAGACAAATGAGAATGACAATACAATATATCAAACCTCTGGGATTCAGTGAAAGAAGTAATAAAAGGGAAGTTTATATCATTACAGGCCTATCTCAAGAAACAAGAGAAATCCCTCATAAACAACCTAACATGACATCTTAAAGAACTAGAAAAATATCAAAAACAACCAAAAGTCAGCAAAAGAAGTGAAATAATAAAAATTAGAGCAGAATTAAATAAAATAGAGTACAAAAAGGCTAAACAAAAAAATCAATAAAACAAAGAGCTGGTTCTTTGAAAAATTTAAGAAAATCGATAATCCTCTGCCTAGACTCACTAAAGGAAAAAGGGGAAAGACCCATATAAGCAAAATCATAAATGAGAGAGAAGTCACCACAGACATCACAGATACACAAAGGAAAATACTAGAATATTATGAAAGAGTAAAAGCCACCAAATTTAATAACCTAGAAAACATGAATAAGTTCCTAGAAGTATATAACCTTTCTAGACTAAATCATGAATTAGAAAACCCAAATACTAGTATACTTGTTGCTCCATCAAGCCTCGAGCGTTAGGGAGGGAAGGCAGACAGTGCGCTGCCTTTAGGGAGAAAGGAAGTTCACAGACAACGTGAACATAGGACAACTGTGGGTGGCATGGGAGCAGGTGAGAAGGGCATCCAACCTGGAGGGGAAGCAAGGGAGGAAGGGTGTTGTCAGAAAAGACTTGTTAAAGAGATGATGACTGAACAGGGGCTTGAAAGTTGAACTGGAGGGGACCAGGCGCAGTGCAGGGAATGACAGCACAAAGTATAATAAGTAAACCACACCTACTAGGTGCCTCCCAGGCTGTCCCACTTCCTGCTGTGTGACCTGCCCTCAGTCCTGAACTCCCCAACCCCACTTCCCCACAGAAAAACGGGGAAAGGAACTCGCTCCCAGGCTCTCTAAGGGAGGAGGTACTACCTGTGTTTCCCCGAAAATAAGACATCCTCCAAAAACAAGACCTACTTACAGGTTTCCTTCTGAGTGAAATATAAGGCATCCCCCGAAAATAAGTCCCCCCTGCCCTCCCTAGGCTCTGTCTCCGTATGCTATTGCTAAACATGAGAGATTTGGCCCACTGATTCTGAAAGAAATGGAGTCACAAGAAATTCACCAGGAAATTCAGGAATTGGATTGTTATGATGATGTTCCAGAAGATGATGACATGATTGTCATTGAATAAATGAGTAAATTCTTGATACTGTAGGATTCACAGTTTGTCTGGTTTGTGTTGACAACTACAGTACCCCCGTACCGTACACAGGTAATAAATGTCCTTTATTTTCATTTAACAATAAATGTGTACCGTATTCTTCTTCATGGAAAAATCAGACATCCCCTGAAAATAAGACCTAGCACATCTTTGGGAGCAAAAATTAATATAAGACACTGTCTTATTTTCGAGGAAATAGGGTATTACAATATCACCCCGGGAGCTACTGGAAGGGGAGCAGCAGACAGCAATGAGCACACAGGGACACAGGCAGCCCCTTTTGAGCATCGTGATTTCCCGGAGGAGTGAAGGGAGGGCACTGCCCTTTCCACAGATTCCACTTCAGTCACTAGGAGCCCTGCAGGCTCCCTGCCTGATGCCCCGCCCTCCAGGGTGTCCTGTCAAGTTCATTTCCTGTGATGAAGAGGGTTGGCTGCAGGGAAACAGGAAGCACTTCTTCCCTTTTCTTCCCATTGCTCCAGCTTAGTGTTTACAGATGCTAATGTGCCAGTCTCTCCAGGATTCCACTTGGCCATGGACTTGGCCTCGCCCACGATTGAAGCAGCCATGGGCCTCCAGTCAGACCCTCTGTACAGGCTCCAGGGAGATTTCAGGGTTCCCAGGGCTCAGAAGTGGGGGCGGCCCAGGCTCTGCCTCCCGCTGGGAACTGTTCATCCAAACAATGACTCAAAGGCAGAAACAGCAGGCGACTGGGGACAGGCGCACAGACACCCGGGGTCAGGTGTGAACCTGATGGTGGTGACAAGGCACACAGGTGAGCAAGTGTGTTCCCTTCAAACACTCAGTGTTCATGACAACCTGGGTGGGGGGGGGGGGGGGGGAACCTGTTTCACTACCGAGACCCCGAAAGCAGGGAAGTCCCAGGACTAATTCGCACAGGGAACGAGGGTCCAGGCTGTGTCCCTCAGCCTCACATTGGCATCCAGGGCCGGCCACCCAGGCAGGGACACATCCCGTGCCCATGGGGAGGGTGCTGACCCGGGAGGGCTGGCGGCTTCTGGACCAGCCCACGGCACACACAGAGTCTGGCACAACCTCTGAGCCCCTTTCTCTGTGTTGAGGCCCAGCTGGGGGGGGAGGGGCAGCAGCCAGGAAAGACGGGCCAGGTGAGAAGTCTCCTTCACAAAGTGCCCAGAGGCCGGAGAGTGGGTGTGCCCGCCGCACGGGACAAGGGAAGGCAGCTGAGGAGGAGCTGAGGGCTGAGCTGGGATTCTGTGGGAGGGGAAGGCCCTGACATGAGTCCATTCTCCCCTGAGCTGTGTGGGGGGCAGAGGGCCAGGCCTCCGCTGGAACTGCAGGGCTTCAGCCCTCCCATGGCTGCTGCGGGGCCTCCGCCAGGGCCACAGCTCTGCTTGCTGGTGGGCAGGGCCCTGCTCAGAGCCTCAGCCTTCCCACCCAGCCTGAGCCCGGGAAGGAATCAGAACTTGAACTTGGGGAAGAGGCATTGGCCAGAGGCAGGGGGTGAGGGCCAGGGCATGGCCACGTGGGAGCAGAGCTGGGACAGGCAGTTCTGCAGACAGGGGTCTCCTACTGGCTCTGCTCCTGCCCTCACTGTGGCTCATCTCACTCTTACATCCGGGGTACGGGCCCCGCTTTGTCTGTGGGGTCTGTAGCAGTGCCCACAGAGGTGACTGGGGCCCCTCCCACAGCCTGGATCTCAGCTCGCACCACCCCTGGGGCCACACGCACCCGGGCCCCTGCCGCCCCTGCGGGTGGCGCTGGTGAAAGGGCCCCAGGGGTGTGAGGAGGACCTGATCCCACGCGGATGTAACTCTGGGTCAGCATCTATCACACAGAGCGCAGCCATGGCTGGAGGGAAGGGACAGCAGTCCTGGCTCTTTGAAACCCCGTTGTCCCTGAGCCCAGGCCCCCAGCCACAGCAGAGGGGTCCTCCTCCCCCAGCTGGACTAGACTGTCCCGCACAGAAATCCCGCAAGGGACTTGGTATCCTCCCACCACTGTCATTCCCGTGTCCCCACCTTCAACAGGCGTGTCGCCGTTACTCCCTGTCACCCCTGTTCCAGCCTCCCGCACCCCCTCACTCTCAGTCACCCACTGAGACAGGGTGCTCCTCCTGCAGGAGGCCCAGAGGGACAGCCTGCCCCTGAGGCCCAGCCTGTCCCTCTCGGTCAGGCCTCAGTCTGGCCTTGGGAGCAGAATGATGGAGGGGTCCCCGGGGATGAGAGAGCTGTGTGCTCCCAGGAGCAGTGGGAGGAGGTCCCTGTCAATCAGGAGGAGGGACTGAGGGTCCCTGTGGGTGCAGAGCGCCCAGGACCTCCCGCATGCTCCCTTCCTCTCAGGTCCCCTCCAAGGAGCAGCGCAGACCCGAGTGTGGACACAGCAGCCCAGAGCATTTTCAACCAACACTCTCTTTATTCATAACTGACCCACAATGCCCCACAGGTGCTAGCCCTACCCCTATCCTAACCCACCCCGCATAACAGTCCAGCCCTGCTCCTAAGCCACCCCAGGCCCACCCCCCGCTAAGATTCTTGCCCTCCCTCCTACCCAATCCCAGGCCCACCCCTACCCTAAGGATCCTACCCCAGCCCAGACCCACCCCCCCTTAGGGTCCTGCCCTCCCTCCTGCCTCCATCCTCCCAGGTCAGGGGACCAGCAGGATCAGCCCTGCCATGAGAAGGAGCCCGTGGCTCCTCCGGGGGACAGCCAGGTCCCATCAGGTCTGGGCCCCTCGGGGCGCGGGCAGTGGGGGGCGCTCCCCTCTGCTCCATTCTGGCTGCAGTGCCGCTTCCTCCAGCTCCCTGGGTCAGAGGGCTCACGCTTTCTCTTGTGAGGCTGTGAGGAGGGAACCGGCCCCGGAGCCAGTGCTGGCCTCCCCCAGACCCCGAGGTCGGCCCCTGGGCGGGGGGTCTTCTCCGCATGGGCGGGGCCGCCCCCCAGAGCGCGCTTCTGAGGCTGGCAAGCTGCAGGGGAAGCGCGGCTGAGGCCTCGTCTCTGCAGGGACCGGGCCTGGGCAGCGCCCCGGGGCCCCCGGCCTCCAGGGCAGGCCGGGCCCGAGGCAGGGCCAGGGCTCAGAGAGAGCGCGCAGGGCAGCAGGCGGCGGGGGGAGGCCCAGAGGAAGGCCAGGCTGGGGAGGTCCTCCTCGTCCTCAGGGGGCCTGGCCGCTGGCCCCAGCGTCTCCCTGACCACAGAGGCCTCTCCGGGGACGCAGGCGGCCCTGGGTGCCCGTGCAGAGTCCGCAGGCCCGTGGCCCTGGGCAGCAGCGGGGGGGCATCCAGCCCGGAGCGGTGGCTGCTCCTCAGGCCCCGAAGAGACAGCACCAGCCGGGGGCCGGGAGCCGGGGGCGTCTGCTGGGCCGAACCTCTGAGGGCCCTGGAAGCCAGTCTCTGGCGGGTAGGCTGTGCCACTGACCCCCAGCTGGGGGCCCTGGTCTCGCCTCCAGGCATCTTGGCTGCTCGCAGGTTCAGAAGGACGTGAGTCCCACAGGGGAGCACCGAGATGCGGGGGTGCCTGCACGCCCCCCTCCTCGGAGGACAGGAGTCGCCTCTCTGCCAGCTGGAGGGAGAGGGGACAGTGACTGGCGCTGCACACGTGTGTGAGGAGGAGGAGCGGGCGATGGGACAATGGCACTGGGGGGAGGGGAGGAGGTGACACCGTGACTACAACCCACAGCAGTCATGAGGCTCTCCTCCGTCCCCTGTGCCATATTCCCAGCTTTGTGCCCCTCCCTTCTGGGCCCCCACCCCCCTCCTCTCTGTAGTCCTCTCCTCCTTGTCCTCCCGCTCAGCTCCCACCCAGGCTGGCCCTTTGGCATATGCTGCCTGCAGGCAGGGGTGGTGTGGACAGAGGCTGTGTGTCCTGATTCCGGGGTGCTCCCTGCCCTGGCTCCCTGAGGTCCCCCCGCCCTGATCTACCTGGATCCCTCCCTCTCTGACTCACCAGGGCCTGTCCCTCCTCTAACTCCCCTGGGGTCCCTGGGTCCTATGGTCACTTGGGGTCCCCTCATCACCCTAAGGTCGCACCCTCCCCTGGCTCACCTGGGCAGCAGTGAGCCCTTCTTCCTGCTCCAACTCCTCAGTGAGGGCCGAGGGGTCCAGCTGGGCGTCTGGGGAATTCAGTTGGTTCAGGAACTGGGGGTCAATGACCTCCTCCACCTGGGACAGAGGAAGCGGCCGTGAGCCCCTTGGCAGGGAGGGAACTGGGAGGAGCGGGGCCTGGAGGACAAGTGGGAAAGCCCAGACCCCCGTCCTCCTGCACAGGTGGGTGTTCCCCTCCATCACGGTCATCAGGTACACACACATGTACACACACACACATAGAGAAACACATATACACACACAGATAGATACGTGCATACACATAAACACACAAGGGGACACCCACATGAACACAGATACCACACACCACACCCACACGAAGCACACACTTGTACACACAGACACACATATATGCTCGCACACACGCACACATACCCACACGAAGTGTATACAAGCACACACAGACACACACACTCTCAGGCGCCCAGCTCAGGAGCAAAGAGCAGAGCCCCATCCCATCAGCCTGGGGGAACCCGGGTCTGGGGGCAGCAGCGCCACCCTCTGGGACCTTGTAGGCCCGGAGCTGCGGGCCAGCCCACCTGGGTGACAAAGTCTTCCTGGGAGCACAGCTGGTCCAGGTAGCTCAGGAGACCCTCATCCTGCAGCCACTCCTTCACTTCATCTGCCCATCCTCCGGCGGGCGCCCCCATGGGCAGCACCTCCGTGAGGTCCATGTCCTCCTGCTCGGCCTCAGGGGGGATCACATCATGTGACTCGGTCTCCCAGGGCGGCAGGGCGGTGTAGGCGCACTGGGCGCTGGGTACAGCCTTCCTGGGAGTGGGCGCTGGGCAGAGGGAAGAGGAGGGAGCATGAGGGGACAAAGCTCCCACATGCAGGGCACGCGATGCGGAGGGCAGTGTTGGGGTAGTAACATGGGTGCGGCTGGGTCGGACCATTGAAGCCTATGACTGTGTGAGGGGAGGCCAGAGGGCAGCACCCAAGAGGGTCAGCTGTGAGAATGTGGGGAGCCACCGACTCCCAAGGGGACCGGCAGCCAGCCTGCTTCTCAGCAGACTTCATGTGGGCCCGTGGCAGGGAGCGGGGCGAGGGGATGGGAAAGGGAACCCGGTCCAGACCCCATGGGGACACAGGGCGCTGAGGCCCGGCTCTCAGGGCTGTTTCCCTTCAAGAACAAAGCCCCCTGAGGAGAAGTCCATGTAGGGGACAGTGGCCTGGGCTGGGCCCTGTTGCCTGTGGCCATGGGCTCCTGTGGGAACATGCTGGCGTACCTGGCTGTGCGCCCACCACTGGGGCTGGGGGCCCCCGAGGACCAGGTCTCGGTGGGGCTGGAGGAGGCTGGGTCTGCGCCCCCTTCTCCAACTGCAACTTCTGAGCCTGCATCTGCTCCTCCGCCTCAAACGCCATGAACCTGGGGTGAGGGCACAGGCTGTGCTGAGAAGGAGGCTGCCAGGAGCCCGCACAGGCAGCAGCGGGCAGAGGATGGAGAGCAAGGGCCTGGGGGCTGTCAGGGCCCGGACCCTGGGGAGGCAGGAGGGTGCTGAGCACATTGCTGCACAGCCCCTCTGGCTGGGGTCTGGCCCCCTGGGCGGGCACCCCCTCCCCAGCCTGTCCTGAGCCTTCATGTCCCGCCCAGGACCGGTCAGCCTCAGAGGAGGGGGAGCTCCCGGGAGGTGGGACAGGAGCACCCACGCTCTGAAGCTGAGGGAGAGGCTTCCCCAGGAGGAAGGGCCTCTGGGCTGCGGGGACCCCGTGCTGAGTGACACCCTCCCACCCCTCCTCTCTGATGAGACCTCACAGCTGGACCCTGCCCCGCAGTCAGCCTCCTCCCCCGGTGTGGGGACCCAGGACCCTGACTCACTTTTCTGCCATCTCGAAATAGACCCTCCTGTCACAGTGGCTCTTGCGCTGCCATTCCTGCATGGCCCGCCCTATTCCTTCCTCCAGCATCATGGTGGGCTTCAGGCGGGACAGGGGCCGGAGCTCTGGCCTGTAATGCCTCAGGGTCAGTCACAGCCCAGCCTGGCCTCTGCCCGCCTGGCCACCCCAGCTCAGTGGAGCCAGTCCCACCCCCACCGGCAAGACTGAGCACCCGCAGGTGAGGGAGGAGGCGTCTGTGTGCAAAGACAGGACTTCCAGCTGCTGCTGTCAGGGCCTCACTACACACCAGCCTGTGAACCAGGCCTGGAGGTGACCCCGCACTCGCACCCATAGCTGGGACCCCACCCTCAGGCCTTCCCGCCAGCGTCCCAGCATCAGCCCTCCTGCAGGGCCCTCCCACCCCCTCTGTGATGGGAGAGCTCCAGGGGCGCCCCCTGCCCTGCCCAGGGCACTCACATGAGGAAGCAGCAAAGAGCGTCCACATCAGGGCTCTGGGGAAGGTGCCCCCGGGCCAGGGCCTTGAAGCGCCGCCAACGACGGAAGTCCTCGTACAAATTCTTGGGGTCAGAGGTGTCCAGCGAGGCCTTGGACTGGGAGGCGGCCAGGCCACCCTCCCTGGAAGCCCTGTGTGGCCCTGTTCCGGGGTCCACTCCGGGGACGATGGGCATCAGCTGGGCAGCTGGTGGTGGAGCTTGAGGAGGAAGGCTGGGACACCAGCCTCCATCGCCGGCCTGGGTGCCCCCGAAAGCCGAGGCGGGCATAATGTTCTCCACCGCAGTGGCTTCCAAGAAGAGGGGTGCAGGACACACAGCACCCCCACAGGCGGCACCTGGAGCGCTCCCGTAGAGGGGGGCCTGGGTCAGGACAATGGTCTGAGTCTGGGAGGGCTGTGGTCGCCTCCCTTCTGAGCTGACCTGGGCCATGATGTTGTAAGCTCCAGTCCCAACAGGGCCTTGACCAGCATCTCCTGCCACCAGAGGTGTCCTGGGCCAAGCCGGCAGCACCAGGGGGCGGCCAGGAGGGAATGACGGGGTCCTGGGGGGTGGCAGGTGCTGCTCCTCTGGGGGCCGGTATGCAGGGCCAGTAGAAGGTGGGGGACAGGGCTGGGTCATGAAAGGAGTCAGGGAGGCACCGGGCTTCAGGCTCACATCTGCTCCCAGTGCTGCAGATGCTGTGGAGACAAAGGAAAGGGGGAATGGAGGAGAAGGCCCAGCAAACAGCAATGAGGCGCTCTGGGCCCCTTTAGCCGATGGGGAACCAGGGCAGTGAGTCTCACCAGGGAGGGCCCTTTGGATGGGCAAACTGGGGAGGTGGCAAATGTCCTCAGGTCATGGTCACACTCTGACCTCCAGTTGGGAATTATTCCACTGGAGAGCTTGCTCCCCGTGTGACAAGGCTCCCCGACCCCTGTCTGCGAGAGGCACCAGCCCAGCCAGCGCTGACCCTGAGAGCCTCCCTAAGGACTCCCTGGCACTGACCCTGCCAGCCTCAGAGGCCTGGCCCTGGGCAGACGTCTGCTCTGGGGCAAGGACCCTAGGCAGACCCACTAGCACTAGTGACCTTGGAACTCACATCTCCGAGGTAAGTTCTAGGCACCCGAAGGGCCTCTGAGAACAGCCGTGTCTAACACATTAGGGCCCATCTGCTCCTCAGTCTTCCTCTTCTCAGTACAAACCGCCCCTTTCTGTCCTGGGCTTGCACAACAACACAGAAACACTCGAGTAATGTCTCTGCACAAGTAGGCACAGGAACCCTGATCTAACCTTCCACACACCGTCCAGCATGCACGTGTGTCAGAACCAACAGTGAACACTTAGCATGGCCAGGCCCTGCAACTGGGCCCAGCGCTCAGGCTGATGGCCACCCTCAGGAGCTCTGCCATTTCACAGCCAGCAATGGCTGCAGAGTCAGAGGAGGGCCACGGAATGGGGCAGAGTGAGGCTGGTGGTAGGGGTTTCCAGAAACTTCCATAGCTACTGTCCGATTATGTGGGTCATGAGACTGCAAACTGGTTGAGGTTGCTCCCCCTCCAGCTCCCAACAGTGGGAAGTGAAGGCACAGAGGAAGCAGGTGTGAGCGGTGACAGTGGGACACAGGTGTCTGAACACATCCCCGCTCAGAGGAACCAGAGCAGACCTCGTCCAGGGGAGCACTCTTCACGCCGCGCCCTCCTTACTCAGGACAGGCGGCCTTGGCCTTTCACACTGACACAGACCTGGTCCTCCTGCCCCTGTGCTCCCCTGCCCCCTTTAAAAAGGAACCTGCCTTTGCAGACGTTCCACGGAACACCACCCACGCTCCACATCTGTTTTCTGTCCCTGAATCAGGGACATGCACTGTCAGCAAAACCCTCATCCCAAAGGTAAAGGCAGGGCAGAGGGTGCACCATGAGATGCAGGACAAGAGGGAGTCGGGCTGAAGACCTGGGTGGCACGGGGGGAACAATTGGGGACAGTCAGGGAACCGGGCCCTGTCTTGGTGGAAGTTTCCCGGCCGCCCTGCCCGTGTGGAATCCCAGCCACCAGGCAGCTCCCTGGGCTGAGGAGCAGTGAGCTCTGGGCTGGAGGCAGGGGAGAGGCTCTGGGCGGCAGCAGGAGGAGGACCTTCCAGCCCAGCCCTGGGGAGGACATTTCATTGTGGACTTGGCCACACACAGCCCCACTGGACAGCTTTCTGGCTAAGACCACCCTCCCACTGCCCCCATTGGCTCTAGTGCACTCAGTTCAATCCCTTAGAATGATGCCGCGGGGCCAGCTCCAGGTGCCCCAGAACGGCACCCAGGACTGGGCTTTCTCGTGACAACCCTGTGCCACGCCCACGACATCACCCATTACTCCCCACACAAGTGGAATTGGACCATCTCCCCTCTGGGAAGAACCCACGTGCCTGCTGCTGGCCTTTCTCTACACACAGGCATGTCCCTGAGCCCCCCGACCCCCTCTGAGGAGCCCTCCCGGCCAGTGTCATCACAGGTTCCCCTGGATCCCAGCCTCCCCGGGTGACAGGTCCTTGGAGGTCCAGTGCTCTCTCCTCCCTATTTCAATCAAACCGTGTTTCCTCAGTGTCACATTTCAATCCCAAGTTTTGAGGGACAGCTTAGTGTTTAAAACTTCCCCCCTCCAATCTATATAGTCCTACCTCCTACTGAAGCCATCCCCGCGGGCTCATTCACGGACCACCACTGCCTAGAAGCCTCCACAACGAGAAAAGTCAAGCCGAGGATCCAGAGAGTGACCTACTCCAACAGCTGCTCACCATCCAGTGGAGGGAAGGTTGGGATTTAAACGGTAGAATGTGGGGCTCCTGACCTTCTGCAGCGGGGGAGGGGCAGAGGACTGGTTGGCTGGGGTGGTGGGGGGCATTCCATGGAGGGCTCTGATAGGTAGGCAAGAACCAACAGTTCCGTTCAAATTTAAAGTCATAAATTTAAAGACACACTAACAGTAATGATCCCCAAGGTTAAGTTCTAGGCACCCAGTCATTGATACGCCCTTTGTCTCCGTTCTTGATCCATCACCCTAGTTCTGGGCCCCTCAACCTGGTCTTGGTTTACTTCAACGCAGGCTACATTTTCTGAACAAAATTCAGAACATGTTGCCTGGAGAAATAATGGGAACCTATGGCTAGCGGATCCCAGTGTTTGAAATTAGGATTGACCCCACAGAGGCAGCATACTGGATTTCATTCCTTAGGGAGCAGTCCTGTGTCCCCAAGTTCCGCCCAGTGCTGGAAGCCCTGCAGATGCAGCCGGCCCAGCCTTACAACCCATCCCCTTTGCTCCAGTCCATCAGGGCAAGGCCCTGCAGCCTACAGGTCAAGGCCAGAAATCACCATTTTTGTTTCTCATTGTATTAGGTTGTTCAATGTCTAACTTTTTGCTCTTTGAGTGACTTTAATGTAATGTTTTAAACAAATAATGCCTTTGCATAGATCACAACTTGTGCAAAATGGAAAATGTAGTGATGCATCTTTCTCCTGCCTCTTTCTCTTCTTGCAAACGGCCAGAAAAATGATTGTATAATTTCAGTTTCTTTGGAAAGTATGACAAACTTAAGTGAATAAGTTGATTCTGCTACTATAAGTATGTTTTATTGACTATTGAAATTTTGAAATATAATACAAAAATGCAGGCTGACATTGTTCCCATGCTACCTGCCATGTCAAGGGAAACTGGTGCAGACAGCCACGTTTTGACCAATGTTTGAACAACAACCTTGCAAAGGAAACATCTGTGAAGCAACATTTATTGAAAACCCTCCACATACTGTATAAATACAAGAGGGAAGGGGTCAGGGTCCTCTTCCTCTGCTGCAGGGAAGGAAAGGGCCTCTTCCCAGGGTGCCTCGCGTCAGGACACAGGAGCACGCCCACTGGGGGCGGGGCTCTGTCCTGCAACTGCTCCCAGCGTCCGTTGCGGCGGTTGCTCCCATAGGCGCATGCGCTAAGGCAGTTGCTCCCATAGGCACGCATGCGCTAGTGGCAGGGAGTGTCCCCCAACTGCCGCCCAGGCTGCGCGTGGGGCCTGGCATGGCGGCCTCTGGAGTCCGTTAGGTGAACAGGAGGGAAGGGGCGCGCGGCCTCTGCACCCCTCAGGTGTCCCCCTCTTCTCTGCTGTTTGCCCCCAGGTCTGTGTTCCCCACCCCGCTCACTTCCGGTGGTGCTCACAGGGGAATGGGCTCTGACTGGCGGTGCTGGGCGGGCGGTCAGTGTGCGGGGCCTCTACGGGTCCAGTGATGCCCGTGAGCTGTCCGCCCGGGGCTCCTCTGTGTCCCCGCTTTCTGGGCACGCAGCTCCCGGCAGTTCTTCCGGATCTGAAAGCGCCTCCGGGTCAGCAGGAAGCTGCCCTCATTGGAAATGAGCGGACATGGCGGAGCCTCCCCTCCCGACAGGTCCCGGGGCTCCTTCCCCCTGGAGCCCCTCAGCCCGGGGCTTCCTTCCCCCGCACCCCGCCCTGAGGGCAGCGGCCTTCCTTCCCCCACATAATGCCTCTGCCCCGAGGCCTGGGTTTGGGTCAGGCCTGGGTGTGTGAGGCCTGGGGTGTGTGAGGCCTGGGGTGGGGGGCAGACCTGGGTGTGTGAGGCCTGGGGTGGGGGGCAGGCCTGGGTGTGTGAGGCCTGGGGTGTGTGAGGCCTGGGGTGGGGGGCAGACCTGGGTGTGTGAGGCCTGGGGTGGGGGGCAGGCCTGGGTGTGTGAGGCCTGGGGTGGGGGGCAGGCCTGGGGGTGTGAGGCCTGGGGGTGTGAGGCCTGGGGTGGAGGGCAGACCTGGGTGTGTGAGGCCTGGGAGTGTGAGGCCTGGGGTGGAGGGCAGACCTGGGTGTGTGAGGCCTGGGTGTGTGAGGCCTGGGGTGGGGGGCAGACCTGGGTGTGTGAGGCCTGGGTGTGTGAAGTCCGGGGTGGAGGGCAGGCCGGGAGATGTGAAGTCCGGGGTGGGGGGCAGGCCGGGGGGTGTGAAGTCCGGGGTTGGGGGCAGGCCTGAGGTGGGTGGCAGGCCTGGGGTCTGTGTCTGTTCACTTGGTGGCGGGAATCTGAGGTGTAGATTCAAATGTGTGCGCTTGCTCTGTCTGTGATCACGGGAAGGACATGCCTGTGTTTCTGTGAGTGTGTAGGGTTGAGTGCTGTATTTGGAGGGTGTTGAGATGCAGTGCATAAATACGCAAGCAGTGGGTGGTAATGTGTTTATAATTTGGTGTTTGCTGAAATTTACTCGTTTTGTTTTTCCCCCTTTGAATTTCGGTTTTTTTTCTACTAGCAGATTTGGAAGGATTATATGCATTTGCATAGGGCAATGTTAGGACAAGTGCAGGTGTTCATTAGCTTGGGTGTATGATCTGTTTTTTGTATTTGGGGAATGTAGACTGGTCTTTGGTATTCGGGGCATGTTGTAATGTTATGTGTATTTCTTTTTGTGATCTTCGCCTGTTTCAGTGTGCAGAGGGCAGATCTGTGACTATGTTTAGGACTGGTAGGTCTTGTATATGCGGATGTGCAGTAGTGTTAGTGTGATTCGGTGTGGTGTGTATGTGGCTGTATTCTGCAAGATGGAAGAGTTAATTCTGTGGGAATTTGGGAGTGTGGGGTTCTGTGTACACAGGTGGTGTGGCATGAAGTGTATTTGGACATAAGTATAGGGAAGTGAGTTTGCATATTTGCAGTGCACTGGGTGTTCGTGGGTCTATTTGGGGCTTGTGTAGAGTGTGTGTGTGGAGTTGACATGTGTATTCCTGTGTATTCCAGGGCCATGGCCCTGGGAAAGGATATTTGCTGCAGCTACGTGTTTGTATTTTTCAGAAGGGACTCCTAAGGCTTACATATTTTGGGTACCGAGTATGTGTGTATTTGGTGGGGAGAGGGGTTTCTGTGCTTATAGAAGGGAGTGGGAGGATTGTGTCTACTATGTATGGGAGGTGAGTGATAAGGTTATTGGTTAGTATTTGTTGATGTGAGAGCTGACTCATTAGTCAGGTAATTTGGAAGTTATTTCATATTTGATTTGCTGGAGATACTTCTGCATGCCTTGTCCATGTATAGTGGTATATGCTTATATCTATCACCAGGTGCTTGAATTACCAGTATGTTCAGGGACTCTTAGGTGTATTTAAAGTATATTTCTTTGGAAAATACTAAATTGTTTCTACATGTATTTGCTAGTAGTTAGCAAGCAGTGGCCTGTATATTCAGTGATACTGGAGAAAAAATGTGTACAGTGTGCTTTTGTTACATACTGCAGAGGGGAGGTGATGAGGTCATATTCTGGAGAGGTGGCATAATGTATAGTGTTTGAGGGGTGTATACATCCAGGTATTGGGAGTGTCTGTGTGTGTTTCCATAGGTGTGTGAGAGTTGTGTATGCACATTAGTGAAGTTAAAGGATTGTCAGCACTTTTGTGTTTTGCATGTATCTGTCTGAGCATGTGGGGTGTATATTCATGAGTGGTTTGAGGTCTGTGTATTTGGGATTTGTAAGATAACCCACTTATCTCCATGGAAAGCAGGCTTAGGGTCCTCTTTGCATCTGTTCCAGAATGTAATGCTTGCAGAATTTGGTAGTGGTGCTTATATGTGTCCTCTCATTGTGTGTGAAGTGGACTTATATGTATTTGATAAGTAGCTGTTTGTGACTGTGTATGTATTTAAGTTCCTGGAGTTTGTGGATGGGCTGTCTATTCTAAGGAATGTGAGTATTCACTTTGCGTGTTTGCAAGCAAGGAGGCTGTCCAGTGTGTGTGTGTGTGTTCTGGAATCATGGAGTATGTGCATTTTAGGGCTGTAGGGTTACATGTGGATCTTTTTTGGGTGACACACAGAGAGTTGTGTACTTGATATTTTTAGAGTCTGAAGTATTCAGTATTCAGTGTGTATATCTGGGTAGTATGTTGGTTGCCCATGTTTGTATACCGGCCCATGTTGTGTGTGTATATAATTGTAGGGGTAGAATGGAATATTCAGGATGATTAGAGTTTTGTTGATAACAATTTAGGTACTAAGAGGTGGCCTATCTGTATATTCAGGGAGAGTGAGGGTAGAAATGAACATATGTTCATATATGTAAATTTTTGTTTATATATCTGGGTGGGAGTGGAGCTTTCTACTCCAGGTGTTAGTGCCTTGTACACACATAATCATATGACAGGATGGGGTGCACTGAAACTGGCTCATACCAGCTTGGGATGGTTGATGTTGCATATTTCTCTGGGGCTCTGTTCATCAGGTGGGTAGCTTGAAATTAGTCATGCTGGAAATATTTGTACGAGGTACTCACCACAAATGATGTCTTTGCTGCATCCTCCTGAGAGTGGTCAGATTCACCAGCACCCAACTTGTGTGTGTCTGGATGCATGTGTTTGGGATGTAGGAATAGTCAGGTATCAGTGGGCATAAGCGTTGGAGGCTCTCTGTGAATTGTAAGTGAGGCATCTGGGGCTGTGGGCCCTCCTATGTGTGCATGGATTCTGTTATTCTGAATCATTGTATTGCTCTTAATCAGGTCAGCCCTTTCTTTAGGGCCAAAGAATCCCATAAATGTTGGTGAAATCTGGCCCCCATTCATGCAGATGGGTTGCAGGTGTCGTCCCTTAGGCAGGTGGGCACTTCTTTAGCATTTGTATGATCTTGGCATCAGAGGACCTAGATGGGTGGGCCTGGTAGACAGACAGCCAAGCAGGGCAGAAACTTCACACGTGTACTGCCCTTTCTCATCCCCTTGCCCCTCTTCCTACCAAGGGCCCACATGAAGTCTGCTGAGAAGCAGGCTGGCCTCCCCCCCCAGCTGGGCCTCAACACAGAGAAAGGGGCTCAGCGGTTGTGCCAGACTCTGCGTGTACCGTGGGCTGGTCCAGAAGCTGCCAGCCCTCCCGGGTCAGCACCCTCCCCATGGGCACGGGATGTGTCCCTGCCTGGGTGGCCGGCCCTGGATGCCAATATGAGGCTGAGGGACACAACCTGGACCCTCGTTCCCTGGTGTGAATTAGTCCTGCTACTTCCCTGCTTTCAGGGTCTCAGTAGTGAAACAGGTTACCCCCTCTCTCCCCAGGTTGTCAGGAACACTGAGTGTGTTTGAAGGGAACACACATGCTCCACCTGTGTGCCTTGTCACCACCATCAGGTTCACACCTGGCCCCCGGTATCTCTGTGCCTGTCCCCACTCGCCTGCTATTTCTGCCTTTGAGTCTTTGTTTGGATGAACAGTTCCCAGCGGGAGGCAGAGCCTGGGCTGCCCACACCTCGGAAACCTGGGAACCCCCAAATCTCCCTGGAGCCTGTACAGAGGGTCTGACTGGAGGCCCATCACTACCTCAATCATGGGGGAGGCCAAGTCCACGGCTATGTGGAATCCTGGAGAGATTGGCACATTAGCGTCTGTAAACACTAAGCTGGGAGCAATGGGAAGAAAAGGGAAGAAGTGTTTCCTGTTTCCCTGCAGCCAACCCTCTTTATCACAGGAAACAAACTTGACAGGACACCCTGGAGGGCGGGGCGTCAGGCAGGGAGCCTGCAGGGCTCCTAGTGACTGAAGTGGAATCTGTGGAAAGGGCAGTGCCCTCCCTTCACTTCTCCGGGGAAATCACGATGCTCAGCCAAGAAGGGGCTCCCTGTGTCCCCATGTGCTCAGCGCTCCCTGCTGCTCCCCTTCCAGTTACTCCCGGGGTGATATTGTAATACCCCATTTCCCCGAAAATAAGACAGTGTCTTATGTTAATTTTTACTCCCAAAGATGCGCTAGGTCTTATTTTCAGGGGATATCTTATTTTTCCATGAAGAAGAATACGGTACACATTTATTGTTAAATGAAAATAAAGGAAATTTATTACCTATATACGGTACGGGGGTACTGTAGTTGTCAACACAAACCAGACAAACTGTGAATCCTATAGTATCAAGAATTTACTCATTTATTCAATGACAATCAACAATCCAATTCCTGAATTTCCTGGTGAATTTCTTGTGACTCCATTTCTTTCAGAATCAGTGGGCCAAATCTCTTATGTTTAGCAATAGCATATGGAGACAGAGCCTAGGGAGGGCAGGGGGGACTTATTTTTGGGGGATGCCTTATATTTCACTCAGAAGGAAACCTGTAAGTAGGTCTTATTTTTGGAGGATGTCTTATTTTCGGGGAAACACAGGTAGTACCTCCTCCCTTAGAGAACCTGGGAGCAAGTTCCTTTCCCGTTTTTCTGTGGGGAAGTGGGGTTGGGGAGGTCAGGACTGAGGGCAGGTCACACAGCAGGAAGTGGGACAGCCTGGGAGGCACCTAGTAGGTGTGGTTTACTTATTATACTTTGTGCTGTCATTCCCTGCACTGCGCCTGGTCCCCTCCAGTTCAACTTTCAAGCCCCTGTTCAGTCATCATCTCTTTAACAAGTCTTTTCTGACAACACCCTTCCTCCCTTGCTTCCCCTCCAGGTTGGATGCCCTTCTCACCTGCTCCCATGCCACCCACAGTTGTCCTATGTTCACGTTGTCTGTGAACTTCCTTTCTCCCTAAAGGCAGCGCACTGTCTGCCTTCCCTCACTAGCGCTCGAGGCTTGATGGAGCAGCAAGTATACTAGTATTTGGGTTTTCTAATTCATGATTTAGTCTAGAAAGGTTATATACTTCTAGGAACTTATTCATGTTTTCTAGGTTATTAAATTTGGGGGCATTTACTCTTTCATAATATTGTAGTATTTTCCTTTGTGTACCTGTGATGTCTGTGGTGACTTCTCTCTCATTTATGATTTTGCTTATATGGGTCTTTTCCTTTTTTTCTTTAGTGAGTCTAGACAGACGATTATCGATTTTCTTAAATTTTTCAAAGAACCAGCTCTTTGTTTTATTGATTTTTTTGTTTAGCCTTTTTGTTCTCTATATTTTTTTAACTCTACTCTAATTTTTATTATTTCAATTCTTTTGCTGACTTTGATTGTTTTTGATATTTTTTTAGTTCTTTAAGATGACATGTTAGGTTGTTTATGAGGGATTTCTCTTGTTTCTTGAGATAGGCCTGTAATGATATAAACTTCCCTTTTATTACTTCTTTCACTGAATCCCAGAGGTTTTGATATGTTGTATTGTCATTCTCATTTGTCTCTCTATAACTTTCATTCATATCTTTAATTCAAACAATGAAAGAATAATCACTTATTTGAACCCCATTAAGATAGTCACCTTGAAAAAGGTATTTTCTCTCTATGAACTTTTGCCCCGTTGATCCCATTTTGTTCTGATTAATAAAATAAACCAGCATAAGTTGCACTGTAAATAAGATCCGGTGGAATGTTAGCCGATGCCATGACCATATTCCATCATTTTATGATTCAGTGACTTAAGGGAGTAGAAAAATTGATAGTTACACACTTGTTAATTATGGGGAACTGAGGGCAGGATTACTTTTGATTGAAATAAATAGGCCAAAACCGCCCTGGTGTCAGCCCTGCTCCCGCAGGGGTCCTCAAACTTTTTAAAGTGGGGGCCAGATCACGGTCCCTCAGAGAGCTGGAGGGCCGGACTATATGAACTACTAATTCCTACTGTAACACCTCGGCTGCACTCACTGCCCAAAAAACCTGGCGGGCCGGATCAGACTCCTCTGCGGGCCGCATGTGGCCCGTGGGCCGTAGTTTGAAGACCCCTGCCTTAGAGAAAGGCCTGAGGATGGAGCCTCTGGGAGACTTACCCAGTGATACACACTTGACATTAAAAGAGATTTTATTAAGGCAAGGGCACCTGGCAGCCTGTTAGCATTGAGAAGTGTGGAATCTCTCAGAGTACACCCTTTGGAAAGTGCTGGATACATATGTGAGGCCTGTTATTATTTCTTACAATACAAAGGCAGAAGGAATGACACTGCCTTCCATTAAGAGGGTAAGCTCTCTTCCTGCTTTAGGTATGGTTGGGGACGAGGAGGGCAGCTGCACTTGGAGCAGAGCAAAAGGGACCCCACCCCTCCTGGGCTGCAGCCCCCGTTCTGAGGTCACTTCCACCTTCCCATGTGCCAAGTCCTGTCTGATGGCCCCTTTAAGACTTATGTGATGGCAGCTGGTCTCAGCCTTCTGAGTTCCCATCTCTCCCCCGGAGCAGGCTTGCTTCATGTGTTTCTGTGAAGGTTACAATCCTGGGAGTGGCATCCGAATTCCCTCGTCCTGGCTTTCCAGGTGTCGTTAATCATTCTTTCTAGAACTCAGGACGTGAGGGTGTGTGGGCTTATGAACTATTGTGAGGACATTACCCCTCCGTTTGGCCCTAGAGGTGGCTTCTTTAGATCTCTGGTCTGGTAGCAGGAGAAGGTCAAGACCTGGGATGCAGCTCTTCCCCCACCCCCAGGCTGTAGATGGCAGTGGGACCTCAGGGCTCCTCGGTCACTGCACAGTTATGAACACTCTGTGCCACTTTGCCTTCTTCCTTGGATCCAACCTTCATCGTATCCAACTGCCAGATTGGGATCCCACACAGTCACGCTCTATTCCGTCCAGCCAGAACTCCTTCCCTCGGATTTACACAGAGGGAGGCAGGTGACCCATGGCCATGGCCACTCACTCATGTGGGGCAGAGGTGAACTCAGCCCTCAGCAGACTCCCTGTCACTGCCTTCTATCCACGTGGAGTGAAGAGTGCCTTCCTCGCTGGGCTCTAAGTGTGGGGCAGGGAGGGGTGGGGAGGGGAGCTGTATTTTATCCAGGGTAAGCTAAGAGGGGTTCATAAGGCCATCTCCACCGCAGTCTTCATCAGGGAGAGAAGGGTCTTAAGGGCAGATGCTATTAATTTCCCACCAAGTGCGTGCTTCTGAACTCAGGGCCCAGCAACCTCCACACCACTACACCCACCCCCAAACTTCCATCCACTTTGCTCTGATACTTTCTGGAGCCTGAGTGGGATGTCCAGCCCTGTGATGTCCCTGTAAACCTGTTCCCCAGAGCTGCATAAAGTTCAAAGTAGAGCAGAAGCAGGAGAAATTGGGTTGAACCAGATCCTGGGGTGGGTCTTTATGGATTTTTCTCTTCTTGTTTTAGAGATTTTGCTCTGTAGTGACATATTGTGAAAACACACAGTGAAAGAACTTGAGATAAGCTTACAATGCCAGTCAGTCTCCCTCTATGCCCCTCCATTCTAGAAGCCAAAGTGTACACTGAGCACCACAGACAGAAGCCACTGTACCAACTCTTATGAGAGAACAAACATATATTGAGGAAAATTAAATATTATGAATGTGCTGAGAAAATAGACTGATTTTTTTCATGGAGACATGCTTATGGAGGACCAGACAATACACCCACCCAAAAAAGACAGTGCCTTGGGCAGTGGTGATGGTGGCCTAGGGCACCTGGCCCCTTTGGCCCATGCAGGCAGGATCTGACTGAAGACAAAGATGTCCTGGAGGCCAAGAATGTGAGGCACCTCAGGCCCAAGGGCTCATCATTGAATTTGATGCTTTTCAAGCACTCCGTCTGTCTGACTTGCCCTTTCCTAGTGGAACAACTCTGATTGGAATTGGCTTGGTGACTGCAGGCTGTGTGACTCATCACTCCCCCTTTCTTGCAGAAAGGAAGCCTGTGATAGCAAAAATACCTACACACTGGGGTTTTCGGTTCCTGTTTGTGCTCATTTAATGCTGTGGTACGAAGTCCCTGGTGAATTTTCTCCTCGAGAATCTGCCCTACAGTTGTTATGAGTGTCTGAGCCTCAGGGATCTTGCTGCCCATAACTGATATGCCTTTGACTGGTCCTTGGTTCTGGGCAGTAGCTAAATTGAGATTGTAGTCTAGCAGAGCATCCTGACCATTGGGTTTTTTATTGGGGAAAATCCCCTGGAAATAGAGCCTCAGTGTTTGTCTGAAGAAACTTTCTGAAGGACCCTGTTTCTTCTCTGGCTCCAGATAGGGGTATTGCCTCTCAACAGACTCTCTTGTGCCCCTAGATTTGGCAGAGGGGTTCATTCTACTAGTATGAGAAGTCCCCAATTTCTCAGGCCCTTTTGCCTGCTCTCTTGAGTTGGGCCTCCTACAATTCTGTCTCATGTAGGTAGGGGCAATCATTTGTCTCTGATTCTTCCACGAGTCCTGCATATATGATATTCTGGATTCCTGCTTCCCTTGGCTGCTCCTTTGGGGTGTCTTAAGGCCACATAACACATGGGACGCTGGCCTGACTCCAGGGGGCACTCTCTGGGAGTGGCAATGGTGCACCTTGTCTGCAGCAAGGGGCATGTGTGTGGGACTGTCTGGAGGTTGGTTCTTTGACGGTACCTGCACTTTAGACTTAAGTTCATTAATGACCTCTTTGTTAAGGCATGGCTCTCCTCGTTCTTGGAGAAAAGATGTTCTAGGGACTAGGGAGTCGTTACTGGTCCCTGTAGGTTCTACAGTCTTCAAATATGCATTGATGTTTTGGGATATTGTCTGTACATTGGTTCCCAACTCTGGTTGAAGAGCAGAGGACACACTGGCTTCCATTGTCTCCTTGATCTCTTTGGCCCTCAAAGATTGGGATATTAAGTTCATCACCTGCATTGCTACCCCATTGAAGGTTTCTTGTGAGGCCCCACCCCTGCCCTTCCCTCTTGGATCATTCCTGGCCATGGCTGAACCTGGACTGAGATCTAGACTATCCCTCTCAGCCCACTCCACAGTCTTACTCTTCCAGGTAAGTGAGACAGACTGAGATGGTGGCCTCCCCTCCTGTCTAGTCAGAGAGGCCTTTGAAGGACCATGGCCAACACCAGGTGGGGTCCCTCCCAGAGCACTCTGCATTTCCTCACTCCCACGTGAGGGGGCAAGGAGAGATCTTGCCAGGGTGGGAACTGAGTCGTCTGTTTTCACTTTCTCTCCTCGACAGGCCTGAGATGGTTTTTCCGGGAACTCAACAAATTTGTCTATTGAGAAGGCCCCATATACACAGGTAGATGAGTGGGGAATGGGTGAGGTTTGAGCCCTTTTCAACTTAACAAGACGCATGGGCTTGAGGACCTTGAGGGGCAGGCCCCACCTGTGCTTCACCCAAAACTTTGTAATATATGCTTCCAGCACCTTTTGAACGTCAGTATCGAGAAAGACCACCCCATGAGAGGCGTTCATGCAGGGTTCCCAATCCTTCAAAATTCCCAGATTTTTGGTTTCCATGTGAGTGTCAGCCTTGGCAGAAGAGTGCCTGACGTAGGGAGCTTGAAATGGCGACCGAACAGATGGACTTGTTCTGACCCCGGTCCCAAAACAGATAAAGGCAGAGTCTGAGTCGCTCAGGGAATGTTGATTAGCAGCTAAAGGGCAGCGGATATCTCTAGGAAAGTAAGGAAGGTCCCGCTGGACAGGATTTCCTGACCAAGTGGCCAGCACTGCCGACTTCTCCCGGAGCTCCGGGCTCGACGGGAAGGCCGTACCACCCTACCAGGAAAGGAGGAGCATCTCTGAGGCCTGGAAAACCCACAGCGGAGGAGTCCATTGAGTACCTGTGATGCCCCAATTGGCGCAAACGCGTGGATTCAAGGGAGTTCATCAGCTACCCACGGAAAGTGTTGTATTTTGCACCTTTAAATCAACACAAGAGAAGGAACACCACATAACCAAACATCCTGAAAAGAGATACCATGGGAAGACAAAAAAATACCCCGCACATGAAAGAAAAGCAGGCATCACCAGAAAAGGAAGTAAACGAGTCAGAGGCAAGCAGCCTACCAGAGCAAGAGTTCAGAATAATGATCATAGGTTGGCTAAAAAGAATGGAAGAGAAAGTTGACAATAACCAAGAAGAAATGAGGAAGAACCATGAGGAAGTGAAGAAGAGCCATGAGGAATTGAAGAGGAACCAAGAAGAAATGAAAAATGACATCGCTATCATGAAGAACTCAATAGAAAGCATCAAGAGTAGAATAGATGAAGCGGAGGACCGCATCAGTGAGCTAGAAGACAAGATGGAAAAAAATACCCAATTAGAGCAGCTTCTAGAAAAAAAGATTAAAAAGCAGGAGGAGAGCCTACGGGTGCTTTGGGACAATACAAAACAAAATAATATTCGAATAATAGGGGTTCCAGAAGGAAAGGAAACTGAGGTAGACATGGAAAAAGTATTTCAAGAAATAATGACAGAAAACTTTCCCGAGATAGAGAAGAAAAAACCCACACAAATCCAAGAAGCTCGCAGAGTCCCAAGCAAAATGAATCGCAGAAGACAGACACCAAGGCACATTACAATTAAAGTGGCAAACAACAACAACAAAGTAAGAATCTTAAAAGCAGCCAGAGAGAGACAGAAAGTTACATACAAAGGAACCCCCATCAGACTAGCAACTGATTTCTCAACAGAAACATATCAGGCCAGAAGGGAATGGGATGAAATATACAAAGTCATGCAAAGGAAGGGTCTGAATCCAAGAATACTGTACCCAGCAAGGCTATCAATCAAAATTGAAGGGGAGCCGAGACCTGTTTGGCTCAATGGATAGAGCGTCGGCTTGGGGACTGAAGGGACCCGGGTTCGATTCCGGTCAAGGGCATGTACCTTGGTTGCGGGCATATCCCCAGTAGGGGGTGTGCAAGAGGCAGCTGATCGATGACTCTCTCTCATCGATGTTTCTAACTCTCTATCTCTCTCCCTTCCTCTCTGTACAAAATCAATAAAATATATATATAAAAAAATAAATTTACAAAATTGAAGGGGAAATCAGGAGCTTCACAGACAGAAAAAGACTGAAGGAATTTATCTCCACCAAACCAGCAATGCAAGAAATGCTAAAGGGTCTACTCTAAAAATAAAGAAATAGGAAGTGAAGAAGGAACACGGGTATAGAATAAAAATGGCGTCAAATGAGTACCTATCAATAATAACCTTAAATGTAAATGGATTAAATGCTCCAATCAAAAGACATAGGGTGTCATACTGGATAAGAAAACAAGACCCATACATCTGTTGTCTACAAGAAACCCACCTCAGAAAAAAAGATGCACACAGACTGAGGGTGAAGGGATGGAAAAAAGTTTTCCAGGCAAATGGAAATGAAAAAAAAGCTGGGGTAGCAATACTTATATCTGACAAATTAGATCTCAGAGTGAAGGACATAACAAGAGATAATGAAGGCCACTTCATAATACTAAAGGGAACAATCCAACAAGAAGAAATAACCCTGGTAAATATATATGCACCCAATACAGGAGCACCCAAATACATAAAAAAAAAAAAAAAAAACCTGCTGGAAGACATTAAGGGAGAGATTAATAGCAATACAATCATAGTAGGAGATTTTAATACCCCACTGTCACCCTTCGACAAATCATCTAAACAAAAAATCAGCAAAGAAATATCAATCCTAAATGACTCACTATACCAGATGGAATTAATTGACATCTTCAGAACATTCCACCCCAAAGCCACAGAATATACATTCTTCTCAAATGCACATGGGACATTCTCAATGATAGACCACATTTTGGTACAAAGTCTTTTCAAATTCAAGAAGATAGAAATCATATCAAGCATCTTCTCAGATCATAATGGCATAAAACTGGAAATTAACTACAATAAAAATAATCCAAAGAAATCAAACACATGGAGACTAAACAACATGCTATTAAACAAGGACTGGGTTACCAAAGAAATCAAGGAAGAAATTTAAAACATCCTGGCAACAAATGACAATGAAAACACAACAATCCAAAATCTATGGGACACAGCAAATGCAGTTTTGAGAGGGAAGTTCATATCCTTACAAGCCTATTGCAAAAAACTAGAAAAAATGGTAACGGATGATCTAACTCTACAACTCAAAGAGTTAGAAAAAGAGCAACAAGAAAAGCCCAGTGTAAGCAGAAAGAAGGAAATAACAAAAATCAGAGCGCAGATAAACAACATAGAGACCAGATAAACAATACATAAGATCAACAAAACCAAGAGCTTGTTCTTTGAAAGGATAAACAAGATAGATGGACCTCTAGCCAGGCTAACCAAGAAACAAAGAGAGAGCACCCAAATAAAATCAGAAATGAAAGAGGTGAAATAACAACAGACCCCACCGAAATACAACAGATTGTTACAAAATACTACGAACAACTCTATTCCAACAAACTGAACAACCTGGAGGAAATGGACATATTCCTAGAAAAATACAAACTGCCAAAACTCAATCAGGAAGAATCTAAAAATCTCAATAGACCATTGACGTGGGAAGAAATTGAAACAGTCATCCAAAAGCTTCCAGCAAACAAAAGCTCAGGGCCAGATGGCTTCACAGGAGAGTTTTACCAAACATTCAAGGAAGAACTAAAACCTATCCTCCTCAGACTATTCCAAAAAATCCAAGACGAAGGAACACTTCCAAACTCCTTCTATGAAGCCAGCATCACCCTAATACCAAAGCCAGGTAAAGACAACTCAATGAAAGAGAATTACAGGCCAATATCCCTCATGAACATAGATGCCAAAATCCTCAACAAAATTCTAGCAAATCGACTCCAGAAAAACATCACAAAGATCATACACCATGACCAAGTAGGATTTATTCCAGGAATGCAAGGATGGTACAATATCCGCAAATCAATAAACGTGATACATCACATTAACAAATTGAAAGATAAAAATCATATAGTCATATCAATTGATGCAGAAAAAGCATTTGATAAAATCCAACACCCTTTCCTGATAAAAACTCTTAACAAGGTGGGAGTACAAGGATCATACCTCAACATAATAAAAGCTATATATGATAAACCCACAGCCAACATTATACTCAATGGGCAAAAACTAAAACCATTCCCTCTAAGAACAGGAACAAGACAGGGATGCCCACTCTCGCCACTCCTGTTTGACATAGTTCTGGAACTACTAGCCATTGCAATTAGACAAGAGGAGGAAATAAAAGGCATCCAAATTGGAAAAGAAGAAGTAAAGTTATCCTTATTTGCAGATGACATGATATTGTACATAAAAAACCCAAAAGACTCCATTAAAAAACTAATTGACTTAATAAATGAATTTGGCAACATAGCAGGATACAAAATTAATGCCAAGAAATCCATGGCATTTCTATACACCAACAGTGAAACTACAGAAACAGAGGCTAAAAAAGCAATTCCATTTACCATCGCACCAAAAAAATTAAGATACCTAGGAATAAATTTAACTAAGGAAGTAAAGGATCTATTTGCGGAAAACTACAAGACACTGAAAAAAGAGATAGAGGAAGATGTAAGGAGATGGAAGAACATACCATGTTCATGGATCAACATCATCAAAATGTCCATACTTCCTAAAGCAATCTATGGGTTCAATGCACTCCCCATTAAAATTCCAACGACATATTTCACTGACCTAGAAAGAACTCTCCAAAAGTTCATTTGGAACAATGAAAGACCCCGAATTGCCACAGCAATCCTGAGAAAGAAGAGTAAAGTAGGAGGGATCTCAATACCAGACTTCAAACTGTCCATAGAATCAACATCATCAAAATGTCCATACTTCCTAAAGCAATCTATAAGTTCAATGCACTCCCCATTAAAATTCCAACGACATATTTCACTGACCTAGAAAGAACTCTCCAAAAGTTCATTTGGAACAATAAAAGACCCCGAATTGCCACAGCAATCCTGAGAAAGAAGAGTGAAGTAGGAGGGATCTCAATACCAGACTTCAAACTATATTACAAAGACACTGTTCTCAAAACAGCCTGGTACTGGCACAAGAACAAACATATAAATCAATGGAATAGAATTGAGCACCCAGATATCAACCCAAATCACTATGCTCAATTAATATTTGACAAAGGAGGCACGAATATACAATGGAGTCAAGACAGTTTCTTCAATAAATGGTGTTGGGAAAATTGGAAGACACATGCAAAAGAATGAAACTAGATCACCAACTTACACCATTCACAAAAATAAACTCAAAATGGATACAGGACTTAAACATCAGGCGGGAAATCATAAAAATACTAGAAGCATCCACAGGCAGCAAAATCTCAGACGTATGCCAAAAGAACTTCTTCACTGATACTGCCCCTAGGGCAATGGAAGCTAAAGAGAAAATAAACAAATGGGACTACTTCAAAATAAAAAGCTTTTTTATAGCAAAAGAAACCATCAACAAAACAACAAGAAAGCCCACAGTGTGGGAGAACAAATTTGCAAATAATACCACTGATAAAGTTTTAATCTCCAACATTTACAGACAGCTTATACAAATAAATAAAAGGAAGATGAATGATCCAATTAAAAAATGGGCAATGGACCTAAATAGAATATTTTCAAAAGAAGACAGAAGGAAGGCCAAAAGGCACATGAAAACATACTCAAAGTCACTAATTGTCCGAGAGGTGCAAATCAAAACAACAATGCTGTACCATCTCACACCTGTCAGAATGGCCAACATCAACAAATCAACAAACGACAAGTGTTGGCAAGGATGCGGAGAAAAAGGAACACTTGTGCACCACTGGTGGGAATGTAGACTGGTGCAACCACTGTAGAGAACAGTGTGGAGTTTCCTCAAAAAACTGAAAATGGAACTCCCATTTGACCCAGTAATCCCACTCCTAGGAATATATCCCAAGAAACTAGAAACACCAATCAGAAAGGATATATGCACCCCTATGTTCATAGCAGCACAATCTACAATAGCCAGAATTTGGAAACAGCCTAGGTGCCCGTCAGCAGATGATTGGATCCAAAAACTATGGTACATCTACACAATGGAATACTATGCTGCCATAAAAAAGAAGGAATTCTCATCATTTGCAGAAACCTGGTTGGAATTGGAGAGCATCATGCTGAGTGAAATAAGCCAATCAATGAAGGAGAAACACCACATGACCTCACTCATTGGTGGATGATAAAGGTCATTATAAACTGATGAACCAAGAGACAGATATAGAGAAAGTAAAGCAACAGGCAGACTGTCAAATTATAGTGGGGAGGGGAGGAAGATCTGGGGGAGATAATAGATCAACCGAAGGACTGGTATACATGCATATAAGTACAACCAATGGACATAAAACTCTGGGGAGGGAGGGGATGTGTGGGAGGAAGGGAGGGGGGCAAAAAAAAAATCAATAAAATATGTAAAAATAAATAAATTAATTTAAAAAAAAGAGTGCCTGACATCAAGCCAGCATCCATGCACAATCATCAGGCTCTTGCTCCTCTGTTCCAACTTGCACCCAAGTGGCCTTTTAGCGTGTTTTCTAGATTTTTGTCTAAGTTCCTCAGTAAATCACTTCCGGAGTCCCTTCTCAAAAGCATCACGTCACTTTCTGACTTCTCAGAGTCTACCCTGTGAAACGCCACTAGGGAGCTTTCTGAGCCCCTGGAGAGATCTTTTGGGACCTTCCCTGTGACGTGGCTTAGCTGGAGCCCCACGTTATGTGTGTCATTGCTGCTTTCACCTGTGTATGAAGAGGGCTGTGAGGACTCATGCTTGTCCTCTGCCTGACAGGTGTCTGGTTATTCGCTCTGATGTTGCCCTGGTTTGGGTGGTTCTTGGATCTTGGGGGACAGCTCCCAGCTGTGCTGCATATGCCAGTTTTGCAGATGTGGCTCCAGTTGCTTCTGGGGCTCAGGAGTGATAGGAAAATTCTCAGGAAGGATGCTGTCCTTGGGACAGTTGGAAGTGAAGACACTGAAGACTTCCTGAGACCTTTTGACTACAGAGGATAAATCCCACCCGCTTTCCACTTGCTTCTGCAACAAGGGCCGTTCTGGATGTGGAATCTCAATTGGGATTAAAAATTGTGTCTCATTCCGGGCTGTAGGGCATGATACTCCACAGCTTCCAATCTGAGGTGGAGAAGAAGGTGGTAGGGCTGGTAGAGAGCATTGGGTCTGGACCTGAGCCAGAGGTGGGGGCGGTAATTGAGGCACGGTTGGAAGCAAGGGTGGAGATGGGAACGCCAAGGGAGACAAGGGCTGGGGATGGGAAAGCAGTGGAGGGACTGTAGCCTGCAGTTGAACTGGGGAGGGAGAAGCCGACCGAGGTGTGTGTGGACATGAGCTCTGCGGGACGGGGCCCAGTGTCAGTGCCACTGAGTCACACTGGGGAAGAGTCAGAGTGGAGGCTGGTGGTGGAGAGGAGAGGAGGCTGCGGGACGTGGAGGGTGGGCCCCTGAATCAGGGGAAAGTGAAGGGGAACAGGAAAGTGCAAGTGGCTGTGGTGAAAGGTCATCCAGCAAAAGAAAAGGCTCTGGTGTCCGAGAGGCACTCAGGGATGAGTGGGAATGAAGGGGGACAGAGGAGGTGGTCGGTCCTGGTGACAAGGTGGAGGCCGGAGGTAACGGGCACTCAGTCACAGGAGCCAGAGAGGCCGAGGGGGACATGGGGGGAGCAGCATCTTCCACAGGCGCCCCGCAGGGCCCTTTGGCTCCAGCAGGCGCTGCTTCGCAGACCTCACCAGAGGGGTCTTGACAGGAGCACTGACTAAAGCCGCCCTGTTCAGGGGGCCTCCCCAGGTGGCTGCAGGAGTTTGAGGCACAGGCTGCAGCCAGGAGCAGGCGGGCAGGCAGGCCGGATGGAGTGGGTGCCTCCAGGGTCCTTCATGGTCCTGATACTGACTTCCCAGTGCTCCTGCTGTCCCTCACCCCAGGGCCATCGCCACACCCTGCCCCATGGCCCCTCCCAGGGCAGTGCCAGGCGGCCTAAGGGGACGTCATAGGTTCGGGGGAAGAGGACCCAGGAGAGAAGGGGAAGATTCTTTACCTTCCGAGAAGATTAATTAGGCCCCGAGTCTTTTCCAGGTCTTGCAGGCACTCTCTGCAGGCTGGAAATCAGGAGACTGGGTCACATGGTGGAGCAGGGCCAGGGTGTCTGACAGGAGGCTGAGTGCCATGGGCCTTTAAGAGTGACACCCTGGAGAGCTGCCTCAGGAGCCCAAGCATCAGGGTCAAGGCCACATGACCCCTGACAGGGATGGAAGGCTCAGCACAGGTAGTGCTCTGTCATTTGCAAAGTGTTTCCATCCACTACCCCCTGCTCTCCCCCTCCCCCCTAGGTCCCTGTGGTGAGAAAGGGCAGGGGCACCAGGGAGGGATCTGAGCAAAGGTAAACAGCACGCCCACAGCTGGACCTGGGGTCCCACTCCCAGTCCTGCACTACTGGTCCGCAACAGCCCAGTTTGCTTAATTATATATAAAAAAAGGTAAAGTTTAAATATGCCTCATAAAAAATCTAGAGGATAGAATTGAAGCTCTTAATTGATTGTCTTGTATTTTTCTTAGAAATATAAAGCAAAATATATTTGATTTGCCAGCTTTAAAAGTTCAAAGTGCAAATTAAATTGGAAGAAATTATATAGTTGTGGTAATTAAAATACCTAAAGTATAACTTGTTTTTGAGAAAATAAAAAGTGTGTTTACTCTAATAATTAGGAATTCAAATTAAGTTGCTTATTATTGGTCTAATTAAAAAAAAGGATTAATTCTGTGATCTCAACCAAAAATTTTCTATGCAAAAACTAGACTAAATTTAATTGATATCTTAAGATAGTAATAAAAGATATTATAATATTTAAATCATATATGGATATAGATATTTATTTGACGGTTTTTTTTCATGTTAAAATTTCAAGGCCTTAACAGAGATGATTCTTGGAAAGCTCCAAGGGCCCGGAGTAATACAAGAAAAATTTATTCTCTCTTCTTAAAGGAAATCTTTTAAAAACAGATTTAATATACTTGAAATTGCATGGAAAGCCTTATCAAATAAAAATTAATAAATATAAATATTTTAGAAGGTTTATAGGCATGTATTGTTACTGGCAAAGGAAAGCAGTTAACTTTCCTGGCGCATGGTAAAGAAGACATATTGACGCCTGATGCCTGAGAATGTCTTTTTTGCCATGTTAGCAGTAATCATCTGTACGGTAATATTACCTGGGACAAATGTGGAAGTGTTTAGGACTTAGGTTCCTGACCCTTCATGGGTAAAAGCCCTTATGTGGGCTGATCCCTTGCCAATGTAGTCACCAATAATACTAAGCACCTTGGTCATCCAGGAGGAAAATGGGTGGGGCAAGGAAGTATAATTACACAGGTGTTGCCACCCAGCTTCCCTTTTTGTATGACACAAAATCAAACCAATGCTCCTTTGTGTGTAAAATTAAAGAGAGGTTTCTGGCTTGCACCAAAGTAGAGGAATATCACTACTTGCTCCTGGGAGAGGTGCAGAGAATGTAACTAAGACCTTGTCTATGCAAAAAGAAATTGACAACCAATTTGAATTTGAATTGCCATTGGCTTAGAACAAAGAATATCCTTGCATGGTATTATTCTACAATGTCATTATAATTTTTAATATTTTACAACAGCATATTGTACAATTATTCCAAACAAAATTAAAAATCTAATTTTTGAATGTTTGGCAGCAATTTAAAAGGACATGAAAGGATTTAATCCCTTCCACTGTGTGGAAAGCCTCACAGGGAAGGTACTTGAGCACCCTATATTGGCCTTTCTTGCCTTATTTGCAAAGAGGGACCTTCTTGTCACAATCCAACTGCCCACAACTGTTGCTTGAGTTTTCAATTCATGCTGAGGTTAAAACCTCATGGTGGCTGGCACCATGGATCTGTCTCTCGCATAATGGCGTGAGCTGGGACCTCCCTGGAGAAGAAACCTGGGTTCCCCAAGTTATGTGATCAATGCCGGGGCCCAGCCAGCAGGCGAGGGGACCCCAAGGCAGGTACTGGGCATGGAGGCCATAGGGGCATAGGCTACCAAGGAGACAGAACTGAACCTCACATCACCCTGCTTGGCCCCAGAGGATGGCTGGTTAGCCAATGACGGGTAAGATTCCTCAAGGGAGGGACAACCTAAGACAGGCACAGCCGCAGAGGGCCATCAGGAGAGGACTTGGGGGCCAACAGAGGTGGGGCACAGATCCTCACCCCCCCCAACGCTGTAGGGGCTTGAACACTCGCCCTTTTGAAGGATGTCTCTTGCCCCATTGCTGCTTCACGCTTCCCATACCCAGCTCAGATTGGGACCCAGGCTACAAACAGATTTGGTCCAGCTCAGATTGAGACCCAGCTACAAACAAGAGACTTGGCACAGCTCATATTGAGACCCAAGCAACAGAGAAGTGGTTGATGGCGACTGTCCTACATCTAAATCCAGCCTAAATCTAGGAGTGCTCAGGGCTTTCTCAAGGATGCATATAATCTTTTCCATTAATATTTACAGAGTAAACTAAAATTGTTGTTAAAGTATTAAATATGACATTAAAATAGTCAAGTTTTCAGATTAATTTAAATTGGCTAAATGAAATGAGTTAATATTCAAGAAAATTTAATTGTACAACAGGCTGTTCCTAAAGTATTAACCAAAATTTCTATTGGTAGTCCATTTAATGGTAAAATTGTTTAACATACAATAAACCCTAAAGCAGTCATAGTTTTTGTACAAAGAATTAAAATTTAAAAGTTATCAAAACAGCATTATAAAAAATTTTTCCAAAAGCCTCCTAACAAATAGAAAAAAGGGGATAGTGGAAACTACCATGTAAGAAAAAATGTCCTGTAAGTAAATTACATCTAGAAAAATTTTTCTTCTTTTCTTCATTGGTTATCATTACAAATGAAAACCAATTTTCATTTGTAATGATAACAGTAAGACAGCCATGAAAAACACACATAGGATCAAAATAAGTCAAAGAAAAATTGTTTGGGCAAAATATTAAAAGTATCCCAAGTAAAATTTATAGAACAAATTCCTTTATTAATTTTGGTCGAGGTATGTTTGTATATTTTCAGAAACAACTCCAAGACCATGTGGGTTCCTGCAACAGAGGAATTAGCAGGAATGCTCCCGCCATGAAGACAGGAGGAGAAACAGTCCAGACACAGAGGACGCTGGCGACACCTTGCCGTGCCAGCAGCCAGCAGCTGTGCGTGGCTGCAGGTTGTCCGGGACCAAACCAGAGACGGTCAGACCTGTATGGCCACCATTTGTCCACCATCCAGATATCATTGCTGACATGTGCACATGAAGAATTTTGGACTCAGAACTTTTGGACATTGAAACTTAGACTTAGAACTCTTGAACTTTGAAATTGGGACTCAAACATTTTTTGTTCTTATATGTTTATTCCTGGTACATAAATGCAAGATTTTTTAAAGGAAGGAATTGGGGGGAGATGCCAGGAAACAAAACCTAACATTGTCACTGGAGATAAAATGTAAAAAGAGCTAGCCAACCTTGATGGCTCTGAATGGTCAGAGCCATTAACTCATTGTCTAGTTGAGATAGTGGTACTTGAGGCAACTTTAATTTGTGAATCATATGTAAATGTAAGTTGATTTTCTGTTGTTGGAACTTCCCCCTTAAGAGATGACTTTGTTTCAGAATCTCAATAAAAGGAATGCTAAAAGGCCAGAGAGCCATTAGTCTTCCCATTAGAGGTAGACTTCCAGCCTGGCCCCCATTTTCCCAAATTAAATCTTTAACAGTCTCTCTCTTCATTTTAGTGTGTGGCCTTCTCCAGAAACCGGACCCTGAGTGGGCCCTGAACCACGCGGGTCATGTTAAGGGATCCCACATATATATTGATAAAATATATATATTTTTAAAAAAGAATAGAAATAAGATAATCTCCATTGCGGCTGGGCCAAGAGATCCTCACCTTCCTGGTGTTTCCATGTTCCCTCCGGGGTGGTGAGGGTCCATCACTCTCGGAGTGGCGGACGTACACATGTAAGAGCAGCGCTCCACACACAATACCAAGAATGACATCTGAAAGAATAAAATGTCTAAAACTTGTCTGTTTTACCTCAATCCCCAAGGTCCCTAGCTAGTGATGGGAACAAAACCTTTAAGACTGTTCCAGGAAACAGCCCCGAGCTAAGAGCTAATAAAGCAACACAGGATATGGGACTGTTGACTAAGCTTAAGCGCTGTCATAAAACCTGTTATCAACAGTCCAGACCCCTTTGGAATGTCCTAAAGGTCTTTGTTCTCCTCCTCCCCCCTCCCTGTGTAACCCCTCCCCATGTGTGGTTTTTGCCTTTAAAAACTTGTGAGATTTTCTGCTCGGGGCTCCACTCCTCTGCTCCTGCGTGGGCTACGAGTTGAGCCCCAGCGCGCTGGAATAAAAAGCCTCTTGCTGTTTGCATCAAGTGACGCCTCCTGCGGTTGATTGGGGTCGCCGTCGATCCGTGGGACAGAGTGAGGGTCTCCCTCTGGGGGTCTTTCATCTTGGGGGCTCGTCCGGGGTCTGACGACCACCCCTCATCTGCAGAGCCGACCTTGGAGGTAAGAAGGGGTACCCCGAGGTTGTCTGTCTTTGTCTTATGTTCTGTTAGCTGGTCTGGTTCTGTGTGCGCACGTTCGGTTTTGCAGCCGTTCGGTGGCTCGTGAGAGCGGCCAAACAGTGGTCGGTAGACGTGCCCGAAGGGCCACAGGTTGCAGCCCTGGGGGACGCCCCAAGGGTGGAGGAGAGCCAGGGATGCCTGGTAGTCTCCTACTGTAAGGGCGCTGATCGGGTAGATCGCGCCCGTAGGATTCTGTTGCGTGTTTGTGGAGGATGAGGTGGGTCCTCGTGTCTGTGGTATCTCTGTTATTTGTGCTTCTAAGGATGTACAAACTGACTATGGGACAGACTGTGACAACTCCTATTAGTCTGACCTTAGACCATTGGACTGAAGTTAAGGGAAGAGGTCGAGACCTATCAGTTGAGATCAAGAATGGTCCATGGCGGACCTTCTGCTCCTCAGAATGGCCTACTTTTAATGTAGGATGGCCAACAGAAGGAACCTTTGACCTCTGGTCTGAGTGAGTGTTGTTCTGGTCTGAATGAGTGTTGTTGTGAGTGTTGAGAGAGTGCGGCCGCAATCGAGTGTGTGGGAATTGGTAAAAGTGTTTTTGTTTTTACTCTTTTGGATTTGTTTTGGAATTATTTGTTGCCTAACTGTTTATAAATTGGGAAAAAAGAGAAAAATGGGACAAGGAAACTCAAAGGAGAGTCACCTAAGTCCCCTTGAATGCATGGTTAAAAATTTTCCGGACTTCAAAAAAACGTGGTGAAGGCTATGGTGTTTCTGTACATGCCTTCACTCTCCGGAGACTCTACAGTTACCTCCCGGGCTCTCTGGTTCTTCCCCCTTTACTTATTACTATTTTCTAGTGTCAGAGTTTCTTTAATGCTGAAGTATTCTGTGGAGTCTTAGCTTTATTGTTTCTTCTCCAAAAGTATTGAGAAATTCATGGTTCAGTGAGTATTTATGATAGAAATAAAACCATGTTAATTTAAAGCTGGCCTTTTGCTTAGTTTTAAAGTGGGTAAAACATTTTGTTTTCTTCTTTGAAGAATGGAAAAAAGAATTTTCTATGTGAGATGCACCATTGAATTCTTTGATGTCTGCTTTTCCGCTCAAGAAACACACACACATCCTCAGACCTGCAGCCTGCCTGGAGCTCCCTCAGGTGGGACTGTGCTCCCTGAGGCCACAGCCCACGCCAGCCCCAGCTCAGCGGCCCCAGGGGCTCCCTCAGGCCACTGTCCTCTGATCAGCCCCACAGAGGGGAGGCTCCCCAGAGGCACCTGCCGAGGAAGGCGCTGGGTAACCAGGGCTCTTAGCATTCCGTCCTTGGCCACTGGTCACTGTGTTTGGATCCTCACCTTCCTGGTGTTTCCATGTTCCCTCCGGGGTGGAGAGGGTCCAGCACTCTCGGAGTGGCGGACGTACACAAGTAAGAGCAGCACTCCACACACGATGCCAAGGATGACATCCATCATCCAGCAAGGACTGGAGTGCTGCCAGGTAGCAATGGCGCTTTTCAGAGGACAGAGAAGGTTCTCCATGATCTGAATCGCACTGCTGCCCTCAGGCAACTGAGCACTGCCAGTGCACTGGGGGCAGAATCCCAGGCTGCATCACAGAGCTGTGACCTTGTCACAAAGCTTCCTGAGGGTGGGGGAGGGGCAATAAGAGGAGGATGCCCATCCCCCACACCCAGCCCCGCATCTCCCTGTGCCCTTCTGGACCTTCTAGATCTCTCCTTCCAGCTCTTCTCTCGTCCTGCCAGAGAGACCTTAACCAATTTCCCATTAGTTTCATCTGGAAGGTTCCCTTTGTCCCTAAGAGATCTTGACTTGAGGCTCACCAGTTTCATAAACCTTGAAAATCTGAACTTGAACCTGAAATTGTGGCTATTTCCCAGGGATTTTTATTTTATTTCTTTTGTCCTCAACTCCAGCTTCTGCACATCATGTTTTTGTCTTGTATAAACCCAGGCTCAGAACTTTTGCATTTACTTAGTTTTGTGAATTTTGAGTAGTGTTTTGACAATCAGAGCTACCTACACACAAAAAAAGTTATAATTTGTCATTCATGATGTATAAATCTAAGTATTAAAGAGTTATATGTAGTTAAACCTTTAAATAATAATCTTATAAATTTACAGCATTTATAATTCTGAGTTAGTAAAGCTTTAAATTGCACAAAGACTTTTGGGACTGGTTGGTGGTGGTGTACTTCTTTAGGTTTTTTCTGATCTGTGAAGCTTTTTATCTGCCCTTCAATTCTGAATGATAATTTTGCTGGGTAGAGTAATCTTGGTTGTAGATTCTTGCTATTCATCACTTTGAATATTTCTTGCCATTCCCATCTGGCCTGCATGGTTTCTGTTGAGAAATCAGCTGATAGTCGTATGGGTGCTCCCTTATAGGTAACTGTTTATCTCTTGCTGCTTGTAAGATTATCTCTTTGTCTTTTGCTCTTGGCATTTAAATTATGATGTGTCTTGGTGTGGTCCTCTTTGGATTCCTTCTGTTTGGGGTTCTGTGTGCTTCCTGGACTTGTAAGTCTATTACTTTCACCAGGTGGGGGAAGTTTTCGGTCATTATTTCTTCAAATAGGTTTTCAGTGTCTTGCTCTCTCCTTCTTCTGGCACCCCAATAATTCTGATGTTGGTATGCTTGAAGTTGTCCCAGAGGCTTCTTACACTATCTTCAACTTTCTGATTCTCTTCTCTTCTTGCTTCTGAGGAGGAGTGCGCCTTTCCTCTTTGTGCCCCTTTCCAGGTCTTTGACTTGTTTCTTGCATTCTTCTAGACTGCTGTTGGGTCTCTGTATAATAATTTTTATTTCAGTGAATGTATGTTTAATTTCTAGTTGGTCCTTTTTCATATCCTCAAGGGTCTTATTAAATTTATCGGCCTTTTCTAGGAAATTCTTGAAAAAAATTATAACCGTGGTTTTGAACTCTATATCCAGTCTTTTGCTCTGCTCCATTTCTTTTGTTTGAAATCTGTTTCCTTTTAATGCTTTTGAATATCCTTATAATCATTACTTTAAATTCTCTGATAAATTGCTCACCTCTACTCCACTTAGCCCTTTTCCTGGAGTATTCTTTTGTTCCTCATTTGGGGTCTGTTCATTTGTCTCTGCATTTTGGCTGCCTGTTTGCATTTGTTTCTATGTATTCGGTAGGTCTGCTATGACTCCCAGTCTTGGTAGGGTGGCCTTATGTAGTAGGTGGTCTGTGGGACTCAGTGGTGCAGTCTCCCTGATCACTACCACTGGGTGCTCTAAGAATATCCCTTGTGTGTGTTGTGTGGGCGCACCTGTTGTAATTGAATCTTGATTGCTATCGGCCTGTTCATGTGAGAGCTCGACCCTCAGGCTGGTTGATAGTGAGGCTCAATTCCCCAACACAGTATGCAAGCTTCAGTGTAAATGCTGATGATACGAGGTGGAATTTACCTCAGCTGGGTTTGGTGCCTGCTGAGATCTCCCTGTGGATATGCTGCTTGTGCGGCTTATTGGGTCCAGCTCCATTTTTGTGTAAAGCTGGCCTCTGGGTGTATTGTTTCTGGGCCTCTTTGGAGGGACTCTGGTATAAGCCAATGTCAGACACTGTCTGTGTTTGGCCCCCAGGAATCTGTTTGGGGCTCTCAATGACCCACAAATTGTGGCTCTTTCTGCTGGGCCTGGGCATGTATACAAAGGTCCAAACTCTGCACCAAAGTCTGCTTTTACTAGACTTGGCCAAAGAGCAGAGGAGGCAAAGACTCAAAGCTCACAGGGATCTGCCTCTGCCTACAGGCTGTTTGTTAGTTTCAGTCACTTAATGAGCCTCTGACTAGAGCTCAGCTTTACATAACTTCCACAGGGTGGGGCAAGAGGGATTTCAATGGGTGGGGCTATTGCTTTCCCCCAGGGTAAAGCTGCATGGAGGGGAAAGGTCATCCTGAGAAATATCTGGGGAATGACTCAACACAGGGATCCAGGCAGCTATCCTCTCCTTTCTCTCCCCAGAGCTACCAAATCTAGACTCTCCTCATACAGCTCTAGTCTACTCTGCCCTCCCTCTGCCAGAGCCCAAGGTGAGTGGCCATAAATGAAATTTTGTGCATTGACCCTTTAAGAGGGTGCCTGAATTACTAGCTATCTCTTCCTGGTGAGTAGAAACTCTGCTGCTTTTCACAGCCAGATGTTCTGTGGACACCTTTCCTGGTTCTGGTGCTCTAGATGGGGAAGCCGATTTTGGATTTAGAGCCCAGATTTGTCGGGGGGAAACTTCCTACAGTTGAGATCTCCTTCTGGAACTTCAGCTGCTGCCTATGGGAGTCTGGCCAGCCCTCTTACGCCTCTGCCCTTCCAAGCAGTTTCCATGTGGCCTCCTCTTTAAGTCTTTGGTTACACGGCTTCTCTTCAATTAGACTTCAGTTGGTTATTCAGGATGATTTTTCTATATTTTAGTTGTAATTCCAGTTTGGTCCTGGGAGGTCAGCGTAGCTTCTACCAAATCTGCTGCCATTTTGGAAACCCAGAAAATATTTTGAAGCACTACTTTGGTATTTTTAAAAAAACATTACTGATAATATTGTCCATAAATTGATTATGACCTAAAAATCATGTTTTTGCATTTAACTATATCATTAGTTATTTTCAGAGGTGATATTTAGAAGGTACTGTTTGCTCTGTGAGTAATAATATCCACAATAACAAGACTGAAGTTATTTTCAGTTGTTAGAATATGAAAATTTATAACTTAGCTAGTCTGTGATGCTACATAAATATTTATATAAAATCTTAAATAGAACTATACAACTGCATAAGCACTCTGTACTACATAATTTTACTCCTAAAATAAGCCATGATATAAAACATATGATAATCCCCAACTTTATAAATTACACAAAATCCTTCATTGTTTTCTTAAAATTGAATGTACTGGGGTGACATTGGTTAATAAAATAATATAGGTTTAAGGTGTACTGGTAAAATTCCATAATACAGAATCTGTATATTGTATTGTGTGTTCACCACTCCAAGTCTTGCTTCCTTCTGTCACGACTTAACCCCTCTTTACTCTCTTTTATCTTGCCCTACACCATTTCCTCATGGTAATCACCACACAGTTATCTGTGTCTTTGATTTTGGGGGAGCTTCATCCTTTCACTTAACCCCTCAAAACCCAGTCTCTCTGACAGTTGTCAGTCTGCTCTCTGTTTCTATGAGTCTGGCAGGGTCGGATGGACTGAGCTGGGCTGGGGGTCTCCTCTGCCTGCTCATCACAACTGGGCCGTGATATAGGGGGAGCACACAGAGACTGCATAACCCTACAGGAGAGCTTGGAGAGGAAAAGCTGGAATAAAATTGCAAGTTATTTGTCCAATAAAAAGAAGATGGTGAAAGGGACTCCATGGGAGGAAATACTTTGTAGTACTAAACAGCTCATGGGGATAAAAAGTAGAAATGCATGAAGTTTAAGAATACAAAACCATTAATGTGAATACAAAAAATGGTAACAGATGGTAACAGATGGTTCATTCAAAAATTTAAACATTTTTAAAAATTAAAATGACTAAACATCTACCAAAACAAAATATTCCACAACACAAGAATAATAAAACTCCTTTTTAAAAGGCTGCTCATTTAGCTCGTGCTTATGGTCAGGTGCTCCCATCATAGTCGGCTGCTCCACACTTCCGAAGCCCTTTCTACAATTTTATGTTACATTAAATGGCCTCCCACTGTCCTGAATACAAATAAAATATTTTTTACTTCCAAATCTAAGAAATTTGAAATCATTTCATTAGCAGCTCTTAACAGGAAAACTAAAGTATTGAAAAGCTTAAAACCTAACTGGTCACCCTACTTCCCCTTTGCTGCAGCCTTCATGTGCTTTCAGGTTCTAACTATGTCCAGCACTGCCTTGAGCATGACTCCCTGATTAATAAGTAAGGCAGCACAAAACACAATTCTGTTTCCTTCCTCTTTGTGGATGCCATACCATGACCATCTTATGTTCTTCCTAACCTGTAGTTTCTTCTTGTACTTCCTAACCCTAGAGGCTCATCCTAACATGCTCCATTCTGAACCAGCATTGTGGACTGTGAGGTTAAGATGTTGAAAGCATGAAGATCACGGTAATACATGTTAAGGAGTACTTTGAATTTGTTAGATAATCCTATATAATAAAAGGATAATATGCAAACAGACCAAATGGCAGAACAACTGAACAACCAATCAAAGCCTAATATGCTAATGATATGTTAAGACTGCTCAACCACTTGCTATGACATGCACTGACCACCAGGGGCAAATAGTCAACTGGCTGACCAGTCGCTCTGATGTGCACTGACCACTAGGGGGCACATGCTCCTACCGGTAGGTTAGCTTGCTGCTGGGGTCCAGCCATTCGGGACTGAGGGAGATGGGCTGGACACACCCTGGAGCCCTTCCATAGTTCCCCCCATCCCCCACCCAATCGTGCAGCAGTGGGATCCTTCAGTCTGGACTGGCATGTGCCCTCTTGCAACCTGGGACCCCTCAGGGCATGCAGGAGAGCCTGATCCCACAGGCCACTCCTTTTAGGAGGGCACGGGATGCAGGGCTCATGGCTGGTGAGGGCTGCTGCGATGGCCCAAGCCTCTCCCCATAGGGACTGATTGGCCGTGAGCCTGTGGCAGGCACAGTGGGGCCGGGATGAGTGGGAGTGGCAGGTTGGAGCTCTTCAGAAGAGGATGGGCGATGGTATCCCACATGGGACAAGCCTCCTTCCTAGTGAGAGGTGAAGAGACAGTGGGCATAGTCCATTGATATCCTAAGCCTAATAAAATTAATACTGATTACTTAATGCCATCTAATATCTACTCAGTGTTCAGATTTCCATGATTGCCTCAAAAATGTCCAAATGTTGCCCATGCTGGTTTGGCACATTGGTTAGAGCATTGGTCTGCAGACAGAAGGACACAGGTTTAATTCCTGCTCAAGACCATGTACCTCAGTTGTAGGTTCAATCCCTGGCTCCAGTTGGGGCACGTGAGTGAGGCAGACCAGTCATTGTGTCTCCCTCACATAGATGTTTCTCATTCCTTCCCTTCTTACTTCCCTCCCTCCCTCGCTGCTCCCTCCCGTCCATTTTCTCTAAGGATCAATGGGAAAATATTGTTAAAAGAAATCTAACCAAAGGTCTTCACCTTTCATGGATCGATGTCCCCTCATCGTCCTTTAATTTCTTAAGAGTGCTTGTACACTCCAGCTCACACTCCCTTTCTCTCCCTTCCTGCCTCTGCTATTAACTGGTTGAAGACTTTACATTTTAAGAAAATTACAAATATGTCAATTCACCTCTCAGTACTTCGCCTAAATTTCTTGACTCATTTTCTCTATATCTAGAATATCATGATCACACCAAATAATATTCACAATAATTCTCTAACATAATTTAATACCCAGCTGTCATTCATAGTCTTCAAAATGTTCATTTGTGCAAACAAGTACTATACATGACATCTGATGAATGGTTCATTTCCTATGCAGCTTGGTATTAAGAAAAATCTCTCCTGTTAAAAACTTCTTTATGAAATTAATTTGTTGAAGATCGGTGCCATTTGCTTACTGCCCATTCTTTTATATATATATATATATATATATATATATATATATATATATATTTATTTTTTTTTTTTTTTTAATTGATATTTTACAGAGAGGAAGAGAGAGGGATAGAGAGTTAGAAATATCGATGAGAGAGAAACATTGATCAGTCACCTCCTGCACACCCCCCACTGGGTATGTGCCCACAACCAAGGTACATACCCTTGACTGGAATTGAACCTGGGACCCTTCAGTCCATAGGCCGATGCTCTATACACTCAGCCAAATTGGTTTTGGCATGACTGCCATTCTTAATCAAGACATATTTCAATTTTTGGGAAGGTAATCTTGGGTATAAGTGGAGAGGAGGTTAAAATAAGGTTATGTCTTTCATCCTGCTTCAAGTTACCCCCCCCCCCCCCCCCCCCCGCCCCAATCTGCATTCTGTGGAGCCTCTACGTATTTTTAATTTCCTGCCTCAGGGCAGACGTGAATGCGGAACTTCTGTTTTCACTATGATAGTCCCTTTATTTCTCAATGTGAATGCTCACCTTTGGCCATTCTGAGGCCCTTCCTCTTAATTGAGTCCGCACAGTGACAAAGTCTCACCAGCTGCTGTGGCTTCACTTCCCAGCCTGGCATTGGGGATGAGCCCACGGCAGCCCAGCTCTGGGGCCCTATTTACAGGACATCGGTTAAGGGTGAGCTACGGCCTTCCATACCTCCCCTCATGCGGGCTGAAATGGGGTGCTAGATGGGACCTCCCTCCTCAGCATCCCCCCACTGCTCTTCTCTTTCCCAGCTCTGCCTGCCACTTGACTCTTCTCTAGGAAGAGCACTCAGTGACCAGGAATATGGCTCCAGGGCTCCTGACAGCCAGGGATAAGGTGAGTCCTGAAATTTCTTTCCAGCTCTTGCAGATGGCCCCATGGCCTTTTCTTATCCTAATACCTTGCTAGTATTAGGCAATACCCAACCCTGACCTTAGAATGTGGCCCATCTTACCTGGAGCCTTTTCATTCACAACTCAGCAATTCACCAAGAATCAAACTTTGATTGCAGTTAAATTAAAAATACTGGACATTCGTGCTTAAGTGCCCAGTGACTCCAGGGCCTAATAAAGTGGAGGAATGCTGTTGAGGGAAGAAGTGACTGCCTCCTCCGCCTCCCCTCTGTCTCCCTATGGACTTGGCAAGTTGAAGAGCTGAGGGAAGGCCTTTCTGTTGAAAAAGGCTGGAAGCACAGTGTGTCTCAGTCTGGGTGACTCACCGCATGGGAAGCTTGGAGCTGCCAGTGACCTTGGGTCACATCAGTCTTCTGTGCTGAGGGAAGGGTGATGACTCTTTTTGTTTGTGACTCAGATTTAGTTTGACTGGACCCATGCTTCATATTTAAATGAGTTTCCACACATTGGGAGATTACACCTAACGGTCTGGATTGCCAACTCCTCTGCGAACAGATTGTTTCCCGCTGTCCTACAGCTACACTCTCGGGCAGATGGCTAGTGGCTGGAGACAAACAGCATCTCCACTGAGTAGTCGTGCCCTTTTGCCCCAAGGCCGAGTGCCGGCTTCACTCCACTCATTACTTGCCCGGCCCCTGAAGGCTTTGCCTTCTCCTCCTCTGAGCCTGGATGGAGACAGTTCAGACTCCTGGAAGCCAGGCTGAGTATGGACTTGAACCTGGAGCAAGATGGGCTTTGAAGGGTTCTGAGAAAGAGTTTGCCATGTTGAAATCAAGGGTTTGGAAATGTATATGGAATGGATAGAAAGATGTCTAATCTCTCAGGCAGCATGGGAGATTGTCGTAATCGGGTGCAGTTAACATTTACTGGCCGCCTGAACAGACGCCGTGGGCACTCTGCTGCTATACCAGCCACTCAGCGCAGCGTCACTGTGCTCACTCAGATTTGTATTGCCTGTTCTGTAAAGAAGGCAGGTTTCTTTTTTTCTTTTTTTTTTTCAAGAAGATCTAAACTTCATGTTAATACTGGGCTCATATGGTAAATATTTTCCTATTACTGCCCAAGTTAAAAATCTTTGGTTTTGATGTTATCAGGCATCATTGAGAGCTGTGTGTCCCTCAATCGTCAAATCTTTTATACCTTTGAGAGAAAAAAAATGTGCATATAGTGTATACATTCAGAATGTTCCCTAATGTAAGAGGGAAACTGTTCTTTTGTACGTTTCACTTTACCACTTACAGTGTCGATGGAGAAGCTGTACCAGCTTACTTTCCCCATTCCTACTCTGCCACTTCCCATGGACCCTTAGCATACCCTGAGCTTAATCCTGTCTGTGACAACACTTCTTCCTTTGGTTCGCTTCCTGGTGAAAAGCTGATACCAGGCAAGAGCACCTGAGTGGGCTGGTTTTTAAGGTGAAGTTTCCATACCTGGAAGAGTGTCAGGCACTCAACACACTCTAATAAAGAGACCAAAGATTAACTAATTTTGAAAGATTGAAAGAACCAAAGGGGTTTGTTTTGCTCTTTGTTGTTTGAGGCATAGAAATTACACATTTTAGGATTCTTTAAATTGTTTAGCACCCTTGCAGCAGCCACGCCCATTCTGACCAGTGACCTGTTCTCAGGTGAGAATGGCAGGCAAGTTCCTTCCTAATGTCACCCTGACTTTACCAGGCACGTGTCTATTCTCCCTGTCCAGCCCCGCCCCCCAGTGCTCTGTGGGGAATAGGCGGGTGGCTCCCAGGGGAGTGTAAAGCTTTAGCTTCCTGGCGAAGCTGCCCAAATGTCTTACCTATAATATTTGGCTTTGAGGGAGGGGAGACCCCAAAAAGCTGCTACAGACCTGCAGAGGACTATGCAGTTGTTGTTGTTCGTCCCTTTTCTCCTTTCCTGTTGTTAATAACTAGGTTAATTACAATGGTATCAACATCTCCAGACATACACTGGGGGTTAGGGCTTAACATATGAATTTTGGGAGGACACAATCAGCCCACAGCACCCCAAAGATCTCGTGACTGTGAAGAACCTTTAGTCAAAATTTACAACAAGTGTCAGGGAATCCACAAGTGAAAATTCATAGGGGTAGAGAGAAACCTATGAATGTGAATGTGAAACTCTGGATATAAAATCAACATACAGCCGAAACCGGTTTGGCTTAGTGGATAGAGCATCGGCCTGCTAACTGAAGGGTCCCAGGTTCAATTCAGGTCAAGGGCATGTGACTTGGTTGCGGGCACATTCCCAGTGGGGTGTGTGCAGGAGGCAGCTGATTGATGATTCTCTCTCATCGATGTTTCTCTCTATTCCTCTCTCTTCTGCTCTGTAAAAAAATCAATAAAACGTATATATTTTAAAAAAATCAACATACAAAAGTCAGTCGTATTTCCATATATTTCCAGTGAACTATCTAAACCAGGTCGCACACTCAGGGGAGAAGCCTTACATCTGTGCTGACTGTGGGAACGGTTTTGGCCAGAATGCCACCCTCATCAGACCCCGGAGTACCGGAACCAGACTTCAGAGTACAGGTCCTGAAGATCGGGCTAGGTGGCTCAGGAAAAGAAAGAAAAGAAAAAAGAAAAGGACAGAAACAGCGGGGGTTCAGGAGGGCTGGAATGCTCGATGGCACTGCAGCAGCAAGTTTAGTAAAGGCGCAAACTCTTTTATACCCTAAAGCTGGGCATGCCTCCAAATGGCCTTCTCTCGGCATGATGGCTACGTGCCAGTTCCTTAAGACCTACACAGGGAGATAGCTGTCTGGGATATTTCGTCTAGCTGTACTCTGCTATGTTAATTCAAGGACATGTTTACAGATTCCAATTTTGCACGCACAGCAGAACGAAGGACACTGTTGCTTGCCACGTCCCCAAGTGACCCGACACCTGGGGGAGAGCAGGCAGAGCTACCTACCCTTGCTCCATCCCCCGATTCTCAGGTCGGCAGGGGACTCGGCTCCCAACAGCTCCCCCTTCTAAATTTTATATATGTATGCGTGCGTTATCCTTATTTTGATACAATTGTATCAGTTTTATATCAGTTGCCAATTGGTAGGTCTGCCTGCATATAATCTTAAGGAGGACCGGCAGAAGCGCACACAACAAAACCAGTAGCCCAGCGGTTATTACGAACCCAATAAGGCCATACATTGTGGAGATTACAGATGGGAAATTATTTCGAAGCTGAGTGATGAAATCTGAGGCTGCCTTGGCAATATCAATGTCTAATTTGGGCGCATGCACCAATTCCTGAATCTCCTCATGTAGAAGTCGGAGATCTAGAGACGTATTTGCATCATGCCAAATGCCGGTTAAATGTCGTTTAACATTCTCCCAGGGAAACTGGGTGTCATTGTACTCTTTTGGAGTAATACAAACCCAATTATATGCTGCATGACAGCGCAGATTCCCTTTAATTTCAAGGGCGACTATCTCATCTCCCAGAATCTGGACAGTGTCATAAAGGGCGTTTAACCTTTTTCTACTTTCTGGTCCCAATCTTCTTGTACTTGTAAGGCTTTTATCATATTAAAGGATAGCGTGTTAACATACTCAGCTGTCTGGATAGTTTGTGTTAAAGAGATGGCAGATGCAGTAGCAGAGGCTATTAAGGTTACTAATGCAGTGATACCCGCTATAAGCAATCCAACAAACCATTTCGGGCTGCTTAGGGCCTTCTCTACTTCTCGCAGGACTTCCAGACCTGAGTCATCAGATCATGCACAAGTAGTGTTTACAGGGAGCATAACAAAGGTAGGCTGCTGCAGTATCATCAAGGCCATGGTAGAACCATTAATACAGTTAGTCAAGCTGCAAGAAGGGCAGCTTATGTTATATATGCTAGTGACATTGTCATACCTCACACTGAGATTAGCCCCTACCAAAAGGACATAAGGATCAGGTACACAAGATGATACACTGACATTATAACTATTCCCACTCCCACTAATCACTCCCTGTGGGGTAATGGAGACATTTTCTTTTTCAATAGTGACATAGTCCATGGTGGCAACAAATTTCCACAATTCTTCCTGAAATGTGATATTGTCCATATTCCACAGTCCAGCCACCAGGTTCTGGGGGCGAAAGTCATTATCAGTGTTGGCCCAGTCGCACAGCTTTCCCTGGCACCCTATTACATTACTGCGGCAGGTCCTCCACATTAGTCCCATTTCATTTCTAGATGGCCCCAACTGCAGGCGGTCCAGTTGATCCCTCAGCTTTGCCACCTGACTTTGAGGCATGGCGCACACACCGCTCGGGTAGCCACCGAGGATTCTCATCTCCTGTTGGGAAAACACAAACATAGCCTCTCCCCCACATTAGTATGGGGTTAGGACCATGCATTTCATTAGTCAACGGGCCTCTCCAATACACCTCAGGGAATGTCCTTGCCTGTGGATTCCAGAACCTTTGGGCTGCCGACAGGCCCTTGTTATCCACTTGCAGAAAATTTAAAATTAATATAGTATGATTAAGTATATTTTGAGGAGTTAGGGGGTAATACTCCCCCTTCTTAACTTTAAAAATTTGATTCTTAAGAGTCTGATGGGCATGCTCGACAATCCCCTGTCCTTGGGGATTATAGGCGATGCCGTGCTTGAGTTGGATACGGTATTGATGACAGAAATGAGAAAAGGCTTTGCTACAATAGGCGGGGGCATTGTCGTCTTCAGTTGTTGGGGGACCCCTAAAATAGAAAAACAGTAAAGCAGATGGGCAATGTAATGGTTAGCTCCTTTACCCGGCCTGGCAGTGGCCAGAATGAAATGAGAAAAGGTGTCAATAGTTACATGAACATAGTGTGAATGGCCAAATTCAGGAATGTGAGTGATATTCATTTGCTATAGTTGATTGGGTTTTAGTCCTCGAGGATTAACCCCGTAATGCGGTACGGGAAGTATTTGGGGGCATCACGTGTACGTCTTTACTATTTGTCATGCAGTTTCTCAGGGAATCTTAAATTGCTATCGGAGGGCTCTAGCTGATTGATGATGGATAGAGTGGGATCGTTTAGCTTGCTCGACATTATCTAGACTCCTAGAGCCTGAAGAACATAAACCTGGGTATGTAAGTCAGCTGTTTGATTACCAGTAGCTAGAGGCTCTGAAAGGTTAGAGTGGGCCCGTACATGTCCAATAAAGCAGGGGCTAGACCGGGAATGTAGAATCCCTTGTATATCTTGAAATAGCTGTTGAATGGTGGCAATACAAGCTGAATTAATGTGCTTTATAGTAGCTGTTTTAATAATTTTTGCTATACTTACCATATAAGTACTATTATTACAGATTGATGGGTTCTATAGTAAAATCTGTTAAGGCATAAATAAGAGCTTGTATTTCTACTGAAATATAAGAGGTTTGAAGGATCTTTGCTCCTTTGCTGTAGTATATCTAGGCTTTTTAGAATTGGATCTATCTGTAAAAATGGTTAATACTTGAGATAAAAAAAAATTTTTTTTTAATGTGGTAGTTAATACTATTCCCTGTGTTAGAAATAAATCAAGCCCCTAAGCTAGGGTTCCTGGTAGAATAAATATTAAGTATTTTGACTTCTATGTAGAAGGGTGTGTACATCGACCTTCCTTGCCCTTGGTCTTGGGCAACTTGTAGCAATGTACAGGTGCTGACTGCTATCATGGCAAGGTATCTTTACTTTAAAAATAAAGCAAATTTACTTCTGAATTCATAAGCCACAAATGTTGCATTGCCTTTAGCTTAATTAAAATGTAGGCGGCTACATACAGTTAGGATTCAATTATTTATAAAACATTGGCTTCTCATGTAACTTAATTTATATGACATTGATTATATTGCAAAAGCTAATTTATAAAGTAACTTAAGTAGGTATTTTTAGTTTAAAAAAAATGGCAAAGAAACTTATTCAGTAAAACTTATAGGTTTGATACTTTATTGGTCTGATCCAAAAGCATGGCTTTTATCTTTTTTGAAATTCTATTGCTGTTGAAAAATTTGGCTATATTTAAGAAATATATTGTTTTTGCCTTTCTTATAGGCAAAAACTTTTATAATATTTAATATATACCTATTAATTTTTGATAAGGCTTTCCATGGAATTTCAAGTATATTAGATCTGTTTTAAAAAGTTTTCCTATAAGAAGAGAGAATAAATTTCTTCTATTACTCCGGGCCCTTGGAGCTTTCCAAGAATTATCTCTGTTAAGGCCTAGAAATTTTAACATGGAAAAAAACATCAAATAAATATCTATATATGATTTAAATATTTTAATACTTGTTATTATTATCTTAAGATATCAATTAGATTTAGACTAGGTTTTGTATAGAAAATTTTTGGCTGAGATCATAGAATTAATCCTCTTTTTAGTTAGATCAATAATAAGCAACTTATTTTGAATTCCTAATTATTAGAGGAAATATAACATTTTATTTTCTTAAAAATAAGTTTTTATGCTTTAAGTATTTAATCACCACAACTCTATAATTTCTCCTAATTTAATTTGTTCTTTGAATTTTTAGAGCTGGCAAGTTAAATATATTTAGTAGTTCTTAGATTAATAACACTTTATATTTCTAAGAAAAATACAAGACATAATCAATTAATAGATTCAATTCTGTCCTCTAGGTTTTTTATGAGGCAAATTTAAACTGTAATTTTTATTTGCCAGTGGCTCTGGGAAACTAGGTTTTGTTTTTTCGACTGTAAATTATCACATTCTTTAAGATGGCTACTGGCAGGACACTATATTAACTGTCTGCTGGGGGAAGGGCCTTTACCCTTTCCTCCCTCAACAAAGGATGTAGCCAGTTATCTGGACTACTTAGATCTTTATAATTAATATATTATTTATTTATATTTCAATAATCTCTTTGAGATTCTAGAATCAATTATAATTATTTTAAAGTATTTGGATAAATTCTATGACAGAGACAAATTTACTTATTTTCTTGAAGGCCTTAAAAGTTAACTTTTCAATAAGGTTCACTAGCATTTTGAAAACTACTCTTTATTATGGAAATGCAAATCTTGTTGCTGGAATTAGCTTGAATTTCTTTCAAGAAGACTTTTTCGCTGTTTTTCTCAGGAAAAATAACCAGCTCTGGGTTTTTCATTTCTGTAGCCCTTGTAAAGAGTTAAGGCTAGTTCAAGACTTATCTAATATCCGAAATCGGACGTGCGCACATTTAGTCTTATACTAGCTTTCTCTTTACACGTGTACAGATATCCCAGATGCATTTCTAAATTTTTAAAACTTTTTTATGGTGAGAAAGGAAACTTTTAATTTAATATACTAGGAGAGCGGCTTCTATATTGGATCGCCTCATGTCTCTCCCTTCCCCCATATCCTGCTTACTTTAGGGAAAGCATCAGTAATAGATCTGGCTGAATTTCTTTTCATGCTTAAAAGATAGACAGATCTCAATTTTTTTTTCTTCCTTTTTGGCTTTCTGAAATAATAACTAATACCCAATTTGGCCAAGATTTGCATTTCCCTGCGAGTTCTCTTATAATTTTTAAACAAGGCATTAAGTAGTCTTATTGCAAGTAATCTTAATGTGGGAGATCAGATAGCCCTGCCCTCTCCAGCTGCCTTTGAATTTATTCGCATCAGAGGCAGTTTCAGCAGTGGAGTTCCACTTATTACAGATTTTAAATTCCATACATATACTAAGATTCTAATTTCAACAATAAACAACATTATTTTGTGATCACATAGACTTCAACATTCACTCTAAAGAGCACTTTTACTTTGTCCCATGCTTTACATGGACACCGTAGGAAGTTAGCATGCTATATAGCACTTGTACAAAAAGATCCTAGCTAGAAGTCTGCCCCATTTTTACTCCCGAATTCACTCACCAATTCGCCGCTTTCCACTTACTTTCACTTCTGCCAGCCGGCAACTTTTTTTAGCGGCGGCCTCCTAGCCTCTCCTCCTATCTTTGGGTCCCTATTTCGGGCGCCATTTACCGGAACCAGCCGGTACTACAGGTCCTGAAGATCGGGCTAGGTGGCTCAGGAAAAAAGAAAAGGACAGAAACAGCGGGGGTTCAGGAGGGCTGGAATGCTCGATGGCACTGCAGCAGCAAGTTTAGTAAAGGCGCAAACTCTTTTATACCCTAAAGCTGGGCATTCCTCCAAATGGCCTTCTCTCGGCATGATGGCTACGTGCCAGTTCCTTAAGACCTACACAGGGAGATAGCTGTCTGGGATATTTTGTGTAATTTATAAAGTTGGGGATTATCATATGTTTTATATCATGGCTTATTTTAGGAGTAAAATTATGTAGTACAGAGTGCTTATGCAGTTGTATAGTTCTATTTAAGATCTTATATAAATATTTATGTAGCATCACAGACTAGCTAAGTTATAAATTTTCATATTCTAACAACTGAAAATAACTTCAGTCTTGTTATTGTGGATATTATTACTCACAGAGCAAACAGTAACTTCTAAATATCACCTCTGAAAATAACTAATGATATCGTTAAATGCAAAAACATGATTTTTAGGTCATAATCAATTTATGGACAATATTATCAGTAATGTTTTTTTAAAAATACCAAAGTAGTGCTTCAAAATATTTTCTGGGTTTCCAAAATGGCAGCAGATTTGGTAGAAGCTACGCTGACCTTCTCCCAGGACCAAACTGGAATTACAACTAAAATATAGAAAAATCATCCTGAATAACCAACTGAAGTCTAATTGAAGAGAAGCCTTATAACCAAAGACTTACAGAGGAGGCCACATGGGGACTGGTTGGAAGGGCAGAGGCGTAAGAGGCCTGGCCAGACTCCCATAGGCAGCAGCTGAAGTTCCAGAAGGAGATCTCAACTGTAGGAAGTTTCCCCCCGACAAATCTGGGCCCTAAATCCAAAATCGGCTTCCCCATCTAGAGCACCAGAACCAGGAAAGGTGTCCACAGAACATCTGGCTGTGAAAAGCAGCAGAGTTTCTGCTCACCAGGGAGAGATAGCTAGTAATTCAGGCACCCTCTTAAAGGGTCAATACACAAATTCATTTATGGCCACTCACCTTGGGCGCTGGCAGAGGGAGGGCAGAGTAGACTAGAGCTGTATGAGGAGAGTTTAGATTTGGTAGCTCTGGGGAGAGAGAGGAGAGGATAGCTGCCTGGATTGCTGTGTTGAGTCATTCCCCAGATATTTCTCAGGATGACCTTTCCCCTCCATGCAGCTTTACCCTTTGGGAAAGCAATAGCCCCACCCATTGGAATCCCTCTTGCCCCACCCTGTGGAAGTTAAGTAAAGCTGAGCTCTAGTCACAGGCTCATTAAGTGACTGAAACTAACAAACAGCCTGAAGACAGAGGCAGATCCCTGTGTGCTTTGATTCTTGCCTCCTCTGCTCTTTGGCCCAATGCTAGTAAAAGCAGACTTTGGGCTTTTGTATACACACCCAGGCCCAGCAAAAAGAGCCACAATTTGTGGGTCATTGAGAGCCCCAAACAGATTGCTGGGGGCCAAACACAGACAGTGTCTGACACTGGCTTATACCAGAGTTTCTCCAAAGAGGCCCAGAAACAATAACCCAGTGGCCAGCTTTACACAGAAATGGAGCTGGACTCAATAAGCTGCACAAGCAGCATATCCACAGGGAGATCTCAGCAGGCACCAAACCCAGCTGAGATAAATTCCACTTCGTATCACCAGCATTTACACAGCAGCTTGCATACTGTGTTGGGGGATTGAGCTTCACTGTCAACCAGCCTGAGGGTCGAGCTCTCACGTGAACAGGCTGATAGCAATCAAGATTCAATTACAACAGGTGAGCCCACACAGCACGCACAAGGGATATTCTTAGAGCACCCAGTGGTAGTGATCAGGGAGACTGCACCACTGAGTCTCACAGGCCACCTACTACATAAGGCCACCCTACCAAGACTGGGAGTCATAGCAGACCTACCGAATACATAGAAACAAATGCAAACAGGCAGCCAAAATGCAGAGGCAAATGAACAGACCCCAAATAAGGAACAAAAGAATACTCCAGGAAAAGGGCTAATGGAGTAGTGGTGAGCAATTTATCAGAGAATTTAAAGTAACGATTATAAGGATATTCAAAAGCATTAAAAGGAAACAGATTTCAAACAAAAGAAATGGAGGAGAACAAAAGACTGGATATAGAGTTCAAAACCACGGTTATAATTTTTTTCAGAATTTCCTAGAAAAGGCTCATAAATTTGATAAGACCCTTGAGGATATGAAAAAGGAACAACTAGAAATTAAACATACATTGATTAAAATAAAAAATATTATACAAAGACCCAAAAGCAGTTTAGAAGAATGAAAGATCTGTAAAACGGCACAAAGAGGAGAGGGGCACTCATCCACAGAAGCAAGAAGAGAAGAGAATCCAGAAAGTTGAAGATAGTTTAGAAGCCTCTGGGACAACTTCAAGCATACCAACATCAGAATTATGGAGGTGCCAGAAGAAGGAGGGAGCAAGACACTGAAAACCTATTTGAAGAAATAATGACCGAAAACTTCCCCGACCTGGTAAAAGTAATAGACTTACAAGTCCAGGAAGCGCACAGAACCCCAAACAAAAGGAATCCAAAGAGGACCACACCATGACACATCATAATTTAAATGCCAAGAGCAAAAGACAAAGAGATAATCTTACAAGCTGCAAGAGATAAACAGTTACCTACAAGGGAGCATCCATAGGACTATCAGCTGATTTCTCAACAGAAACCATGAAGGCCAGACGGGAGTGGCAAGAAATATTCAAAGTGATGAAGAGCAAGAACCTACAACCAAGATTACTCTACCCAGCAAAGTTATCATTCAGAATTGAAGGGCAGATAAAAAGCTTCACAGATCAGAAAAAAGGAGTACGTCACCACCAAACCAGTATTATATGAAATGCTCAAAGGTGTTCTTTAAAAAGAGGAAAAAGAAGAAAAAAGTAAAGATAAAAATTATGAACAACAAATACATATCTATCAACAAGTGAATCTAAAAGTCAAGTGAATGAAAAATCTGAGGAACAGAATGAACTGGTGAATATAATAGAATCAGGGGCATAGAATGGGAGGGGATTGATAATTCTCAGGGGGAAAGGGGTGTCTGTGTGGGGGGGTATGGGAAGAGACTGGGGGAGTAGTAAGGGCAAAGGAATGGATGGGGACCAGGTGGAGGGGAGCTATGGGAAGGAAAAAGGAGAAACAATTGTAATAATCTGAACAATAAAGATTTATTAAGATAAAACATAATAAAATAATAATAAAAACAAAAACACAAAAAAATAAAAATAAAAACTGACACCAAAGAAATACAAAGGAATGTAAGAAAATATTATGAATAATGAAATACCAAAATATTGGACAATCTACAGTAGAAGAAATATATAAATTCCTAGGAACATACAACCTTCCAAAATAAAATCAGGAAGAATCAGAAAACCTGAGTAGACAGATTACAACTAGTAAAATTGGAGCAGTAATAATAATTTTAAAAACTCCCAACAAACAAAAGCCTTGGACTGGATGGATTTACAGGTGAATTTTACCAAATATTCAAAGAAGAACTACCATCTATCCTTCTCAAACTACCCCCAAAATTCAAGAGGATAGAAGACCCCCAAGTTCACTTTATGAGGCCAGCGAGAAGGGGACACACATTCCCTTTAAGTGCACCTGGGGTGTCAAAACAAATTTTCCATGTGGGTCCCCATTACTGCTGCTGAAGGGATGCAGAGGGAAGTCTGTATGGTACCATAAGCTCTCTCTAGATGGTTCAGGCTGGACTTGAGGCTCCAGATGTCTGGAGGGGAGGGCATGGAAGGCAAGGCACAGTCAGAAATGAGAATATGTACAGACACACTAGAGATATCCGAAGAGACTGCTTAAGACCTGAATCAGCCCCAGGTTTGGACCCCTTGTCTCACCTTCCATCCTACAAATCTTAAGGGTCAGTACCTCAGCTCACCCTGACCCATTCCTGGTTTCTGAATATAGCACAAATGCACATGTCTGAATGTTTATGCATTGTCCCCAGATTTATATGTTGAAATCCTAACTCCTAAAGATGATAGGGCCTTTGAGTGGTACTTATAAGCCCTCATTAATGGGATTGGTGTTTTATGAAAAAGGCTCCAAAGGTCCCTAGCCTCTTTCCACCATGTGAGAACACGGAGAGAAGGCTATAGCTGTGAACCAGGAAAAGGGCCATCACCAGAAGGTGGCCTCATGCCTTGACCTTGGACTTGCCAGCCTCTAGAACTGTGAGAAGTAAATTTCTATTGTTTTTAATCTGTCCAGTTTGTGATATTTTGTTCTAGCAGCCCTAAGGGACTAGGACAACATGTTTCAAAACATATATGGAGAGTGAAGACTGGGCCAACAGAACATTTGAAAAAAAGTTTTAAGTAGAGAAATTATGGAGTCTTGGATTTGAAAATACTGCATTGGTTTGTAAAAGGATGGGAGAGAGGGGGGGGGAGGGAGAGAGAGACAGAGAGAGAGAGAGAGAGAGAGAGAGAGAGAGAGAGAGAGAGACAGAGAGAGAGAGAGAGAGAGAGAGAGAGAGAGAGAGAAACACATGTCCCAAAAGTCTTTGTGCAATTTAAAGCTTTACTAACTCAGAAATATAAATGCTGTAAATTTATAAGATTATTATTTAAAGATTTAACTACATATAACTCTTTAATACTTAGATTTATACATCATGAATAACAAATTATAACTTTTTTGTGTGTAGGTAGCTCTTATTGTCAAAACAAACACTACTCAAAATTCACAAAACTGAGTAAGTCCAAAAGTTCTGAGCCTGGGTTTATACAAGACAAAAATATGATGTGCAGAAGCTGGAGTTGAGGACAAAGGAAATAAAATAAAAATCCCTGGGAAATAGCCACAATTTCAGGTTCAAGTTCAGATTTTCAAGGTTTATGAAACTGGTGAGCCTCAAGTCAAGATCTCTTAGGGACAAAGGGAACCTTCCAGATGAAACTAATAGGAAATTGGCTAAGGTCTCTCTGGCAGGACGAGAGAAGAGCTGGAAGGAGAGATCTAGAAGGTCCAGAAGGGCACAGGGAGATGCGGGGCTGGGTGTGGGGGATGGGCATCCTCCTCCTCTTATTGCCCCTCCCCCACCCTCAGGAAGCTTTGTGACAAGGTCACAGCTCTGTGATGCAGGCCAGGGATTCTGCCCCCAGTGCACTGGCAGTGCACAGTTGCCTGAGGGCAGCAGTGCGATTCAGATCATGGAGAACCTTCTCTGTCCTCTGAAAAGCGCCATTGCTACCTGGCAGCGCTCCAGTCCTTGCTGGATGATGGATGTCATCCTTGGCATCGTGTGTGGAGCGCTGCTCTTACTTGTGTACGTCCGCCACTCCGAGAGTGCTGGACCCTCACCACCCTGGAGGGAACATGGAAACACCAGGAAGGTGAGGATCTCTTGGCCCAGGCCCAACGGAGATTATCTTTTTTCCTTTCTTTTTTTTTTAAATATATATATCTTATCAATTTTTTTCACAGGGAGGATGGGTGAGGGAGGGAGAGTGAGAAACATCAATGAGACCTGCACCACCACCCCCTCCCCACCACTGGGGATGTGCCCGCAACCAATGTACATGCCCTTCACAGGATATGAACCTGGGACCCTTGAGTCCGCAGGCCAATGCTCTATCCATTGAGCCAAGCCAATTAGGGCTCTTTTTTCTATTCTTATTCCCACTTTTCTGAATGTCCTATGGAGACTCCTGTGATGCGAGTAGAGAGCAGCTGCTCTCAGGAAAGGATAGAACCTCATCCTGCTGGGAACCAGCCAGGCAGGAGGGTTAGAGCAGGGGAGGAGTTCTATGCAGAGATGTCCCACCAGGAGGCCAGCTGTGGTGGGGCTTAGGGCGCGGCCCCAAACACAGTGACCAGTGGCCAAGGACGGAATGCTAAGGGCCCTGGTTCCCCACCGCCTTCCTGGGCAGGTGCCTCTGGGGAGCCTCCCCTCTGTGGGGCTGATCAGAGGACAGTGGCCTGAGGGAGCCCCTGGGGCCGCTGAGCTGGGGCTGGCGTGGGCTGTGGCCTCAGGGAGCACAGTCCCACCTGAGGGAGCTCCAGGCAGGCTGCAGGTCTGAGGATGTGTGTGTGTTTCTTGAGCGGAAAAGCAGACATCAAAGAATTCAATGGTGCATCTCACATAGAAAATTCTTTTTTCCATTCCTCAAAGAAGAAAACAAAATGTTTTACCCACTTTAAAACTAAGCAAAAGGCCAGCTTTAAATCAACATGGTTTTATTCCTATCATAAATACTCACTGAACCATGAATTTCTCAATACTTTTGGAGAAGAAACAATAAAGCTAAGACTCCACAGAATACTTGAGCATTAAAGAAACTCTGACACTAGAAAATAGTAATAAGTGAAGGGGGCAGAACCAGAGAGCCCGGGAGGTAACTGTAGAGAGTCATATTGTTCACGAACCCTGAGCGTCTGCCGCTTGTCTAGAGAAGAGAATGAGATGGGGTCCCAGCCCCCCGTTTTTCTTGTCTCAGCGTTCAGTGGAGCCCAGGAGGAGCAGGAGCAGCAGGAGCAGGAGCAGGAGGAAAAGTGCAGCTTTGAAAGGTGAGCTTCTGCCCTCACTCAGGCTGCCTGAGACTTTGCCTCCATCTGCACTGTCCCTGGGACCAGGCAGGTCCAAGGATGCCAGCGGCAGAGCTGTCTCTCAGGAAGCAGGGCCTCCGTGGCTCCTGGAAGGAGGCAGAAGGCAGATGCTTCCCAGATCCCATGCTGGGAACGAAGCCTCAGGGCCTGGACCTGGGTGCTTCCCTAGCAGGGGTCCCAGGAGGGCCCTGGGCTGTTGTGGACCAGTAGTGCCGGACTGGGAGCAGGACCCCAGGTCCAGCTGTGGGCGTGCTGCTTACCTTTGCTCAGAGCCCTCCCTGGTGCCCCTGCCTTTTTTCCCCACAGGGACCTAGGGGGGAGGGGGAGCGCAGGGGGTAGTGGATGGAAACACTTTGTAAATGACAGAGCACTACCTGTGCTGAGCCTTCCATCCCTGTCAGGGGTCATATGGCCTTGACCCTGATGCTTGGGCTCCTGAGGCAGCTCTCCAGGGTGTCACTCTTAAAGGCCCATGGCACTCAGCCTCCCATCAGACCCCCTGGCCCTGATCCATCATGTGACCCAGTCTCCTGATTTCCAGCCTGCAGAGAGTGCCTGCAAGACCTGGAAAAGACTCGGGGCCTAATTAACCTTCTCGGAAGGTAAAGAATCTTCCCCTTCTCTCCTGGGTCCTCTTCCCCCGAACCTATGACGTCCCCTTAGGCCGCCTGGCACTGCCCTGGGAGGGGCCATGGGGCAGGGTGTGGCGATGGCCCTGGGGTGAGGGACAGCAGGAGCACTGGGAAGTCAGTGTCAGGACCATGAAGGACCCTGGAGGTGCCCACCCCGCCCGGCCTGCCTACCCGCCTGCTCCTGGCTGCAGCCTGTGCCTCCATCTCCTGCAGCCACCTGGGGAGGCCCCCTGAACAGGGCGGCTTTCGTCAGCGCTCCTGTCAAGACCCCTCTGGTGAGGTCTGCGAAGCAGCGCCTGCTGGAGCCAACGGGCCCTGTGGGGCGCCTGTGGAAGATGCTGCTCCCACCATGTCCCCCTCGGCCTCTCTGGCTCCTGTGACTGAGTGCCCGTTACCTCCGGCCTCCACCTTGTCACCAGGACCGACCACCTCCTCTGTCCCCCTTCATTCGCACTCATCCCTGAGTGCCTCTCGGACACCAGAGCCTTTTCTTTTGCTGGATGACCTTTCACCACAGCCACTTGCACTTTCCTATTCCCCTTCACTTCCCCCTGATTCAGGGGCCCACCCTCCACCTCCCACAGCCTCCTCTGCCTCACCACCACCACCAGCCTCCACTCTGACTCTTCCCCAGTGTGACTCAGTGGCACTGACACTGGGCCCCGTCCCGCAGAGCTCATGTCCACACACACCTCGGTCGACTTCTCCCTGCCCAGTTCAACTGCAGGCTACAGTCTCTCCACTGCTTTCCCATCCCCAGCCCTTGTCTCCCTTGGCGTTCCCATCTCCACCCTTGCCCCCACCTCTGGCTCAGGTCCAGACCCGATGCTCTCTACCAGACCTACCACCTTCTTCTCCGCCTCAGATTGGAAGCTGTGGAGTATCATGCCCCACAGCCCAGAATGAGACACAATTTTTATTCCCAATTGAGATTCCACATCCAGAACGGCCCTTGTTGCAGAAGCAAGTAGAAAGCAGGTGGGATTTATCCTCTGTAGTCAAAAGGTCTCAGGAAGTCTTCAGTGTCTTCACTTCCAACTGTCCCAAGGACAGCATCCTTCCTGAGAATTTTCCTATCAATCCTGAGCCCCGGAAGCAACTGGAGCCGCATCTGCAAAACTGGCATATGCAACACAGCTGGGAGCTGTCCCCCAAGATCCAAGAACCTCCCAAACCAGGGCACCATCAGAGCAAATTACCAGACACCTGTCAGGCAGAGGACAAGCATGAGTCCTCACAGCCCTCTTCACACACAGGTGAAAGCAGCAATGACACACAGAGCGTGGGGCTCCAGCTAAGCCCCGTCACAGGGAAGGTCCCAAAAGATCTCTCCAGGGGCTCAGAAAGCTCCCTAGTGGCGTTTCACAGGGTAGACTCCGAGGAGTCAGAAAGTGACGTGATGCTTTTGAGAAGGGACTCCGGAAGTGATTTACTGAGGAACTTAGACAAAAATCTAGAAAACACGCTAAAAGGCCACTTGGACAGCAAGTTGGGACAGAGGAGCAAGAGCCTGATGAGTGTGCATGGACGCTGGCTTGATGTCAGCCACTCTTCTGCCAAGGCTGACACTCACATGGAAACCAAAAATCTGGGAATTTTGAAGGATTGGGAACCCTGCATGAACACCTCTCATGGGGTGGTCTTTCTCGATACTGACGTTCAAAAGGTGCTGGAAGCACATATTACAAAGTTTTGGGTGAAGCACAGGTGGGGCCTGCCCCTCAAGGTCCTCAAGCCCATGCGTCTCGTTAAGTTGAAAAGGGCTCAAACCTCACCCATTCCCCACTCATCTACCTGTGTATCTGGGGCCTTCTCAATAGACAAAATGGTTGAGTTCCCGGAAAAACCATCTCAGGCCTGTCCAGGAGAGAAAGTGAAAACAGACGACTCAGTTCCCACCCTGGCAAGATCTCTCCTTGCCCCCTCACGTGTGTGTGAGGAAATGCAGAGTGCTCTGGGAGGGACCCCACCGGGTCCTTCAAAGGCCTCTCTGACTAGACAGGAGGGTAGGCCACCATCTCAGTCTGTCTCACTGACCTGGAAGAGGAAGACTGTGGAGTGGGCTGAGAGGGATAGTCTAGATCTCAGTCCAGGTTCAGCCATGGCCAGGAATGATCCAAGAGGGAAGGGCAGGGGTAGGGCCTCACAAGAGACCTTCAATGGGGTAGCAATGCAGGTGATGAACTTAATATCCCAATCTTTGAGGGCCAAAGAGATCAAGGAGACAATGGAGGCCAGTGTGTCCCCTGCTCTTCAACCAGAGTTGGGAACCAATGTACAGACAATATCCCAAAACATCAATGCACATTTGAAGACTGTAGAATCTCCAGGGACCAGTAACGACTCCCCAGTCCCTAGAACATCTTTTCTCCAAGAACGAGGAGAGCCATGCCTTAACAAAGAGGTCATTAATGAACTTAAGTCTAAAGTGCAGGTACCGTCAAAGAACCAACCTCCAGACAGTCCCACACACATGCCCCTTGCTGCAGACAAGGTGCACCACCGCCACTCCCAGAAAGCGCCCCCTGGAGTCAGGCCAGCGTCCCATGTGTTATGTGGCCTTAAGACACCCCAAAGGAGCAGCCAAGGGAAGCAGGAATCCAGAATGTCATATATGCAGGACTTGTGGAAGAATCAGAGACAAATGATTGCCCCTACCTACATGAGACAGAATTGTAGGAGGCCCAACTCAAGAGAGCAGGCAAAAGGGCCTGAGAAATTGGGGACTTCTCTTACTAGTAGAATGACCCCCTCTGCCAAAGCTTGGGGCACAGGAGACTCTGTTGAGAGGCAATACCCCTATCTGGAGCCAGAGAAGAAACAGGGTCCTTCTGAAAGTTTCTTCAGACAAACAATGAGGCTCTTTTTTCAGGGGATTTTCCCCAATAAAAAACCCAAAGGTCAGGATGCTCTGCTAGACTACAAACTCAATTCAGCTACTGCCCAGAACAAAGTACCAGGCAAAAGCATATCAGTTACGGGCAGCAAGATCCCTGAGGCTCAGACACTCATAACAACTGTAGGGCAGATTCTCGAGGAGAAAATTCACCAGGGACTTCGTACCACAGCATTAAATGAGCACAAACAGGAACCCAAAACCCCAGTGTGCAGGTATGTTTGCTACAGCAGGCTTCCTTTCTGCGCGAAAGGGGGAGTGATGAGTCACACAGCCTGCAGTCACCAGGCCAACTCCAATCAGAGTTGTTCCACTAGGAAAGGGCAAGTCAGACAGACAGAGTGCTTGAAAAGCATCAAATTCACTGATGAGCCCGTGGGCCTGAGTCGCCCCACATTCCTGGCCTCCAAGACATCTTTGTCTTCAGTCAGATCCTGCCAGCATGGGCCAAAGGGGCCAGGTGCCCTAGGCCACCATCAGCACTGCCCGAGGCACTGTCTTTTTCCGGTAGGTGTCTTGTCTGCTCGTCCATAAACATGTCTCCATGAAAAAAATCAGTCCATTTTCTCAGCACATTCAAAATATTTAATTTTCCTCAATATATGTTTGTTTCCTCCTAAGAGCTGGTGCAGTGGCTTCTGTCTGTGGTGCTCAGTGTACACTTTGGCTTCTAGAAGGGAGGGGCATAGAGGGAGACTGACTGGCATTGTAAGCTTATCTCAAGTTCTTTCACTGTGTGTTTTCACAATATGTCACTACAGAGCAAAAACTCTAAAACAAGAAGAGAAAAATCCATAAAGACCCACCCCAGGATCTGGTTCAACTCAATTTCTCCTGCTTCTGCTCTACTTTGAACTTTATGCAGCTCTAGGGAACAGGTTTACAGGGACATCACAGGGCTGGGCATCCCACTCAGGCTCCAGAAAGTATCAGAGCAAAGTAAATGGAAGTTTGGGGGTGGGTGTAGTGGTGTGGAGGTTGCTGGGCCCTGAGTTCAAAAGCAAGCTCTTGGTGGGAAATTAATAGCATCTGCCCTTAAGATGAAGGCTGGGGTGGAGATGGCCCTGTGAGCCCCTCTGAGCTTAGCCTGGATAAAATACAGCTCCCCTCCCCACCCCTGCCTGCCCCACACTTAGAGCCCAGCGAGGAAGGCACTCTTCACTCCACGTGGATAGAAGGCAGTGACAGGGAGTCTGCTGAGGGCTGAGTTCACCTCTGCCCCAGATGAGTGAGTGGCCATGGCCACGGGTCACCTGCCTCTCTCTGTGTAAATCCGAGGGAAGGAGTTCTGGCTGGACGGAATGGAGCGTGACTGTGTGGGATCCCAATCTGACAGTCGGATACCATGAACCTCAGGCAGAATGTGGGTAAAGAAGGGAAAGGTTGGATCCAAGGAAGAAGGCAAAGTGGCACAGAGTGTTCATAACTGTGCAGTGACCGAGGAGCCCTGAGGTCCCACCGCCATCTACAGCCTGGGGGTGGGGGAAGGGCTGCACCCCAGGTCTTCACCTGCTCCTACTCCCAGTCCACAGACCTAAAGAAGCCACCTCTAGGGCCAAACGGAGGGGTAATGTCCTCACAATACTTAATAAGCCCGCACACCCTCACCTCCTGAGTTCTAGAAAGGATGATTAACGACACGTGGAAAGCCAGGACGAGGGAATTCAGATATCACTCCCAGGGTGGTAACCTTCACAGAAACACATGAACCAAGCCTGCTCCGGGGGAGAGATGGGGACTCAGAAGGCTGAGACCAGCTGCCATCACATAAGTCTTAAAGGGGCCATCAAACAGGACTTGGCACATGGGAAGGTGGAAGGGACCTCAGAATGGGGGCTGCAGGCCAGGAGAGGTGGGGTCCCTTTATGCTCTAATCCTAGTGCAGCTGCCCTCCCCGCCCCCAACCATACCTGAAGTAGGAAGAGAGCTTACCCTCTGAACGGAAGGCAGTGTCATTCCTTCCGCCTTTGTATTGTAAGAAATAATAACAGGCCTCACATAGGTATCCAGCGCTTTCCAAAGGGTGCACTCTGAGAGACTCCATACTTCTCCTTGCTCACAGGCAGCCAGGTGCCCTTGCCTTGGTAAAATCTCTTTTAATGTCAAGTGTGTATCACTGGGTAAGTCTCCCAGAGGCTCCATCGGGAGGACGGCCTCAGGCCTTTAAGGGGAGCAGGGCTGACACCAGGGCGGTTTTGGCCTATTTATTTCAATCAAAAGTAATCCTGCCCTCGGTTCCCCATAATTAACAAGTGTATAACTATCAGTTTTTCAACTCCCTTAAGTCACTGAATCATAAAATGATGGAATATGGTCATGGCATCGGCTAACATTCCACTGGATCTTTTTTACAGTGCAACATACGCTGGTTCAGTTTATTAATCAGAACAAAATGGGATCAACTGGGGAATAGTTCACAGAGGGAAAATACCTTTTTCAAGTTGACTATCTTAATGGGGTTCAAATAAGTGATTATTCTTTCATCGTTTGAATTAAAGATAAGAATGAAAGATATAGAGAGACAAATGAGAATGACAATACAACATATCAAAACCTCTGGGATTCAGTGAAAGAAGTAATAAAAGGGAAGTTTATATCATTACAGGCCTATCTCAAGAAACAAGAGAAATCCCACATAAACAACCTAACATGACATCTTAAAGAATTAGAAAAATATCAAAAACAACCAAAAGTCAGCAAAAGAAGTGAAATAATAAAAATTGGAGCAGAATTAAATAAAATAGAGAACAAAAAGGCTAAACAAAAAAATCAATAAAACAAAGAGCTGGTTCTTTGAAAAATTTAAGAAAATCAATAATCCTCTGTCTAGACTCACTAAAGAAAAAAAGGAAAAGACCCATATAAGCAAAATGAGAAATGAGAGAGAAGTCACCACAGGCATCAGAGATACACAAAGGAAAATACTAGAATATTATGAAAGAGTAAATGCCACCAAATTTAATAACCTAGGAAACATGAATAAGTTCCTAGAAGTATATAACCTTTCTATAATCAAAGAGTCACAATTTGCAGTTCGCTCCTCTCTCCTCAAAACCGTTTGCCGTTTTTAGAGCAAATTGTTACCGGAGATGAAAAATGAGTGCTGTATGTTAATTTGAAAAGGCGGCCTCAATTGTTGGACAAAAATGAGGCTCCACAGAGCCTCATTTTTAATAGACTGAATCATGAATAAGAAAACCTAAATACTAGTTTACTTGCTGCTCCATCAAGCCTCGAGCGTTAGGGAGGGAAGGCAGACATTGCCCTGCCTTTAGGGAGAAAGGAAGTTCACAGACAATGTGAACATAGGACAACTGTGGGTGGCATGGGAGCAGGTGAGAAGGGCATCCAACCTGGAGGGGAAGCAAGGGAGGAAGGGTGTTGTCAGAAAAGACTTGTTAAAGAGATGAGGACTGAACAGGGGCTTGAAAGTTGAACTGGAGGGGACCAGGCGCAGTGCAGGGAATGACAGCACAAAGTATAATAAGTAGACCACACCTACTAGGTGCCTCCCAGGCTGTCCCACTTCCTGCTGTGTGACCTGCCCTCAGTCCTGACCTCCCCACCCCCACTTCCCCACAGAAAAACGGGGAAAGGAACTCGCTCCCAGGCTCTCTAAGGGAGGAGGTACTACCTGTGTTTCCCCGAAAATAAGACATCCTCCAAAAACAAGACCTACTTACAGGTTTCCTTCTGAGTGAAATATAAGGCATCCCCCGAAAATAAGTCCCCCCTGCCCTCCCTAGGCTCTGTCTCCGAATGCTATTGCTAAACATGAGAGATTTGGCCCACTGATTCTGAAAGAAATGGAGTCACAAGAAATTCACCAGGAAATTCAGGAATTGGATTGTTATGATGATGTTCCAGAAGATGGTGACATGATTGTCATTGAATAAATGAGTAAATTCTTGATACTGTAGGATTCACAGTTTGTCTGGTTTGTATTGACAACTACAGTACCCCCATACCCTATATAGGTAATAAATTTCCTTTATTTTCATTTAACAATAAATGTGTACCGTATACTTCTTCATGGAAAAATAAGACATCCCCTGAAAATAAGACCTAGCACATCTTTGGGAGCAAAAATTAATATAAGACACTGTCTTATTTTCGGGGAAATGGGGTATTACAATATCACCCCGGGAGCTACTGGAAGGGGAGCAGCAGACAGCAATGAGCACACAGGGACACAGGCAGCCCCTTTTGAGCATCGTGATTTCCCGGAGGAGTGAAGGGAGGGCACTGCCCTTTCCACAGATTCCACTTCAGTCACTAGGAGCCCTGCAGGCTCCCTGCCTGATGCCCCGCCCTCCAAGGTGTCCTGTCAAGTTCATTTCCTGTGATGAAGAGGGTTGGCTGCAGGGAAATAGGAAACACTTCTTCCCTTTTCTTCCCATTGCTCCCAGCTTAGTGTTTACAGACGCTAATGTGCCAATCTCTCCAGGATTCCACATAGCCGTGGACTTGGCCTCGCCCATGATTGAGGTAGTGATGGGCCTCCAGTCAGACCCTCTGTACAGGCTCCAGGGAGATTTCGGGGTTCCCAGGTCTCCGAGGTGTGGGCAGCCCAGGCTCTGCCTCCCGCTGGGAACCATTCATCCAAACAATAACTCAAAGGCAGAAACAGCAGGCGAGTGGGGACAGGCGCACAGACACCCGGGGCCAGGTGTGAACGTGATGGTGACAAGGCACACAGGTGAGCAAGTGTGTTCTCTTCAAACACACTCAGTGTTCCTGACAACCTGGGGGGAGACGGGGTAACTTGTTTCACCACCGAGACCCTGAAAGCAGGGAACTCCCAGGACTAATTCGCACAGGGAACGAGGGTCCAGGCTGTGTCCCTCAGCCTCACATTGGCATCCAGGGCCGGCCACCCAGGCAGGGACACATCGGGTGCCCATGGGGAGGGTGCTGACCCGGGAGGGCTGGCAGCTTCTGGACCAGCCCACGACACACGCAGAGTCTGGCACAACCTCTGAGCCCCTTTCTCTGTGTTGAGGCCCAGCTGGGCAGGGAGGGGCAGCGGCCAGGAAAGACGGGCCAGGTGAGAAGTCTCCTTCACAAAGTGCCCAGAGGCCGGAGAGTGGGTGTGCCCGCCGCACGGGACAAGGGAAGGCAGCGGAGGAGGAGCTGAGGGCTGAGCTGGGATTCTGTGGGAGGGGAGGCCCTGACATGAGTCCATTCTCCCCTGAGCTGTGTGGGCAGCAGAGGGCCAGGCCTCCTCTGGAACTGCAGGGCCTCAGCCCTCCCATGGCTGCTCCGGGGCCTCCGCCCGGGCCACAGCTCTGCTTGCTGGTGGGCAGGGCCCTGCTCAGAGCCTCAGCCTTCCCACCCAGCCTGAGCCTGGGAAGGAATCAGATAGTGAACTTGGGGAAGAGGCATTGGCCAGAGGCAGGGGATGAGGGCCAGGACGGGGCCACCTGGGAGCAGAGCTGGGACAGGCAGTTCTGCAGACAGGGGTCTCCTACTGGCTCTGCTCCCACCAGCCATGGGCCACAGGCACCCGGGCCCCTGCCGCCCCTGCGGGTGGCGCTGGTGAAAGGGCCCCAGGGGTGTGAGGAGGACCTGATCCCACGCGGATGTAACTCTGTGTCAGCATCTATCACACAGAGCCCAGCCATGGCTGGAGGGAAGGTACAGCAGTCGTCGGTCCTTGAAACCCCGTTGTCCCTGAGCCCAGGCCCCCAGCCACAGCAGAGGGGTCCTCCTCCCCCAGCTGGACTAGACTGTCCCGCACAGAAATCCCGCAAGGGACTTGGTATCCTCCCACCACTGTCATTCCCGTGTCCCCCCTTCAACAGGCGTGTCGCCATTACTCCCTGTCACCCCTGTTCCAGCCTCCCGCACCCCCTCACTCTCAGTCACCCACTGAGACAGGGTGCTCCTCCTGCAGGAGGCCCAGGGGGACAGCCTGCCCCTGAGGCCCAGCCTGTCCCTCTCGGTCAGGCCTCAGTCTGGCCTTGGGAGCAGAATGATGGAGGGGTCCCCGGGGATGAGAGAGCTGTGTGCTCCCAGGAGCAGTGGGAGGAGGTCCCTGTCAATCAGGAGGAGGGACTGAGGGTCCCTGTGGGTGCAGAGCGCCCAGGACCTCCCGCATGCTCCCTTCCTCTCAGGTCCCCTCCAAGGAGCAGCGCAGACCCGAGTGTGGACACAGCAGCCCAGAGCATTTTCAACCAACACTCTCTTTATTCATAACTGACCCACAATGCCCCACAGGTGCTAGCCCTACCCCCACCCTAACCCACCCGCCCTAAGGGTCCTGCCCTCCCTCCTACCCCACCCCAGACCCACCCCCCCTTAGGGTCCTGCCCTCCATCCTGCCTCCATCCTCCCAGGTCAGGGGACCAGCAGGATCAGCCCTGCCATGAGAAGGAGCCCGTGGCTCCTCCGGGGGACAGCCAGGTCCCATCAGGTCTGGGCCCCTCGGGGCGCGGGCAGTGGGGGGCGCTCCCCTCTGCTCCATTCTGGCTGCAGTGCCGCTTCCTCCAGCTCCCGGGGTCAGAGGGCTCACGCTTTCTCTTGTGAGGCTGTGAGGAGGGAACCGGCCCCGGAGCCAGTGCTGGCCTCCCCCAGACCCCGAGGTCGGCCCCTGGGCGGGGGGTCTTCTCCGCATGGGCGGGGCCGCCCCCCAGAGCGCGCTTCTGAGGCTGGCAAGCTGCAGGGGAAGCGCGGCTGAGGCCTCCTCTCTGCAGGGACCGGGCCTGGGCAGCGCCCCGGGGCCCCCGGCCTCCAGGGCAGGCCGGGCCCGAGGCAGGGCCAGGGCTCAGAGAGAGCGCGCAGGGCAGCAGGCGGCGGGGGGAGGCCCAGAGGAAGGCCAGGCTGGGGAGGTCCTCCTCGTCCTCAGGGGGCCTGGCCGCTGGCCCCAGCGTCTCCCCGACCACAGAGGCCTCTCCGGGGACGCAGGCGGCCCTGGGTGCCCGTGCAGAGTCCGCAGGCCCGTGGCCCTGGGCAGCAGCGGGGGGGCATCCAGCCCGGAGCGGTGGCTGCTCCTCAGGCCCCGAAGAGACAGCACCAGCCGGGGGCCGGGAGAGGGGGGCGTCTGCTGGGCCGCGCCCCTGAGGGTCCTGGAAGCCAGTCTCTGGCGGGCAGGCTGTGCCACTGACCCCCAGCTGGGGGCCCTGGTCACGCCTCCGGGCATCTTGGCTGCTCGCAGGTGGAGAAGGACGTGAGTCCCACAGGGGAGCACCGAGACTCGGGGGTGCCTGCACGCCTCCCTCCTCAGAGGCCAGGAGTCGCCTCTCTGCCAGCTGGAGGGAGAAGGGACAGTGACTGGCGCTGCACACGTGTGTGAGGAGGAGGAGCGGGCAATGGGACAATGGCACTGGGGGGAGGGGAGGAGCTGACACCGTGACTCGAATCCATGACACTCATGAGGCTCTCCTCCGTCCCCTGTGCCATATTCCCAGCTTTGTGCCCCTCCCTTCTGGGCTCCCATCCCCCCTCCTCTCTGTAGCCCTCTCCTCCTTGTCCTCCCGCTCAGCTCCCACCCAGGGCTGGCCCTTCGGCATGCGCTGCCTGCAGGCAGGGGTGGTGTGGACACAGGCTGTGTGTCCTGGTTCTGGGGTGCTCCCTGCCCTGGCTCCCTGAGGTCCCCCCGCCCTGATCTACCTGGATCCCTCCCTCCCTGACTCACCAGGGCCTGTCCCTCCTCTAACTCCCCTGGGGTCCCTGGGTCCTATGGTCACTTGTGGTCTCCCCCCACCCCCATCGCCCTAAGGTCGCACCCTCCCCTGGCTCACCTGGGCAGCAGTGAGCCCTTCTTCCTGCTCCAACTCCTCAGCGAGGGCCAAGGGGTCCAGCTGGGCGTCTGGGGAATTCAGTTGGTTCAGGAACTGGGGGTCAATGACCTCCTCCACCTGGGACAGAGGAAGCGGCCGTGAGCCCCTTGGCAGGGAGAGAACTGGGAGGAGCGGGGCCTGGAGGACAAGTGGGAAAGCCAAGACCCCCGTCCTCCTGCACAAGTGGGTGTTCCCCTCCATCACTGTCATCAGGTACACACACGTGTACACACACACACATAGAGAAACACACATGTATACCCAGGTAAACACATACATGCACATACACACACAAGGGGACACCCACATGAACACAGATATCACACACCACACCCACACGAAGCGCACACATGCACACACAGACACACATATTCTCAGGCGCCCAGCTCAGGAGGAAAGAGCAGAGCCCCATCCCATCAGCCTGGGGGAACCCGGGTCTGGGGGCAGCAGCGCCACCCTCTGGGACCTTGTAGGCCCGGAGCTGCGGGCCAGCCCACCTGGGTGACAAAGTCTTCCTGGGAGCACAGCTGGTCCAGGTAGCTCAGGAGACCCTCATCCTGCAGCCACTCCTTCACTTCCTCTGCCCATCCTCCGGCGGGCGCCCCCATGGGCAGCACCTCCGTGAGGTCCATGTCCTCCTGCTCGGCCTCAGCGGGTATCCCATCGTGTGACTCGGTCTCCCAGGCCGGCTGGGCGGTGTGGGCGCACTGGGCGCTGGGTACAGCCTTCCTGGGAGTGGGCGCTGGGCACAGGGAAGAGGAGGGAGCGTGAAGGGACAAAGCTCCCACCCGCAGGGCACGCGATGCGGAGGGCAGTGTTGGGACATTAACACGGGTGCGGCTGGGTTGGGCCACTGAAGCCTGTGACTGTGTGAGGGGAGGCCAGAGGGCAGCACCCAAGAGGGTCAGTGGTGAGGACGTGTGGAGCCACTGACTCCCAAGGGGCCCCACAGCCAGCCCGCTTCTCAGCAGACTTCACGTGGGCCCTTGGCAGGGAGCGGGGCGAGGGGATGAGAAAGGGGACCAGGTCCAGACCCCATGGGGACACAGGGCGCTGAGGCCCGGCTCTCAGGGCTGCTTCCCTTCAAGAACAAAGCCCCCTGAGGAGAAGGCCATGTGGGGGACAGTGGCCTGCGCTGGGCCCTGTTGCCTGGGGCCAGGGGCTCCTGTGGGAACGTGCTGGCGTACCTGGCTGCGCGCCCACCACTGGGGCTGGGGGCCCCCGAGGACCAGGTCTCCGTGGGGCAGGAGGCTGGGTCTGCGCCCCCTTCTCCAACTGCAACTTCTGAGCCTGCATCTGCTCCTCCACCTCAAACGCCATGAACCTGGGGTGAGGGCACAGGCTGTGCTGAGAAGGAGCCGCCAGGAGCCCGCACAGGCAGCAGCGGGCGGAGGATGGAGAGCAAGGGCCTTGGGGCTGTCAGGGCCCGGACCCTGGGGAGGCAGGAGGGTGCTGAGCACATTGCTGCACAGCCCCTCTGGCTGGGGTCTGGCCCCCTGTGCGGGCACCCCTCCCGAGCCTGTCCTGAGCCTTCATGTCCCGCCCAGGACTGGTCAGCCTCAGAGGAGGGGGAGCTCCCGGGAGTAGGACAGGAGCACCCACGCTCTGAAGCTGAGGGAGAGGCTTCCCCAGGAGGAGGGGCCTCTGGTCCACGGGGACCCCGTGCTGAGTGACACCCTCCCACCCCTCCTCTCTGATGAGACCTCACAGCTGGACCCTGCCCCTCAGTCAGCCTCCTCCCCCGGTGTGGGGACCCAGGACCCTGACTCACTTTTCTGCCATCTCGAAATAGACCCTCCGGTCACAGTGGCTCTTGCGCTGCCATTCCTGCATGGCCTGCCCTATTCCCTCCTCCAGCGTCATGGTGGGCTTCAGGCGGGACAGGGGCCGGAGCTCTGGCCTGTAATGCCTCAGGGTCAGTCACAGCCCAGCCTGGCCTCTGCCCACCTGGCCACCCCAGCTCAGTGGAGCCAGTCCCACCCCCACCGGCAAGACTGAGCACCCGCAGGTGAGGGAGGAGGCGTCTGTGTGCAAAGACAGGCCTTCCAGCTGCTGCTGTCAGGGCCTCACTACACACCAGCCCGTGAACCAGGCCTGGAGGTGACCCCGCACTCGCACCCATAGCTGGGACCCCACCCTCAGGCCTTCCCGCCACCGTCCCAGCATCAGCCCTCCTGCAGAGCCCTCCCACCCCCTCTGTGATGGGAAAGCTCCAGGGGCGCCCCCTGCCCTGCCAGTGCACTCACATGAGGAAGCAGCAAAGAGCGTCCACATCAGGGCTCTGGGGAAGGTGCCCCCGGGCCAGGGCCTTGAAGTGCCGCCAACGACGGAAGTCCTCGTACACACTCTTGGGGTCAGAGGAGTCCAGCGAGGCCTTGGACTGGGAGGCGGCCAGGCCACCCTCCCTGAAAGCCCTGTGTGGCCCTGTTCCGGGGTCCACTCGGGGGACGATGGGGATCAGCTGGGCAGCTGGCGGTGGAGCTTGAGGAGGAAGGCTGGGACACCAGCCTCCATCGCCGGCCTGGGTGCCCCCGAAAGCCGAGGCAGGCATAATGTTCTCCACCGCAGTGGCTTCCAAGAAGAGGGGTGCAGGACACACAGCACCCCCACAGGCGGCACCTGGAGCGCTCCCGTAGAGGGGGGCCTGGGTCAGGACAATGGTCTGAGCCTGGGAGGGCTGTGGTCGCCTCCCTTCTGAGCTGACCTGGGCCATGATGTTGTAAGCTCCAGTCCCAACGGGGCCTTGTCCAGCATCTCCTGCCACCAGAGGTGTCCTGGGCCAAGCCGGCAGCACCAGGGGGCGGCCAGGAGGGAATGACCGGGTCCTGGGGGGCAGCAGGTGCTGCTCCCCAGGGGGCCGGTGTGCGGGGCCAGTAGAGGGTGGGGGACAGGGCTGGGCCATGAAAGGAGTCAGGGAGGCACCGGGCTTCAGGCTCACATCTGCTCCCAGTGCTGCAGATGCTGTGGAGACAAAGGAAAGGGGGAATGGAGGAGGAGGCCCAGCAAACAGCACTGAGGTGCTCTGGGCCCCTTTAGCCGATGGGGAACCAGGGCAGTGAGTCTCACCAGGGAGGGCCCTTTGGATGGGCAAACAGGGGAGGTGGCAAATGTCCTCAGGTCATGGTCACGCTCTGACCTCCAGTTGGGAATTATTCCACTGGAGAGCTTGCTCCCCGTGTGCCAAGGCTCCCTGACCCCTGTCTGCGAGAAGCACCAGCCCAGCCAGTGCTGCCCCTGAGATCCTCCCTAAGGACTCCCCGGCACCGACCCTGCCAGCCTCAGAGGCCTGGCCCTGGGCAGACGTCTGCTCTGGCGGCCTTGGCCATTTACTACTGACACAGACCTGGTCCTCCTGCCCCTGTGCTCCCCTTCCCCCTTTAAAAAGGAACCCGCCTTCGCAGACGTCCCATGGAACACCACCCACGGTCCACATCTGTTGTCTGTCCCTGAATCAGGGACATGCACTGTCAGCAAAACCCTCATCCCCAAGGTGCAGGACAAGAGGAAGTCGGGCTGAAGACCTCGGTGGCACGGGGGGAACAATTGGGGACAGTCAGGGAACCGGGCCCTGTCTTGGTGGAAGTTTCCCGGCCGCCCTGCCCGTGTGGAATCCCAGCCACCAGGCAGCTCCCTGGGCTGAGGAGCAGTGAGCTCTGGGCTGGAGGCAGGGGAGAAGCTCTGGGCGGCAGCAGGAGGAGGACCTTCCAGGCAGCTCCAGGTGCCCACAGAACAGCACACAGGACTGGGCTTTCCCATGACCACCCTGTGCCACCCCCACGACATCGCCCACTACTCTTCCCTCTGGAAGAACCCACATGCCTACTGCTGGTCTTTCTCCACACCCAGGCATGTCCCTGAGCCACCCTGACCCCCTCTGAGGAGCCCTCCCGGCCAGTGCCATCACAGGTTCCCACTGGCTCCCAGCCTCCCCGGGTGACAGGTCCTTGGAGGTCTAGTGCTCTCTCACCCCTACTTCAGTCAAACCGTGTTTCCCCAGTGTCACATTTCAATCCCAAGTTTTGAGGGACAGCTCAGTGTTTAAAACACACACCCTCCAGTCTATAGTCCTACCTCCTGCTGAAGCCATCCCCGCAGGCTCATTCACGGACCACCGCTGCCTAGAAGCCTCCACAACGAGAATAGCCAAGTGGAGGATCCAGAGAGTGACCTGCTCCAACAGCTGCTCACCATCCAGTGGAGGGAAGGTTGGGATTTAAACGGTAGAATGTGGGGCTCCTGTCATTCTGCAGCGGGGGAGGGGCAGAGGACTGGTTGGCTGGGGTGGTGGGGGGCATTCCATGGAGGGCTCTGATAGGTAGGCAAGAATAAGCAGTTCCTTTCAAATTTAAAGTCATAAATTTAAAGACACACTAACAGTAATGACCCCCAAGGTTAAGTTCTAGGCACCCAACAACACTTGATATGCCCTTTATCTCTGTTCTTGATCCATCACCCTAGTTCTGGGCCCTTCAACCTGCTTCCTTTCTGGTCTTAGTTTATTTCAACACAGGCTACACTTTCTGAACAAAATTCAGAACATGGGGTCTGAAGAAATAATGGGAATGTATCGCTCATGGATCTCAGTGTTTGAAATTAGGATTGACCCCAAAGAGGCAGCATGCTGGGTTGCTGTGTGCACCTCATTCCTTAGGGAGCAGTCCTGTGGCCCCAAGTTCCGCCCAGTGCTGGGAGCCCTGCAGATGCAGCCGGCCCAGCCTTACAACCCATCCCCTTTGCCCCAGTCCATCAGGGCAAGGCCTGCAGCCTACAGGGCAAGACCAGAAATCACCACTTTTTGTTTCTCAGAGTACTATGCTGTTCAATGTCTAATCTTTTACCTTTTGTAATATTTTAATATGTAATGCCTTTGTGTAGTTCAGAGTAAATTGTGCAAAATGGAAAATGCAGTGATATGTCTTTCTCCTGCCACTTTGCCCTCTTGTAAATGACCAGGAAGGAGATCAGATGATTTTAATTTCTTTTGAAAGTATGACAAACTCAAGTAAGTTGATTCTGTTACTATACATGAATTTTATTACCAACTGAAATTCTGCAATATAATACAAAAAATGCAGGTTGACATTATTCCCATGCTTCCTGCCATGTCAAGGGAAACTGTCGCAGACAGCCACGATTTGAACAATGTTTGAACAACAACCTTGCCAAGGAAACATCTGTGAAGCAGCATTTATTGAAAAACCTCCACATACTGAATAGATACAGGAGGGACGGGGTCAGGGTCCCCTTCCTCTGCTGCAGGGACAGCCTGGGTGCCTCTTCCCAGGGTGCCTCGCGCCAGGACACAGGAGCACGCCCACTGGGGGCGGGGCTCTGTCCTGCAACTGCTCCCATCGTCCGTTGCGGCGGTTGGGTCCATAGGCGCATGCACTAAGGCGGTTGCTCTCATAGGGGCATGCGCTAAGGCGGTTGCTCCCATAGGCGCATGCGCTAAGGCAGTTGGCTCCCATAGGCGCGCATGCGCTAATGGCAGGGAGCTTCCCCAACTGCCTTCCAGGCTGCACGTGGGGCCTGGCATGGCGGCCTCGGGAGTCCGTTAGGTGAACAGGAGGGAAGGGGCGCGCGGCCTCTGCACACCTCAGGTGTCCCCCTCTTCTCTGCTGTTTGCCCCCAGGTCTGTGTTCCCCACCCCGCTCACTTCCGGTGGTGCTCACAGGGGAATGGGCTCTGACTGGCGGTGCTGGGCGGGCGGTCAGTGTGCGGGGCCTCCCGGGGTCCAGTGATGCCCGTGAGCTGTCCGCCCGGGGCTCCTCTGTGTCCCCGCTTTCTGGACACGCAGCTCCCGGCAGTTCTTCCGGATCTGAAAGCGCCTCCGGGTCAGCAGGAAGCTGCCCTCATTGGAAATGAGCGGACATGGCGGAGCCTCCCCTCCCCTCAGGTCCCGGGCTCCTTCCCCCTGGAGCCCCTCAGCCCGAGGCTTCCTTCCCCCGCACCCCGCCCTGAGGGCAGCGGCCTTGTGACCACATAATGCCTCTGCCCCGAGGCCTGGGGTGGGGGGCAGGCCTGGGTGTGTGAGGCCTGGGGTGTGTGAGGCCTGGGGTGTGTGAGGCCTGGGGTGTGTGAGGCCTGGGGTGGAGGGCAGGCCTGGGTGTGTGAGGCCTGGGGTGGAGGGCAGGCCTGGGTGTGTGAGGCCTGGGGTGTGTGAGGCCTGGGGTGTGTGAGGCCTGGGGTGTGTGAGGCCTGGGGTGGAGGGCAGGCCTGGGTGTGTGAGGCCTGGGGTGTGTGAAGCCTGGGGTGGGGGGCAGGCCTGGGGTCTGTGCCTGTTCGCTAGGTGGAGGGAATCTGAGATGTGGATTCAAATGTGTGCGCTCGCTCTGTCTGTGGATGTCTGTGATCACGTGGAGGTCATGCGTGTGTTTCTGTGAGTGTGTAGGGTTGAGTGCTGTATTTGGAGGGTGTTGAGATGCAGTGCATAAATACTACTCAAGCAGTTAGTGATAATGTGTTTGTAATTTGGTGTTTGCTGAAATTTACTCGTTTTGTTTTCCCCCTTCGAATTGTGGGTTTTTTCTAATGGCTGATTTGGAAGGATTATCTGCATACGCATAGGGCAATGTCCTAACAAGCTTGGGTGTATGATCTGTGTTTTGTATTTGGGGAATGTAGACATTTCATTGTGTATTCGGGGCATGTTGTAATGTTATGTGTATTTCTTTTTGTGATCTTCGCCTGTTTCTGTGTGCAGAAGGCAGATCTGTGACTATTTTTAGGACTGGTAGGTCTTGTATATGAGGTTGTTCAGTAGTGTTAGTGCGATTTGGTGTGGTGTGTATGTGGCTGTATTCTGCAAGATGGAAGAGTTAATTCTGTGGGAATTTGGGAGTGTGGGGTTCTGTGTATGCAGGTGGTGTGGCATGAAGTGTATTTGGGACATAAGTATAGGGAGGTGGGTTTGCATATTTGCGGTGCACTGGGTGTTCGTGGGTCTATTTGGGGCTTGTGTAGAGTGTGTGTGTGGAGCTGACGTGTGTATTCCTGTGTATTCCAGGGAATTTTTCAGTAGGGGCTCTAGGGCGGATATATTTTGGGTACCGAGTATATGTGCGTTTGTTGGGGAAAGGGGTTTCTGTGGAGTGGGAGGATTGTGTTTATGTATCAGAGGTGTGTGATAAGGCTATTGGTTAGTATTTGTAGATATGAGATCTGACTCATTAGCTAGGGGTAATTTGGAAGTTATTTCATATGTGATTTGCTGGAAATATTTCTGCATGTCTTGCCCATATAAACTGGTTTGTGCTTATATCTATCACCAGGTGCATGAATTAGCAATTTGTTCAGGGGCTCTTAGGTGTATTTAAAGTGTATTTTTTTTTGAGAATACTAAAGTATTGCTACATGTATTTGCTAGTAGTTATCAAGCAGTGGACTGTATATTCAGTGATGCTGGAGAAAAAATGTGTACAGTGTGCTTTTCTTACATACTGCAGAGGGGAGGTGATTTGGTTATATTCTGGAGAGGTAGCATAATGCATAGTGTTTGAGGGGAGTATATATCGATATATTCAGTGATTGGGAATATTTGTGCGCACGTGTGTGTGTGTGTGTGTGTGTTTCCATAGGTGTGTGAGAATTGTGTATGCACATTAGTGAGAGTTAAGGGATTCTCAGTGCTTTTGTGTTTTGCATGTATCAATCTGAGCATGTGGGGTGGATATTCATGAGTGATTTGAGGTCTGTGTATTTGGGATTTGTGAGTGTGTCAGCAGGCTTAGGGTCCTCTTTGCACCTGTTCCAGAATGTAATGCTTACAGAATTTGGTATTGCTCCTTGTATGTGTTGTCTCAGTGTGTGTGAGGTGGACTTATATGTATTTGATAAGTAGTTGTTTGTGACTGTGTATATATTTAAGTTCCTGGAGATTATGGATGGGCTGTATATTATAGAGAATGTGAGAGTTCACTTTGCGTGTTTGCAAGCAAGGAAACTGTCCAGGATTTTTTTTTTTTTTTTTTTTTTTTTTTTTTTTTGTGTGTGTGTGTGTGTGTGTGTGTGTGTGTGTTTGTGTTCAGGAACCATGGAATATGGGTATTTTAGAGCTTGTGGGATTGCATATGGATCTTTATTTGGGTGACATATGAGACAATTGTGTACAAGATGGTTTTAGAGGGCCTGTGTGTGTATGTATTCAGTGTTTATATCTGGATGGTATATTGGTTGCCCATGTTTGTATTCAGGCCCATGCTATGTGTGTATATATAATTGTAGGTGTATACTGTGAATATTCAAGGATCATTAGGGTTTTGTCTGTAACAGTGTAGGTAGTAAGAAGTGGTCTATCTGTATATTCAGTGAGGAGAAGGATGGAAATGTGCTTATGTGTTCATTTATGTAAAATGATTTTTAAATATATCTGGGTAGGAGTGGAGGGTCGCAAACAGGGTGTAAGTGGCTTGTGTGCACATAGTTATTTGACAGGGGATGGAGTGCACTGAAACTGGCTCATACTAGCTTTGGGTAGTCAATGGTACATGTCTCTTCTGGGATCTATGTTCAGTGACATCAGGTGGGTAGCTTGAAATTAGTCATGCTGGGAATATTTGTACCAGGTACTCACCACAAATGAAGTCTTTCCTGCATCCTCCTGAGAGTGGTCAGATTCACCAGCACCCCACTTGTGTGTGTCTGGGTGCCTGTGTGTGTGGAGCAAGAATAGTCAGGTATCAGTGGGCATAAGCGTTGGAGGCTCTCTGTGAATTGTAAGAGAGGCATCTGCGGCTGTGGGCCCTCCTATCTGTGCACGGTCTGTTATTCTGAATCATTGCATTGTTCTTAATCAGGTCAGCCTTTTCTTTAGGGCCAAAGAATCCCATAAATGTTGGTAAAATCTGCCCCCCCCTTCATGCAGATGGGTTGTGGGTGTCTGTCCCTTAGGCAGGTGGGCACTTCTTTAGCATTTGTATGGTCCTGGCATCGGGGGACCTAGATGGATGGGCCTGGTAGACAGAAAGCAATGCAGGGCAGAAACTTCACACGTGTACTACTGGCCTAACAGGCCACAGTTAGAAAGACGGGAGAGGCTTCCTGAACAGGAAGGAGGTCAGATGGCCAAGTGTTCGCCCAGGCAAACTCCCTAAGAATCAGCTGGGCACATATTAGTGTTACTGACCCTTCTGGGATAAGGTCGGTGGGCAAGGCCACCCTCTCACATGGGGCCAGCTGGGGAAAGTCTACAGAGCCTAGTGTCCCTGAGACCATCTGCCTCACAGTGGTGGGTTGTACTGGGTATCAGGCTGGCCAGTGCTGTCACTGGTTCTCAACCCACCTATCTCTGGAAACCTCAATCCTTAGGTACTGGAAGTCCTTTAGGGGTCAGTGAAGTGGCAGGGATGGAGGTGTGGAGGCATGGGGCCTGTGGAGGACTGGGGGTTAAGACCTGAAGAAACTTGGGTGTGTGACTCTGATGAGATATGGCTCTGACATTTAAAAACCCTTTACACATGCTCTCCTTTGTTTTCTGAATGCTCAGGATGCTTCTCCCACTGACATGAAGCTCATCTCTGCCTCGCATTTCACTGAGAGGATGACCTGACCCTATTTTCTCTATTCCATGTTTAGCTGCACACTCACCAGAAGGAACCAGGTGATCAACATATCTATCAGCTGATCCCACAGCTGCCTCCTGGCTCCTTTGGTTCCACTGAGGATTTCTGGGCTTCCTTCCTTATGGTGAGTCTCCTCCGGGCCTTTTCTCGTCATGGTGAATCCTCCAACAGAACGTGCCAGCCTCGTTTGCTTGAATGCCCCAACAACTGCTTCTCTTAGCACAAGCAGATTCCTAGTGGCTCTCACTGTCCCTTTCTAACTAACCTGTTCCCAATAAAAGGACCGTGTGTGGCACTGATCATATTGTGTGTTCTAGGTGTTTATAGTATAAACAAAAATGCAATATAATGTGTATATAAGGTACCATAGATGTTTTTGGGTTTGTTTATTGAATTTCCTTGGTTTGGTTGTGAAATGGGACAGTATGCCTGCTGAGTTTTAGCGGGAGGAGCAGGAGTATCTCATTATCTTGAATCAGCACTGAAACCCCCCTAACCCCCAGGTAGAATGAATGGAGTTGGACAGAGCTGGTTCTTCAGGGCCCAATATTTTGTTGGAGTGTATGTTATTCCCCATCTCTCCTTGGAATCCTCTGCTCTAAAAAAAAAAAAAAAAAAAAAGAGAGAGAGGGGGGGGGGCGGGATTTTATTATAGTTTTCATACAATATTGTATTCAATTTAGGTGCACAACATAGTGATTAGACATTTATGTAATTTACAAAGTGATCACCCCAGAAAGTCTAGTACCCATTTGACACCATATGTATTTCTTACAGTGTTATTGGCTTACTAGAAGCCTGTCCCTTGGCCTGGCCTGCAGGGATCAGTGGACCTCCTCACCACCGCAGCCTGGACTTACCTGCCAGCTCATGGGGCTTCAGCCCGCTGTCTGCGTGGATCCCACACAGCACGAAGTTGTGCGAAGCAGCAGGCGGCTGGGGAGGAGCCCGAGCCTAGGCTGGGTGTCTGCCTGCTCCCGCTCATCCTGGCCAGGGGGGATGTCTGCGGGAGAGGCTCACACTGCTGCAGCTGTGCTTGCCAGCTGTGAGCCCTGAGTCTGGGACCCATCCATCAGCTGAACAGTGCTCCTGCTGTGGGAGCACACTGACCACCAGGGGGCAGCTCCTGCATTGAGCATCTGCCCCCTGGTGGTCAGTATACACACACACACACACACACACACACACACACACACATACACTTGAGGCCCAGTGCATGAAATTCGTGTACATTAAAAGGGGATTAATAAGAAGAAATAATTTAATATTGCTATTTGCCCTTTCTCTAGAATAGAAGTGTCAGAGATGAAAGAAAATTAGTAAAATGTATATGAAAACCTTTCTCCTGTCAGAGTTTGGGGTGCACCACGGGACCCAGAGTCAAGTCCCCGCCCACCCACATGTGCCTCAAAATCGTGTGAGACCCAGACCTGGCCAGCCCCTGCCCCCATTGGGCTAGATCCAAACCTGGCCAGTCCCACCCTTGTCAAGCCCCGCCAGGCAGGGGACGTAGCCTCAGTCCCTGGCCCAGCACCAAGATGGGATTGTGGCCTGAGGTCCCCCAGCCCAGACTGGGGTGGGGGGCATGCCTTGAGAACCCCAATCAAACCCCACCAGGTGGGGGAAATGGCCTGAGATCCCCTGTCAAGCCCCGCTGGGTGGAGGGCATGGCCTGAGGTCCTCCGACCCAGCATTGGGGCTGCACCTTGAGGTCCCCTGTCAAGCCCCACCAGGCAGAGAGGCACAGCCTCAGGTCCTGGCCTGGTGCAGGGCCAGGGGGTGCAGCCTGAAATCCCACATTAAGCCCTGCTGGGCAGGAGGTGCGATCTGAGGTCCCCCAGCCTGGTGCCAGGATTGGGGGGGGGGGGCGAGGCCTGAAGTTCCCTGTCAAGCCCCCCTGGTGTGGGGCACGACTTGAGGTCCCCAACATAGCACTGGGGTTGGGGGATCAGCCTGAGGTCCCCTAACCCAGCAACAGGACAGGAAGCGCACCTTAAGGTCCCCTGTCAAGCCCTGCCAGGTTGGGGGCACAGCCTGAGGTCCCCTGTCAAGCCCTATGGAGGCAGGGTAGGGCATAGCCTTAGGTCCCTGCTGATTGCTCCTTAAGGCTCCTTATGGGAACTTAGCTTCAGCGCTGGATGTATCCATCTTTGTGATGGCCAATTAGGATATTCCCTCTTTATTAGATAGGATAGACGCTCTACTTTACATCCCCGTGGCTGCTTTTATAACTGGCAATTTGTAAATATTAATCTTTTCCCCCTTTTCGCCCATCCATCCAACCTCCCTCCTATCTGGCAACCATCAAAATGTTCTCTGTACCTATGAGTTTGTTTCTTTTTTGTTTGTTCATTTGTTTTCTTTAGATTCCACATGTATTTGAAATCATATGGTACTTGTTTTTGTCTGACTTATTTCACTTAGCATAATTTCTATTTCTGTTGTTGGAAATGATAAGATTTCATTCTTTCTTTTGGTAAATAATATATGATTGTAGATAGTATCAGACTTTCTTTACCCATTTGTCTATGCGATGGACACTTAGGTTTCTTCCATATCTTGGCTATTATAAATAATGCTGCAAAGAATTTGGGATGCATATGTCATTTTGATTTTGTGTTACTTTGGATAAATACATAGAAGTGGAATTGCTGATTACTTCTTTGTCTCTTATTATAGCCTTTGATTTAAAGTCTATTTTTTCTGATAGATGTATTGCTAACCCAGCTTTTTTTATTTATTTGTATAAACTATCATTTGGTGGTGATGAACTCCTTCAGCTTTTTTTATTTTATGAAAAGCTCCATATTTCTCCTTCTCTTCTAAGTGATAGCCTTGCTGAGTAGAGTAATCGTGATTGTAGGTCCTTGCTTTTTATCATTTTGAATTTTAATCCCTCTGACCTACAAAGTTTCTCTTGAGAAATAAGATTATTACAGGAGCTCTGTTGTAGGTAACTAACTGCTTTCCTCTTGCTGATTTTCAGATTTCTTTTGTCTTTAACCTGCATAATTTTACTTATGATGTGTCTTGGTATGGACCTCTTTGGGTTCCTCTTGTTTGGGACCCTGTGTGCTTCCTGGACTTGTATGTCTATTTCCTTCACCAGATTAGGGAAGTTTCACATCCTTATTTCTGCAAATAGGTTTTTAATCCCTTGAAATCTCTCTTCTTCTGGTACAACTGTGATGTGAATATTGTTACACTTGAAGTTATGTGGATCATTATACTCCACAAACGAGTGAGATCATGTGATATTTATCCAACTGGCTTATTTCGCTTACCATAATGCCCTCTAGGTCAATCCATGCTGTTGGAAATGATAAGAGTTCTTTATTTTTTACACCAGCAGAGTAATTCATTGCGTAAATAAATGTACCACAGTTTTTTAATCCACTCATCCACTGATGGGCATGTAGGCTGTTTTCAATATCTTAACTATTGTAAATTGTGCTACTGGTTGCATGTATCCTTTCTGATTAATGTTTCTGATTTCTTGGGATATAGTCCTAGAAGTGGGATTATTGGGTCAAATGGGAGTTCCATATTTAATTTTTTGAGGAAACTCCATACTGTTTTCCATAATGGCTGCACCAGTCTGCATTCCCACCAGCTGTGAATGATGGTTCCTTTATCTCCATATCCTCGGCAACACTTGTTGTTTATTGATTTGTTGATGGTTGCCATTCTGAAAGGTGTGAGATGGTACCTCATTGTCATTTTGATTTGCATCTCTCAGATGATTACAGACTTGGAGTATGTTTTCATATGGTTCTTGGCTTTCTGTATGTCCATTTTCAAAAAGTGTCTATTTAGATCCTTTGCCATTTTTAAATTGGGTTGTTTTTCATCCTTTTGTTCACTTCTGAGTTCCCTATAAATTTTGGAGATTAAACCCTTATCAGATGTAACATTCGCAAATATATTCTCCCATGCAGTGGGCTCTCTTGTTTTGTTGATAGTTTCTTTCGCTGTGCAGAAGCTTTTTATTTTGACACTAGAGGCCCAATGCATGAAATGCATGTCTGGGAGGGGGCGCTGTATCCCTCAGCCCAGCCTGCACCCTCTCCAATCTAGGATGCCTGGAGGGATTGGGCCTAAACGGGCAGTCGGACATTCCTCTCACAATCCTGGACTGCTGACTCCCAACTGCTCACCTGCCTGCCTGCCTGACTGCCTGATTGCCCCTAACCACTTCTGCCAGTCTGATAACCCCTAACCACTCCCATCAGCCTGATTGACACCTAACTGCCCCCCCCCCTGCCTTTGCCGGCCCGATTGCCACTAACTGTCCTCCCCCGCCAGTCTGGTCGCCCCCAACTGCTCTCTCCTTGCTGGCCATCTTGTGGAGGCCATCTTGTGTCCACATGTGGCATCCATCTTGTGTGTTGGAGTGAGGATCAATTTGAATATTACCTCTTTATTATATAGAGTAGTCCCATTTGTTTATTTTCTCCTTAGTTTTCATTGTTCTAGGAGATGTATTGGTAAAGATATTGCTACAAAGATATGTCTAATATTTTGCTGCCTATGGATTCTTATAAGGCTTTTCTGATTTTCCATCTTACCTTTAAGTTTCTTATCTATTTCAAGTTTATTTTTATGTATAGTATAAGTTAATAGTCTAGTTTCACTTTTTGCATGTGTCTGTCCAATTCTCCCCACACCATTTATTAAAGAGACTGTTTTGACTCCGTTGTATGCTTTGCCTCCTTTGTCAAATATTGAGCAAAATGGCTTGGGTTCTGGGTTCTCTGTTCTGTTCCAAGGTCTACATGTCTGTTCTTGTGCCAATACCAGGAAGTTTTGAGAACAGCGGCTTTCTAATATAGCTTCATATCTGGTATTGTGATCCCTCCAACTTTGTTCTTTTTTTTTCTTTCTTTCTTTCTTTTTCAGGATTGCTGCAGCTATTCAGGGTCTTTTTTTATTCCATATAAATTATTTTTGGATATTTCTAGGTTTGTGAAATATGCCATTCATACTTTAATGGGGATTGCATTGAATTTTAGGTTACTTTATTTAATTTATTTTTTTAAAGAGTTTAGTACTTTCTTTTTTTTTCTTTTTTTAAAATATTTTTTTTATTGATTTTTTACAGAGAGGAAGAGTGAGGGATAGAGAGTTAGAAACATTGATGTGAGAGAATCATCGATCAGCTGCCTCTTGCACACCCCCTACAGAGGATGTGCCTGCAACCAAGGTACATGCCCTAGACCGGAATTGAACCTGAGACCTTTCAGTCCGCAGACCGACGCTCTATCCACTGAGCCAAACTGGTTTCGGGGAATTGTAGGTTCCTTTAGGTAGAATGGACATTTTAATGATGTTGGTTATACCAATTCATGAACTCAGTATATTCTTCCACTTGTTTATATCTTCTTTTGTCTTTTTTTCAATATCCTGTGGTTTTTGAGTACAGGTCTTTTACCTCCATAGTTAAGTTTATTCCTAAGTATCTCAAATTTTTTGTTACAATGGTAAATGGACTTTTTTTTTTTTTTTTTTTTTAGTTTCTCTGTGCGTTCATTGTTGATATATAAAAGGCCATAGATTTTTCTGGGAATTAACTTTGTATCCTGCCGAATTCTTTTACTAAATCTAGTAGTTTTTAGATGGAGTCTTTAGGATTCCATATGTATAATATCAAGTCACCTGTGAATAATGATAATTTTACTTCTTCTTTTCCAATTTGGGTACCTTTTATTTCTTCTTCTTGATTGATCATTATGGCTAGCACTTCCAATGCTATGTCAAATAGGAGTGGTGAAAGTGGGCATCCCTGTCTTGTTCCTGTTCTTAGGGGAAATGGTTTTAGTATTTGCCCATTGAGTATGATGTTAGCTTTAGGTTTGTCATAGATTTGTTATTTATCTCGAGGTAATTTACCTTTATTTCCACTTTGCTGAGAGTTTGTATCAAAAAAGAGTGTTGGGTTTTGTCAAATGATTTTTCTGCATTAATTGATATGATCATGTGTTTTTTTGTCTTTCAACTTGTGATGTATCACCTTTACTGATTTGTGGATATTGTACCAGCTTTGCATCCCTGAAATAAATCCCACTTGATCATGGTGTATGATCTTTTTAATATATTGCTGGGTGTGATTTGCTAGTATTTGGTTGAATATTTTAGCATTTATGTTCTTAAGATATTTGCCTATAATTCTCATTCTTGGTAGTGTCTTTATCTGGTTTTGGGATTAGAGTAATGCTGGCTTCATAGAAAGAGCTTGGAAGTGTTCCTTCCTCTTGAATTTTTTGGAATAGTCTGAGAACTGGTGTTCTTCTTGGAATGTTTGGTAAAACTCCCTCGTAAAGCCATCCAGACCAGGGCTTTTGTTTCCTGGAAGTTTTTATTACTGCTTCGATTTGATCAGTAGTTGTTGGCCTATTTAGGTTTTCTGATTCATCTTGATTGAGTTTTGGAAGAGTATATTTTTTTCTATGAATATATCCATTTCATCTAAGTTGTCCAGTTTGTTGGAGTAGAGTTGTACGTAGTGTTTTGTTGTTGTTGTTGTTGTTTTTTGTTTGTTTTTTGTTTTTTGTTTTTTTTTACAATCCTTTGTATTTCTGTGGGGGCAGTTGTTACTTCACCTCTTTCATTACTGATTTTGTTTATTTGGGTCCTCCCTCTTTGTTTCTTGGTGAGCCTGGCTAGAGGTTTATCAATCTTGTTTATCCTTTCAAAGAACTAGCTCTTGGTTTTATTGATTATTTGTTTCCAGAATGTTTTTTTATTTATTCTTTGATCTCTTTGATAATTCATTCATTGTTTGATAGCACGCTATTTAGCCTCTATGTGTTTTTTTATTGTTTTTATTGTATTTGATTTCTAATGTGATCTGAGAAGATGCTTGATATAATTTCAATCTTGAATTTCTAGAGACTGTGCTTGTGCCCTAATATGTAGTCTACATTTGAAACTGTCCCATGTGCTCTTGAGAAGAATATATATGTAGCATTGTAGTGAAATGTTCTGAAGATGTCAATTAAATCTGTCTGATCTAGTGAGTCATTTAGAATTGCTGTTTCTTTGCTGAATTTTTGTCGAGAGGATTTACCAGTGATATCAATGGCAAATTAAAAGTTCCCTACTATGATTATATTGCTGTCAATCTCTCCCTTGATAACTTCCAGAAGGTTTTTTGTTTGTTTTTTTGTTTTTTTGTTTTGTTTTTTTATGTATTTGGGTGCTCCTGTACTAGGTGCATATATGTTTACCAAGGATATATCTTCTTGTTGAACCTATCCCTTTGGTATTATGAAGTGGCCTTTCTTAACTCTTGTTAAGGCCTTCACTTCAAGATCGATTTTGTCACATATAAGTATTGCTACCACAGCTTTTGTTTTTCATTTCCATTTGCCTGAAAAATCTTTTTTTTAAATTTTTATTTGTTTTATTTTGTTGTTAAAATATTACATACGTATGTCTCCCTTCTTTTTTTTTTTTTTTTTTTTTTTTTCCCTTAAACCTTTTTTTCATCCCTTCACGTTCAGTCTGTGTGAGTTCTTTGTTCTGAGGTGGGTCTCTTAAAGACAGCATATATATATGGGTCATGTTTACTCATCCACTCAGCTTCTCTATGTCTTTTGATTGGTGCATTTAATCCATTTACATTTAAGGTTTCAATTTTGAATGATAGCCTTGCTAGATAGAGCATTTGCATTTCTGGATTCAGTCTCTTGTGTTTCATCACTTTTTATACTTTATTCCATTCGCTTCTGGCCTAATGCATTTCTATTGAAGAATCAGTTAATAGTCTAATGTGAGTTCCCTTGTACAGAACTTTCCGTCTCTCTCTGGCAGTCTTTAAGATTCTTACTTTGTCATTGATGTTTAACAATTCATGATGTGTCTTGGTGTCAGTCTTTTTGGGTTCATCTTGTTTGGGTCCCTGTGTGCTGCTTGGACTTGAGTGACTTTTTCCCCTAGTCAGGGAACTTTACTGTCATTATTTCTTCAAACAGGTTTTCTATTCCTTGTTCAGCTTCCTCTCTTTTAGGCAGCCCTATTATGTGGTTGTTGTTTCATTTTGTATTGTCCCAAAGCTCCCTTAGACTCTCCTCTTGGTTTTTATGTTGTTGTTTTTTTCCAGTCGCTGCTCTGCTTGGGTGTTTTGTTGTTGTTGTTATTTTTTACCTTGTCTTCTAACTCACTGATTTGATCCCCAGCTTCTTATAGTCTACTACTGAAACCTTCCACTGTGTTCTTTACTTCAGCTTTGCCATTCTTGATTTCCGCTTGATTTTACAAATGTTGGTGAATTTCTCATCCAGACTTTTGAGCATCCTTATATCCATCACTATGAATTTTTTCTTTGACAAATTGCTTGCCTCAATTTCATTTATTTCCTTTTCTGGTGATTCTTTTCTTTTATATGGGGGTTGTTTCTTTGTCTCCCTATTTTTGTTGTTCTTTTGTGATTGTTCTATAAGATCAAACTGCTATGCCACCCAGATTTTTTTAATGTGTCTTCTGTAGTAGATGTTTTGTGGGACCCAATGATGCAGTCTCTCAGGTATTCTGAGATGGGTATTCTAGGGATGCCCCCTGCTTGAAATATTTGGGTTCACTTGATGTATTTGGGTCTTAAATGCATTGTCCTGTTCGTGGGTAGAGTCTCCCCTCAGGGTTCTGGTTATATGACTCGCTCTCTCCCAGGTTGTATCAACTATTGTGGAGGTGCTGACTGAACAGCACAAAATACAACACAAGACAGACACGAAAGGAACAGAGCACAAATGTACACAAAATATCTATATTGCCAATAAAAGTGACCACCAGAGAAAAGAGAATTATTAGAGAGAAAAAAGGGTATCAAGACAAGTAAAGAGAAAAAATAAATATATATAATTTATTAGTTTCACTTTCTAAATTTAAGCCTATCTGCTCTCTCCTCCATTCTCCTTTTCGAAAATAAATAAAAATTTTTAATTTTTCCATTTTCCACAAAACAAATAAATCAAAAAGTGCAAACAAAAAACAACCAGAAAAGTGGGGGAAGGGGGCAGAAACTGTAGAGGAAGATCTAAAATACAGAAAATAGGGTTAAGGAATTGGATGAATAGGGGAAGGACTACGTTTTAGTATAGGTCAAAAGAGAATGAGTGGATAAGGGGGGGAAATGGAAAAGTTAAAATTTTTTTAATTATTTATTTTTGAAAAGGAAAATAGAGGAGAGAGCAGATTGGCTTAAATTTAAGAAGTGAAACTAATTAACATATAGGGAAAAGAAAAGAGTAAGACAGGAGAGAAAAATAAATGACTAGTGAAAAAAGAAAAGAGACAGGGGTATGGAGTAGGAGCAGGGAGGAGGAAATTATGACTGTGCTAGTAGAGACTACAATAATAATAACATCAACAAAGCAAATAAGATCAATTTTTAGCAAGGGGTGAAAAACTAAAGTGGTTTTTCATGTATGAGAAAGAAACATCGATCAGCTGCCTCCTGCACACCCCCCACTGGGGATGTGCCCGCAACCAAGGTACATGTGGAGAGAAGAAAAATAGGATGAAAAGGGGAGAGGGAGGAAGAAAAAAGTGAAAAAAAAGAAAAATTATTAGATAAAAATAGAATAAAGAAAAATAATACTAAACAAATTTTTAAAATAAAATGTAAAAAGTGAAATGTTCACTTCAGCCGAGTTTTAATGCCCCATGGGGGCTGCTTTAGGACCCCACTCTTCTGTTCTGTCTGCCAATTCTGGACTTCCTGAAAGGTAGGTAGGTGTTGACCACTGTCAGGCACTGTCTTTGATGTTATCACAGTGTTGAAGCTCTAAGCCATTCACATTACTCTGCTTGTTTCTCTTTCCTCAGGCCTTGGCTGCAAGCAAGCAAGAGCAATCTGCCCACTTTGCCTATCTGCCAGCTGTCAATTTTATTTTTTATTTATTTATTTTTTTTTACAGAGAGGAAGAGAGAGGGATAGAGAGTTAGAAACATAGATGATAAAGAAACATCGATCAGCTGCCTCCTGCACACCCCTCACTGGAGATGTGCCCGCAACCAAGGTACATGCCCCTCACCGGAATCGAACCCGGGATCTTTCAGTCCTCAGGCCAACGCTCTATCCACTGAGCCAAACCGGTTTCGGCCAGCTGTCATTTTTAATCACTCAAGTATCTCCCTGCCCTGCTTCCCTCCACAGCCTCTCCTCAGGCTCCACAAGTTTATGTCTCTACCTGCCCCCCGGCCTAGGTGAGTGTTTGCAGTTGAAAGGTCCTATGAACTGGATTTAGCTAATAAAAGCACAGACAAAACAACCACAAAACTGTGCGTTTCTCTCCCCAGTACCACGTTGCTCAGGACACTTTTAAGGCCGCCAGGCCGCCTTTCTGGATGCAATTTTTGCAGCTGTGGTCTTAGACCTAGATTCCCTGGCTGCTAGCAGCCTTGTGGCTTTTCTGTCCACAGTCAGATGCTGTGCCTGCCCGCAAGGGACTCAGCTTTGGTGCAGTGCAGCTTCCTTTTCACCCTCTCGGCCTGATGGTTGTGTGTCCTTCTCCAGTCTAGATTCCTGTTCCTACAATTCTTCAGGAATCTTCTGCCCTTCCATGTTGTGAATTATCTCCTCAGCTGTGTCTAATTTGTTCATTCCGGTGGCTGTCCTCCAATTTAGTTGCTTTTCCAGTCTTGCCCGTGGACGAGGTACATGACATGTCTGCCTATTCAGCTGCCACTTTCCTCTTTCCTGTACCACAGCTCTTTTATTTGTTCCTTCTACTGATGGGCACTTAGGCTGCTTCCAGATCTTCACTATTGTAAATTGCACTGCTGAGAATATAGAGGTGCATATATTCTTTCATTATTGGTGTTTTGAGTTTCTTAAGATATATTCCCAGAAGTGAGATCACTGGGTCAAATGGGAATTCCACTTTTAATACTTTGAGGAAATTCCATGCTGTTTCCCACAGTTAGCTGTACCAGTTCATAGAGTTCCCTTTTCTCCACATCCTTGCCATCACTTGTCGTTTGTTGATGATAGTCATTCTGACCGGTGTCAGGTGATATCTCATTGTTGTCTTAATATCCATCTCTCTGATGATCAGTGACTTTGAGCATTTTTCATATGTCACTTGGCCTTTTGTATATCCACTTTGGAGAAGTATCTATTTAGGTCCTTTGCCCATTTTTAAATTGGATTGTCCTCCTTTTGTTAAGTCGTGGGAGTTCCCTATATATTTTGGAAATTAACCCCTTATCAGATGTGTCACTGCAAGTACGTTCTTCCATGCAGTGAGCTCCCTTTTGTTTTTTGGATGTTATCTTTTGCTTTGCTGAAGCTTTTTATTTTGATGTAGTTTCAAATTTGTTTATTTTCTCCTTAGTTTCCTTTACCCTAGGAAAGGTATCTGTAAACATATTGCTATAAGATATGTCTGAGACTTTTCTGCCTATGGTTTCATCTAAGATTTTTATGATTTCCTGACTTATATTTAAGTCTTTTATCCATTTTTTTATTATTGGGTATGATAGAAGTTGATGGTCTGGTTTCATTTTTTCTGCATGTACCGGTCCAATTTTCTCAGCCCCGTTTATTGAGGAGACTGTCTTTACTCCATTGTATGGTCTTGCCTCCTTTGTCAAATATTAATTGAGCATAAGGGCTTAGATTGATTTCTCAGTTAGTTGTTCTGTTCCATTGATCTATATGCCTGTTCTTGAGCTTTGTAGAATAGTTTGATATCTGGTATTGTGATCCCTCCCTATTTCATTCTTTTTCAAGATTTCTGCAGCTATTCAGGGTCTCTTACAATTCCATATAAATTTTTGAGTATTTGTTCAAACTCTGTAAAGTATGCAGTTAGAATTTAAAAGGGATTACATTGAATCTGTACATTGCTTTGGGTAGTATAAACATTTTAATGATGTTAATTATTCCAATCCATGAACATGTTATACACTGCCATTTCTTTGTATCTTCCTCTATTTCTTTTTCCAGTGTCCCATAGTTTTCCAAGTACAAGTATTTTATCTCTTTGGTAAAGTTTATTCCTAGGTATTTTATTTTGTTGTTGCAATGGCAAGTGGTATTGCTTTTTTAGTTTCTCTTTCTGAGAGCTCATTGTTAATATATAAAAATGTCATGGATTTCTGGGTGTTAATTTTGTATCTGCTATGTTGCCAAATTCATTTATTAAATCCAGTAGGTGTTTTTTTTAATTTAATAAATCTTTATTATTCATATTATTACAATTGTTTCTCCTTTTTTCTCCCCTCCACCTGGTTATCACACCACCCTCTGTCCTCACCTCCCCCCCCCCCCCACTGTCCTCATTCATAGGTATACGATTTCTGTCCAGTTTCTTTTTGCACCCCCACACCCCTGTCCCCCCGAGAATTATCAGTCCACTCCCTTTCTATGCCCTTGATTCTATTATATTAACCAGATTATTCTGTTCATCAGATTTTTAATTCATTTGCTTTTTAGATGTACTTGCCATTAGATATGTATGTGTTCATAATTTTTATCTTTAATTTTTTCTTCCTCTTTTTAAAGAATACCTTTCAACATTTCATGTAATACTGCTTTGGTGTTGATGAGCTCCTTTAACTTTTTTTTATTTTTTATTTTTTATTATTATCTGTGAAGCTCTTTATCTAATCTTCCATTCTGAATGATAGCTTTGCTAGGTAGAGTAGTCTTGGTTGTAGGTTCTTGCTATTCATCACTTTGAATATTTCTTGCCACTTCTTTCTGGCCTGCATAGTTTCTGTTGAGAAATCAGGTGACAATCATATGGGTAATTAACTGTTTTTCTCTTACTGCTTTTAAGATTCTCTCTTTGTCTTTTGCTCTTGGCATTTAAATTATGATGTGTCTTGGTGTGGTCCTCTTTGGATTCCTTTTGTTTTGGGTTCTGTGTGCTTCCTGGACTTGTAAGTCTATTTCATTCACTAGGTGGGGGAAGTTTTCAGTCATTATTTCTTCTAATAGGTTTTCAATATCTTGTTCTCTTTCTTCTTTTGGCATCCCCATAATCCAGATGTTGATATGTTTGAAGTTGTCCCAGAAGCTTCTTACACTATCTTCAGATTTTTTCATTCTTTTTTCTTTTTGCTTTTCTGGTTGAGTGTTTTTTGCTGCTTTGTATTTCAAATATTTTACTTGATTCTTGTGATCCTCTAGTCTGCTGTTAGATCTCTGCATATTATTTTTTATTTCAGTCAGTGTATGCTTAATTTACAATTAGACCTTTTTTATCTTGAGGGTCTCAAGATAAATTTATCAGTCTTTTCTAGGAAATTTTTGAAAAACCTTATAACTGTGGTTTTGAATTCTATATCCAGTCATTTGTTTTCCTCCATTTCTTTCGTTTGTGATCTTTTTTTTTGTCCCCACATTTTCGCTGCTTCCCTGAGTTGATAGAGTGGCTTGTGTGCTAGTTGTCCTATATGGCCCAGTGGCTCTGCCTTCCCAGTTCCCTGAGGTGTACACTCTTGATGCACCTCCTTTGTGAGCTGTGTGCACAGTCTTGTAGTTAAGCCTTGATTGTTGTTGGTATTACTGGGAGGAGTTGACCTCCAGGCCAATTGGCTGAGTATCAGCTGTGTCTACGTGGGGAGAACTTCTGTGCTGGAGACAGCCTTATAGGACCAAACTTGCAAAATCGCAAAAGTCTCTGTGCTCAGCTTGAATGGGGCGGAGTGTAAGAGATGAGCAGACAGTCTTGGCTTCCCATCATTCCTGCACTATGAGGCTTCTGGGCCTTAATGCCCCTCTGTAATCATTGCAAGCACCTCTAAGAGAAAGCCACCCTCGAGTTTCACCTACTGCCAGACAGTCCAGTTTTCCCCCAATGAATCTGGATTCCCAGATTCTTGCCCAGAACTGGAGTTCAGCACAGTGGGAAGCTTCCAGTTCCCTCCAGCTAGAGAAAACCTGTGGCACACTCAGCAGTCAGTCCTCTCTGCGCGCACTTGCGCACGTGCCTCCAGACCTCTCACTTTTGAGGCTCCCCTGAGTTTCTGCCTCACAGTCCAGATTCCCCCTGTTAGACTGTGGGTCCCCAGGGGTTCACCCAGAACTAGGGTTCAGTGCAGTTGGAACTGGGGTTCAGTGTAGTCAGGAGCTTCCGACTCCCTCCCGCTAGGGAAAGCCAGTCACAACCTCTGCAGTCAGTCTTCTCGCAAGTGCGCGCCTCCAGACCCCTGCTTGCTATAGCTCCCTCGATTCTCCCTGTACCTTCCATTCTACCTGATAGTGCAGACTCCCCCCGTATGAGCCTGTGTCCATTGAGTTTTGCCTGAAACTGGGGTTCAGTGCAGTTAGGAGCTTCCTTTTCCCTTCTGCCAGAGAAAGCCAGCCAGGCACTCAGCCACCCTTCCTCTCTGCACGCATGTCTCTGTAATGCAGCCCTTTGCAGCTCTTCTGATTCTCTGTGAGTTTTTCTCTTTCCTTCTAGTTGTAGAATTTCCACTCAGCCAGCTTTCCTGTGGTTCTGGATGATGTGCCTTCTGTCTTTTAGTTGTATTTTTGAAATATTTGTGCAAGGCAGTAGTTATCAATCTATTCAAGTTTTCTGACTCTTTCTTATTGAGTTTTGGAGATTATATTTTCTAGGAGTATGTCCATTTCATCCAGGTTGTCCAGTTTACTGGAATATGGTTGTTAGTAGTATTTATTTATTTATTCTTTTACTTTGTACTTATTTGGAGTCAGTTGTTACTTCACCACATTCATTTATGATTTTGTTTACTTGGATTCTCTCTATTTATTGATGGGTTTGGCTACAGGTTCATCCATCATACTTAACCTTTCAAAGAACCAGCTCTTGGTTTTATTAAAATTTTATATTGTTTTTACTCTTTATTTCTGTCTTTATTTTAGTCTTTATAACGCCGGAAGTTCAAGCCATTTATTTCTTTTCTGGTCTTTATTATTTCCTTCCTTCTACTTACTCTGGGCTTTTCTTATTCTTTTTCTAATTCTGTACATTACAGTGTTTGGCAATTTATCAATTTTTGTTGTTGTTTTTTTTTCAAGGTAGCCTTCTCTCTCAGGACGGCTGTCATTGTGTCCCATAGATGTGGGGTTTTTGTATGTTCATTTTCATTTGTTTCCAATATTTTTTTTTAAATTTTTCTTTGGTAATCCACTCATTTTAATAACATCCTACATAGTTTCCATGTGTTTAAATGTTTTTGAGTACTTTTATTGTAGTTGATTTCTAATTTCATGCCATTGTGATCTGAAAAGATGCTTGATAGGATTTCAATCTTCTTGAACTGGTAGAGACTTAGATTGTGCCTAATATGTGGTCTATCTTTAAAAATGTCTCATGTGTACTTGAGAGGAATGTATATTCTGTAGCTTTGGGGTGAAATGTTCTGAAAATGTCAATTACATCTGTCCTAGTGTGTCATTTAGGATTGATTTTTTTTTCTAAACCTATCTAATGATGTTAGTGGGGTATTAAAGTATACTACTATGATTGTATTGCTGTTTATATCTTCCTTAAAATGCTCCAGAAGTTTATATATATATATTTGGATGCTTCTGTATTGGGTGCATATATGCTTCCCAGAGTTATATCCTCTTGTTGTATTGATCACTTTAGTATTATGAAGTGGCAATTATTATCTCTTGTTATGGTCTTCACTTTAAAGTCTATTTTTCTAGATATAAGTATTGTTACCCCACTTTTTTTTTTCATTTCCATTTCGTTGCTGTAGTCTTAGACTAGATTCCCCAGCTGCCAGCAACCTTGTGGCTTTCCCTTCCCACAGTCCACAGTCGGACGTTATGCTGTCCCCAAAGGGGCAAAAAGCAAGAAAATAGAAAAACTAAAATGGGGATAGAAGAAAAGTGAGTCCTTTGTTTGAGGTGCATCTCTTGTAGACAGGATATATTTGGGTCACATTTTTCTTATCTGTTCAGCTATCCTATATCTTGATTGGAGCTTTTAAGCCATTTACATTTAAGGTTCTTATTGATAGGTATTTATTTATTGCCATCATTTTTTTATGCCTGTGTTGTTTCTATTTCTTCTTCTAAAACTAGTCCCATTAGCGTTTCTTGCAGTGCTGGTTTAGTGGTAATAAATTCTTTTAGTTTTTTTTTTTTTTTTTTTTTTTTGTCTATGAAGCTCTTTATTTCACCTTTGATATTAAATGATAGCATTTCTGGATAGAGTAGTCTTGGGTCCAGTCCCTTGGTTTTCATTACCTTGTGTACTTCACGCTATTCCCTTCTGGCCTGAAATGTTTCTATTGAGAAGTCAGCTGACAGTAAAATGGGAGCGCCTTTGTAGGTGACTTTCTATCTCTCTCTTGCAGCCTTATGATTCTTTACCTTTAATTTTTGCCATTTTAATTAATATGTGCTTAGTGTGGATCTTTTGGGGTTCATCTCGATTAGGGCTCTCTCTGCTTCCTTAACTTGAGTGACTTTTTTCTTCACCAAGTTTGGGAAGTTTTCTGCCATTATTTCTTCAAACAGGTTCTCTATTCCTTTATTATATTCTGCTCCTTTTGGTACCCTTATAATGCCAATATTGTTACATTTCATTTTGTCCCAAAGCCTACTTAGACTCTCTTTTTATTTTTCATTTACTGCTCTGAATTTATTTTTTTCCTACCTTATCTTCTAATTAACTGATTCAGTCCTCAGCTTATTTTAGTTGCTACTTCATAACTAATTTTGCTGCCGTTATGAATCATAATGTAAATGTCTGTGTTTTCCAATTGTCTTGGGCAACCCTGCTAGTGGTTCTCAACCCACAGGAAGGAAGGGGGGGACAAGAACATGTAGATGAAATACAGAAAATAAAAATAAAGGATTGAAGGAATAGGGGAAGGAAATGGTTTAAAATAAAGGATGGAAAAAATAAATGAAAAGATAATAAAAGATTGAAAGGGAAAATAATAAATTGAAAGGGAGAAAGCAGATAGACCTAAAATTAGAATAAGAAAAAAAGATGAGCAAACAGGATAAAAAGAAAAGAGACACAGAGAAAACAATGAATAGTGAAAAAAGAAATAAGAAAATAATTGAGCAGGAAAATTAGATATATAAATGAAACAACAGAGATTAGAATAACAAATCAATAAAGAAGATAAACGTTAAAAGGTAAAAAAGAAAGAGGAAAATGGAAAAAGAGAAGAAAAGTGGGGGGAAATAAAGGGAGAGGGAAGAAAAAGTAAAAATAGCCTTTGTTTCAGCCAAGCTTAGGGCCCCATGAGAGCTCACTTTGGATCCCTCCTGTCTGCCAATTCTGGGCTTCCTGTTAGGTCCGCAGCTGCTAACCACTGTCAGGCACTGTCCTTCGGCTTTCAGCAACCTGCTTGAAGGTCCAGGTGATCCACACTCCACCATTTGTGTCTGTCTCCACAGGCCTTGGCTGCCAGGAGGAGGAGCCAATCTCCCAATAAAGCATTTTTAACTAAGTTATGTACATTGTTTGGTTTGTTGGTTTTTTGTGTTTTTTAAGCTATAATGCTACTGCACACTTAATTGACTACAGTTTGGTATAAACAGAACTTCTATATATAATCAAAAACCAAAAAATTCATGTGACTTGTTTAATTTTGATATTTACTTTATTGTGATGGTCTGGAAGCGACCCCACAATATCTCCAAGGTTCTTCTGTATAATTCTTTTTTTTAATCATGGTTGGATTTAATTTGCTAATAATTTTTTTATCATTTTTCATATGTCTTCAAGAGATATTGGGCTATAGTTTTACAATTTTGCACTTTGTCTGCTTTGGTATAGGGTAGTATCGGCCTCAAATACTAAATTAAGAAATGCTTCCTCTCTTTTCCATTTCTGTGAGAGATAGTATAAAATTGGTATTAAACCTTCCTCAAAGGTTTAGTAAAATACTCCCTCAAATCCTGGCAAAGAACATTCTATTTTCTACTTCTAGATGTTTCACTATTTTATATACTACACATAAGTGGAATCATGAGGCATATGTTTGTCCTATAATTTCCACTTGAATTTTTGGTATAACTTTTACTTTTTGATAATATCTTGTACATTCACTTCAAGAAAACTTGTAGTTGCTTATAGCATTGTAATAATAGCTGCTTTAGCACCCCTGTCAGATGATTCCAATGCTGTACTCTCTCACTGCTGGTGCCAGTTGATCATCTTTCCTCACTGAGGTTGTGATTTCCTGGTTCTTGTTATGCTGGTTAATCTTCCATTGTATTCTAAACTTTAACTGTTAAGAGATTCTTGTTCCTATTTAAAACCTTAGTTTTAGCAGGAAGCCTCCCTGTTTTTAAGATTAGCACACAGATGCTGGCCTGTTTTTCTTATTCCAACAACAATTTAACTTTCAAAGCCCTTGGGATGCTAGGTAAATCTGCTCAGTCTGTTTGGTAGCATCATTGCTTGCACTTTCCCTTGCTATTTTTGCATTATAAGCTTCTCCAAAACAGGCTGCTTTATCTCAGGATAATGAAATGGATGCTCTAGGGTAGGGGTGTCGAACTCAATCAGAGAAGGGGCCAAAATCTAAAATCCAGCCTAAATCGCGGGCCGAATGGTTTACTGAACAGTCATAAACTGACAATGTCATAAACTGACAGCGGAGTGCTGTGATGACAGCGCGGTGCGGGCCACATTGCAAGGCCTGGCGGGCTGGATTTGGCCCGCGGGCCTTGTGTTTGACACATGTGCTCTAGGGCAAAAGGGAGGAAAAACTTCACAAGCTTAGCCACTAAGGTGTCAGGGTTCCTCTTCCCTGTGCCTCTTGGCCACCAGATGTCTGTCAGGGGACAGGAGCCCCTTCCTGGGCTGGGCACTTTACAAGGAATGTCATTTCTGGTACTGCCTGGCTACCAGTTGTCTTGGATCTAGGTGGGGAGTCTCAGGTCTATGGGGATAAAGAGCACTTCTCAGAACAGGTATTTCTGTGGCAGAATCCCCCTGGCTGGTGCCACCTAACTGCTTGTTGTCTCAGAGTGAAGACAGTGTCAATCCTGTGAAAAAACAGTCCTCTTTATCACTGTCTGTAGGGGGCCTAATCCGGATGTCCCACCCACTGGTGCTATGGGGCTTACCTGGTGTTAGCAGCAGGACTCATACCCCATCCAGGGGAAGAAAATGTGCCTGGCCTACTTTGGGAACCAAGAAACACCAGGCCACTCCCTTTGGGAGGGGGAGGATGTAAGAATCACTGGTCCCTATGTTGCTCTTCTAGTCACAAGGTCCACTGTGCACAGATGGAGCTTAATTCCCACCCTTGGAGTATGGGCTAGACTTACCAAACTACTTGTACCAAGTGATCAAGGTTAACATCACTAGGAGTAAGTCCTGTTGGCATCATGTACCTCTGGATGAGATGCAGTCAGGACATTTTACTTCTGTGTTATTCTTCCAAAGAGTTCATAATTCACATCTAATAGAACATCACACAATTGCAACTTGAGGGGCATTCAATAAAATACCCGACCTGCTCTCTTCAAGTATCCAGGTTATGAAAGACAAAGAAAGACTGAGGAACTTTCACAGATGGGAGAAGACTAAAAACATATAGTGACTAAATGCAATGGGGAGTCCTGCGTTGGATTCTAGATTAGAAAAGAGACAATGGTGGAAAATTCTAAGACAGTGTGCAGTTTCTAGTGGTGTTGTCACAAGGTTAATCTCTTCACTTCAACAAATATAATTATGTAAGATGTTAATTTTAGGAGAAAAAAGTGGTTACCATTTGCTGTTGGCACTGTACAATAAGCAACAGACTTCATTTATTTATATACTAGTCGCCCAGTGCATGAAATTCATGCACAGGAAGAGGGGTCCCCTCAGCCCAGCCTGCATCCTCTCCAATCCAGGACCCCTTGGGGGATGTCCCACTGCCGGTTTAGGCCCAATCCCTCTCACAATCCAGGACCACTGGCTCCTAACTACTCACCTGCCTGCCTGCCTGATTACCCTTAACCACCTCTGCCTGCCAGCCTGATCGCCCCTAAGTGCTCCCCTTCCATCCTGGTTGCCCCTTACTGCCTCCCTCTGCTGGCCTGGTCACCTTCAATTGCCCTCCCTGCTGACCTGGTCAGCCCACAAAGCCTGCTGTTCAGTTGTTTGGTCATCCTTCCCTAACCTCCCTGCTGACCTGGTTGCCCCATGCAGCCTGCTGTTTGGTTGTTTAATTGTCCTGAGAGGGCAGGGTGGGGCAAGGCTAACTCCTGACTCCATTTTGTACTGTGGGGCAGGGGGGAGCTATCCTCCATTTTGTGTAACTGGACCCTAGCCCTCACCCAACCAATCAGGGTCAGCCAATGCAGTGACATCACCACCCCTATAAAACCCCTTGACCTGCAGAACTTTGGTCTCTCTTCCGCCAGGCTGTCCGAGTGAGTGGGATAGAGTCATTGCTAGCGTGGAATTCAGGCTTTCTGCAGTTGCATCGGACTCAGCTCCCTGGTGGTCCATGGGGATCACAAAATCTGGATGTAACAGTCCATCACTAACCCCTTTGCCGGCCTGGTCTCCCCACACAGCCTGCTGTTTGGTTGTCTGTCTGGTCGTTTATGTCATGACGACCCTGGCTTTTTGTATATTAGGATGTTATAGACCCATTAGTTTCTTTTTCCCCCAATGGATTATGGCTCAGTGAACTCAATTAGTTTGTGCTTGACTTGTCCCAGATTCCAGCCACTGGGTTGGAATCTTCAAACTGGGTCCTGTGTTTTAGTATCATGCTTTATCCTAGTTTTTGTTTTGGGGTGTATTTTTTTTACACTTCCTGCCCCCTTGGCATTACCAGAAGATTGGGATCATCTCTTACCTACCCTGCCCGCCATTAATCCAAGAAACCTGTGTTTTTACTAATGGAAAATGGTGTCAGGACTAAAATCTGGATGCTAGATGTGCTTGCTGCTTCAGGATTGTCCTTGCTTCTTAGTCTTTTCAGCAGGCAGACATAGAAAATAAATACAAGTGTATATATACATATGCACAAATATGTATTAGCACATAAACACATACAGACACACATGTGCAAATGTCTAAGAATCTTAAATTTACGCTAGTACATCCTCACATGGTTCTTCCTTGCTTGGTCCCATTCTCCATTTGAATGGCTTTCCTTCCACAGTGAGAACTCTAGCTCTCAACCACATCAGCACTTGTTCAGTCCTATAATGCAGGGGTGAGGAATGTCTGGCCTTTGGGACTATGGGGCCCGTGAAATCATTTAGTCTATCCTGCCAAGGCATTAGGAATGAATTAAATGTTTGACCAGAGATAGCAGGCTAATTTTTAACTTGATAATATTGTGTGACCCGTGAATGATGTTATAAATATCAAAATGGCCCTTGGCAGAAAAAGGTTCCCCACCAAAATAGTTTCAGAATTGTTTCACCATATAGCTACAGGAAGCAAACCCATTAAAGAGTTTAGGATTTGTTTATAATTCTAACACACACATGTAAAATTAAACTCTGCCCAAGACTGAGGATAATACTGTAAAATACTATGTTCATTATTTTCCCTTTGTTCTTAAAAAGTTGACAAACTATATGTGCTTATGGCACTTGGCTCTTTACCCCTTCTTCATCCATCCATCCTTTTTCATTCACATGTACAAAAACTCCAACAGGGAACTTGATTTTCGGCATTGTTTTTCTTTTAAAAATAATCATTGGTCTTAGTTTGGCACCATCAGCTGTACCTGCTAGTACCACCGTAAAACTGGGCTTCTCATCTCCTGTTGTTTTAATTAACACTGTTTTTGCACCTTTTGGATTAACAGTTTTATTTCCAACCATATCAAAATTCATAGGAGTTTCATCCATATTTCCGATCTGACTTAATGTATAGCCATGTTTCTTGTACTGTTGTATTACATATTGATAGAAAAGACTTACTTTGACGTCAAGATCTGCAGGTAATTTTTGTGCAATTTTGGTCTTTTGCCTCAGTACCAGATTGTGCCTTTCCAAGAACCTAGTACTCCAGGATACAGTGGCCTTAAATCCTTTACTGTTATCTGGGTTAGCTTTGGCCCACTGAAGTGCAAACATACGTATTTTGTTTCATGTCACTACATAACCATTTTGACGATGCTCAAGAACCATGTCTGCTACATGCTTTTCGAGTTCTGGCCAATAAGGGGTGCCTCTTCTTAATGCACATTTACTCCTTGGCATACTCTTTAATGCATCTTCATTTGCTTTCCAGTCTCAGACCATCTTTTCTGTTACTCCATATTGTCTTGCCGCAGCACAGTTATTGTGTTCCTTGGCAAAGTTTACAACTTTCAGTTTGAAACTGGCTTCAAATTTCCTTCTTCTTGCTGGAGCCATGATAGGTTCTTTTCTACCAGCCATTTGTTGTACACCCACTAATCTTTTAGGCCGGGGTTATACAGTACTGTAGCTTCAGCTACACACAGAATGTTCTATTACGGTACCTTTTAACTCACTCTATGTGTCCTGATACAGCAGCTTTGGCTACATAGAATGTTCCTGTGCTGCAACTGTATGTACCACAGTGAGCCAATCACAACAAGCAAAGGTTCATTGGCCATTGACTCTGGCCAATCTGAGCAGGCTTTTTACTAGAACACATTGTAGCTTCGGGTACAGACCATGTATAATTTGCATGCATAAAAAGCCTGCTTGGATTGGCTGAGATAGAGAGGTGGTCCGAGCACCCTTGCAGTGATTGGTGCGGAATCGAGTTGGAAAATTCGTTTAGCGGCATATGGAGACGTTTTTTGGGATATACTCCGCGTATAAGATGACCCCCGATTTTCAGTTTACTTTTTTTCGTTTCAAAAGTCATCTTATACACCGGAAAATACGGTAGGCTTCTCTCCCTTGTGAGTCCCTGGTGTCTTCTGAGGGCGGCCTGCCGAAAGCCCGCCCACACACAGAGCACCGGTAAGGCTTTCCCCCCCGTGTGCGTCCTCCGGGGTCTGATGAGGGTGGCATTCTGGCCAAAGCCGTGCCCACAGTCAGCACAGATGTAAGGCTTCTCCCCTGAGTGTGCGACCTGGTGAATGAGGAGCAGGGCCTGCTGCCTGCAGCCATGCCGCACTGCAGGCACAAGAAGGGCCTCTCACCAGAATGGGAGCTCTGGTGTTGGGGGAGCGATGCCTTCTGGCAAAAGCCTCTCCCGCACTCAGGACAGACAGGGCCTCTCTCCCGGTGTGTCCTCTAGTGGTTAGAGAGCGAGGACTTGTACCTGAAGTGTCGCACATTCCTGCACGTGTCCGGTTTCTCCCCTGAGTGTTTCCTCTGGTGTGTGGTGAGGGAGGACTTCCGGCCAAAGCCTCGTCCACACTCCACACAACCGTGAGGCTTCTCCCCTGTGTGCATCCTCTGGAGCTCGAGGAAGGCTGACCTGGCAGAAACCTCGGCCACATTCCCGGCACACATGATGCTTCTGGAGGCGAACCAGGCCTGACTCTGCTGCGGCCTCGGGTGTATCTTCCACACAGCACTGCTCCAGATTCTGAGCAGCCTGTCCCTGTCAACATGTCTGCCCCCTCAGGATTCATCTTCTGGGCTGTTCCTTCACCTCTGTTGCCTTCTACCCTGTGTATGGCTGACCTTGAAATGGGCCAAAGAATATGCTTGCAGTCCCACTTAGCTGCAGCCTGCTGACCGCGGTGCCAGAGGCTCCGCTCTTCCCATCTTCTGCTTTTCCTCTCACGCAGCTTGGAGCTTCCAGTGGGAAGTGACTTCCTGCAGAAGAGCTTGGGGAAGTCGCAGGGGGTGGCCACACAGCACGTGTTGTCTGAGGATCTGTGGACTAGAAAAGGCCCCCGGGCAGGAGAGACTGGGCTGGAATCTGTCCTTGGTTCTGCTGGAGAGAAAATCCGTCATAACCACCACGGTACCTGTGGACGGTGAAACTCACCCAGCAGTCCTCCCTCAGGTCCCACAAAGACTTACTTTAGAGAGCTCCTTCCTCCCGCTGTGACACTGCTGCAACCAGAAAAGGCACAAGACGAGCAGCTCTAATGATCAGCCTGGCAAATAGTTTGAAGAAAGCCTGAGAGATGGCTTCAGCCCCATAAAGGGCAGCCATTAGAGTCATACATTTCCCGCAGTACAGTTATCTCACAGCCCACAGGCATTATCCCTGATAGGAACATTGTCACAAACACAGATTGGAGCAAAAGCCGGTTTACAGTTGTGAGTAGGTGAAGCACAGTTTATTCTCATTTTTGTATTGTTTTCCATATGAAATACTGTAAACAGGGATAGCTACTATGAAACCCCTTCCTAATACCTCAGGCTCCCTAGATTTGCTTTTCAACAAGTTCTTAATAAACTTAGCTATGTGTGCGTGTGTGTGTGTATACATGTGTGTATGTATGTATATGTAGCTAGATCTAAAATCTCCTGTGAAATGGCCTTGACAATCACAAGTGCTGACTGCACTGGACAGCCAGATGTGACATGAACATCCTTTCAGTCTTGCATCTATTTCTGGCCACAGGAGGTCCCCCCGTGGTAGGTCTCAACAGCAAATGTGCTCCAGTGCAGTTCACTGAACTGTCCGTTTATTTTGTTAGTCCGGGCTGTCCACATTTTCACAGGCCGAGGAAGGTGTATATATCTCTGAGCAGCAGTTTCCAATTCTTTGTTGTAATTCTAGAATTCTGCAGTATCACACAATTGTCTGCTTGTCTCTGAATTGATGGGAAGAGAAAGCAGCCACTGCCTTCTTGTCTTGCTTGTACACTAATCACACAAACCCTAAAGCCAGTGCTGCACAGCACGTCGTGACGGCAGTGCCTTTCCCTGGAAAAGGAAGCACTTTGTGTGTCTTGCACACGAAAAAGCGCTACATACTAAACCTGACAAGCTCAGGGGAGGCCTGCATGGTGGCCTCACAAACTCACAAAGGATGGTCCAAAATTAAAACTTTTTAACTAAAAGCAGTTCATTACGGGTAGTCATGTCCTAGGCTAGAAATCTTTCCTGATAAAGGTCAGTGTTCACCTTCACTACGTCTGTTGTTTTGGTCTATGATAACATATCTTTGGAATGTGAAATTTATTCCTTTTTCTGGACCCCTCGAAGCACAGGTGCCACTCTGTAGACATAAAACATCCCCTCATTGTTATTGAATTAAAATTGTTGACTGTTAACTGTTCTGCACCCACCTATATACAGAAGTGTGTGTCTATTATTTTACTTTTTAAAAAAATATATTTTATTGATTTTGTACAGAGAGGATGGGAGAGAGATAGAGAGTTAGAAACATTGATAGAAAGAGTCATCAATCAGCTGCCTCTGGCACACCCCCTACTGGGGATATGCCCGCAACCAAGGTACATGCCGTTGACCGGAATCAAACCCAGGACCCTTCAGTCCCCAAGCCGACTCTCTATCCATTGAGCCAAACCGGTCTTGGCTCTATTATTTTACTTTTTACCCCACCCCAGAGACTCCCCTTTATTGCTTTCTCCCACCTCCCTAATCTGTCACAAATAGATTTTATATAACACACAACGGTCTCCTCTTTTGATTGTAATGTGTAAAATAAGGTGCAAAACTGCCATTTTCTGGAGCTGAAAACAATACAAAAACTGACATTTTCTCAATCTGGTGAAACTTTGCTTCCTGGCAGTTGCCATCAGTTTGGCACCAAGAAAAGAATCACAAAAATCTTTACAGGTTTGAATGTTTCTTACAGCACATTTACTTAGAGTAGTTGGCAGGATTCAGTGAAGCTCCCCCAGGACCCCCGATGGATCCGGTCCGTTGACAGGATCCACCAAGAGCCCACTGAGCCCCGCTGGCTCCCGCCACACTGAGGGAATTGGATGAGTGGTCTCAGAGCCAGGACCTTCCCTTGCTTGTGTAGAGGGACAGACTTTATTTGAACTGTTCTTAGAAAATCCTCAAGGTGGCACTAAAACATCGGAGTTGAGAGGCGTGGCTGGCTTTGATTTGGGCTTTTCAGTTGGGACCATTCCACTACATCTGAGCCAAGGCCTTTGCTGATGAGACCCTGAACTCGGGCTGTGAAGATGAGGACATACCCAGCCTCCAGCCAGAACCTGGGGTGTTTTTAGGAATCTCAGTGGATGTGTCCGAGGACGTTCCTCACAACCTGCAGAAGCCCAATAGGAAAATTCCAAGTCAGCTGGAATTAAACAATTGACTTCTACGGAGACCCACATATAAAGGTGGTTTACCTAGTGGTTTACCTCTGAGTCCTCACAGCTATATTAAACAACTGGGGAGACAAACTGAAGCACGTGTTGAGCAAGCATGTCAAACTTGCAGCCCACAGCTAATTTTTTTGCGGCCCAGCCAATATAGCAGTATGTAAGAAACATTTTAATAAAAAATTCATAACTTAATTTTTACAATAGCCTGTTATAATTATTAATAACAAGCTACAGTGTTCACTAATGACTGATTACTATAATTGTGTTGCATTTGCTTCCCTTACTCGCCAGTGCACTATTTCTCTCCACTAATACTAACAGCAAATATTTTAGCAGCTGATTGCCACGTCATTAGTCTTGGACTAACTTGTTTGATGTGTGCAACAAGGAAATATTTCACTTTCGGAGAACAAGAAAAATAGATTTATTTGCATTACACATTAATGTGTGAGGTTATTCATTTTCTAGTAAATTAATGTTCAAGAAAAAATATTTTTATTAAAATGTTCTATTATTTTATGTTAACAATTACTCATTTATTTCAGCCCTTTGTATTCAACATGTCTCTATTGAAATAAACCTATGTTTCTATGAAAATTGAAGTTTTTGTTTTTTTGTGGCCTTCATAAAATTAAACCTTGTTTAGTTGGCCCGTGTTAGCCTTTGAGTTTGACATGCTTGGCCTAGAGGAGCTCATGTTATAAGCAGCACACTTCGACCCACTATATAACCTTCTAGAAAATTTGTTCAGACTGCAGATATCCAAAGGAAGCCTATAATTAAAATGGGTCTCAGTTGTGTCTCTAAGGTCCATGAATCCCAAGAATCCCAGCTCCCCATTAATACTCCCTCAGAGAACATGTATAATTCATATGGAATCTCAACTTGCAAGTCACTACAGAAATAGGAAAATTTAACTAAAAATGGTATCAGCTTGAAATGGGCAAAGTGGGGGATTTTTAAGATCTCCAAATTGATTTTTCTGCATGCTCAATTAGAAAAAGCCAGCTCTAAAATGAACGAATCGGAAGCTTATCTTGATTGGAAATTGGGAACTTTTTAGGAAAGGCTCACCTAAAATATCTTCCCTGCAGCAAGTTAATAAGAAAATGTAAGAGACTGTCTCTGAACTAAAGAAGGCTTCCAGAGCCACTAAATGCCAAGACCTCATTCCTCCCCTTCTACAGCTCCTCCACTATACCCTTTGTTCTCTGAGCTTCCTTATACAGACTTGCCCTCCACCTCCCTCTTCCTTCTCCTTCTCTCTCCCCTCTACTACCACTTCCTACTGTCCAAAGGAAAAATTATAAAAATTCAGAGAAGATAATTCAGGGACTTTAGCAGCTTGTCTCAGGTAGAGGAAAACCAGTGATTGTATGTATTCCTTGGACTAGCACAGAATTAAGAAATTTAACCAAAGATTTCCCTGACCCTCTTCAGGATCACAACAGGTTTGCAAAGCCATTAGATTTAACTGTTAGGATATATGATTATGGCTATTTTGACCTATTCAAATTAATACACTTACACTGGTTTCTGAGAACAAGGCAATAGGATGGCTGAATCAGGTTTGCTGGCATATTCCTGAGGATTTAAAAAAAAAAAAAAATGGAGACAGACTGGGGAAAATGCAGGTCATTATCTTACCAGTTTACCAAGCCATACCTGAGGTTCTTGCCTGGAAAATGGAGTGAACCAAGATCCAACAATATAAAAGAAAGTCTGATGAATTAGTGCTGAATTTCTTTGACATTTTGAAAAACTTGCAAACAATTCTCAGTTGTCTCCACACAGTTTTAAGAATCATCAAAATAATCCCTTAACTTGGCATTTTTGGAAGGACTAGATAAAGAGCTTGTAACTTTGGTCAAACAACATGAAATGGCAGACAACCATCAGAACTGGCTATTCTGGCTGGTCAACTATCAACCTATTCAAAAGAAAGAAAAACATAAAATTGCCAATTTTATGAACTTAAAGCTCCAACAATTAAGGAATCGAGTCAGATCTATACAGAGGTTTCTTAGACAAGGGCATAGAGGAATCTTTTTACTATAAAAAGCCAGGTCAGCATCAGGACTGTAGGAAAGTGAAATGAGATTTACAAAGAGTAGAAGAACAGAAGCAAGCATAGGGCTGCTTTAAGGCCTATGAGAGGGTATTTGCACTGTTTACTAATACTTTAGGAGAAACTGAAATTATCATGAAAGGACAAGTTACTCAGGTCCTTGGAGATACAAGTTACTATGGTCCTATGTTATCCATTCTTAACCCTACCCAGCTAAGCTTCCCTATCAGAGTAAAGCTTCTGCGCACATGGTAGGGATGTATAACCATCCAATGACTGTTTTTAAATCAGGACCTGTCTCCTTTCAATTAGGGAATGCTATGAGCCAACATATATTTTTACTGGTCAAATCAGTGCCAATTTAGTGGGTAGAAAAAGATTTTCTTGAAATCCATGATGCCCACATATCCTTTTCCCAGGAAGGCGAAATGTACCAGTATTCAGGACTAAATCAATCAGATACTGAAACAATTGGGGAAATTATTATTTTAAAGGAACTTCCCACAAGATAAAAGTAATGTTAAAACTGAACATTTGTTGAAGTATCTTCCAATGCACCTTTGGATCCTTTCCAGTACAGATATTGTCAAGATCAATTCAGCCACTCCTATTAAAATAACTTTTGATAATACTTTGCCTCTACCTAATATTCACCAGTATCCTTTAAGACCTGATGCACTATCTGGAAGTAAGCCCATTATACAAAACTAGAGGCCCAGTGCATGACATTCAAGCACTGGGGAGGAGGGGAGGTGTGTGTCCCTCAGCCTGGCCTGCACCCTCTAGCAGTCCAGGACCCAAGAGCCTTAGCACTGCCATGGAAGCGGGAGAGGCTCCGCCACCGCTGCTGCACTCCCTGCTGCACTCGCCAGTGTGAGCCCTGCTTCTGGCTGAGCAGCACTCTCCCTGTGGGTGTGCACTGACCACCAGGGGGCAGCTCCTACGTTGAGCCTCTGTTCCCTGGTGGTCGGTGTGCATAATAGCAACTGGTCATTCCACCATTCTGTCGATTTACATATTAGGGTTTTTATTAGATAGGATTAGTTAAAAAGGGGACTTATCATTCCATGTACAAGCCCTATAATTCTCCTATCCTAGTAAAGAAGCTAAATGGAAAGGATAGAAATTTGTACAGGATCTGAGCTATACATAAGATAGTTATTCCAAGACATCCTGTGTTCTAAATCCACATATTTTATCAACCATGGCTTGGACTGCCAATATTTTTCAGTAATAGATTTCTGTAGTGACTTTTCTAGCATCCTAATAGAAAAAGACAGTGCATTCTCTCAATCCATTAAAATTCTCTACAGGTTTGAATGTTTCTTATGTTGAGAGTCTTCTGTATTAAATATGGTGACTGAGATAAAAATATTACCTTTATGGGAACAAATTCTCACCATTCATCTAATAATAATATTCATCCATTATAAATTTTGTGTTTAGCTAGTAACATGGCACATTTTAGTTAAAAGTGATTTGGAATTCCAATGTCCACTTTGGATAACCCTAAACTTTAACATGGTTTTAACCTATGGTTCTGTCTACCTGAAGCTGATGAAAAATCCAGAAGTTCCTGAATAAAAACATAAATAAAAATAACACTTAGCAAAGTAATGATTTTCAGTGAATCAAAAAAATTTCCATGATGTAGAAGAAAAATCAGCTCATAAACTCTTAAAAAATCTACAACTGCTCTTGGGCCGATTGATTATTGAGATCAATAAAAGTATATTAATTTACATGAACTCAAAGCTTTCCAACACAAAGAGAAAAACCAATGCCTGATGGCTCACTAAGGAAATGTTTCCGTCTGTAGCTGTTGGGTGCAGTATAAAAACAGCTGTTAAGGGAATGGCCTTAGACCAGGGGTCCTCAAACTTTTTAAAGTGGGGGCCAGATCACGGTCCCTCAGAGAGCTGGAGGGCTGGACTATATGAACTACTAATTCCTACTGTAACACCTCGGCTGCGCTCACTGCCCAAAAAACCTGGCGGGCCAGATCAGACTCCTCTGCGGGCCGCATGTGGCCCGCGGGCCGTAGTTTGAAGACCCCTACCTTAGACACTGGCTCACAAGAGGAATGCTTGTGCTGTCACTGCTTTTAAACAATTTAAAGAATTTTAAGACTTGGTTCGTAAATGTAAAAGGTGGATGTTTTCAATTTTAATCAGAATTAGTCCTTAGAAATTGGAAATTTTTCATAATATGCCATGTCCATGATTTAAAGACAATATAAAAGAAATACTAACATATAATTAATTTTATTATCAACTTAGCTGGCCACCAATATTCAGTCAATCATTATTGTGGGTGTTTCTGTGAGGGTGTTTTTGGATGACTTGAACGTACAAATGGCAAGACTGAATATAGCCGATTGTGCTCCCTTTATGAGTGGCCTCATCCAATCAGTTGAGGCCTGAATACAGCAAAAGGTTGACCCTTTTCCAATAAAAGGGAATTCCTCTAGCCTGAGTGTCTTCACGCTGGGACATGGGGGAGGAGGGAGCTTTGGTGTCTCCTGTTTTTGCACTCAAACTGAAACACATCTTCCTGAGTGTCAAGCCTGCTGGCCTTTGGACTGAAACCACATCATCAACTCTCTCAGGTCTTCTTATTAATCCATAAAAATGAAAACCAATTCCTTATATCCTTGTAATACATTTCAGTGTGTGTGTGTGTGTGTGTGTGTGTGCGCGCGCGCGTGTGTGCGTGCGTGTGTGCGTGCGTGCGCAAGTGCCTAGACAGTCCTTATGCCCCAGTGTACTGGGTTGACCAGTATCCCACCAAAACTCATGTCTGCCTGGAACTGCTTGCATTAAACACCTCCACCTTACCAACCAAACAGATATTGCTAGAAATTGTCAGAATATCAAAATAAAAAACAGTGCTAACACTAAATGCTGGCAAGAATGCAAAGAAAATAGATCACTAATACAGTACATTTGCTAATCTATACATATAAAAGGCTAACACAATCTGACTGACCAACCATCCAACCAGCTGGTAGGTATGACTTGCACTGACCACCAGGGGGCAGATGCTCAAAGCAGGTGCTACAGAGCAAAAGCAACGTCGCAGAGTGCCCTCTCACAATCTGGGACCCCTCAGGGGATGTCAGAGAGCTGGTTTTGGCCTAATCCTCACAGGCCAGGCCAAGGGACCCCACCAACTGGAGGAACCCTCTCACTCCACAGAGGCCCATTGAGGGACCCCACTCACTCTGCAGACGCCCTTTGAGCTGTGGTGCCATCCCAGGTGCAGCCGGCTGGGGAGAAACCATGGGAGGTTGGCCCCAGGGCATGTTTGGCCCATCTCACCCATTCTCGCCCCACCAGCCACGTTCTCATTAATTTCCTTTCAATTTGTAGGAATCCGTGCACCAGGCCACTAGTAGGAATATAAAATGGGATAGCCATTCTGGAAATGGGCATGGTACTTTTTACAGAACTGAATATGCTACTACCATGTGACCCAGCAATTGCACTGTTGGCATTTACCCCAGAAATGATAACCTTATGTCCACATAGAAACCTGTACACTGATGTTTATAACTGTAAAAAATAGATGTCCTTCAGTGGGTGAACGGTTTAACAAACTGGTGCATTCACACCATGGAACACTACTGAGCAATAAAAAGGAGGAAATGTTGATACATGCAACAATTTGGATGAATCTAAAGAGAGTTATGCTGAATTAAAAAAGGCAAACCCAAAGGTAACATATGGTATGATATCTTTTACATAACATTTTTGAAATGACAAACTTATAGAGACAGAGAACAGATTAGTGTTTGCCAGAAGAACAGGGGAGAAGAGAGGGAATTGGCTGTGGCCATAAAGGGTAGCACAAAGGATCATCTTGATGGAACTCTGTATCTTTGAATCTACTAGTATTTATATGAATATACATGGAAAATTTTTCAGAAAACCAAACACACACACACACACACAGACACACACACACACACACACACACACACACGAGTGAAGGTAAAGCTGATGAAATCTGAATAAGGCCTGTGCATTGTATTAACAGAAATACAAGCCTGGTTTAGCAAGAAAAAAAAATCGATGCAGTTCACTAAATTAAAAAACTAAAATCACTCTCATCTAACATGGTCTAGGAGAGGATTCTGTGAAGCTGATAAAGGGCAGCTATAAAACTTACATTTAGGAGGAAAGCATTCCTTATAAGACCAGGAGCAAGGAAAGGATGTCCACTCTGACCATTTAAATTCATTCACTGAATTTAAATTCATTCACTTAATGCTTTTGCTGTGCAAGGAGGCAAGAAAAAGAAGTTAAGAGAGATTCTGAAAAAAGTAAAGTATTTATTTTTACAGAGAGAGTTAGAGAGTTAGAAACATCAATAAGAGAGAAACATCGATCAGCTGCCTCCTGCACACCACCTATTGGGGATGTGCCCACCACCAAGGTACATGCCCTTGACAGGAATCAAACCTGGGACCTTTCAGTCCAGAGGCCGATGCTCTATCCATTGAGCCACACCAGTTAGGGCAAGAAAGCTATACTTATTCACAAATAACAAGATCATCTATGTAGAAAATCCTATGCACCTTGAACAGGCACTTCACAGAGAGGAAACACCAGGCTAACTGATACAGGAAAGGATGCTCATGCGCACAGGAGAGCAAACCCCGAGGCTGTGATGGGGAGCTAACACCCGGGAATAAAACGGGTCTGACAGCTCATGGGGTAGGTGAGGGTGTGGGAAGAGCTCAGCGCTGCTGCTGGAGTGTGAGGGGCACAACAGCCTCGGGCACAGTGTGGCACAGCCTCAGCAGGTTGCGGCCACTCGGCCACTAGTGCCAATGACCGCTACCACTACGGAGGCATCTGGAAAAACTCTTGCACATTTTTCCAAGGAAGTGACAAGAATATATAGCAACATTATTTAACAGCCAAAAATTAGAAGTAATTTAACTCTCTAAAAGAAAGGAATTTCAACTGCATTAAAATAAGAATGTTCATATAATGTAATTATGTAAGTTTTTTAAAAATATGAACTAAACCTACACATTATAAAGTGAGTCTCACAGAAAGTGGGTGAAACGGCATGTTCCAGTGGGATGTGTGACATTAAATATTGTGTGCAGAGAAGTTTACAAACATGCAGAACAACACACTATATTAGCGATTTTAAACCCTTTTCAACTCATCTCAGACAAGCTACTAAAACGCTGCAGCACCCCAAAATAATTATTTTTTCCCGATCTGACTTAAAAAAAAAAGTATACTATTGGTTCATTCACACCAGACAACTGTTTTTGTGTTGGCTGTTGTCATTCTTTCATTTGGCAATCTAAGGGGGAGAGGTCAGTGCCCTGACTAAATAGTCAGGTGTGGCATGTTTTAAAATTTCTGAGGCGCACTGGTGTGCAAGGGCAGGCGTGGCCTCAACCTGCTTAGGCTGCCGCGGTGCCTGCCTCGCCCCAGCGCCGCTGCACACTGGTGGAAATGGCCGCTCTATAGGGTTGAAGAACCCTCAAGTGGAAAATAAGGGAAAAGGTCGTCATGGAAATGCTGATGCAGGCACTGAGCTCTCAGGGACAGCATGGAGGAGCAAAATGCCACCAGGGAAGCTGCGGGGCTGTCACTGGACTTAGAAAGTCCGTCAGGCTGTAGGGAAGGCACAGTGGTGCTCACTGCATAATTCTTTATTCCCTGTTGTAATCTTAAATAATCCATCATAAAATAAAAAATAAAAAAGTTAACAGAATGTATGGCTAGAATCAATGCACAAAAGTGTTACCAGGTTACGAATAGTGACAGAACCTTATCTAGCAGGGCAGAGGGCTTAGGCTCAGAGGGAAGTTACATTGAAGATGAGGCCCAACAAGAAAAGCCCAGAACAGGGAGAGCCTCGGTGTGCTGGAGAAGGGATGCCACGTGACGGAGCGATGCTCCCGGGGGAGGAGGGCTCTGTGCCAGGGGGCCTCTCTGTGGTGAGCAGGGGGCATGGGAGGGGGGCTGGAGAAGAGCTCCCCCCAGGAGCTCACAGATGCTCCTCCTTCCTCACCCGCTGAGAGCCTCGCTGGTCTGGGTCCTTGTCCACCTGGTGCTTCCGACTCACCTGGACAGAGTTCCTGAAGGCGTGCGCTCTCTCCTCGCCAGGGCTCGTCCCCTTGCTCCAGTTGTGTGATGCATTTTGGTTTGGAAAAGGCAACTCCTACTCACCGGAAAAGAAAGCAAGGTGACCTTGGGTTAGCGGGTTAAAAGGCAATCAGAACTTAGAGTCAGCTTGGAATGCCACAACCCAGAAGGGGGTGAGGAGGCACAGAGGAGGGCCAAGGCTCTGGATGCTAGAGTGACTAGGGAAGGGGGGCGGGTACTTCTGGACCTAAGAGCAGCAACTGACTCCCCTGCGCTTCACTGAACACAAATATTCCCCCTCTGGAAGCACCATCTCTTGGGAGGAAGGGGCCTGGCAAGCCACTTCTTGGGATGAGATGAGTCAGGTACCACATCCGCACACCCAATAACTGCACTGTTTTCAAAGCTGGAGAGCCCAGACATTTTCCGGGGAAGTAGGGAAAATATTATTTTTCTCAGCCAAAAGCCTGGTGCTGCTGCCTAAATCTTGAAATGACCAAGACCTGAAAAGGGCCGTCCTTACCTAGTGACACCAAATGGCTGTAGGTCTCCAGGATGACATCCCGACACAGGGTCCTCTGGGCAGGACTTAGCAGCTCCCGCTCTCTCTGTGTGAAGGCCACAGCTACATCTCTGAAGGCGATTGCTGTCTGTAACAGAAACACATCCCTGCTCACCCAGGAGCCAGCCACACCCACTAATCAGTTCACCTACTCTAGCCAGCACTGAGGCAGCAAGAAGGCTGGTGTGGGCACTTAGATGGGACCCCTAGATCCTGCTTCTAACCTGAACCCTTTGCCACGTGTCAACTCAATAAACCCCCTGCCCACGTGGCTGGTAAGTTCTCTGTTCTGCTCCGCTGATCTCTATGTCCGTGGCACTGTCAAAAACAGTGTTGATAACTGTACCTATACAGCAGGCCTTAAAATCAGCTGGTGTGATTCCTCCAACTTCATCGTTCATTTTAAAGGTATTTAGCTATTCTAGGGCAGTGGTCGGCAAACTGCAGCTTGCAAGCCACATGCCCTAGACTCTTGATTCTAATAATTACAGGCTATTCTTGTTCCTTGTGATTAAGCCCCTATCCCAATGATTGGCAAACTCATTAATCAACAGAGCAGCAAACCGCATATGGCTCTCGAGCTGCAGTTTGCTGATCACTGTTCTAGGGCATGTGCTTTTCCGAATAAATTTTAGAATAATCCCATCTATAGCAACAACAACAAAAAAAGTCACTGGAATTTTGACGAGATTTGCATTAAACCTGTGTATCAATTGGGGGAGAAATGACATCTTTATTATGTTGACTCTTCAAGTCCATGAACTCATGTTCTTCTGATTTCTTTCATCAATGTTTGAGGTTTTCAGCACACGAGTCCTAAATGTGTTTTAAGAATTTCTTCTTTTTTAAATTATATTTTTTGTTTCATGTGGCCATATGTTCATTGTTATGATACAAAAGTACAACCGTTTGTATGTTTATCTTGAATCCTGCAACCTGGCTGAACTCACTTGATAGGTCTGAGTATTTTTTCTCCAAGGCCCGTTGAGATTTTCTACATAGACAATTATGGCATCTGCTTATAGGGACAGGTTTATTTCTTCTCTTAGAAACGTCTGATTCCATTTCCTCTTCTTGCCTTCATTGTAGCATTTACAGCACATTACTGAATAAGAGTGGTAAGAGCAGACATTCTTGTCTTGTTCTTGATATAAGGAGCGAAACTTTATATCTTCAGCTTTAGGAATACTGAGATAACACATTACTCACTAGAATACCAAAGAAACAGAAAATAGAAAAATTGGAACCTTTGGGCATTGTTAGTGACAAAAGTAAAATTGTGTTTTCTATGGAAAAGAGTTGGGCATTTCCTCAAAAACTTAAACGTACAGTTTACTATAGGGTCCAGCAAAGAACTGAAAGCAGGGACTCAAACAGGTTGTTATTCACATTTGCTCAATTATGTACAGATAATTGTAGTTATTCAGCCTTAAAAAAGGACATAATGATACATGCTAAATTATGGATTAACCTGAAGACATAATGCTATAATAAATTGAAATAAGTCAGTCTCAAAGGACAAATATTTTTTTTATTCCACCATAACAGACACATAGAATAGGCAAATTCATAGAGATACGAAGTAAAATAGAGGTTACCAGTAACTGGGAGGAATAGGGTACGGGGGTGGAGTTACTGTTTTAATATATAGATTTTCTCTTTGTGAAGATGAAAACATTTTTGTAATGGAGAATGACAGTTGTACAACACTGTGAATGAACTTTATGCAACTGAACTGGACAGTAATTCCTCATTTAACATTCTTTATATGTCTGTGACTTTAAGTAAAATGATGTATCATGAAACCAATTTTACCATAAACTAATTGATATAAACCACAGTTAAGTTCCTACAGTATCTCATCATTATAACAAAATGACATTAAATCAAAACACATTATTCAAAGACCTAATATATATTTAAGAATCATTAAAATAAGAAATTTTGGCCAAAACCGGTTTGAGCATTGTGGATAGAGCATCGGCCTACGGACTGAAAGATCCCAGGTTCAATTCCAGTCAAGGGCACGTACCTTAGTTGCAGGCACATCCCCAGTGTGGGGTGTGCAGGAGGCAGCTGATCCATTATTCTCTCTCATCCATGTCTCTGACTCTCTATCCCCGACTCTTCCTCTCTGTAAAAGATCAATGAAATATATCTTTTTTAAAAAATTTTTAAAGAAATTTTGTTATATAAATGTTAGCAATTAAAAATTAGCTCTAGAATTTTTGTCGATGTCCCTAGAAAATTGAGCAGTTGCCATCTGTTACTACTGTTCTGTGCTTTTCAGAATGGTTGCTAAATTTTGTCAAATATTTTTTACTGCATCATTTGATATAATCATGTGGTTTTCTTCTTTAGTCAATATTGTGGGTTATATTAATTGAGTTTCAAATATGGGTCCAGTTTTTTATCCTGAAATAAATGGTCCTTGGTAATGGTATATAGTTACTTTTACATATTGTTGAATTCAATTTGTTGATAATTTAAGGATTTTCATGTCTATATTCATGAGAGATGTTGATCTCCAGTTTTAGATTTCTCTGTTGTCCTTATCTGCTTTTGCTATCAGTTTAATACCTGCCCCATAAAGTGAATTGGAAAGTGTTCCCCTCGCTTTTATTTTCTGGAAGAAATTATATAGCATTGGTGTTAAGCCTCCTTTAAACATGTGGCATAATTCCACAGTAAAATCACCTGGACCTATACATCTCTTCTGTGGGAGGTTTTTTGTTGTTGTTTTCTTTTAAACATATTTTATTGATTTTATACAGAGAGGAGAGGAAAGGGAGAGTTAGAAACATCTATGAGAGAGAAACATCCATCAGCTGCCTCCTGCACACCCCCTTCTGGGTATGTGCCTGCAACCAAGGTACATGCCCTTGACTGGAATCGAACCTGGTACCTATCAGTCCACAGACCGACCATCTATCCAGTGAGCCCAAACCGACCAGGGCTCTTCTGTGGGAGTTTTTAAATTACAAATTGGACTTCCGTAAAGTTATAGGGCTGTTCAAATTATCTATTCTGTATCAGGCAAGTTAAGGTAGTTTTTGTTTTTCAAGAAATAGGTGCATTTCATTGAAATTTCCTGATGGTTAGAGTTGAGTAATATCCCTTTTTACATTCTTGACGCTGGTAATTTGTGTCTAACCTCTTTTCTTAGTCTTGCTCAATGTTTGTCAATTTTGTTATCTAAGAAGCAGCTCTTATTTCATCTTTTTTCTCTTTTTATTTTTTCAATTTTATTGATTTCTGCCTTTATAATTATTATTTTCTTCCATTTGTTCACTTGATTTTGCTCTTATTTTTGTAGGTTCGTAAGGAAGCTTTTGGTAAGGTTCTTACGGTGCAAGCTTAGATGACTGACTTAAGGCATTTCCTGTTTCTGGCATATACACTTATCGAGTGCTATAGGTTTTACTCTCGGGGCTCCTCTAGCAGCTTCTCAGTTTGATATATTGCATTTCCTTTTCATGTATGTTTTTATTACCCTCGAAACTTGGCTTTTTTGATTCATGGATTATTCCTTCTAGTGTGTTATTTCTTTTCTAAGTGTTTAGAGATTTTTCTGTGAACTTCCTCATATTGACTTCATTGTGGTCAGAGAATACACTTTTGTATGATTTCAACTTTTCAAAGTTTGTTACAGTAAACAAATTTTAATTTTGTGTTGTGTTCTTTTACAGCCCAGGATATGTCTTCTTGGTATATGTTTCTGAGGGCACTTGAAAAGAATATGTACTTTGTTACTGCTGGGTGGAATGTTCTGTAAATGTTGATTAGATTCTGTTGTTTGATGGTGTTAAATTCTTACTGATTTGGGGTCTAGCTATTCTACCTTTGACAGAAAGATATTTATGTCTTGGATTGTTGACTTGTTCATTTCTCCTTTCAATTTTCTGTTCTCCAATTTGAATCTGTTATTTGATGTGTATACATTGAAGACTGGCCCTCTGTGGCTGCAACTCTCCTTGCTTTGAAGTCTCCCTAAGCTTGTATTCATACAGTCACTCCCACTGTATTTGATTAGTGCTTATATGATGCACCTTTTTTATCCCGTGTTTTAACTACACTGTGTTTGAAGTTCCATTTAGATAGCACATGATTGTTGTTTTAATCCACTGTGCCAGTCTCTTTCAGTTGATGAACATTCTAATTTTGTTTCTCAGTTTTCTTTCTTTTCAAAAAATTTTTAAAGTATTACATGAGTCTCCTTTCCCCCCATTGACCTCTCCTGCTCCACCTCCTCCCCCAAGCACAAGCCCTCTGTCTGCATCCATTGATTTTGTTAATATGTATGCAAATTAACAAATTTTGGTTGATCTCTTACCCCCTCCCCCTCCACCCCCGTCTTCCCTTATAAATAGTTAGATAGTCTGTTCGATGCTTCTATGTCTTTGTTTCTATTTTTGTTCATGGGTTTATGTTGTTCATTATATTCCACAAATGAGTGAGATCATGTGATATTTATCTTTCTCTAACTGGCTTATTTCACTTAGCATAATGCTTTCTAGTTCCATCCATGCTGTTGCAAATGGTAAGAATTCCTTCTTTTTTACAGCAGCATAGAATTCCATTGTATAGATGAACCACAGTTTTCTAATCCACTTGCCTGTTGATGGGCACTTAGGCTGTCTCAGTTTTCTTATTACTGACATCTGGTGGGTTACTTAAGCTTTTTCAAAAATTGAATTTTGATTTACCTATAATGTTTTTTAGTATCTCTCTTTGTATAACATTTTTAATATTTGTTCTAGGTGATGCATTATGTATACATAACTTATCAATCTCCTGCTCATGTCATTTGCCCAGTTTGAATGAAATATAGAAACCTTACTTCCCAATACATCCTCTTTCCCTTCCTACTTAAAATGTAACTTTCTTAAGTACTTCCTTTGAATACATTTAGAATCACATCAGGCCACGTAATTATTTTTGTTTCAATCACAAAATTACTTTAGGAAACTCCTGTATAGGAGGAGTGCCTCCTGTGTTTACCCGATTTTTCCTTCCCGTGTTCTGTTTCATCCTGAGTGCGTCAACGGTTCCCAGCACCACCCTTAGGCTGATGTTCATTACGAGGAATCACAAGACACACCATGCAGTTGTACGCATGGCTGCAGTTACAACAAAAGGATACAAAGCAAAATCCACAGAGGAAACCAGGAACTAGAATCCTCTCCCAGTGGAGACGCAAGGACTTGTGATAATATGTGTTAAATGTTGTCTAACAGTAAAATTCATAAGAGGCTACAGGGGTCTTCAAACTACGGCCCGCGGGCCACATGCGGCCCGCAGAGGAGGCTGATCCGGCCCGCCAGGTTTTTTGGGCAGTGAGCACAGCCGAGGTGTTACAGTAGGAATTAGTAGTTCATATAGTCCGGCCCTCCAGCTCTCTGAGGGACCGTGATCTGGCCCCCACTTTAAAAAGTTTGAGGACCCCTGGTAGGAGCCGGCCCAGAGGCACCCTCTGCCTAGCACATAGTATAAATCGAGGTCCCAGAAGGAAAGCAGGTGTCCAGCATAAAACAACCCACTGCGTACTTTCAGGCCGTGAGCCATTCATGTCAGTTCTGGGAACCCTGCCAACACTCCTGAAATGCCGGGTCCTGATGCAGCCGGAGGGTGACAGCCAGCAGGACTGTCTGAGGAGAGAGGTGTCAGCCTGCGATGCTCATTCTTTGCTGCGCGCGGATATTTCCTCTTTTATTGTTTCCATTTGTTAATAAAATTGCCTTTATTCATTCTCCTGGAAACAAATTCCCAGTTTCTTTCATCTGTGAATTTCCAGATCTCCCCCTTCACTCATGGAAGATATTTTCATTTGGGACAGGACTTGGCATTAACAATTCCCTCCTTTCAGCTCCTGAAAAACACTGCACCCTTTCCATCTACCCCGTGGTTTCTGATGAGAAATCCACTGCCCTTCTAACAGTATTTCCCCCAATGAGAAAAATGTGGGTTTTTTTTTTTTTTTCTGGCTCCTTTCAAGGTGTTTTCCTGATGTTTAGTCTTCAGAAGACTCATTATAAAGTGTCTTGGCATGGGATTCAGTGGGTTTACCATGTTTGACATACACGAGGCCTTATGAATCTGTAGGTTTACGTCTCTTGCCATATTTGGGGGATTTGCAGCATTGATTCTCTAATACTTTTTCAACCCTGAACTCCTCCACTTCTTCTCCAGAACTACAATGGCACACAGGTTAGGTATTTTGTTATATTCCCACAGTTCATGAGACTGTTCATTTTTTCTTCAGTATGTTTTCTCCACATTGTACAGATTGGGGAATTTATATTGTTCTAACTTCTGTTCGCTGATTTCTGTTCCCTTGAATCTGCTCCTGAGCTTTTCTTCAGGTATGTATTTTTCAGTTCTGAACGTTCCATATGCCTACTCATAATAACTTCTGTTTCTCTGCAGAAGTGTTCTAATGTTTCATTTATCTTAAGTGTGTTCTGTGAGCTGAACTGGAGACCCCGTTGTCCAATTGAATGGACTTGGTATTTTTCCAACTGAATAGACGTGGCACCCTTGCCAAAAATCAGCTGACTATCTGTGTGAGGGTTATTTGTTCTGAGCTCTCAATTCTACTCTGTCATCTATATTTTTATCCTTTTGGCAAGACAACAGTTTTTTAACTGTAGCTTGGCACTAAGTATTGAAATCAGCGAGTGTGAATCCTCCCATTGTTCTTTTTCTTTTTTAACTGGTTTTGGCTATTCAGGGTCCTGTGAGATTCCAAATGAATTTTAGAACAGATTCTTCTATTTCTCCAACACACACACACACACACACACACACACACAAATACGGGATTTTGATAGGGATTGGATTGAATCTATAGATCACCTTCACTGCTGCTGTCATTTTATTGATAGCAATATTATTTTACAACCCATAAGCATGGGGAGACTTTCCACTGATTTAGGTCATCTGTAATTGCAGCAATGTTTCGTAGTTTTTAATGAGCAAGATTTTGCTTACTTCGTTAAATTCACTGCTAAGTATTTTATTCTTCTTGATGATATTATAAATGAAATTTTTAAAAAATCTTATTTAGATAGTTCACTTTAAATATATGGAAATACAACTGACTTTTGTAATTTGATTATTTAAAAAATATATATTTTATTGTTTTTTTATAGAGCGGAAGAGAGAGGAATAGAGAGTTAGAAACATTGATGAGAGAGAATCATCAATCAGCTGCCTCCTGCACATCCCCCACTGGGAATGTGCCCGCAACCAAGGAACATGCCCTTGACCGGAATCGAACCTGGGACCCTTCAGTCTGCAGGCCGATGCTCTACCCACTGAGCAAAACTGATTTTGGCTGTATGTTGATTTTATATCCAGTTTCACATTCACATTCATAGGTTTCTCTCTACCCCTATGAATCTTCACTTGTGGATTCCCTGATACTTGTTAATTTTGACTAAAGGTTTCTTCACAGTCACGAGATCTATGGGGTGCTGTGGGCTGACTGTGTCCTCCCAAAATTCATATGTTAAGCCCTAAGCCCCAGTGTATATCTGGAGATATTGATACCATTGTAATTAACCTAGTTATTAACAACAGGAAAGGAGAAAAGGGACGAACAACAACAACTGCATAGTCCTCTGCAGGTCTGTAGCAGCTTTTTGGGGTCTCGCCTCCCTCAAAGCCAAATATTATAGGTAAGACATTTGGGCAGCTTTGCCAGGAAGATAAAGCTTTACACTCCCCTGGGAGCTACCCGCCTATTCCCCACAGAGCACTGGGGGGCGGGGCTGGACAGGGAGAATAGACACGTGCCTGGTAAAGTCAGGGTGACATCAGGAAGGAACTTGCCTGCCATTCTCACCTGAGAACAGGTCACTGGTCAGAATGGGCGTGGCTGCTGCAAGGGTGCTAAACAATTTAAAGAATCCTAAAATGTGTAATTTCTATGCCTCAAACAACAAAGAGCAAAACAAACCCCTTTGGTTCTTTCAATCTTTCAAAATTAGTTAATCTTTGGTCTCTTTATTAGAGTGTGTTGAGTGCCTGACACTCTTCCAGGTATGGAAACTTCACCTTAAAAACCAGCCCACCCAGATGCTCTTGCCTGGTATCAGCTTTTCACCAGGAAGCAAACCAAAGGAAGAAGTGTTGTCACAGACAGGATTAAGCTCAGGGTATGCTAAGGGTCCATGGGAAGTGGCAGAGTAGTTATGGGGAAAGTAAGCTGGTACAGCTTCTCCATCGACACTGTAAGTGGTAAAGTGAAACGTACAAAAGAACAGTTTCCCTCTTACATTAGGGAAGATTTTGAATATATACACTATATACACTTTTTTTTCTCTCAAAGGTATAAAAGATTTGAAGATTGAGGGACACTCAGCTCTCAATGATGCCTGATAACATCAAAACCAAAGATTTTTAACTTGCGCAGTAATAGGAAAATATCTACCATATATATGAGCCCAATATCAACGTGACAATGATGGGGGTGAAAGGGCAGAGGGTGGGGTGGGAACCTGGTGGAGGGGAGCAACAGTTGGGGGGGCGGGGGAGAGGAACATCTGTCATAATATGAACAATAAAGATTAAAAAAAAAGAAGAAGAAGAAGAAGAAAATTCAGGCCAAGTACTGAGAGGTGAATTGAAAAATTTGTAATTTTCTTAAAATGTAAAGCCTTTTCTTAAAATGGGAGTGTGGAGCAGCCGGCTGTGGGGGGAGCACCTGACCATAAAGACGAGCTAAATGAGCAGCCTTTTAAAAAGGAGTTTTATTATTCTTGTGTTGTGGAATATTTTGTTTTGGTAGATGTTTCGTCATTTTAATTTTTAAAAATCTTTATATTTTTAAATGAACCATCTGTTACCATTTTTATATTCACATTAATGGTTTTGTATTCTCAAACTTCATGCATTTCTACTTTTTACCCACATGAGCTGTTTAGTACTCCAAAGTATTTCGTCCCATGGAACCCCTTTCACCATCTTCTTTTTATTGGACAAATAACTTGCAATTTTATTCCAGCTTTTCCTCTCCAAGCTCTCCTGTAGGGTTATGCAGTCTCTGTGTGCTCCCCTATATCACGGCCCAGTTGTGATGAGCAGGCAGAGGAGACCCCCAGCCCAGCTCTGTCCATCTGACCCTGCCAGACTCATAGAAACAGAGAGCAGACTGACAACTGTCAGAGAGTCTGGGTTTTGGGGGGTTAAGTGAAAGGATGAAACTCCCCCAAAATACTCAAAGACACAGGTAACTGTGTGGTGATTACCATGAGGAAATGGTGTAGGGCAAGATAAAAGAGAATAAAGAGGGGTTAAATCGTGACAGAAGGAAGCAAGACTTGGAGTGGTGAGCACACAATACAATATACAGATTCTGTATTATGGAATTTTACCAGTACACCTAAAACTTGTATAATTTTATTAACCAATGTCACTCCAGTACATTTAATTTTAAGAAAACAATGAAGGATTTTGTGTAATTTGTAAAGTTGGGGATTATCACATGTTTTATATCATGGCTTATTTTAAGAGTAAAATTATGTAGTACAGAGTGCTTATGCAGTTGTATAGTTCTATTTAAGATCTTTTATAATTTTATGCAGCATCACAGACTAGCTAAGTTATAAATTTTCATATTCTAACAACTGAAAATAACTTCAGTCTTGTTATTGTGGATATTATTACTCACAGAGCAAACAGTACCTTCTAAATATCACCTCTGAAAATAACTAATGATATAGTTAAATGCAAAAACATGATTTTTAGGTCATAATCAATTTATGGACAATATTATCAGTAATTTTTTTAAAAAAATACCAAAGTAGTGCTTCAAAATATTTTCTGGGTTTCCAAAATGGCGGCAGATTTTGTAGAAGCTACGCTGACCTTCTTCCAGACCAAACAGGAATTACAACTAAAATATAGAAAATTCATCCTGAATAACCAACTGAAGACTAATTGAAGAGAAGCCTTATAACCGAAAACTTAAAGAGGAGGCCACATGGAGACTGGTTGGAAGTGCAGAGGCGTAAGAGGCCTGGCCAGACTCCCATAGGCAGCAGCTGAAGTTCCAGAAGGAGATCTCAACTGTAGGAAGTTTCCCCCCGACAAATCTGGGCTCTAAATCCAAAATTGGCTTCCCCATCTAGAGCACCAGAACCAGGAAAGGTGTCCACAGAACATCTGGCTGTGAAAAGCAGCAGAGTTTCTGCTCACCAGCGAGAGATAGCTAATAATTCAGGCAGCCTCTTAAAGGGTCAATACACAAAATTTCGTTTGTGGCCACTCACCTTGGGCGCTGGCAGAGGGCGGGCAGAGTAGACTAGAGCTGTATGAGGAGAGTCTAGATTTGGTAGCTCTGGGGAGAGAGAGGAGAGGATAGCTGCCTGGATTGCTGTGTTGAGTCATTCCCCATATATTTCTCAGGATGACCTTTCCCCTCCATGCAGCTTTACCCTGGGGGAAGGCAATAGTCCCACCCATTAGAATCCCCCCTCCCTGTGGAAGTTATGTAAAGCTGAGCTCTACAGTCAGAGGCTCATTAAGTGACTGAAACTAACGAACAGCCTGTAGACAGAGGCAGATCCCTGTGTGCTTTGAGTCTTTGCCTCCTCTGCTCTTTGGCCAAGTCTAGTAAAAGCAGACTTTGGTGCAGAGTTTGGACCTTTGTATACACACCCAGGCCCAGCAGAAAGAGCCACAATTTGTGGGTCATTGAGAGCCCCAAGCAGATTGCTGGGGGCCAAACACAGACAGTGTCTGACATTGGCTTATACCAGAGTCCCTCCAAAGAGGCCCAGAAACAATACACCCAGTGGCCAGCTTGACACAAAAATGGAGCTGGACCCAATAAGCCGCACAAGCAGCATATCCACAGGGAGATCTCAGCAGGCACCAAACACAGCTGAGGTAAATTCCACCTCGTATCATCAGCATTTACACAGCTGCTTGCATACTGTGTTGGGGGATTGAGCTTCACTGTCAACCAGCCTTAGGGTCGAGCTCTCACGTGAACAGGCCGATAGCAATCAAGATTCAATTACAACAGGTGCGCCCACACAGCACACGCAAGGGATATTCTTAGAGCACCCAGTGGTAGTGATCAGGGAGACTGCACCACTGAGTCCCACAGGCCACCTATTACATAAGGCCACCCTACCAAGACTGGGAGTCATAGCAGACCTACCGAATACATAGAAACAAATGCAAACAGGCAGCCAAAATGCAGAGGCAAATGAACAGACCCCAAATGAGGAACAAAAGAATACTCCAGGAAAAAGGCTAAATGGAGTAGAGGTAAGCAATTTATAAGAATTTAAAGTAACGATTATAAGGATATTCAAAAGGAATAAAAGGAAACAGAACTCAAACAAAAGAAATGGAGGAGAACAAAAGACGGGATATAGAGTTCAAAAGCACGGTTATAATTTTTTTCAAGAATTTCCTAGAAAAGGCCGATAAATTTAACAAGACCCTTGAGGATATGAAAAAGGACCAACTAGAAATTAAACATACATTCACTGAAATAAAATGTATTATACAGAGACCCAACAGCAGACTAGAAGAATGCAAGAAACAAGTCAGTGATCTGGAAAGGGGCACAAAGAGGAAAGGAGCACACCTCCGCAGAAGCAAGAAGAGAAGAGAATCCAGAAAGTTGAAGATAGTGTAAGAAGCCTCTGGGACAACTTCAAGCATACCAACATCAGAATTATTGGGGTGCCAGAAGAAGGAGAGAGCAAGACACTGAAAACCTATTTGAAGAAATAATGACCGAAAACTTCCCCAACCTGGTGAAAGTAATAGACTTACAAGTCCAGGAAGCACACAGAACCCCAAACAGAAGGAATCCAAAGAGGACCACACCAAGACACATCATAATTTAAATGCCAAGAGCAAAAGACAAAGAGATAATCTTACAAGCAGCAAGAGATAAACAGTTACCTATAAGGGAGCACCCCTACGACTATCAGCTGATTTCTCAACAGAAATCGTGCAGGCCAGACAGGGTGGCAAGAAATATTCAAAGTGATGAATAGCAAGAACCTACAACCAAGATTACTCTACCCAGCAAAATTATCATTCAGAATTGAAGGGCACATAAAAAGCTTCACTGATCAGAAAAAACCTAAAGAAGTACACCACCACCAAACCAGTCCCAAAAGTCTTTGTGCAGTTTAAAGCTTTACTAACTCTGAATTAAAAATACTGTAAATTTATAAGATTATTATTTAAAGTTTTAACTACATATAACTCTTTAATACTTAGATTTATACATCATGAATAACAAATAATAACTTTTTTTGTGTAGGTAGCTCTGATTGTCAAAACAAACACTACTCAAAATTCACAAAACTAAGTAAATGCAAAAGTTCTGAGCCTGGGTTTATATAAGACAAAAACATGATGTGCAGAAGCTGGAGTTGAGGACAAAAAAAATGAAATAAAAATCCCTATGAAATAGCCACAATTTCAGGTTCAAGTTCAGATTTTCAAGTTTTATGAAACTGGTGAGCCTCAAGTCAAGATCTCTTAGGGACAAAGAGAACCTTCCAGATGAAACTAATGGTAAATTGGTTAAGGTCTCTCTGGCAGGACGAGAGAAGAGCTGGAAGGAGAGATCTAGAAGGTCCAGAAGGGCACAGGGAGATGCGGGGCTGGGTGTGGGGGATGGGCATCCTCCTCTTATTGCCCCTCCCCCACCCTCAGGAAGCTTTGTGACAAGGTCACAGCTCTGTGATGCAGCCTGGGATTCTGCCCCCAGTGCACTGGCAGTGTTCAGTTGCCTGAGGGCAGCAGTGCGATTCAGATCATGGAGAACCTTCTCTGTCCTCTGAAAAGCGCCATTGCTCCCTGGCAGCGCTCCAGTCCTTGCTGGATGATGGATGTCATCCTTGGCATCGTGTATGGAGTGCTGCTCTTACTTGTGTACATCCGCCACTCCGAGAGTGCTGGACCCTCACCACCCCGGAGGGAACATGGAAACACCAGGAAGGTGAGGATCTCTTGGCCCAGGCCCAACGGAGATTATCTTTTTTCCTTTCTTTTCTTTTTTTTAAATATATATATTTTATCGATTTTTTTTACAGGGAGGATGGGTGAGGGAGGGAGAGTGAGAAACATCAATGAGACCTGCACCACCACCCCCTCCCCACCACTGGGGATGTGCCCGCAACCAATGTACATGCCCTTGACAGGAAATGAACCTGAGACTCTTAAGTCCGCAGACCAATGCTCTATCCACTGAGCCAAGCCAGTTAGGGCTCTTTTTTCTATTCTTATTCCCACTTTTCTGAATGTCCTATGGAGACTCCTGTGATGCGAGTAGAGAGCAGCTGCTCTCAGGAAAGGATAGAACCTCATCCTGCTGGGAGCCAGCCAGGCAGGAGGGTTAGAGCAGGGGAGGAGTTCTATGCAGAGATGTCCCACCAGGAGGCCAGCTGTGGTGGGGCTTAGGGCGCGGCCCCAAACACAGTGACCAGTGGCCAAGGACGGAATGCTAAGGGCCCTGGTTCCCCACCGCCTTCCTGGGCAGGTGCCTCTGGGGAGCCTCCCCTCTGTGGGGCTGATCAGAGGACAGTGGCCTGAGGGAGCCCCTGGGGCCGCTGAGCTGGGGCTGGCGTGGGCTGTGGCCTCAGGGAGCACAGTCCCACCTGAGGGAGCTCCAGGCAGGCTGCAGGTCTGAGGATGTGTGTGTGTTTCTTGAGCGGAAAAGCAGACATCAAAGAATTCAATGGTGCATCTCACATAGAAAATTCTTTTTTCCATTCCTCAAAGAAGAAAACAAAATGTTTTACCCACTTTAAAACTAAGCAAAAGGCCAGCTTTAAATCAACATGGTTTTATTCCTATCATAAATACTCACTGAACCATGAATTTCTCAATACTTTTGGAGAAGAAACAATAAAGCTAAGACTCCACAGAATACTTGAGCATTAAAGAAACTCTGACACTAGAAAATAGTAATAAGTGAAGGGGGCAGAACCAGAGAGCCCGGGAGGTAACTGTAGAGAGTCATATTGTTCACGAACCCTGAGCGTCTGCCGCTTGTCTAGAGAAGAGAATGAGATGGGGTCCCAGCCCCCCGTTTTTCTTGTCTCAGCGTTCAGTGGAGCCCAGGAGGAGCAGGAGCAGCAGGAGCAGGAGCAGGAGGAAAAGTGCAGCTTTGAAAGGTGAGCTTCTGCCCTCACTCAGGCTGCCTGAGACTTTGCCTCCATCTGCACTGTCCCTGGGACCAGGCAGGTCCAAGGATGCCAGCGGCAGAGCTGTCTCTCAGGAAGCAGGGCCTCCGTGGCTCCTGGAAGGAGGCAGAAGGCAGATGCTTCCCAGATCCCATGCTGGGAACGAAGCCTCAGGGCCTGGACCTGGGTGCTTCCCTAGCAGGGGTCCCAGGAGGGCCCTGGGCTGTTGTGGACCAGTAGTGCCGGACTGGGAGCAGGACCCCAGGTCCAGCTGTGGGCGTGCTGTTTACCTTTGCTCAGATCCCTCCCTGGTGCCCCTGCCCTTTCTCCCCACAGGGACCTAGGGGGGAGGGGGAGCGCAGGGGGTAGTGGATGGAAACACTTTGTAAATGACAGAGCACTACCTGTGCTGAGCCTTCCATCCCTGTCAGGGGTCATATGGCCTTGACCCTGATGCTTGGGCTCCTGAGGCAGCTCTCCAGGGTGTCACTCTTAAAGGCCCATGGCACTCAGTTTCCTGTCAGATCCCCTGGCCCTGCTCCACCATGTGACACAGTCTCCTGATTTCCAGCCTGCAGAGAGTGCCTGCAAGACCTGGAAAAGGCTCGGAGCCTAATTAATCTTCTCGGAAGGTAAAGAATCTTCCCCTTCTCTCCTGGGTCCTCTTCCCCCGAACCTATGACGTCCCCTTAGGCTTCCTGGCACTGCCCTGGGAGGGGCCATGGGACAGGGTGTGGCGATGGCCCTGGGGTGAGGGACAGCAGGAGCACTGGGAAGTCAGTGTCAGGACCATGAAGGACCCTGGAGGCGCCCACCCCATCCGGCCTGCCTACCCGCCTGCTCCTGGCTGCAGCCTGTACCTCCATCTCCTGCAGCCACCTGGGGAGGCCCCCTGAACAGGGCTGCTTTCGTCAGCGCTCCTGTCAAGAACCCTCTGGTGAGGTCTGCGAAGCAGCGCCTGCTGGAGCCAAAGGGCCCTGTGGGGCGCCTGTGGAAGATGCTGCTCCCCCCATGCCCCCTCGGCCTCTCTGGCTCCTGTGTCTGAGTGCCCATTACCTCCGGCCTCCACCTTGTCACCAGGACCGACCACCTCCTCTGTCCCCCTTCATTCCCACTCATCCCTGAGTGCCTCTCGGACACCAGAGCCTTTTCTTTTGCTGGATGACCTTTCACCACAGCCACTTGCACTTTCCTGTTCCCCTTCACTTTCCCCTGATTCAGGGGCCCACCCTCCACCTCCCATAGCCTCCTCTGCCTCAGCACCACCAGCCTCCACTCTGACTCTTCCCCAGTGTGACTCAGTGGCACTGACACTGGGCCCCGTCCCGCAGAGCTCATGTCCACACACACCTCGGTCGACTTCTCCCTCCCCAGTTCAACTGCAGGCTACAGTCCCTCCACTGCTTTCCAATCCCCAGCCCTTGTCTCCCTTGGCCTTCCCATCGGCACCCTTGCTTCCAACCGTGCCTCAATCACCGCCCCCACCTCTGGCTCAGGTCCAGACCCAATGCTCTCTACCAGACCTACCACCTTCTTCTCCGCCTCAGATTAGAAACTGTGGAGTATCATGCCCTACAGCCCGGAATGAGACACAATTTTTAATCCCAATTGAGATTCCACATCCAGAACGGCCCTCGTTGCAGAAGCAAGTGGAAAGTGGGTGGGATTTATCCTCTGTAGTCAAAAGGTCTCAGGAAGTCTTCAGTGTCTTCACTTCCAACTGTCCCAAGGACAGCATCCTTCCTGAGAATTTTCCTATTACTCCTGAGCCCCGGAAGCAACTGGAGCCGCATCTGCAAAACTGGCATATGCAACACAGCTGGGAGCTGTCCCCCAAGATCCAAGAACCGCCCAAACCAGGGCAACATCAGAGCGAATTACCAGACACATGTCAGGCAGAGGACAAGCATGAGTCCTCACAGCCCTCTTCACACACAGGTGAAAGCAGCAACGACACACAGAGCGTGGGGCTCCAGCTAAGCCACGTCACAGGGAAGGTCCCAAAAGATCTCTCCAGGGGCTCAGAAAGCTCCCTAGTGGCGTTTCACAGGGTAGACTCTGAGGAGTCAGAAAGTGATGTGATGCTTTTGAGAAGGGACTCCGGAAGTGATTTACTGAGGAACTTAGACAAAAATCTAGAAAACACGCTAAAAGGCCACTTGGGCAGCAAGTTGGGACAGAGGAGCAAGAGCCTGATGAGTGTTCATGGACGCTGGCTTGATGTCAGCCACTCTTCTGCCAAGGCTGACACTCACATGGAAACCAAAAATCTGGGAATTTTGAAGGATTGGGAACCCTGCATGAACACCTCTCATGGGGTGGTCTTTCTCGATACTGATGTTCAAAAGGTGCTAGAAGCACATATTACAAAGTTTTGGGTGAAGCACAGGTGGGGCCTGCCCCTCAAGGTCCTCAAGCCCATGCGTCTCGTTAAGTTGAAAAGGGCTCAAACCTCACCCATTCCCCACTCATCTACCTATGCATCTGGGGCCTTCTCAATAGACAAAATTGTTGAGTTCCCGGAAAAAACATCTCAGGCCTGTTCAGGAGAGAAAGTGAAAACAGACGACTCAGTTCCCACCCTGGCAAGGTCTCTTCTTGCCCCCTCACGTGGGTGTGAGGAAATGCAGAGTGCTCTGGGAGGGACCCCACCTGGTGTTGGCCATGGTCCTTCAAAGGCCTCTCTGACTAGACAGGAGGGGAGGCCACCATCTCAGTCTGTCTCACTCACCTGGAAGAGTAAGACTGTGGAGTGGGCTGAGCGGGATAGTCTAGATCTCAGTCCAGGTTCAGCCATGGCCAGGAATGATCCAAGAGGGAAAGGGAGGGGTGGGGCCTCACAAGAGCCCTTCAATGGGGTAGCGATGCAGGTGATGAACTTATTATCCCAATCTTTGAGGGCCAAAGAGATCAAGGAGAATATGGAGGCCAGTGTGTCCCCTGCTCTTCAACCAGAGTTGGGATCCAATGTACAGACAATATCCCAAAACATCAATGCACATTTGAAGACTGTAGAATCTCCAGGGACCAGTAACGACTCCCCAGTCCCTAGAACATCTTTTCTCCAAGAACGAGGAGAGCCATGCCTTAACAAAGAGGTCATTAATGAACTTAAGTCTAAAGTGCAGGTACCGTCAAAGAACCAACCTCAAGACAGTCCCAAACACATGCCCCTTGCTGCAGACAAGGTGCACCACCGCCACTCCCAGAGAGTGCCCCCTGGAGTCAGGCCAGCGTCCCATGCGGTATGTGGCCTTAAGACACCCCAGAGGAGCAGCCAAGGGAAGCAGGAATCCAGAATGTCATATATGCAGGACTCATGGAAGAATCAGAGACAAATGATTGCCCCTACCTACATGAGACAGAATTGTAGGAGGCCCAACTCAAGAGAGCAGGCAAAAGGGCCTGAGAAATTGGGGACTTCTCATACTAGTAGAATGACCCCCTCTGCCAAAGCTTGGGGCACAGGAGACTCTGTTGAGAGGCAATACCCCTATCTGGAGCCAGAGAAGAAACAGGGTCCTTCAGAAAGTTTCTTCAGACAAACAATGAGGCTCTTTTTCCAGGGGATTTTCCCCAATAAAAAACCCAAAGGTCAGGATGCTCTGCTAGACTACAATCTCAATTCAGCTACTGTCCAGAACGAAGGACCAGGCAAAAGCATATCAGTTATGGGCAGCAAGATCCCTGAGGCTCAGACACTCATAACAACTGTAGGGCAGATTCTCGAGGAGAAAATTCACCAGGGACTTCGTACCACAGCATTAAATGAGCACAAACAGGAACCCAAACCCCCAGTGTGCAGGTATGTTTGCTACAGCAGGCTTCCTTTCTGCGCGAAAGGGGGAGTGATGAGTCACACAGCCTGCAGTCACCAGGCCAACTCCAATCAGAGTTGTTCCACTAGGAAAGGGCAAGTCAGACAGACAGAGTGCTTGAAAAGCATCAAATTCACTGATGAGCCCGTGGGCCTGAGTCGCCCCACATTCATGGCCTCCAAGACATCTTTGTCTTCAGTCAGATTCTGCCAGCATGGGCCAAAGGCGCCAGGTGCCCTAGGCCACCATCAGCACTGCCCGAGGCACTGTCTTTTTCCGGTAGGTGTCTTGTCTGCTCGTCCATAAGCATGTCTCCATGAAAAAAAATCAGTCCATTTTCTCAGCACATTCAAAATATTTTATTTTCCTCAATATATGTTTGTTTCCTCCTAAGAGCTGGTGCAGTGGCTTCTGTCTGTGGTGCTCAGTGTACACTTTGGCTTCTAGAAGGGAGGGGCATAGAGGGAGACTGACTGGCATTGTAAGCTTATCTCAAGTTCTTTCACTGTGTGTTTTCACAATATGTCACTACAGAGCAAAAACTCTAAAACAAGAAGAGAAAAATCCATAAAGACCCACCCCAGGATCTGTTTCAACCCAATTTCTCCTGCTTCCGCTCTACTTTGAACTTTATGCAGCTCTGGGGAACAGGTTTACAGGGACATCACAGGGCTGAGCAACCCACTCAGGCTCCAGAAAGTATCAGAGCAAAGTGGATGGAAGTTTGGGGGTGGGTGTAGTAGTGTGGAGGTTGCTGGGCCCTGAGTTCAGAAGCACGCTCTTGGTGGGAAATTAATAGCAACTGCCCTTAAGATGAAGGCTGGGGTGGAGATGGCCCTGTGAGCCCCTCTGAGCTTAGCCTGGATAAAATACAGCTCCCCTCCCCCCCCCGCCCCCCCTGCCTGCCCCACACTTAAAGCCCAGCGAGGAAGGCACTCTTCACTCGGCGTGGACAGGGAGTCTGCTGAGGGCTGAGTTCACCTCTGCCCCAGATGAATGAGTTGCCATGGCCACGGGTCACCTGCCTCCCTCTGTGTAAATCCGAGGGAAGGAGTTCTGGCTGGACGGAATGGAGCGTGACTGTGTGGGATCCCAATCTGACAGTCGGATACGATGAAGGTTGGATCCAAGGAAGAAGGCAAAGTAGCACAGAGCGTTCATAACTGTGCAATGACCAAGGAGCCCTGAGGTCCCACAGCCATCTACAGCCTGGGGGTGGGGGAAGGGCTGCACCCAGGTCTTCACCTGCTCCCGCTCCCAGACCACAGACCTAAAGAAGCCACCTCTAGGGCCAAACGGAGGGTAATGTCCTCACAATACTTAATAAGCCCGCACACCCTCACCTCCTGAGTTCTAGAAAGGATGATTAACGACACGTGGAAAGCCAGGACGAGGGAATTCAGATGTCACTCCCAGGGTGGTAACCTTCACAGAAACACATGAACCAAGCCTGCTCCGGGGGAGAGATGGGGACTCAGAAGGCTGAGACCAGCTGCCATCACATAAGTCTTAAAGGGGCCATCAAACAGGACTTGGCACATGGGAAGGTGGAAGGGACCTCAGAATGGGGGCTGCAGGCCAGGAGAGGTGGGGTCCCTTTGTGCTCTGATCCTAGTGCAGCTGCCCTCCCCACCCCCAATCATACCTGAAGCAGGAAGAGAGCTTACCCTCTGAACGGAAGGCAGTGTCATTCCTTCCGCCTTTATATTGTAAGAAATAACAGGCCTCACATATGTTTCCAGCACTTTCGAAAGAGTTCTCTTGGAGAGACTCCATACTTCTCACTGCTAACAGGCAGCCAGGTGCCCTTGCCTTGGTAAAGTCTCTTTCAATGACAGTTGTCAAGTGTGTATCACCGGGTAAGTCTCCCAGAGGCTCCATCGGGAGGACGGCCTCAGGCCTTAAGGGGAGCAGGGCTGACACCAGGGCGGTTTTGGCTTATTTATTTCAATCAAAAGTAATCCTGCCCTCGGTTCCCCATAATTAACAAGTGTATAACTATCAGTTTTTCAACTCCCTTAAGTCACTGAATCATAAAATGATGGAATATGGTCATGGCATCGGCTAACATTCCACCGGATCTTATTTACAGTGCAACTTATGCTGGTTTATTTTATTAATCAGAACAAAATGGGATCAACTGGGGAAAAGTTCATAAAGGGAAAATACCTTTTTCAAGTTGACTATCTTAATGGGGTTCAAATAAGTGATTATTCTTTCATTGTTTGAATTAAAGATAAGAATGAAAGTTATAGAGAGACAAATGAGAATGACAATACAATATATCAAACCTCTGGGATTCAGTGAAAGAAGTAATAAAAGGGAAGTTTATATCATTACAGGCCTATCTCAAGAAACAAGAGAAATCCCTCATAAACAACCTAACATGACATCTTAAAGAACTAGAAAAATATCAAAAACAACCAAAAGTCAGCAAAAGAAGTGAAATAATAAAAATTAGAGCAGAATTAAATAAAATAGAGTACAAAAAGGCTAAACAAAAAAATCAATAAAACAAAGAGCTGGTTCTTTGAAAAATTTAAGAAAATCGATAATCCTCTGCCTAGACTCACTAAAGGAAAAAGGGGAAAGACCCATATAAGCAAAATCATAAATGAGAGAGAAGTCACCACAGACATCACAGATACACAAAGGAAAATACTAGAATATTATGAAAGAGTAAAAGCCACCAAATTTAATAACCTAGAAAACATGAATAAGTTCCTAGAAGTATATAACCTTTCTAGACTAAATCATGAATTAGAAAACCCAAATACTAGTATACTTGTTGCTCCATCAAGCCTCGAGCGTTAGGGAGGGAAGGCAGACAGTGCGCTGCCTTTAGGGAGAAAGGAAGTTCACAGACAACGTGAACATAGGACAACTGTGGGTGGCATGGGAGCAGGTGAGAAGGGCATCCAACCTGGAGGGGAAGCAAGGGAGGAAGGGTGTTGTCAGAAAAGACTTGTTAAAGAGATGATGACTGAACAGGGGCTTGAAAGTTGAACTGGAGGGGACCAGGCGCAGTGCAGGGAATGACAGCACAAAGTATAATAAGTAAACCACACCTACTAGGTGCCTCCCAGGCTGTCCCACTTCCTGCTGTGTGACCTGCCCTCAGTCCTGAACTCCCCAACCCCACTTCCCCACAGAAAAACGGGGAAAGGAACTCGCTCCCAGGCTCTCTAAGGGAGGAGGTACTACCTGTGTTTCCCCGAAAATAAGACATCCTCCAAAAACAAGACCTACTTACAGGTTTCCTTCTGAGTGAAATATAAGACATCCCCCATAAATAAGTCCCCCCTGCCCTCCCTAGGCTCTGTCTCCGTATGCTATTGCTAAACATGAGAGATTTGGCCCACTGATTCTGAAAGAAATGGAGTCACAAGAAATTCACCAGGAAATTCAGGAATTGGATTGTTATGATGATGTTCCAGAAGATGATGACATGATTGTCATTGAATAAATGAGTAAATTCTTGATACTGTAGGATTCACAGTTTGTCTGGTTTGTGTTGACAACTACAGTACCCCCGTACCGTACACAGGTAATAAATGTCCTTTATTTTCATTTAACAATAAATGTGTACCGTATTCTTCTTCATGGAAAAATCAGACATCCCCTGAAAATAAGACCTAGCACATCTTTGGGAGCAAAAATTAATATAAGACACTGTCTTATTTTCGAGGAAATAGGGTATTACAATATCACCCCGGGAGCTACTGGAAGGGGAGCAGCAGACAGCAATGAGCACACAGGGACACAGGCAGCCCCTTTTGAGCATCGTGATTTCCCGGAGGAGTGAAGGGAGGGCACTGCCCTTTCCACAGATTCCACTTCAGTCACTAGGAGCCCTGCAGGCTCCCTGCCTGATGCCCCGCCCTCCAGGGTGTCCTGTCAAGTTCATTTCCTGTGATGAAGAGGGTTGGCTGCAGGGAAACAGGAAGCACTTCTTCCCTTTTCTTCCCATTGCTCCAGCTTAGTGTTTACAGATGCTAATGTGCCAGTCTCTCCAGGATTCCACTTGGCCATGGACTTGGCCTCGCCCAAGATTGAAGCAGCCATGGGCCTCCAGTCAGACCCTCTGTACAGGCTCCAGGGAGATTTCAGGGTTCCCAGGGCTCAGAAGTGGGGGCGGCCCAGGCTCTGCCTCCCGCTGGGAACTGTTCATCCAAACAATGACTCAAAGGCAGAAACAGCAGGCGACTGGGGACAGGCGCACAGACACCCGGGGTCAGGTGTGAACCTGATGGTGGTGACAAGGCACACAGGTGAGCAAGTGTGTTCCCTTCAAACACTCAGTGTTCATGACAACCTGGGTGGGGGGGGGGGGGGGGGGAACCTGTTTCACTACCGAGACCCCGAAAGCAGGGAAGTCCCAGGACTAATTCGCACAGGGAACGAGGGTCCAGGCTGTGTCCCTCAGCCTCACATTGGCATCCAGGGCCGGCCACCCAGGCAGGGACACATCCCGTGCCCATGGGGAGGGTGCTGACCCGGGAGGGCTGGCGGCTTCTGGACCAGCCCACGGCACACACAGAGTCTGGCACAACCTCTGAGCCCCTTTCTCTGTGTTGAGGCCCAGCTGGGGGGGGAGGGGCAGCAGCCAGGAAAGACGGGCCAGGTGAGAAGTCTTCTTCACAAAGTGCCCAGAGGCCGGAGAGTGGGTGTGCCCGCCGCACGGGACAAGGGAAGGCAGCGGAGGAGGAGCTGAGGGCTGAGCTGGGATTCTGTGGGAGGGGAAGGCCCTGACATGAGTCCATTCTCCCCTGAGCTGTGTGGGGGTCAGAGGGCCAGGCCTCCTCTGGAACTGCAGGGCTTCAGCCCTCCCATGGCTGCTGCGGGGCCTCCGCCAGGGCCACAGCTCTGCTTGCTGGTGGGCAGGGCCCTGCTCAGAGCCTCAGCCTTCCCACCCAGCCTGAGCCCGGGAAGGAATCAGAACTTGAACTTGGGGAAGAGGCATTGGCCAGAGGCAGGGGGTGAGGGCCAGGGCATGGCCACGTGGGAGCAGAGCTGGGACAGGCAGTTCTGCAGACAGGGGTCTCCTACTGGCTCTGCTCCTGCCCTCACTGTGGCTCATCTCACTCTTACATCCGGGGTACGGGCCCCGCTTTGTCTGTGGGGTCTGTAGCAGTGCCCACAGAGGTGACTGGGGCCCCTCCCACAGCCTGGATCTCAGCTCGCACCACCCCTGGGGCCACACACACCCGGGCCCCTGCCGCCCCTGCGGGTGGCGCTGGTGAAAGGGCCCCAGGGGTGTGAGGAGGACCTGTTCCCACGCGGATGTAACTCTGGATCAGCATCTATCACACAGAGCCCAGCCATGGCTGGAGGGAAGGGACAGCAGTCCTGGCTCTTTGAAACCCCGTTGTCCCTGAGCCCAGGCCCCCAGCCACAGCAGAGGGGTCCTCCTCCCCCAGCTGGACTAGACTGTCCCGCACAGAAATCCCGCAAGGGACTTGGTATCCTCCCACCACTGTCATTCCCGTGTCCCCACCTTCAACAGGCGTGTCGCCGTTACTCCCTGTCACCCCTGTTCCAGCCTCCCGCACCCCCTCACTCTCAGTCACCCACTGAGACAGGGTGCTCCTCCTGCAGGAGGCCCAGAGGGCCAGACTGCCCCTGAGGCCCAGCCTGTCCCTCTCGGTCAGGCCTCAGTCTGGCCTTGGGAGCAGAATGACGGGAGGGGTCCCCGGGGATGAGAGAGCTGTGTGCTCCCAGGAGCAGTGGGAGGAGGTCCCTGTCAATCAGGAGGAGGGACTGAGGGTCCCTGTGGGTGCAGAGCGCCCAGGACCTCCCGCATGCTCCCTTCCTCTCAGGTCCCCTCCAAGGAGCAGCGCAGACCCGAGTGTGGACACAGCAGCCCAGAGCATTTTCAACCAACACTCTCTTTATTCATAACTGACCCACAATGCCCCACAGGTGCTAGCCCTACCCCCACCCTAACCCACCCCTCCTAACAGTCCTGCCCTCCCTCCTACCCCCCCCCCAGACCCCCCTCAAGGGTCCTGCCCTCCCTCCTGCCTCCATCCTCCCAGGTCAGGGGACCAGCAGGATCAGCCCTGCCATGAGAGGGAGCCCGTGGCTCCTCCGGGGGACAGCCAGGTCCCATCAGGTCTGGGCCCCTCGGGGCGCGGGCAGTGGGGGGCGCTCCCCTCTGCTCCATTCTGGCTGCAGTGCCGCTTCCTCCAGCTCCCTGGGTCAGAGGGCTCACGCTTTCTCTTGTGAGGCTGTGAGGAGGGAACCGGCCCCGGAGCCAGTGCTGGCCTCCCCCAGACCCCGAGGTCGGCCCCTGGGCGGGGGGTCTTCTCCGCATGGGCGGGGCCGCCCCCCAGAGCGCGCTTCTGAGGCTGGCAAGCTGCAGGGGAAGCGCGGCTGAGGCCTCGTCTCTGCAGGGACCGGGCCTGGGCAGCGCCCCGGGGCCCCCGGCCTCCAGGGCAGGCCGGGCCCGAGGCAGGGCCAGGGCTCAGAGAGAGCGCGCAGGGCAGCAGGCGGCGGGGGGAGGCCCAGAGGAAGGCCAGGCTGGGGAGGTCCTCCTCGTCCTCAGGGGGCCTGGCCGCTGGCCCCAGCGTCTCCCTGACCACAGAGGCCTCTCCGGGGACGCAGGCGGCCCTGGGTGCCCGTGCAGAGTCCGCAGGCCCGTGGCCCTGGGCAGCAGCGGGGGGGCATCCAGCCCGGAGCGGTGGCTGCTCCTCAGGCCCCGAAGAGACAGCACCAGCCGGGGGCCGGGAGCCGGGGGCGTCTGCTGGGCCGAACCTCTGAGGGCCCTGGAAGCCAGTCTCTGGCGGGTAGGCTGTGCCACTGACCCCCAGCTGGGGGCCCTGGTCTCGCCTCCAGGCATCTTGGCTGCTCGCAGGTTCAGAAGGACGTGAGTCCCACAGGGGAGCACCGAGGCTCGGGGGTGCCTGCACGCCCCCCTCCTCGGAGGACAGGAGTCGCCTCTCTGCCAGCTGGAGGGAGAAGGGACAGTGACTGGCGCTGCACACGTGTGTGAGGAGGAGGAGCGGGCGATGGGACAATGGCACTGGGGGGAGGGGAGGAGGTGACACCGTGACTACAACCCACAGCAGTCATGAGGCTCTCCTCCGTCCCCTGTGCCATATTCCCAGCTTTGTGCCCCTCCCTTCTGGGCCCCCACCCCCCTCCTCTCTGTAGTCCTCTCCTCCTTGTCCTCCCGCTCAGCTCCCACCCAGGCTGGCCCTTTGGCATATGCTGCCTGCAGGCAGGGGTGGTGTGGACAGAGGCTGTGTGTCCTGATTCCGGGGTGCTCCCTGCCCTGGCTCCCTGAGGTCCCCCCGCCCTGATCTACCTGGATCCCTCCCTCTCTGACTCACCAGGGCCTGTCCCTCCTCTAACTCCCCTGGGGTCCCTGGGTCCTATGGTCACTTGGGGTCCCCTCATCACCCTAAGGTCGCACCCTCCCCTGGCTCACCTGGGCAGCAGTGAGCCCTTCTTCCTGCTCCAACTCCTCAGTGAGGGCCGAGGGGTCCAGCTGGGCGTCTGGGGAATTCAGTTGGTTCAGGAACTGGGGGTCAATGACCTCCTCCACCTGGGACAGAGGAAGCGGCCGTGAGCCCCTTGGCAGGGAGGGAACTGGGAGGAGCGGGGCCTGGAGGACAAGTGGGAAAGCCCAGACCCCCGTCCTCCTGCACAGGTGGGTGTTCCCCTCCATCACGGTCATCAGGTACACACACATGTACACACACACACATAGAGAAACACATATACACACACAGATAGATACGTGCATACACATAAACACACAAGGGGACACCCACATGAACACAGATACCACACACCACACCCACACGAAGCACACACTTGTACACACAGACACACATATATGCTCGCACACACGCACACATACCCACACGAAGTGTATACAAGCACACACAGACACACACACTCTCAGGCGCCCAGCTCAGGAGCAAAGAGCAGAGCCCCATCCCATCAGCCTGGGGGAACCCGGGTCTGGGGGCAGCAGCGCCACCCTCTGGGACCTTGTAGGCCCGGAGCTGCGGGCCAGCCCACCTGGGTGACAAAGTCTTCCTGGGAGCACAGCTGGTCCAGGTAGCTCAGGAGACCCTCATCCTGCAGCCACTCCTTCACTTCATCTGCCCATCCTCCGGCGGGCGCCCCCATGGGCAGCACCTCCGTGAGGTCCATGTCCTCCTGCTCGGCCTCAGGGGGGATCACATCATGTGACTCGGTCTCCCAGGGCGGCAGGGCGGTGTAGGCGCACTGGGCGCTGGGTACAGCCTTCCTGGGAGTGGGCGCTGGGCAGAGGGAAGAGGAGGGAGCATGAGGGGACAAAGCTCCCACATGCAGGGCACGCGATGCGGAGGGCAGTGTTGGGGCAGTAACATGGGTGCGGCTGGGTCGGACCATTGAAGCCTATGACTGTGTGAGGGGAGGCCAGAGGGCAGCACCCAAGAGGGTCAGCTGTGAGAATGTGGGGAGCCACCGACTCCCAAGGGGACCGGCAGCCAGCCTGCTTCTCAGCAGACTTCATGTGGGCCCGTGGCAGGGAGCGGGGTGAGGGGATGAGAAAGGGAACCCGGTCCAGACCCCATAGGGGACACAGGGCGCTGAGGCCCGGCTCTCAGGGCTGTTTCCCTTCAAGAACAAAGCCCCCTGAGGAGAAGTCCATGTAGGGGACAGTGGCCTGGGCTGGGCCCTGTTGCCTGTGGCCATGGGCTCCTGTGGGAACATGCTGGCGTACCTGGCTGTGCGCCCACCACTGGGGCTGGGGGCCCCCGAGGACCAGGTCTCGGTGGGGCTGGAGGAGGCTGGGTCTGCGCCCCCTTCTCCAACTGCAACTTCTGAGCCTGCATCTGCTCCTCCGCCTCAAACGCCATGAACCTGGGGTGAGGGCACAGGCTGTGCTGAGAAGGAGGCCGCCAGGAGCCCGCACAGGCAGCAGCGGGCAGAGGATGGAGAGCAAGGGCCTGGGGGCTGTCAGGGCCCGGACCCTGGGGAGGCAGGAGGCTGCTGAGCACATTGCTGCACAGCCCCTCTGGCTGGGGTCTGGCCCCCTGGGCGGGCACCCCCTCCCCAGCCTGTCCTGAGCCTTCATGTCCCGCCCAGGACCGGTCAGCCTCAGAGGAGGGGGAGCTCCCGGGAGGTGGGACAGGAGCACCCACGCTCTGAAGCTGAGGGAGAGGCTTCCCCAGGAGGAAGGGCCTCAGGGCTGCGGGGACCCCGTGCTGAGTGACACCCTCCCACCCCTCCTCTCTGATGAGACCTCACAGCTGGACCCTGCCCCGCAGTCAGCCTCCTCCCCCGGTGTGGGGACCCAGGACCCTGACTCACTTTTCTGCCATCTCGAAATAGACCCTCCTGTCACAGTGGCTCTTGCGCTGCCATTCCTGCATGGCCCGCCCTATTCCTTCCTCCAGCATCATGGTGGGCTTCAGGCGGGACAGGGGCCGGAGCTCTGGCCTGTAATGCCTCAGGGTCAGTCACCGCCCAGCCTGGCCTCTGCCCGCCTGGCCACCCCAGCTCAGTGGAGCCAGTCCCACCCCCACCGGCAAGACTGAGCACCCGCAGGTGAGGGAGGAGGCGTCTGTGTGCAAAGACAGGCCTTCCAGCTGCTGCTGTCAGGGCCTCACTACACACCAGCCCGTGAACCAGGCCTGGAGGTGACCCCGCACTCGCACCCATAGCTGGGACCCCACCCTCAGGCCTTCCCGCCAGCGTCCCAGCATCAGCCCTCCTGCAGGGCCCTCCCACCCCCTCTGTGATGGGAGAGCTCCAGGGGCGCCCCCTGCCCTGCCCAGGGCACTCACATGAGGAAGCAGCAAAGAGCGTCCACATCAGGGCTCTGGGGAAGGTGCCCCCGGGCCAGGGCCTTGAAGCGCCGCCAACGACGGAAGTCCTCGTACAAATTCTTGGGGTCAGAGGTGTCCAGCGAGGCCTTGGACTGGGAGGCGGCCAGGCCACCCTCCCTGGAAGCCCTGTGTGGCCCTGTTCCGGGGTCCACTCCGGGGACGATGGGCATCAGCTGGGCAGCTGGTGGTGGAGCTTGAGGAGGAAGGCTGGGACACCAGCCTCCATCGCCGGCCTGGGTGCCCCCGAAAGCCGAGGCGGGCATAATGTTCTCCACCGCAGTGGCTTCCAAGAAGAGGGGTGCAGGACACACAGCACCCCCACAGGCGGCACCTGGAGCGCTCCCGTAGAGGGGGGCCTGGGTCAGGACAATGGTCTGAGTCTGGGAGGGCTGTGGTCGCCTCCCTTCTGAGCTGACCTGGGCCATGATGTTGTAAGCTCCAGTCCCAACAGGGCCTTGACCAGCATCTCCTGCCACCAGAGGTGTCCTGGGCCAAGCCGGCAGCACCAGGGGGCGGCCAGGAGGGAATGACGGGGTCCTGGGGGGTGGCAGGTGCTGCTCCTCTGGGGGCCGGTATGCAGGGCCAGTAGAAGGTGGGGGACAGGGCTGGGTCATGAAAGGAGTCAGGGAGGCACCGGGCTTCAGGCTCACATCTGCTCCCAGTGCTGCAGATGCTGTGGAGACAAAGGAAAGGGGGAATGGAGGAGAAGGCCCAGCAAACAGCAATGAGGCGCTCTGGGCCCCTTTAGCCGATGGGGAACCAGGGCAGTGAGTCTCACCAGGGAGGGCCCTTTGGATGGGCAAACTGGGGAGGTGGCAAATGTCCTCAGGTCATGGTCACACTCTGACCTCCAGTTGGGAATTATTCCACTGGAGAGCTTGCTCCCCGTGTGACAAGGCTCCCCGACCCCTGTCTGCGAGAGGCACCAGCCCAGCCAGCGCTGACCCTGAGAGCCTCCCTAAGGACTCCCTGGCACTGACCCTGCCAGCCTCAGAGGCCTGGCCCTGGGCAGACGTCTGCTCTGGGGCAAGGACCCTAGGCAGACCCACTAGCACTAGTGACCTTGGAACTCACATCTCCGAGGTAAGTTCTAGGCACCCGAAGGGCCTCTGAGAACAGCCGTGTCTAACACATTAGGGCCCATCTGCTCCTCAGTCTTCCTCTTCTCAGTACAAACCGCCCCTTTCTGTCCTGGGCTTGCACAACAACACAGAAACACTCGAGTAATGTCTCTGCACAAGTAGGCACAGGAACCCTGATCTAACCTTCCACACACCGTCCAGCATGCACGTGTGTCAGAACCAACAGTGAACACTTAGCATGGCCAGGCCCTGCAACTGGGCCCAGCGCTCAGGCTGATGGCCACCCTCAGGAGCTCTGCCATTTCACAGCCAGCAATGGCTGCAGAGTCAGAGGAGGGCCACGGAATGGGGCAGAGTGAGGCTGGTGGTAGGGGTTTCCAGAAACTTCCATAGCTACTGTCCGATTATGTGGGTCATGAGACTGCAAACTGGTTGAGGTTGCTCCCCCTCCAGCTCCCAACAGTGGGAAGTGAAGGCACAGAGGAAGCAGGTGTGAGCGGTGACAGTGGGACACAGGTGTCTGAACACATCCCCGCTCAGAGGAACCAGAGCAGACCTCGTCCAGGGGAGCACTCTTCACGCCGCGCCCTCCTTACTCAGGACAGGCGGCCTTGGCCTTTCACACTGACATAGACCTGGTCCTCTTGCCCCTGTGCTCCCCTGCCCCCTTTAAAAAGGAACCTGCCTTTGCAGACGTTCCACGGAACACCACCCACGCTCCACATCTGTTTTCTGTCCCTGAATCAGGGACATGCACTGTCAGCAAAACCCTCATCCCAAAGGTAAAGGCAGGGCAGAGGGTGCACCATGAGATGCAGGACAAGAGGGAGTCGGGCTGAAGACCTGGGTGGCACGGGGGGAACAATTGGGGACAGTCAGGGAACCGGGCCCTGTCTTGGTGGAAGTTTCCCGGCCGCCCTGCCCGTGTGGAATCCCAGCCACCAGGCAGCTCCCTGGGCTGAGGAGCAGTGAGCTCTGGGCTGGAGGCAGGGGAGAGGCTCTGGGCGGCAGCAGGAGGAGGACCTTCCAGCCCAGCCCTGGGGAGGACATTTCATTGTGGACTTGGCCACACACAGCCCCACTGGACAGCTTTCTGGCTAAGACCACCCTCCCACTGCCCCCATTGGCTCTAGTGCACTCAGTTCAATCCCTTAGAATGATGCCGCGGGGCCAGCTCCAGGTGCCCCAGAACGGCACCCAGGACTGGGCTTTCTCGTGACAACCCTGTGCCACGCCCACGACATCACCCATTACTCCCCACACAAGTGGAATTGGACCATCTCCCCTCTGGGAAGAACCCACGTGCCTGCTGCTGGCCTTTCTCTACACACAGGCATGTCCCTGAGCCCCCCGACCCCCTCTGAGGAGCCCTCCCGGCCAGTGTCATCACAGGTTCCCCTGGATCCCAGCCTCCCCGGGTGACAGGTCCTTGGAGGTCCAGTGCTCTCTCCTCCCTATTTCAATCAAACCGTGTTTCCTCAGTGTCACATTTCAATCCCAAGTTTTGAGGGACAGCTTAGTGTTTAAAACTTCCCCCCTCCAATCTATATAGTCCTACCTCCTACTGAAGCCATCCCCGCGGGCTCATTCACGGACCACCACTGCCTAGAAGCCTCCACAACGAGAAAAGTCAAGCCGAGGATCCAGAGAGTGACCTACTCCAACAGCTGCTCACCATCCAGTGGAGGGAAGGTTGGGATTTAAACGGTAGAATGTGGGGCTCCTGACCTTCTGCAGCGGGGGAGGGGCAGAGGACTGGTTGGCTGGGGTGGTGGGGGGCATTCCATGGAGGGCTCTGATAGGTAGGCAAGAACCAACAGTTCCGTTCAAATTTAAAGTCATAAATTTAAAGACACACTAACAGTAATGATCCCCAAGGTTAAGTTCTAGGCACCCAGTCATTGATACGCCCTTTGTCTCCGTTCTTGATCCATCACCCTAGTTCTGGGCCCCTCAACCTGGTCTTGGTTTACTTCAACGCAGGCTACATTTTCTGAACAAAATTCAGAACATGTTGCCTGGAGAAATAATGGGAACCTATGGCTAGCGGATCCCAGTGTTTGAAATTAGGATTGACCCCACAGAGGCAGCATACTGGATTTCATTCCTTAGGGAGCAGTCCTGTGTCCCCAAGTTCCGCCCAGTGCTGGAAGCCCTGCAGATGCAGCCGGCCCAGCCTTACAACCCATCCCCTTTGCTCCAGTCCATCAGGGCAAGGCCCTGCAGCCTACAGGTCAAGGCCAGAAATCACCATTTTTGTTTCTCATTGTATTAGGTTGTTCAATGTCTAACTTTTTGCTCTTTGAGTGACTTTAATGTAATGTTTTAAACAAATAATGCCTTTGCATAGATCACAACTTGTGCAAAATGGAAAATGTAGTGATGCATCTTTCTCCTGCCTCTTTCTCTTCTTGCAAACGGCCAGAAAAATGATTGTATAATTTCAGTTTCTTTGGAAAGTATGACAAACTTAAGTGAATAAGTTGATTCTGCTACTATAAGTATGTTTTATTGACTATTGAAATTTTGAAATATAATACAAAAATGCAGGCTGACATTGTTCCCATGCTACCTGCCATGTCAAGGGAAACTGGTGCAGACAGCCACGTTTTGACCAATGTTTGAACAACAACCTTGCAAAGGAAACATCTGTGAAGCAACATTTATTGAAAACCCTCCACATACTGTATAAATACAAGAGGGAAGGGGTCAGGGTCCTCTTCCTCTGCTGCAGGGAAGGAAAGGGCCTCTTCCCAGGGTGCCTCGCGTCAGGACACAGGAGCACGCCCACTGGGGGCGGGGCTCTGTCCTGCAACTGCTCCCAGCGTCCGTTGCGGCGGTTGCTCCCATAGGCGCATGCGCTAAGGCAGTTGCTCCCATAGGCACGCGTGCGCTAGTGGCAGGGAGTGTCCCCCAACTGCCGCCCAGGCTGCGCGTGGGGCCTGGCATGGCGGCCTGGGGAGTCCGTTAGGTGAACAGGAGGGAAGGGGCGCGCGGCCTCCGCACCCCTCAGGTGTCCCCCTCTTCTCTGCTGTTTGCCCCCAGGTCTGTGTTCCCCACCCCGCTCACTTCCGGTGGTGCTCACAGGGGAATGGGCTCTGACTGGCGGTGCTGGGCGGGCGGTCAGTGTGCGGGGCCTCCCGGGGTCCAGTGATGCCCGTGAGCTGTCCGCCCGGGGCTCCTCTGTGTCCCCGCTTTCTGGGCACGCAGCTCCCGGCAGTTCTTCCGGATCTGAAAGCGCCTCCGGGTCAGCAGGAAGCTGCCCTCATTGGAAATGAGCGGACATGGCGGAGCCTCCCCTCCCCACAGGTCCCGGGGCTCCTTCCCCCTGGAGCCCCTCAGCCCGGGGCTTCCTTCCCCCGCACCCCGCCCTGAGGGCAGCGGCCTTCCTTCCCCCACATAATGCCTCTGCCCCGAGGCCTGGGTTTGGGTCAGGCCTGGGTGTGTGAGGCCTGGGGTGTGTGAGGCCTGGGGTGGGGGGCAGACCTGGGTGTGTGAGGCCTGGGGTGGGGGGCAGGCCTGGGTGTGTGAGGCCTGGGGTGTGTGAGGCCTGGGGTGGGGGGCAGACCTGGGTGTGTGAGGCCTGGGGTGGGGGGCAGGCCTGGGTGTGTGAGGCCTGGGGTGGGGGGCAGGCCTGGGGGTGTGAGGCCTGGGGGTGTGAGGCCTGGGGTGGAGGGCAGACCTGGGTGTGTGAGGCCTGGGAGTGTGAGGCCTGGGGTGGAGGGCAGACCTGGGTGTGTGAGGCCTGGGTGTGTGAGGCCTGGGGTGGGGGGCAGACCTGGGTGTGTGAGGCCTGGGTGTGTGAAGTCCGGGGTGGAGGGCAGGCCGGGAGATGTGAAGTCCGGGGTGGGGGGCAGGCCGGGGGGTGTGAAGTCCGGGGTTGGGGGCAGGCCTGAGGTGGGTGGCAGGCCTGGGGTCTGTGTCTGTTCACTTGGTGGCGGGAATCTGAGGTGTAGATTCAAATGTGTGCGCTTGCTCTGTCTGTGATCACGGGAAGGACATGCCTGTGTTTCTGTGAGTGTGTAGGGTTGAGTGCTGTATTTGGAGGGTGTTGAGATGCAGTGCATAAATACGCAAGCAGTGGGTGGTAATGTGTTTATAATTTGGTGTTTGCTGAAATTTACTCGTTTTGTTTTTCCCCCTTTGAATTTCGGTTTTTTTTCTACTAGCAGATTTGGAAGGATTATATGCATTTGCATAGGGCAATGTTAGGACAAGTGCAGGTGTTCATTAGCTTGGGTGTATGATCTGTTTTTTGTATTTGGGGAATGTAGACTGGTCTTTGGTATTCGGGGCATGTTGTAATGTTATGTGTATTTCTTTTTGTGATCTTCGCCTGTTTCAGTGTGCAGAGGGCAGATCTGTGACTATGTTTAGGACTGGTAGGTCTTGTATATGCGGATGTGCAGTAGTGTTAGTGTGATTCGGTGTGGTGTGTATGTGGCTGTATTCTGCAAGATGGAAGAGTTAATTCTGTGGGAATTTGGGAGTGTGGGGTTCTGTGTACATAGGTGGTGTGGCATGAAGTGTATTTGGACATAAGTATAGGGAAGTGAGTTTGCATATTTGCAGTGCACTGGGTGTTCGTGGGTCTATTTGGGGCTTGTGTAGAGTGTGTGTGTGGAGTTGACATGTGTATTCCTGTGTATTCCAGGGCCATGGCCCTGGGAAAGGATATTTGCTGCAGCTACGTGTTTGTATTTTTCAGAAGGGACTCCTAAGGCTTACATATTTTGGGTACCGAGTATGTGTGTATTTGGTGGGGAGAGGGGTTTCTGTGCTTATAGAAGGGAGTGGGAGGATTGTGTCTACTATGTATGGGAGGTGAGTGATAAGGTTATTGGTTAGTATTTGTTGATGTGAGAGCTGACTCATTAGTCAGGTAATTTGGAAGTTATTTCATATTTGATTTGCTGGAGATACTTCTGCATGCCTTGTCCATGTATAGTGGTATATGCTTATATCTATCACCAGGTGCTTGAATTACCAGTATGTTCAGGGACTCTTAGGTGTATTTAAAGTATATTTCTTTGGAAAATACTAAATTGTTTCTACATGTATTTGCTAGTAGTTAGCAAGCAGTGGCCTGAATATTCAGTGATACTGGAGAAAAAATGTGTACAGTGTGCTTTTGTTACATACTGCAGAGGGGAGGTGATGAGGTCATATTCTGGAGAGGTGGCATAATGTATAGTGTTTGAGGGGTGTATACATCCAGGTATTGGGAGTGTCTGTGTGTGTTTCCATAGGTGTGTGAGAGTTGTGTATGCACATTAGTGAAGTTAAAGGATTGTCAGCACTTTTGTGTTTTGCATGTATCTGTCTGAGCATGTGGGGTGTATATTCATGAGTGGTTTGAGGTCTGTGTATTTGGGATTTGTAAGATAACCCACTTATCTCCATGGAAAGCAGGCTTAGGGTCCTCTTTGCATCTGTTCCAGAATGTAATGCTTGCAGAATTTGGTAGTGGTGCTTATATGTGTCCTCTCATTGTGTGTGAAGTGGACTTATATGTATTTGATAAGTAGCTGTTTGTGACTGTGTATGTATTTAAGTTCCTGGAGTTTGTGGATGGGCTGTCTATTCTAGGGAATGTGAGTATTCACTTTGCGTGTTTGCAAGCAAGGAGGCTGTCCAGTGTGTGTGTGTGTGTTCTGGAATCATGGAGTATGTGCATTTTAGGGCTGTAGGGTTACATGTGGATCTTTTTTGGGTGACACACAGAGAGTTGTGTACTTGATATTTTTAGAGTCTGAAGTATTCAGTATTCAGTGTGTATATCTGGGTAGTATGTTGGTTGCCCATGTTTGTATACCGGCCCATGTTGTGTGTGTATATAATTGTAGGGGTAGAATGGAATATTCAGGATGATTAGAGTTTTGTTGATAACAATTTAGGTACTAAGAGGTGGCCTATCTGTATATTCAGGGAGAGTGAGGGTAGAAATGAACATATGTTCATATATGTAAATTTTTGTTTATATATCTGGGTGGGAGTGGAGCTTTCTACTCCAGGTGTTAGTGCCTTGTACACACATAATCATATGACAGGATGGGGTGCACTGAAACTGGCTCATACCAGCTTGGGATGGTTGATGTTGCATATTTCTCTGGGGCTCTGTTCATCAGGTGGGTAGCTTGAAATTAGTCATGCTGGAAATATTTGTACGAGGTACTCACCACAAATGATGTCTTTGCTGCATCCTCCTGAGAGTGGTCAGATTCACCAGCACCCAACTTGTGTGTGTCTGGATGCATGTGTTTGGGATGTAGGAATAGTCAGGTATCAGTGGGCATAAGCGTTGGAGGCTCTCTGTGAATTGTAAGTGAGGCATCTGGGGCTGTGGGCCCTCCTATGTGTGCATGGATTCTGTTATTCTGAATCATTGTATTGCTCTTAATCAGGTCAGCCCTTTCTTTAGGGCCAAAGAATCCCATAAATGTTGGTGAAATCTGGCCCCCATTCATGCAGATGGGTTGCAGGTGTCGTCCCTTAGGCAGGTGGGCACTTCTTTAGCATTTGTATGATCTTGGCATCAGAGGACCTAGATGGGTGGGCCTGGTAGACAGACAGCCAAGCAGGGCAGAAACTTCACACGTGTACTGCCCTTTCTCATCCCCTTGCCCCTCTTCCTACCAAGGGCCCACATGAAGTCTGCTGAGAAGCAGGCTGGCCTCCCCCCCCAGCTGGGCCTCAACACAGAGAAAGGGGCTCAGCGGTTGTGCCAGACTCTGCGTGTACCGTGGGCTGGTCCAGAAGCTGCCAGCCCTCCCGGGTCAGCACCCTCCCCATGGGCACGGGATGTGTCCCTGCCTGGGTGGCCGGCCCTGGATGCCAATATGAGGCTGAGGGACACAACCTGGACCCTCGTTCCCTGGTGTGAATTAGTCCTGCTACTTCCCTGCTTTCAGGGTCTCAGTAGTGAAACAGGTTACCCCCTCTCTCCCCAGGTTGTCAGGAACACTGAGTGTGTTTGAAGGGAACACACATGCTCCACCTGTGTGCCTTGTCACCACCATCAGGTTCACACCTGGCCCCCGGTATCTCTGTGCCTGTCCCCACTCGCCTGCTATTTCTGCCTTTGAGTCTTTGTTTGGATGAACAGTTCCCAGCGGGAGGCAGAGCCTGGGCTGCCCACACCTCGGAAACCTGGGAACCCCCAAATCTCCCTGGAGCCTGTACAGAGGGTCTGACTGGAGGCCCATCACTACCTCAATCATGGGGGAGGCCAAGTCCACGGCTATGTGGAATCCTGGAGAGATTGGCACATTAGCGTCTGTAAACACTAAGCTGGGAGCAATGGGAAGAAAAGGGAAGAAGTGTTTCCTGTTTCCCTGCAGCCAACCCTCTTTATCACAGGAAACAAACTTGACAGGACACCCTGGAGGGCGGGGCGTCAGGCAGGGAGCCTGCAGGGCTCCTAGTGACTGAAGTGGAATCTGTGGAAAGGGCAGTGCCCTCCCTTCACTTCTCCGGGGAAATCACGATGCTCAGCCAAGAAGGGGCTCCCTGTGTCCCCATGTGCTCAGCGCTCCCTGCTGCTCCCCTTCCAGTTACTCCCGGGGTGATATTGTAATACCCCATTTCCCCGAAAATAAGACAGTGTCTTATGTTAATTTTTACTCCCAAAGATGCGCTAGGTCTTATTTTCAGGGGATATCTTATTTTTCCATGAAGAAGAATACGGTACACATTTATTGTTAAATGAAAATAAAGGAAATTTATTACCTATATACGGTACGGGGGTACTGTAGTTGTCAACACAAACCAGACAAACTGTGAATCCTATAGTATCAAGAATTTACTCATTTATTCAATGACAATCAACAATCCAATTCCTGAATTTCCTGGTGAATTTCTTGTGACTCCATTTCTTTCAGAATCAGTGGGCCAAATCTCTTATGTTTAGCAATAGCATATGGAGACAGAGCCTAGGGAGGGCAGGGGGGACTTATTTTTGGGGGATGCCTTATATTTCACTCAGAAGGAAACCTGTAAGTAGGTCTTATTTTTGGAGGATGTCTTATTTTCGGGGAAACACAGGTAGTACCTCCTCCCTTAGAGAACCTGGGAGCAAGTTCCTTTCCCGTTTTTCTGTGGGGAAGTGGGGTTGGGGAGGTCAGGACTGAGGGCAGGTCACACAGCAGGAAGTGGGACAGCCTGGGAGGCACCTAGTAGGTGTGGTTTACTTATTATACTTTGTGCTGTCATTCCCTGCACTGCGCCTGGTCCCCTCCAGTTCAACTTTCAAGCCCCTGTTCAGTCATCATCTCTTTAACAAGTCTTTTCTGACAACACCCTTCCTCCCTTGCTTCCCCTCCAGGTTGGATGCCCTTCTCACCTGTTCCCATGCCACCCACAGTTGTCCTATGTTCACGTTGTCTGTGAACTTCCTTTCTCCCTAAAGGCAGCGCACTGTCTGCCTTCCCTCACTAGCGCTCGAGGCTTGATGGAGCAGCAAGTATACTAGTATTTGGGTTTTCTAATTCATGATTTAGTCTAGAAAGGTTATATACTTCTAGGAACTTATTCATGTTTTCTAGGTTATTAAATTTGGGGGCATTTACTCTTTCATAATATTGTAGTATTTTCCTTTGTGTACCTGTGATGTCTGTGGTGACTTCTCTCTCATTTATGATTTTGCTTATATGGGTCTTTTCCTTTTTTTCTTTAGTGAGTCTAGACAGACGATTATCGATTTTCTTAAATTTTTCAAAGAACCAGCTCTTTGTTTTATTGATTTTTTTGTTTAGCCTTTTTGTTCTCTATATTTTTTTAACTCTACTCTAATTTTTATTATTTCAATTCTTTTGCTGACTTTGATTGTTTTTGATATTTTTTTAGTTCTTTAAGATGACATGTTAGGTTGTTTATGAGGGATTTCTCTTGTTTCTTGAGATAGGCCTGTAATGATATAAACTTCCCTTTTATTACTTCTTTCACTGAATCCCAGAGGTTTTGATATGTTGTATTGTCATTCTCATTTGTCTCTCTATAACTTTCATTCATATCTTTAATTCAAACAATGAAAGAATAATCACTTATTTGAACCCCATTAAGATAGTCACCTTGAAAAAGGTATTTTCTCTCTATGAACTTTTGCCCCGTTGATCCCATTTTGTTCTGATTAATAAAATAAACCAGCATAAGTTGCACTGTAAATAAGATCCGGTGAAATGTTAGCCGATGCCATGACCATATTCCATCATTTTATGATTCAGTGACTTAAGGGAGTAGAAAAATTGATAGTTACACACTTGTTAATTATGGGGAACTGAGGGCAGGATTACTTTTGATTGAAATAAATAGGCCAAAACCGCCCTGGTGTCAGCCCTGCTCCCGCAGGGGTCCTCAAACTTTTTAAAGTGGGGGCCAGATCACGGTCCCTCAGAGAGCTGGAGGGCCGGACTATATGAACTACTAATTCCTACTGTAACACCTCGGCTGCACTCACTGCCCAAAAAACCTGGCGGGCCGGATCAGACTCCTCTGCGGGCCGCATGTGGCCCGTGGGCCGTAGTTTGAAGACCCCTGCCTTAGAGAAAGGCCTGAGGATGGAGCCTCTGGGAGACTTACCCAGTGATACACACTTGACATTAAAAGAGATTTTATTAAGGCAAGGGCACCTGGCAGCCTGTTAGCATTGAGAAGTGTGGAATCTCTCAGAGTACACCCTTTGGAAAGTGCTGGATACATATGTGAGGCCTGTTATTATTTCTTACAATACAAAGGCAGAAGGAATGACACTGCCTTCCATTAAGAGGGTAAGCTCTCTTCCTGCTTTAGGTATGGTTGGGGACGAGGAGGGCAGCTGCACTTGGAGCAGAGCAAAAGGGACCCCACCCCTCCTGGGCTGCAGCCCCCGTTCTGAGGTCACTTCCACCTTCCCATGTGCCAAGTCCTGTCTGATGGCCCCTTTAAGACTTATGTGATGGCAGCTGGTCTCAGCCTTCTGAGTTCCCATCTCTCCCCCGGAGCAGGCTTGCTTCATGTGTTTCTGTGAAGGTTACAATCCTGGGAGTGGCATCCGAATTCCCTCGTCCTGGCTTTCCAGGTGTCGTTAATCATTCTTTCTAGAACTCAGGACGTGAGGGTGTGTGGGCTTATGAACTATTGTGAGGACATTACCCCTCCGTTTGGCCCTAGAGGTGGCTTCTTTAGATCTCTGGTCTGGTAGCAGGAGAAGGTCAAGACCTGGGATGCAGCTCTTCCCCCACCCCCAGGCTGTAGATGGCAGTGGGACCTCAGGGCTCCTCGGTCACTGCACAGTTATGAACACTCTGTGCCACTTTGCCTTCTTCCTTGGATCCAACCTTCATCGTATCCAACTGCCAGATTGGGATCCCACACAGTCACGCTCTATTCCGTCCAGCCAGAACTCCTTCCCTCGGATTTACACAGAGGGAGGCAGGTGACCCATGGCCATGGCCACTCACTCATGTGGGGCAGAGGTGAACTCAGCCCTCAGCAGACTCCCTGTCACTGCCTTCTATCCACGTGGAGTGAAGAGTGCCTTCCTCGCTGGGCTCTAAGTGTGGGGCAGGGAGGGGTGGGGAGGGGAGCTGTATTTTATCCAGGGTAAGCTAAGAGGGGTTCATAAGGCCATCTCCACCGCAGTCTTCATCAGGGAGAGAAGGGTCTTAAGGGCAGATGCTATTAATTTCCCACCAAGTGCGTGCTTCTGAACTCAGGGCCCAGCAACCTCCACACCACTACACCCACCCCCAAACTTCCATCCACTTTGCTCTGATACTTTCTGGAGCCTGAGTGGGATGTCCAGCCCTGTGATGTCCCTGTAAACCTGTTCCCCAGAGCTGCATAAAGTTCAAAGTAGAGCAGAAGCAGGAGAAATTGGGTTGAACCAGATCCTGGGGTGGGTCTTTATGGATTTTTCTCTTCTTGTTTTAGAGATTTTGCTCTGTAGTGACATATTGTGAAAACACACAGTGAAAGAACTTGAGATAAGCTTACAATGCCAGTCAGTCTCCCTCTATGCCCCTCCATTCTAGAAGCCAAAGTGTACACTGAGCACCACAGACAGAAGCCACTGTACCAACTCTTATGAGAGAACAAACATATATTGAGGAAAATTAAATATTATGAATGTGCTGAGAAAATAGACTGATTTTTTTCATGGAGACATGCTTATGGAGGACCAGACAATACACCCACCCAAAAAAGACAGTGCCTTGGGCAGTGGTGATGGTGGCCTAGGGCACCTGGCCCCTTTGGCCCATGCAGGCAGGATCTGACTGAAGACAAAGATGTCCTGGAGGCCAAGAATGTGAGGCACCTCAGGCCCAAGGGCTCATCATTGAATTTGATGCTTTTCAAGCACTCCGTCTGTCTGACTTGCCCTTTCCTAGTGGAACAACTCTGATTGGAATTGGCTTGGTGACTGCAGGCTGTGTGACTCATCACTCCCCCTTTCTTGCAGAAAGGAAGCCTGTGATAGCAAAAATACCTACACACTGGGGTTTTCGGTTCCTGTTTGTGCTCATTTAATGCTGTGGTACGAAGTCCCTGGTGAATTTTCTCCTCGAGAATCTGCCCTACAGTTGTTATGAGTGTCTGAGCCTCAGGGATCTTGCTGCCCATAACTGATATGCCTTTGACTGGTCCTTGGTTCTGGGCAGTAGCTAAATTGAGATTGTAGTCTAGCAGAGCATCCTGACCATTGGGTTTTTTATTGGGGAAAATCCCCTGGAAATAGAGCCTCAGTGTTTGTCTGAAGAAACTTTCTGAAGGACCCTGTTTCTTCTCTGGCTCCAGATAGGGGTATTGCCTCTCAACAGACTCTCTTGTGCCCCTAGATTTGGCAGAGGGGTTCATTCTACTAGTATGAGAAGTCCCCAATTTCTCAGGCCCTTTTGCCTGCTCTCTTGAGTTGGGCCTCCTACAATTCTGTCTCATGTAGGTAGGGGCAATCATTTGTCTCTGATTCTTCCACGAGTCCTGCATATATGATATTCTGGATTCCTGCTTCCCTTGGCTGCTCCTTTGGGGTGTCTTAAGGCCACATAACACATGGGACGCTGGCCTGACTCCAGGGGGCACTCTCTGGGAGTGGCAATGGTGCACCTTGTCTGCAGCAAGGGGCATGTGTGTGGGACTGTCTGGAGGTTGGTTCTTTGACGGTACCTGCACTTTAGACTTAAGTTCATTAATGACCTCTTTGTTAAGGCATGGCTCTCCTCGTTCTTGGAGAAAAGATGTTCTAGGGACTAGGGAGTCGTTACTGGTCCCTGTAGGTTCTACAGTCTTCAAATATGCATTGATGTTTTGGGATATTGTCTGTACATTGGTTCCCAACTCTGGTTGAAGAGCAGAGGACACACTGGCTTCCATTGTCTCCTTGATCTCTTTGGCCCTCAAAGATTGGGATATTAAGTTCATCACCTGCATTGCTACCCCATTGAAGGTTTCTTGTGAGGCCCCACCCCTGCCCTTCCCTCTTGGATCATTCCTGGCCATGGCTGAACCTGGACTGAGATCTAGACTATCCCTCTCAGCCCACTCCACAGTCTTACTCTTCCAGGTAAGTGAGACAGACTGAGATGGTGGCCTCCCCTCCTGTCTAGTCAGAGAGGCCTTTGAAGGACCATGGCCAACACCAGGTGGGGTCCCTCCCAGAGCACTCTGCATTTCCTCACTCCCACGTGAGGGGGCAAGGAGAGATCTTGCCAGGGTGGGAACTGAGTCGTCTGTTTTCACTTTCTCTCCTCGACAGGCCTGAGATGGTTTTTCCGGGAACTCAACAAATTTGTCTATTGAGAAGGCCCCATATACACAGGTAGATGAGTGGGGAATGGGTGAGGTTTGAGCCCTTTTCAACTTAACAAGACGCATGGGCTTGAGGACCTTGAGGGGCAGGCCCCACCTGTGCTTCACCCAAAACTTTGTAATATATGCTTCCAGCACCTTTTGAACGTCAGTATCGAGAAAGACCACCCCATGAGAGGCGTTCATGCAGGGTTCCCAATCCTTCAAAATTCCCAGATTTTTGGTTTCCATGTGAGTGTCAGCCTTGGCAGAAGAGTGCCTGACGTAGGGAGCTTGAAATGGCGACCGAACAGATGGACTTGTTCTGACCCCGGTCCCAAAACAGATAAAGGCAGAGTCTGAGTCGCTCAGGGAATGTTGATTAGCAGCTAAAGGGCAGCGGATATCTCTAGGAAAGTAAGGAAGGTCCCGCTGGACAGGATTTCCTGACCAAGTGGCCAGCACTGCCGACTTCTCCCGGAGCTCCGGGCTCGACGGGAAGGCCGTACCACCCTACCAGGAAAGGAGGAGCATCTCTGAGGCCTGGAAAACCCACAGCGGAGGAGTCCATTGAGTACCTGTGATGCCCCAATTGGCGCAAACGCGTGGATTCAAGGGAGTTCATCAGCTACCCACGGAAAGTGTTGTATTTTGCACCTTTAAATCAACACAAGAGAAGGAACACCACATAACCAAACATCCTGAAAAGAGATACCATGGGAAGACAAAAAAATACCCCGCACATGAAAGAAAAGCAGGCATCACCAGAAAAGGAAGTAAACGAGTCAGAGGCAAGCAGCCTACCAGAGCAAGAGTTCAGAATAATGATCATAGGTTGGCTAAAAAGAATGGAAGAGAAAGTTGACAATAACCAAGAAGAAATGAGGAAGAACCATGAGGAAGTGAAGAAGAGCCATGAGGAATTGAAGAGGAACCAAGAAGAAATGAAAAATGACATCGCTATCATGAAGAACTCAATAGAAAGCATCAAGAGTAGAATAGATGAAGCGGAGGACCGCATCAGTGAGCTAGAAGACAAGATGGAAAAAAATACCCAATTAGAGCAGCTTCTAGAAAAAAAGATTAAAAAGCAGGAGGAGAGCCTACGGGTGCTTTGGGACAATACAAAACAAAATAATATTCGAATAATAGGGGTTCCAGAAGGAAAGGAAACTGAGGTAGACATGGAAAAAGTATTTCAAGAAATAATGACAGAAAACTTTCCCGAGATAGAGAAGAAAAAACCCACACAAATCCAAGAAGCTCGCAGAGTCCCAAGCAAAATGAATCGCAGAAGACAGACACCAAGGCACATTACAATTAAAGTGGCAAACAACAACAACAAAGTAAGAATCTTAAAAGCAGCCAGAGAGAGACAGAAAGTTACATACAAAGGAACCCCCATCAGACTAGCAACTGATTTCTCAACAGAAACATATCAGGCCAGAAGGGAATGGGATGAAATATACAAAGTCATGCAAAGGAAGGGTCTGAATCCAAGAATACTGTACCCAGCAAGGCTATCAATCAAAATTGAAGGGGAGCCGAGACCTGTTTGGCTCAATGGATAGAGCGTCGGCTTGGGGACTGAAGGGACCCGGGTTCGATTCCGGTCAAGGGCATGTACCTTGGTTGCGGGCATATCCCCAGTAGGGGGTGTGCAAGAGGCAGCTGATCGATGACTCTCTCTCATCGATGTTTCTAACTCTCTATCTCTCTCCCTTCCTCTCTGTACAAAATCAATAAAATATATATATAAAAAAATAAATTTACAAAATTGAAGGGGAAATCAGGAGCTTCACAGACAGAAAAAGACTGAAGGAATTTATCTCCACCAAACCAGCAATGCAAGAAATGCTAAAGGGTCTACTCTAAAAATAAAGAAATAGGAAGTGAAGAAGGAACACGGGTATAGAATAAAAATGGCGTCAAATGAGTACCTATCAATAATAACCTTAAATGTAAATGGATTAAATGCTCCAATCAAAAGACATAGGGTGTCATACTGGATAAGAAAACAAGACCCATACATCTGTTGTCTACAAGAAACCCACCTCAGAAAAAAAGATGCACACAGACTGAGGGTGAAGGGATGGAAAAAAGTTTTCCAGGCAAATGGAAATGAAAAAAAAGCTGGGGTAGCAATACTTATATCTGACAAATTAGATCTCAGAGTGAAGGACATAACAAGAGATAATGAAGGCCACTTCATAATACTAAAGGGAACAATCCAACAAGAAGAAATAACCCTGGTAAATATATATGCACCCAATACAGGAGCACCCAAATACATAAAAAAAAAAAAAAAAAAACCTGCTGGAAGACATTAAGGGAGAGATTAATAGCAATACAATCATAGTAGGAGATTTTAATACCCCACTGTCACCCTTCGACAAATCATCTAAACAAAAAATCAGCAAAGAAATATCAATCCTAAATGACTCACTATACCAGATGGAATTAATTGACATCTTCAGAACATTCCACCCCAAAGCCACAGAATATACATTCTTCTCAAATGCACATGGGACATTCTCAATGATAGACCACATTTTGGTACAAAGTCTTTTCAAATTCAAGAAGATAGAAATCATATCAAGCATCTTCTCAGATCATAATGGCATAAAACTGGAAATTAACTACAATAAAAATAATCCAAAGAAATCAAACACATGGAGACTAAACAACATGCTATTAAACAAGGACTGGGTTACCAAAGAAATCAAGGAAGAAATTTAAAACATCCTGGCAACAAATGACAATGAAAACACAACAATCCAAAATCTATGGGACACAGCAAATGCAGTTTTGAGAGGGAAGTTCATATCCTTACAAGCCTATTGCAAAAAACTAGAAAAAATGGTAACGGATGATCTAACTCTACAACTCAAAGAGTTAGAAAAAGAGCAACAAGAAAAGCCCAGTGTAAGCAGAAAGAAGGAAATAACAAAAATCAGAGCGCAGATAAACAACATAGAGACCAGATAAACAATACATAAGATCAACAAAACCAAGAGCTTGTTCTTTGAAAGGATAAACAAGATAGATGGACCTCTAGCCAGGCTAACCAAGAAACAAAGAGAGAGCACCCAAATAAAATCAGAAATGAAAGAGGTGAAATAACAACAGACCCCACCGAAATACAACAGATTGTTACAAAATACTACGAACAACTCTATTCCAACAAACTGAACAACCTGGAGGAAATGGACATATTCCTAGAAAAATACAAACTGCCAAAACTCAATCAGGAAGAATCTAAAAATCTCAATAGACCATTGACGTGGGAAGAAATTGAAACAGTCATCCAAAAGCTTCCAGCAAACAAAAGCTCAGGGCCAGATGGCTTCACAGGAGAGTTTTACCAAACATTCAAGGAAGAACTAAAAACTATCCTCCTCAGACTATTCCAAAAAATCCAAGACGAAGGAACACTTCCAAACTCCTTCTATGAAGCCAGCATCACCCTAATACCAAAGCCAGATAAAGACAACTCAATGAAAGAGAATTACAGGCCAATATCCCTCATGAACATAGATGCCAAAATCCTCAACAAAATTCTAGCAAATCGACTCCAGAAAAACATCACAAAGATCATACACCATGACCAAGTAGGATTTATTCCAGGAATGCAAGGATGGTACAATATCCGCAAATCAATAAACGTGATACATCACATTAACAAATTGAAAGATAAAAATCATATAGTCATATCAATTGATGCAGAAAAAGCATTTGATAAAATCCAACACCCTTTCCTGATAAAAACTCTTAACAAGGTGGGAGTACAAGGATCATACCTCAACATAATAAAAGCTATATATGATAAACCCACAGCCAACATTATACTCAATGGGCAAAAACTAAAACCATTCCCTCTAAGAACAGGAACAAGACAGGGATGCCCACTCTCGCCACTCCTGTTTGACATAGTTCTGGAACTACTAGCCATTGCAATTAGACAAGAGGAGGAAATAAAAGGCATCCAAATTGGAAAAGAAGAAGTAAAGTTATCCTTATTTGCAGATGACATGATATTGTACATAAAAAACCCAAAAGACTCCATTAAAAAACTAATTGACTTAATAAATGAATTTGGCAACATAGCAGGATACAAAATTAATGCCAAGAAATCCATGGCATTTCTATACACCAACAGTGAAACTACAGAAACAGAGGCTAAAAAAGCAATTCCATTTACCATCGCACCAAAAAAATTAAGATACCTAGGAATAAATTTAACTAAGGAAGTAAAGGATCTATTTGCGGAAAACTACAAGACACTGAAAAAAGAGATAGAGGAAGATGTAAGGAGATGGAAGAACATACCATGTTCATGGATCAACATCATCAAAATGTCCATACTTCCTAAAGCAATCTATGGGTTCAATGCACTCCCCATTAAAATTCCAACGACATATTTCACTGACCTAGAAAGAACTCTCCAAAAGTTCATTTGGAACAATGAAAGACCCCGAATTGCCACAGCAATCCTGAGAAAGAAGAGTAAAGTAGGAGGGATCTCAATACCAGACTTCAAACTGTCCATAGAATCAACATCATCAAAATGTCCATACTTCCTAAAGCAATCTATAAGTTCAATGCACTCCCCATTAAAATTCCAACGACATATTTCACTGACCTAGAAAGAACTCTCCAAAAGTTCATTTGGAACAATAAAAGACCCCGAATTGCCACAGCAATCCTGAGAAAGAAGAGTGAAGTAGGAGGGATCTCAATACCAGACTTCAAACTATATTACAAAGACACTGTTCTCAAAACAGCCTGGTACTGGCACAAGAACAAACATATAAATCAATGGAATAGAATTGAGAACCCAGATATCAACCCAAATCACTATGCTCAATTAATATTTGACAAAGGAGGCACGAATATACAATGGAGTCAAGACAGTTTCTTCAATAAATGGTGTTGGGAAAATTGGAAGACACATGCAAAAGAATGAAACTAGATCACCAACTTACACCATTCACAAAAATAAACTCAAAATGGATACAGGACTTAAACATCAGGCGGGAAATCATAAAAATACTAGAAGCATCCACAGGCAGCAAAATCTCAGACGTATGCCAAAAGAACTTCTTCACTGATACTGCCCCTAGGGCAATGGAAGCTAAAGAGAAAATAAACAAATGGGACTACTTCAAAATAAAAAGCTTTTTTATAGCAAAAGAAACCATCAACAAAACAACAAGAAAGCCCACAGTGTGGGAGAACAAATTTGCAAATAATACCACTGATAAAGTTTTAATCTCCAACATTTACAGACAGCTTATACAAATAAATAAAAGGAAGATGAATGATCCAATTAAAAAATGGGCAATGGACCTAAATAGAATATTTTCAAAAGAAGACAGAAGGAAGGCCAAAAGGCACATGAAAACATACTCAAAGTCACTAATTGTCCGAGAGGTGCAAATCAAAACAACAATGCTGTACCATCTCACACCTGTCAGAATGGCCAACATCAACAAATCAACAAACAACAAGTGTTGGCAAGGATGCGGAGAAAAAGGAACACTTGTGCACCACTGGTGGGAATGTAGACTGGTGCAACCACTGTGGAGAACAGTGTGGAGTTTCCTCAAAAAACTGAAAATGGAACTCCCATTTGACCCAGTAATCCCACTCCTAGGAATATATCCCAAGAAACTAGAAACACCAATCAGAAAGGATATATGCACCCCTATGTTCATAGCAGCACAATCTACAATAGCCAGAATTTGGAAACAGCCTAGGTGCCCGTCAGCAGATGATTGGATCCAAAAACTATGGTACATCTACACAATGGAATACTATGCTGCCATAAAAAAGAAGGAATTCTCATCATTTGCAGAAACCTGGTTGGAATTGGAGAGCATCATGCTGAGTGAAATAAGCCAATCAATGAAGGAGAAACACCACATGACCTCACTCATTGGTGGATGATAAAGGTCATTATAAACTGATGAACCAAGAGACAGATATAGAGAAAGTAAAGCAACAGGCAGACTGTCAAATTATAGTGGGGAGGGGAGGAAGATCTGGGGGAGATAATAGATCAACCGAAGGACTGGTATACATGCATATAAGTACAACCAATGGACATAAAACTCTGGGGAGGGAGGGGATGTGTGGGAGGAAGGGAGGGGGGCAAAAAAAAAATCAATAAAATATGTAAAAATAAATAAATTAATTTAAAAAAAAGAGTGCCTGACATCAAGCCAGCATCCATGCACAGTCATCAGGCTCTTGCTCCTCTGTTCCAACTTGCACCCAAGTGGCCTTTTAGCGTGTTTTCTAGATTTTTGTCTAAGTTCCTCAGTAAATCACTTCCGGAGTCCCTTCTCAAAAGCATCACGTCACTTTCTGACTTCTCAGAGTCTACCCTGTGAAACGCCACTAGGGAGCTTTCTGAGCCCCTGGAGAGATCTTTTGGGACCTTCCCTGTGACGTGGCTTAGCTGGAGCCCCACGTTATGTGTGTCATTGCTGCTTTCACCTGTGTATGAAGAGGGCTGTGAGGACTCATGCTTGTCCTCTGCCTGACAGGTGTCTGGTTATTCGCTCTGATGTTGCCCTGGTTTGGGTGGTTCTTGGATCTTGGGGGACAGCTCCCAGCTGTGCTGCATATGCCAGTTTTGCAGATGTGGCTCCAGTTGCTTCTGGGGCTCAGGAGTGATAGGAAAATTCTCAGGAAGGATGCTGTCCTTGGGACAGTTGGAAGTGAAGACACTGAAGACTTCCTGAGACCTTTTGACTACAGAGGATAAATCCCACCCGCTTTCCACTTGCTTCTGCAACAAGGGCCGTTCTGGATGTGGAATCTCAATTGGGATTAAAAATTGTGTCTCATTCCGGGCTGTAGGGCATGATACTCCACAGCTTCCAATCTGAGGTGGAGAAGAAGGTGGTAGGGCTGGTAGAGAGCATTGGGTCTGGACCTGAGCCAGAGGTGGGGGCGGTAATTGAGGCACGGTTGGAAGCAAGGGTGGAGATGGGAACGCCAAGGGAGACAAGGGCTGGGGATGGGAAAGCAGTGGAGGGACTGTAGCCTGCAGTTGAACTGGGGAGGGAGAAGCCGACCGAGGTGTGTGTGGACATGAGCTCTGCGGGACGGGGCCCAGTGTCAGTGCCACTGAGTCACACTGGGGAAGAGTCAGAGTGGAGGCTGGTGGTGGAGAGGAGAGGAGGCTGCGGGACGTGGAGGGTGGGCCCCTGAATCAGGGGAAAGTGAAGGGGAACAGGAAAGTGCAAGTGGCTGTGGTGAAAGGTCATCCAGCAAAAGAAAAGGCTCTGGTGTCCGAGAGGCACTCAGGGATGAGTGGGAATGAAGGGGGACAGAGGAGGTGGTCGGTCCTGGTGACAAGGTGGAGGCCGGAGGTAACGGGCACTCAGTCACAGGAGCCAGAGAGGCCGAGGGGGACATGGGGGGAGCAGCATCTTCCACAGGCGCCCCGCAGGGCCCTTTGGCTCCAGCAGGCGCTGCTTCGCAGACCTCACCAGAGGGGTCTTGACAGGAGCACTGACTAAAGCCGCCCTGTTCAGGGGGCCTCCCCAGGTGGCTGCAGGAGTTTGAGGCACAGGCTGCAGCCAGGAGCAGGCGGGCAGGCAGGCCGGATGGAGTGGGTGCCTCCAGGGTCCTTCATGGTCCTGATACTGACTTCCCAGTGCTCCTGCTGTCCCTCACCCCAGGGCCATCGCCACACCCTGTCCCATGGCCCGTCCCAGGGCAGTGCCAGGTGGCCTAAGGTGACGTCATAGGTTCGGGGGAAGAGGACCCAGGAGAGAAGGGGAAGATTCTTTACCTTCCGAGAAGATTAATTAGGCCCCGAGTCTTTTCCAGGTCTTGCAGGCACTCTCTGCAGGCTGGAAATCAGGAGACTGGGTCACATGGTGGAGCAGGGCCAGGGTGTCTGACAGGAGGCTGAGTGCCATGGGCCTTTAAGAGTGACACCCTGGAGAGCTGACTCAGGAGCCCAAGCATCAGGGTCAAGGCCACATGACCCCTGACAGGGATGGAAGGCTCAGCACAGGTAGTGCTCTGTCATTTGCAAAGTGTTTCCATCCACTACCCCCTGCTCTCCCCCTCCCCCCTAGGTCCCTGTGGTGAGAAAGGGCAGGGGCACCAGGGAGGGATCTGAGCAAAGGTAAACAGCACGCCCACAGCTGGACCTGGGGTCCCACTCCCAGTCCTGCACTACTGGTCCGCAACAGCCCAGTTTGCTTAATTATATATAAAAAAAGGTAAAGTTTAAATTTGCCTCATAAAAAATCTAGAGGATAGAATTGAAGCTCTTAATTGATTGTCTTGTATTTTTCTTAGAAATATAAAGCAAAATATATTTGATTTGCCAGCTTTAAAAGTTCAAAGTGCAAATTAAATTGGAAGAAATTATATAGTTGTGGTAATTAAAATACCTAAAGTATAACTTGTTTTTGAGAAAATAAAAAGTGTGTTTACTCTAATAATTAGGAATTCAAATTAAGTTGCTTATTATTGGTCTAATTAAAAAAAAGGATTAATTCTGTGATCTCAACCAAAAATTTTCTATGCAAAAACTAGACTAAATTTAATTGATATCTTAAGATAGTAATAAAAGATATTATAATATTTAAATCATATATGGATATAGATATTTATTTGACGGTTTTTTTTCATGTTAAAATTTCAAGGCCTTAACAGAGATGATTCTTGGAAAGCTCCAAGGGCCCGGAGTAATACAAGAAAAATTTATTCTCTCTTCTTAAAGGAAATCTTTTAAAAACAGATTTAATATACTTGAAATTGCATGGAAAGCCTTATCAAATAAAAATTAATAAATATAAATATTTTAGAAGGTTTATAGGCATGTATTGTTACTGGCAAAGGAAAGCAGTTAACTTTCCTGGCGCATGGTAAAGAAGACATATTGACGCCTGATGCCTGAGAATGTCTTTTTTGCCATGTTAGCAGTAATCATCTGTACGGTAATATTACCTGGGACAAATGTGGAAGTGTTTAGGACTTAGGTTCCTGACCCTTCATGGGTAAAAGCCCTTATGTGGGCTGATCCCTTGCCAATGTAGTCACCAATAATACTAAGCACCTTGGTCATCCAGGAGGAAAATGGGTGGGGCAAGGAAGTATAATTACACAGGTGTTGCCACCCAGCTTCCCTTTTTGTATGACACAAAATCAAACCAATGCTCCTTTGTGTGTAAAATTAAAGAGAGGTTTCTGGCTTGCACCAAAGTAGAGGAATATCACTACTTGCTCCTGGGAGAGGTGCAGAGAATGTAACTAAGACCTTGTCTATGCAAAAAGAAATTGACAACCAATTTGAATTTGAATTGCCATTGGCTTAGAACAAAGAATATCCTTGCATGGTATTATTCTACAATGTCATTATAATTTTTAATATTTTACAACAGCATATTGTACAATTATTCCAAACAAAATTAAAAATCTAATTTTTGAATGTTTGGCAGCAATTTAAAAGGACATGAAAGGATTTAATCCCTTCCACTGTGTGGAAAGCCTCACAGGGAAGGTACTTGAGCACCTATATTGGCCTTTCTTGCCTTATTTGCAAAGAGGGACCTTCTTGTCACAATCCAACTGCCCACAACTGTTGCTTGAGTTTTCAATTCATGCTGAGGTTAAAACCTCATGGTGGCTGGCACCATGGATCTGTCTCTCGCATAATGGCGTGAGCTGGGACCTCCCTGGAGAAGAAACCTGGGTTCCCCAAGTTATGTGATCAATGCCGGGGCCCAGCCAGCAGGCGAGGGGACCCCAAGGCAGGTACTGGGCATGGAGGCCATAGGGGCATAGGCTACCAAGGAGACAGAACTGAACCTCACATCACCCTGCTTGGCCCCAGAGGATGGCTGGTTAGCCAATGACGGGTAAGATTCCTCAAGGGAGGGACAACCTAAGACAGGCACAGCCGCAGAGGGCCATCAGGAGAGGACTTGGGGGCCAACAGAGGTGGGGCACAGATCCTCACCCCCCCCAACGCTGTAGGGGCTTGAACACTCGCCCTTTTGAAGGATGTCTCTTGCCCCATTGCTGCTTCACGCTTCCCATACCCAGCTCAGATTGGGACCCAGGCTACAAACAGATTTGGTCCAGCTCAGATTGAGACCCAGCTACAAACAAGAGACTTGGCACAGCTCATATTGAGACCCAAGCAACAGAGAAGTGGTTGATGGCGACTGTCCTACATCTAAATCCAGCCTAAATCTAGGAGTGCTCAGGGCTTTCTCAAGGATGCATATAATCTTTTCCATTAATATTTACAGAGTAAACTAAAATTGTTGTTAAAGTATTAAATATGACATTAAAATAGTCAAGTTTTCAGATTAATTTAAATTGGCTAAATGAAATGAGTTAATATTCAAGAAAATTTAATTGTACAACAGGCTGTTCCTAAAGTATTAACCAAAATTTCTATTGGTAGTCCATTTAATGGTAAAATTGTTTAACATACAATAAACCCTAAAGCAGTCATAGTTTTTGTACAAAGAATTAAAATTTAAAAGTTATCAAAACAGCATTATAAAAAATTTTTCCAAAAGCCTCCTAACAAATAGAAAAAAGGGGATAGTGGAAAATACCATGTAAGAAAAAATGTCCTGTAAGTAAATTACATCTAGAAAAATTTTTCTTCTTTTCTTCATTGGTTATCATTACAAATGAAAACCAATTTTCATTTGTAATGATAACAGTAAGATAGCCATGAAAAACACACATAGGATCAAAATAAGTCAAAGAAAAATTGTTTGGGCAAAATATTAAAAGTATCCCAAGTAAAATTTATAGAACAAATTCCTTTATTAATTTTGGTCGAGGTATGTTTGTATATTTTCAGAAACAACTCCAAGACCATGTGGGTTCCTGCAACAGAGGAATTAGCAGGAATGCTCCCGCCATGAAGACAGGAGGAGAAACAGTCCAGACACAGAGGACGCTGGCGACACCTTGCCGTGCCAGCAGCCAGCAGCTGTGCGTCGCTGCAGGTTGTCCGGGACCAAACCAGAGACGGTCAGACCTGTATGGCCACCATTTGTCCACCATCCAGATATCATTGCTGACATGTGCACATGAAGAATTTTGGACTCAGAACTTTTGGACATTGAAACTTAGACTTAGAACTCTTGAACTTTGAAATTGGGACTCAAACATTTTTTGTTCTTATATGTTTATTCCTGGTACATAAATGCAAGATTTTTTAAAGGAAGGAATTGGGGGGAGATGCCAGGAAACAAAACCTAACATTGTCACTGGAGATAAAATGTAAAAAGAGCTAGCCAACCTTGATGGCTCTGAATGGTCAGAGCCATTAACTCATTGTCTAGTTGAGATAGTGGTACTTGAGGCAACTTTAATTTGTTAATCATATGTAAATGTAAGTTGATTTTCTGTTGTTGGAACTTCCCCCTTAAGAGATGACTTTGTTTCAGAATCTCAATAAAAGGAATGCTAAAAGGCCAGAGAGCCATTAGTCTTCCCATTAGAGGTAGACTTCCAGCCTGGCCCCCATTTTCCCAAATTAAATCTTTAACAGTCTCTCTCTTCATTTTAGTGTGTGGCCTTCTCCAGAAACCGGACCCTGAGTGGGCCCTGAACCACGCGGGTCGTGTTAAGGGATCCCACATATATATTGATAAAATATATATATTTTTAAAAAAGAATAGAAATAAGATAATCTCCATTGCGGCTGGGCCAAGAGATCCTCACCTTCCTGGTGTTTCCATGTTCCCTCCGGGGTGGTGAGGGTCCATCACTCTCGGAGTGGCGGACGTACACATGTAAGAGCAGCGCTCCACACACAATGCCAAGAATGACATCTGAAAGAATAAAATGTCTAAAACTTGTCTGTTTTACCTCAATCCCCAAGGTCCCTAGCTAGTGATGGGAACAAAACCTTTAAGACTGTTCCAGGAAACAGCCCCGAGCTAAGAGCTAATAAAGCAACACAGGATATGGGACTGTTGACTAAGCTTAAGCGCTGTCATAAAACCTGTTATCAACAGTCCAGACCCCTTTGGAATGTCCTAAAGGTCTTTGTTCTCCTCCTCCCCCCTCCCTGTGTAACCCCTCCCCATGTGTGGTTTTTGCCTTTAAAAACTTGTGAGATTTTCTGCTCGGGGCTCCACTCCTCTGCTCCTGCGTGGGCTACGAGTTGAGCCCCAGCGCGCTGGAATAAAAAGCCTCTTGCTGTTTGCATCAAGTGACGCCTCCTGCGGTTGATTGGGGTCGCCGTCGATCCGTGGGACAGAGTGAGGGTCTCCCTCTGGGGGTCTTTCATCTTGGGGGCTCGTCCGGGGTCTGACGACCACCCCTCATCTGCAGAGCCGACCTTGGAGGTAAGAAGGGGTACCCCGAGGTTGTCTGTCTTTGTCTTATGTTCTGTTAGCTGGTCTGGTTCTGTGTGCGCACGTTCGGTTTTGCAGCCGTTCGGTGGCTCGTGAGAGCGGCCAAACAGTGGTCGGTAGACGTGCCCGAAGGGCCACAGGTTGCAGCCCTGGGGGACGCCCCAAGGGTGGAGGAGAGCCAGGGACGCCTGGTAGTCTCCTACTGTAAGGGCGCTGATCGGGTAGATCGCGCCCGTAGGATTCTGTTGCGTGTTTGTGGAGGATGAGGTGGGTCCTCGTGTCTGTGGTATCTCTGTTATTTGTGCTTCTAAGGATGTACAAACTGACTATGGGACAGACTGTGACAACTCCTATTAGTCTGACCTTAGACCATTGGACTGAAGTTAAGGGAAGAGGTCGCGACCTATCAGTTGAGATCAAGAATGGTCCATGGCGGACCTTCTGCTCCTCAGAATGGCCTACTTTTAATGTAGGATGGCCAACAGAAGGAACCTTTGACCTCTGGTCTGAGTGAGTGTTGTTCTGGTCTGAATGAGTGTTGTTGTGAGTGTTGAGAGAGTGCGGCCGCAATCGAGTGTGTGGGAATTGGTAAAAGTGTTTTTGTTTTTACTCTTTTGGATTTGTTTTGGAATTATTTGTTGCCTAACTGTTTATAATTTGGGGAAAAAGAGAAAAATGGGACAAGGAAACTCAAAGGAGAGTCACCTAAGTCCCCTTGAATGCATGGTTAAAAATTTTCCGGACTTCAAAAAAACGTGGTGAAGGCTATGGTGTTTCTGTACATGCCTTCACTCTCCGGAGACTCTACAGTTACCTCCCGGGCTCTCTGGTTCTTCCCCCTTTACTTATTACTATTTTCTAGTGTCAGAGTTTCTTTAATGCTGAAGTATTCTGTGGAGTCTTAGCTTTATTGTTTCTTCTCCAAAAGTATTGAGAAATTCATGGTTCAGTGAGTATTTATGATAGAAATAAAACCATGTTAATTTAAAGCTGGCCTTTTGCTTAGTTTTAAAGTGGGTAAAACATTTTGTTTTCTTCTTTGAAGAATGGAAAAAAGAATTTTCTATGTGAGATGCACCATTGAATTCTTTGATGTCTGCTTTTCCGCTCAAGAAACACACACACATCCTCAGACCTGCAGCCTGCCTGGAGCTCCCTCAGGTGGGACTGTGCTCCCTGAGGCCACAGCCCACCCCAGCCCCAGCTCAGCGGCCCCAGGGGCTCCCTCAGGCCACTGTCCTCTGATCAGCCCCACAGAGGGGAGGCTCCCCAGAGGCACCTGCCGAGGAAGGCGCTGGGTAACCAGGGCTCTTAGCATTCCGTCCTTGGCCACTGGTCACTGTGTTTGGATCCTCACCTTCCTGGTGTTTCCATGTTCCCTCCGGGGTGGTGAGGGTCCAGCACTCTCGGAGTGGCGGACGTACACAAGTAAGAGCAGCACTCCACACACGATGCCAAGGATGACATCCATCATCCAGCAAGGACTGGAGTGCTGCCAGGTAGCAATGGCGCTTTTCAGAGGACAGAGAAGGTTCTCCATGATCTGAATCGCACTGCTGCCCTCAGGCAACTGAGCACTGCCAGTGTACTGGGGGCAGAATCCCAGGCTGCATCACAGAGCTGTGACCTTGTCACAAAGCTTCCTGAGGGTGGGGGAGGGGCAATAAGAGGAGGAGGATGCCCATCCCCCACACCCAGCCCCGCATCTCCCTGTGCCCTTCTGGACCTTCTAGATCTCTCCTTCCAGCTCTTCTCTCGTCCTGCCAGAGAGACCTTAGCCAATTTCCCATTAGTTTCATCTGGAAGGTTCCCTTTGTCCCTAAGAGATCTTGACTTTAGGCTCACCAGTTTCATAAACCTTGAAAATCTGAACTTGAACCTGAAATTGTGGCTATTTCCCAGGGATTTTTATTTTATTTCTTTTGTCCTCAACTCCAGCTTCTGCACATCATGTTTTTGTCTTGTATAAACCCAGGCTCAGAACTTTTGCATTTACTTAGTTTTGTGAATTTTGAGTAGTGTTTTGACAATCAGAGCTACCTACACACAAAAAAAGTTATAATTTGTCATTTATGATGTATAAATCTAAGTATTAAAGAGTTATATGTAGTTAAACCTTTAAATAATAATCTTATAAATTTACAGCATTTATAATTCTGAGTTAGTAAAGCTTTAAATTGCACAAAGACTTTTGGGACTGGTTGGTGGTGGTGTACTTCTTTAGGTTTTTTCTGATCTGTGAAGCTTTTTATCTGCCCTTCAATTCTGAATGATAACTTTGCTGGGTAGAGTAATCTTGGTTGTAGATTCTTGCTATTCATCACTTTGAATATTTCTTGCCATTCCCATCTGGCCTGCATGGTTTCTGTTGAGAAATCAGCTGATAGTCGTATGGGTGCTCCCTTATAGGTAACTGTTTATCTCTTGCTGCTTGTAAGATTATCTCTTTGTCTTTTGCTCTTGGCATTTAAATTATGATGTGTCTTGGTGTGGTCCTCTTTAGATTCCTTCTGTTTGGGGTTCTGTGCCCTTCCTGGACTTGTAAGTCTATTACTTTCACCAGGTGGGGGAAGTTTTCGGTCATTATTTCTTCAAATAGGTTTTCAGTGTCTTGCTCTCTCCTTCTTCTGGCACCCCCATAACTCTGATGTTGGTATGCTTGAAGTTGTCCCAGAGGCTTCTTACACTATCTTCAACTTTCTGATTCTCTTCTCTTCTTGCTTCTGAGGAGGAGTGCGCCTTTCCTCTTTGTGCCCCTTTCCAGGTCTTTGACTTGTTTCTTGCATTCTTCTAGACTGCTGTTGGGTCTCTGTATAATAATTTTTATTTCAGTGAATGTATGTTTAATTTCTAGTTGGTTCTTTTTCATATCCTCAAGGGTCTTATTAAATTTATCAGCCTTTTCTAGGAAATTCTTGAAAAAAATTATAACCGTGGTTTTGAACTCTATATCCAGTCTTTTGCTCTGCTCCATTTCTTTTGTTTGAAATCTGTTTCCTTTTAATGCTTTTGAATATCCTTATAATCATTACTTTAAATTCTCTGATAAATTGCTCACCTCTACTCCACTTAGCCCTTTTCCTGGAGTATTCTTTTGTTCCTCATTTGGGGTCTGTTCATTTGTCTCTGCATTTTGGCTGCCTGTTTGCATTTGTTTCTATGTATTCGGTAGGTCTGCTATGACTCCCAGTCTTGGTAGGGTGGCCTTATGTAGTAGGTGGTCTGTGGGACTCAGTGGTGCAGTCTCCCTGATCACTACCACTGGGTGCTCTTAAGAATATCCCTTGTGTGTGTTGTGTGGGCGCACCTGTTGTAATTGAATCTTGATTGCTATCGGCCTGTTCATGTGAGAGCTCGACCCTCAGGCTGGTTGATAGTGAGGCTCAATTCCCCAACACAGTATGCAAGCTTCAGTGTAAATGCTGATGATACGAGGTGGAATTTACCTCAGCTGTGTTTGGTGCCTGCTGAGATCTCCCTGTGGATATGCTGCTTGTGCGGCTTATTGGGTCCAGCTCCATTTTTGTGTAAAGCTGGCCTCTGGGTGTATTGTTTCTGGGCCTCTTTGGAGGGACTCTGGTATAAGCCAATGTCAGACACTGTCTGTGTTTGGCCCCCAGGAATCTGTTTGGGGCTCTCAATGACCCACAAATTGTGGCTCTTTCTGCTGGGCCTGGGCATGTATACAAAGGTCCAAACTCTGCACCAAAGTCTGCTTTTACTAGACTTGGCCAAAGAGCAGAGGAGGCAAAGACTCAAAGCTCACAGGGATCTGCCTCTGCCTACAGGCTGTTTGTTAGTTTCAGTCACTTAATGAGCCTCTGACTAGAGCTCAGCTTTACATAACTTCCACAGGGTGGGGCAAGAGGGATTCCAATGGGTGGGGCTATTGCTTTCCCCCAGGGTAAAGCTGCATGGAGGGGAAAGGTCATCCTGAGAAATATCTGGGGAATGACTCAACACAGCAATCCAGGCAGCTATCCTCTCCTCTCTCTCCCCAGAGCTACCAAATCTAGACTCTCCTCATACAGCTCTAGTCTACTCTGCCCTCCCTCTGCCAGAGCCCAAGGTGAGTGGCCATAAATGAAATTTTGTGCATTGACCCTTTAAGAGGGTGCCTGAATTACTAGCTATCTCTTCCTGGTGAGTAGAAACTCTGCTGCTTTTCACAGCCAGATGTTCTGTGGACACCTTTCCTGGTTCTGGTGCTCTAGATGGGGAAGCCGATTTTGGATTTAGAGCCCAGATTTGTCGGGGGGAAACTTCCTACAGTTGAGATCTCCTTCTGGAACTTCAGCTGCTGCCTATGGGAGTCTGGCCAGCCCTCTTACGCCTCTGCCCTTCCAAGCAGTTTCCATGTGGCCTCCTCTTTAAGTCTTTGGTTACACGGCTTCTCTTCAATTAGACTTCAGTTGGTTATTCAGGATGATTTTTCTATATTTTAGTTGTAATTCCAGTTTGGTCCTGGGAGGTCAGCGTAGCTTCTACCAAATCTGCTGCCATTTTGGAAACCCAGAAAATATTTTGAAGCACTACTTTGGTATTTTTAAAAAAACATTACTGATAATATTGTCCATAAATTGATTATGACCTAAAAATCATGTTTTTGCATTTAACTATATCATTAGTTATTTTCAGAGGTGATATTTAGAAGGTACTGTTTGCTCTGTGAGTAATAATATCCACAATAACAAGACTGAAGTTATTTTCAGTTGTTAGAATATGAAAATTTATAACTTAGCTAGTCTGTGATGCTACATAAATATTTATATAAGATCTTAAATAGAACTATACAACTGCATAAGCACTCTGTACTACATAATTTTACTCCTAAAATAAGCCATGATATAAAACATATGATAATCCCCAACTTTATAAATTTCACAAAATCCTTCATTGTTTTCTTAAAATTGAATGTACTGGGGTGACATTGGTTAATAAAATAATATAGGTTTAAGGTGTACTGGTAAAATTCCATAATACAGAATCTGTATATTGTATTGTGTGTTCACCACTCCAAGTCTTGCTTCCTTCTGTCACGACTTAACCCCTCTTTACTCTCTTTTATCTTGCCCTACACCATTTCCTCATGGTAATCACCACACAGTTATCTGTGTCTTTGATTTTGGGGGAGCTTCATCCTTTCACTTAACCCCTCAAAACCCAGTCTCTCTGACAGTTGTCAGTCTGCTCTCTGTTTCTATGAGTCTGGCAGGGTCGGATGGACTGAGCTGGGCTGGGGGTCTCCTCTGCCTGCTCATCACAACTGGGCCGTGATATAGGGGGAGCACACAGAGACTGCATAACCCTACAGGAGAGCTTGGAGAGGAAAAGCTGGAATAAAATTGCAAGTTATTTGTCCAATAGAAAGAAGATGGTGAAAGGGACTCCATGGGAGGAAATACTTTGTAGTACTAAACAGCTCATGGGGATAAAAAGTAGAAATGCATGAAGTTTAAGAATACAAAACCATTAATGTGAATACAAAAAATGGTAACAGATGGTAACAGATGGTTCATTCAAAAATTTAAACATTTTTAAAAATTAAAATGACTAAACATCTACCAAAACAAAATATTCCACAACACAAGAATAATAAAACTCCTTTTTAAAAGGCTGCTTATTTAGCTCGTGCTTATGGTCAGGTGCTCCCATCATAGTCGGCTGCTCCACACTTCCGAAGCCCTTTCTACAATTTTATGTTACATTAAATGGCCTCCCACTGTCCTGAATACAAATAAAATATTTTTTACTTCCAAATCTAAGAAATTTGAAATCATTTCATTAGCAGCTCTTAACAGGAAAACTAAAGTATTGAAAAGCTTAAAACCTAACTGGTCACCCTACTTCCCCTTTGCTGCAGCCTTCATGTGCTTTCAGGTTCTAACTATGTCCAGCACTGCCTTGAGCATGACTCCCTGATTAATAAGTAAGGCAGCACAAAACACAATTCTGTTTCCTTCCTCTTTGTGGATGCCATACCATGACCATCTTATGTTCTTCCTAACCTGTAGTTTCTTCTTGTACTTCCTAACCCTAGAGGCTCATCCTAACATGCTCCATTCTGAACCAGCATTGTGGACTGTGAGGTTAAGATGTTGAAAGCATGAAGATCACGGTAATACATGTTAAGGAGTACTTTGAATTTGTTAGATAATCCTATATAATAAAAGGATAATATGCAAACAGACCAAATGGCAGAACAACTGAACAACCAATCAAAGCCTAATATGCTAATGATATGTTAAGACTGCTCAACCACTTGCTATGACATGCACTGACCACCAGGGGCAAATAGTCAACTGGCTGACCAGTCGCTCTGATGTGCACTGACCACTAGGGGGCACATGCTCCTACCGGTAGGTTAGCTTGCTGCTGGGGTCCAGCCAATCGGGACTGAGGGAGATGGGCTGGACACACCCTGGAGCCCTTCCATAGTTCCCCCCATCCCCCACCCAATCGTGCAGCAGTGGGATCCTTCAGTCTGGACTGGCATGTGCCCTCTTGCAACCTGGGACCCCTCAGGGCATGCAGGAGAGCCTGATCCCACAGGCCACTCCTTTTAGGAGGGCACGGGATGCAGGGCTCATGGCTGGTGAGGGCTGCTGCGATGGCCCAAGCCTCTCCCCATAGGGACTGATTGGCCGTGAGCCTGTGGCAGGCACAGTGGGGCCGGGATGAGTGGGAGTGGCAGGTTGGAGCTCTTCAGAAGAGGATGGGCGATGGTATCCCACATGGGACAAGCCTCCTTCCTAGTGAGAGGTGAAGAGACAGTGGGCATAGTCCATTGATATCCTAAGCCTAATAAAATTAATACTGATTACTTAATGCCATCTAATATCTACTCAGTGTTCAGATTTCCATGATTGCCTCAAAAATGTCCAAATGTTGCCCATGCTGGTTTGGCACATTGGTTAGAGCATTGGTCTGCAGACAGAAGGGACACAGGTTTAATTCCTGCTCAAGACCATGTACCTCAGTTGTAGGTTCAATCCCTGGCTCCAGTTGGGGCACGTGAGTGAGGCAGACCAGTCATTGTGTCTCCCTCACATAGATGTTTCTCATTCCTTCCCTTCTTACTTCCCTCCCTCCCTCGCTGCTCCCTCCCGTCCATTTTCTCTAAGGATCAATGGGAAAATATTGTTAAAAGAAATCTAACCAAAGGTCTTCACCTTTCATGGATCGATGTCCCCTCATCGTCCTTTAATTTCTTAAGAGTGCTTGTACACTCCAGCTCATACTCCCTTTCTCTCCCTTCCTGCCTCTGCTATTAACTGGTTGAAGACTTTACATTTTAAGAAAATTACAAATATGTCAATTCACCTCTCAGTACTTCGCCTAAATTTCTTGACTCATTTTCTCTATATCTAGAATATCATGATCACACCAAATAATATTCACAATAATTCTCTAACATAATTTAATACCCAGCTGTCATTCATAGTCTTCAAAATGTTCATTTGTGCAAACAAGTACTATACATGACATCTGATGAATGGTTCATTTCCTATGCAGCTTGGTATTAAGAAAAATCTCTCCTGTTAAAAACTTCTTTATGAAATTAATTTGTTGAAGATCGGTGCCATTTGCTTACTGCCCATTCTTTTATATATATATATATATATATATATATATATATATATATATATATATATTTTTTTTTTTTTTATTTTTTTTTTTTATTGATATTTTACAGAGAGGAAGAGAGAGGGATAGAGAGTTAGAAATATCGATGAGAGAGAAACATTGATCAGTCACCTCCTGCACACCCCCCACTGGGTATGTGCCCACAACCAAGGTACATACCCTTGACTGGAATTGAACCTGGGACCCTTCAGTCCATAGGCCGATGCTCTATACACTCAGCCAAATTGGTTTTGGCATGACTGCCATTCTTAATCAAGACATATTTCAATTTTTGGGAAGGTAATCTTGGGTATAAGTGGAGAGGAGGTTAAAATAAGGTTATGTCTTTCATCCTGCTTCAAGTTACCCCCCCCCCCCCCCCCCGCCCCAATCTGCATTCTGTGGAGCCTCTACGTATTTTTAATTTCCTGCCTCAGGGCAGACGTGAATGCAGAACTTCTGTTTTCACTATGATAGTCCCTTTATTTCTCAATGTGAATGCTCACCTTTGGCCATTCTGAGGCCCTTCCTCTTAATTGAGTCCGCACAGTGACAAAGTCTCACCAGCTGCTGTGGCTTCACTTCCCAGCCTGGCATTGGGGATGAGCCCACGGCAGCCCAGCTCTGGGGCCCTATTTACAGGACATCGGTTAAGGGTGAGCTACGGCCTTCCATACCTCCCCTCATGCGGGCTGAAATGGGGTGCTAGATGGGACCTCCCTCCTCAGCATCCCCCCACTGCTCTCCTCTTTCCCAGCTCTGCCTGCCACTTGACTCTTCTCTAGGAAGAGCACTCAGTGACCAGGAATATGGCTCCAGGGCTCCTGACAGCCAGGGATAAGGTGAGTCCTGAAATTTCTTTCCAGCTCTTGCAGATGGCCCCATGGCCTTTTCTTATCCTAATACCTTGCTAGTATTAGGCAATACCCAACCCTGACCTTAGAATGTGGCCCATCTTACCTGGAGCCTTTTCATTCACAACTCAGCAATTCACCAAGAATCAAACTTTGATTGCAGTTAAATTAAAAATACTGGACATTCGTGCTTAAGTGCCCAGTGACTCCAGGGCCTAATAAAGTGGAGGAATGCTGTTGAGGGAAGAAGTGACTGCCTCCTCCGCCTCCCCTCTGTCTCCCTATGGACTTGGCAAGTTGAAGAGCTGAGGGAAGGCCTTTCTGTTGAAAAAGGCTGGAAGCACAGTGTGTCTCAGTCTGGGTGACTCACCGCATGGGAAGCTTGGAGCTGCCAGTGACCTTGGGTCACATCAGTCTTCTGTGCTGAGGGAAGGGTGATGACTCTTTTTGTTTGTGACTCAGATTTAGTTTGACTGGACCCATGCTTCATATTTAAATGAGTTTCCACACATTGGGAGATTACACCTAACGGTCTGGATTGCCAACTCCTCTGCGAACAGATTGTTTCCCGCTGTCCTACAGCTACACTCTCGGGCAGATGGCTAGTGGCTGGAGACAAACAGCATCTCCACTGAGTAGTCGTGCCCTTTTGCCCCAAGGCCGAGTGCCGGCTTCACTCCACTCATTACTTGCCCGGCCCCTGAAGGCTTTGCCTTCTCCTCCTCTGAGCCTGGATGGAGACAGTTCAGACTCCTGGAAGCCAGGCTGAGTATGGACTTGAACCTGGAGCAAGATGGGCTTTGAAGGGTTCTGAGAAAGAGTTTGCCATGTTGAAATCAAGGGTTTGGAAATGTATATGGAATGGATAGAAAGATGTCTAATCTCTCAGGCAGCATGGGAGATTGTCGTAATCGGGTGCAGTTAACATTTACTGGCCGCCTGAACAGACGCCGTGGGCACTCTGCTGCTATACCAGCCACTCAGCGCAGCGTCACTGTGCTCACTCAGATTTGTATTGCCTGTTCTGTAAAGAAGGCAGGTTTCTTTTTTTCTTTTTTTTTTCAAGAAGATCTAAACTTCATGTTAATACTGGGCTCATATGGTAGATATTTTCCTATTACTGCCCAAGTTAAAAATCTTTGGTTTTGATGTTATCAGGCATCATTGAGAGCTGTGTGTCCCTCAATCGTCAAATCTTTTATACCTTTGAGAGAAAAAAAATGTGCATATAGTGTATACATTCAGAATGTTCCCTAATGTAAGAGGGAAACTGTTCTTTTGTACGTTTCACTTTACCACTTACAGTGTCGATGGAGAAGCTGTACCAGCTTACTTTCCCCATTCCTACTCTGCCACTTCCCATGGACCCTTAGCATACCCTGAGCTTAATCCTGTCTGTGACAACACTTCTTCCTTTGGTTCGCTTCCTGGTGAAAAGCTGATACCAGGCAAGAGCACCTGAGTGGGCTGGTTTTTAAGGTGAAGTTTCCATACCTGGAAGAGTGTCAGGCACTCAACACACTCTAATAAAGAGACCAAAGATTAACTAATTTTGAAAGATTGAAAGAACCAAAGGGGTTTGTTTTGCTCTTTGTTGTTTGAGGCATAGAAATTACACATTTTAGGATTCTTTAAATTGTTTAGCACCCTTGCAGCAGCCACGCCCATTCTGACCAGTGACCTGTTCTCAGGTGAGAATGGCAGGCAAGTTCCTTCCTGATGTCACCCTGACTTTACCAGGCACGTGTCTATTCTCCCTGTCCAGCCCCGCCCCCCAGTGCTCTGTGGGGAATAGGCGGGTGGCTCCCAGGGGAGTGTAAAGCTTTAGCTTCCTGGCGAAGCTGCCCAAATGTCTTACCTATAATATTTGGCTTTGAGGGAGGGGAGACCCCAAAAAGCTGCTACAGACCTGCAGAGGACTATGCAGTTGTTGTTGTTCGTCCCTTTTCTCCTTTCCTGTTGTTAATAACTAGGTTAATTACAATGGTATCAACATCTCCAGACATACACTGGGGGTTAGGGCTTAACATATGAATTTTGGGAGGACACAATCAGCCCACAGCACCCCAAAGATCTCGTGACTGTGAAGAACCTTTAGTCAAAATTTACAACAAGTGTCAGGGAATCCACAAGTGAAAATTCATAGGGGTAGAGAGAAACCTATGAATGTGAATGTGAAACTCTGGATATAAAATCAACATACAGCCGAAACCGGTTTGGCTTAGTGGATAGAGCATCGGCCTGCTAACTGAAGGGTCCCAGGTTCAATTCAGGTCAAGGGCATGTGACTTGGTTGCGGGCACATTCCCAGTGGGGTGTGTGCAGGAGGCAGCTGATTGATGATTCTCTCTCATCGATGTTTCTCTCTATTCCTCTCTCTTCTGCTCTGTAAAAAAATCAATAAAACGTATATATTTTTAAAAAATCAACATACAAAAGTCAGTCGTATTTCCATATATTTCCAGTGAACTATCTAAACCAGGTCGCACACTCAGGGGAGAAGCCTTACATCTGTGCTGACTGTGGGAACGGTTTTGGCCAGAATGCCACCCTCATCAGACCCCGGAGTACCGGAACCAGACTTCAGAGTACAGGTCCTGAAGATCGGGCTAGGTGGCTCAGGAAAAGAAAGAAAAGAAAAAAGAAAAGGACAGAAACAGCGGGGGTTCAGGAGGGCTGGAATGCTCGATGGCACTGCAGCAGCAAGTTTATTAAAGGCGCAAACTCTTTTATACCCTAAAGCTGGGCATGCCTCCAAATGGCCTTCTCTCGGCATGATGGCTACGTGCCAGTTCCTTAAGACCTACACAGGGAGATAGCTGTCTGGGATATTTCGTCTAGCTGTACTCTGCTATGTTAATTCAAGGACATGTTTACAGATTCCAATTTTGCACGCACAGCAGAACGAAGGACACTGTTGCTTGCCACGTCCCCAAGTGACCCGACACCTGGGGGAGAGCAGGCAGAGCTACCTACCCTTGCTCCATCCCCCGATTCTCAGGTCGGCAGGGGACTCGGCTCCCAACAGCTCCCCCTTCTAAATTTTATATATGTATGCGTGCGTTATCCTTATTTTGATACAATTGTATCAGTTTTATATCGGTTGCCAATTGGTAGGTCTGCCTGCATATAATCTTAAGGAGGACCGGCAGAAGCGCACACAACAAAACCAGTAGCCCAGCGGTTATTACGAACCCAATAAGGCCATACATTGTGGAGATTACAGATGGGAAATTATTTCGAAGCTGAGTGATGAAATCTGAGGCTGCCTTGGCAATATCAATGTCTAATTTGGGCGCATGCACCAATTCCTGAATCTCCTCATGTAGAAGTCGGAGATCTAGAGACGTATTTGCATCATGCCAAATGCCGGTTAAATGTCGTTTAACATTCTCCCAGGGAAACTGGGTGTCATTGTACTCTTTTGGAGTAATACAAACCCAATTATATGCTGCATGACAGCGCAGATTCCCTTTAATTTCAAGGGCGACTATCTCATCTCCCAGAATCTGGACAGTGTCATAAAGGGCGTTTAACCTTTTTCTACTTTCTGGTCCCAATCTTCTTGTACTTGTAAGGCTTTTATCATATTAAAGGATAGCGTGTTAACATACTCAGCTGTCTGGATAGTTTGTGTTAAAGAGATGGCAGATGCAGTAGCAGAGGCTATTAAGGTTACTAATGCAGTGATACCCGCTATAAGCAATCCAACAAACCATTTCGGGCTGCTTAGGGCCTTCTCTACTTCTCGCAGGACTTCCAGACCTGAGTCATCATATCATGCACGAGTAGTGTTTACAGGGAGCATAACAAAGGTAGGCTGCTGCAGTATCATCAAGGCCATGGTAGAACCATTAATACAGTTAGTCAAGCTGCAAGAAGGGCAGCTTATGTTATATATGCTAGTGACATTGTCATACCTCACACTGAGATTAGCCCCTACCAAAAGGACATAAGGATCAGGTACACAAGATGATACACTGACATTATAACTATTCCCACTCCCACTAATCACTCCCTGTGGGGTAAGGGAGACATTTTCTTTTTCAATAGTGACATAGTCCATGGTGGCAACAAATTTCCACAATTCTTCCTGAAATGTGATATTGTCCATATTCCACAGTCCAGCCACCAGGTTCTGGGGGCGAAAGTCATTATCAGTGTTGGCCCAGTCGCACAGCTTTCCCTGGCACCCTATTACATTACTGCGGCAGGTCCTCCACATTAGTCCCATTTCATTTCTAGATGGCCCCAACTGCAGGCGGTCCAGTTGATCCCTCAGCTTTGCCACCTGACTTCGAGGCATGGCGCACACACCGCTCGGGTAGCCACCGAGGATTCTCATCTCCTGTTGGGAAAACACAAACATAGCCTCTCCCCCACATTAGTATGGGGTTAGGACCATGCATTTCATTAGTCAACGGGCCTCTCCAATACACCTCAGGGAATGTCCTTGCCTGTGGATTCCAGAACCTTTGGGCTGCCGACAGGCCCTTGTTATCCACTTGCAGAAAATTTAAAATTAATATAGTATGATTAAGTATATTTTGAGGAGTTAGGGGGTAATACTCCCCCTTCTTAACTTTAAAAATTTGATTCTTAAGAGTCTGATGGGCATGCTCGACAATCCCCTGTCCTTGGGGATTATAGGCGATGCCGTGCTTGAGTTGGATACGGTATTGATGACAGAAATGAGAAAAGGCTTTGCTACAATAGGCGGGGGCATTGTCGTCTTCAGTTGTTGGGGGACCCCTAAAATAGAAAAACAGTAAAGCAGATGGGCAATGTAATGGTTAGCTCCTTTACCCGGCCTGGCAGTGGCCAGAATGAAATGAGAAAAGGTGTCAATAGTTACATGAACATAGTGTGAATGGCCAAATTCAGGAATGTGAGTGATATTCATTTGCTATAGTTGATTGGGTTTTAGTCCTCGAGGATTAACCCCGTAATGCGGTACGGGAAGTATTTGGGGGCATCACGTGTACGTCTTTACTATTTGTCATGCAGTTTCTCAGGGAATCTTAAATTGCTATCGGAGGGCTCTAGCTGATTGATGATGGATAGAGTGGGATCGTTTAGCTTGCTCGACATTATCTAGACTCCTAGAGCCTGAAGAACATAAACCTGGGTATGTAAGTCAGCTGTTTGATTACCAGTAGCTAGAGGCTCTGAAAGGTTAGAGTGGGCCCGTACATGTCCAATAAAGCAGGGGCTAGACCGGGAATGTAGAATCCCTTGTATATCTTGAAATAGCTGTTGAATGGTGGCAATACAAGCTGAATTAATGTGCTTTATAGTAGCTGTTTTAATAATTTTTGCTATACTTACCATATAAGTACTATTATTACAGATTGATGGGTTCTATAGTAAAATCTGTTAAGGCATAAATAAGAGCTTGTATTTCTACTGAAATATAAGAGGTTTGAAGGATCTTTGCTCCTTTGCTGTAGTATATCTAGGCTTTTTAGAATTGGATCTATCTGTAAAAATGGTTAATACTTGAGATAAAAAAAAATTTTTTTTTAATGTGGTAGTTAATACTATTCCCTGTGTTAGAAATAAATCAAGCCCCTAAGCTAGGGTTCCTGGTAGAATAAATATTAAGTATTTTGACTTCTATGTAGAAGGGTGTGTACATCGACCTTCCTTGCCCTTGGTCTTGGGCAACTTGTAGCAATGTACAGGTGCTGACTGCTATCATGGCAAGGTATCTTTACTTTAAAAATAAAGCAAATTTACTTCTGAATTCATAAGCCACAAATGTTGCATTGCCTTTAGCTTAATTAAAATGTAGGCGGCTACATACAGTTAGGATTCAATTATTTATAAAACATTGGCTTCTCATGTAACTTAATTTATATGACATTGATTATATTGCAAAAGCTAATTTATAAAGTAACTTAAGTAGGTATTTTTAGTTTAAAAAAAAATGGCAAAGAAACTTATTCAGTAAAACTTATAGGTTTGATACTTTATTGGTCTGATCCAAAAGCATGGCTTTTATCTTTTTTGAAATTCTATTGCTGTTGAAAAATTTGGCTATATTTAAGAAATATATTGTTTTTGCCTTTCTTATAGGCAAAAACTTTTATAATATTTAATATATACCTATTAATTTTTGATAAGGCTTTCCATGGAATTTCAAGTATATTAGATCTGTTTTAAAAAGTTTTCCTATAAGAAGAGAGAATAAATTTCTTCTATTACTCCGGGCCCTTGGAGCTTTCCAAGAATTATCTCTGTTAAGGCCTAGAAATTTTAACATGGAAAAAAACATCAAATAAATATCTATATATGATTTAAATATTTTAATACTTGTTATTATTATCTTAAGATATCAATTAGATTTAGACTAGGTTTTGTATAGAAAATTTTTGGCTGAGATCATAGAATTAATCCTCTTTTTAGTTAGATCAATAATAAGCAACTTATTTTGAATTCCTAATTATTAGAGGAAATATAACATTTTATTTTCTTAAAAATAAGTTTTTATGCTTTAAGTATTTAATCACCACAACTCTATAATTTCTCCTAATTTAATTTGTTCTTTGAATTTTTAGAGCTGGCAAGTTAAATATATTTAGTAGTTCTTAGATTAATAACACTTTATATTTCTAAGAAAAATACAAGACATAATCAATTAATAGATTCAATTCTGTCCTCTAGGTTTTTTATGAGGCAAATTTAAACTGTAATTTTTATTTGCCAGTGGCTCTGGGAAACTAGGTTTTGTTTTTTCGACTGTAAATTATCACATTCTTTAAGATGGCTACTGGCAGGACACTATATTAACTGTCTGCTGGGGGAAGGGCCTTTACCCTTTCCTCCCTCAACAAAGGATGTAGCCAGTTATCTGGACTACTTAGATCTTTATAATTAATATATTATTTATTTATATTTCAATAATCTCTTTGAGATTCTAGAATCAATTATAATTATTTTAAAGTATTTGGATAAATTCTATGACAGAGACAAATTTACTTATTTTCTTGAAGGCCTTAAAAGTTAACTTTTCAATAAGGTTCACTAGCATTTTGAAAACTACTCTTTATTATGGAAATGCAAATCTTGTTGCTGGAATTAGCTTGAATTTCTTTCAAGAAGACTTTTTCGCTGTTTTTCTCAGGAAAAATAACCAGCTCTGGGTTTTTCATTTCTGTAGCCCTTGTAAAGAGTTAAGGCTAGTTCAAGACTTATCTAATATCCGAAATCGGACGTGCGCACATTTAGTCTTATACTAGCTTTCTCTTTACACGTGTACAGATATCCCAGATGCATTTCTAAATTTTTAAAACTTTTTTATGGTGAGAAAGGAAACTTTTAATTTAATATACTAGGAGAGCGGCTTCTATATTGGATCGCCTCATGTCTCTCCCTTCCCCCATATCCTGCTTACTTTAGGGAAAGCATCAGTAATAGATCTGGCTGAATTTCTTTTCATGCTTAAAAGATAGACAGATCTCAATTTTTTTTTCTTCCTTTTTGGCTTTCTGAAATAATAACTAATACCCAATTTGGCCAAGATTTGCATTTCCCTGCGAGTTCTCTTATAATTTTTAAACAAGGCATTAAGTAGTCTTATTGCAAGTAATCTTAATGTGGGAGATCAGATAGCCCTGCCCTCTCCAGCTGCCTTTGAATTTATTCGCATCAGAGGCAGTTTCAGCAGTGGAGTTCCACTTATTACAGATTTTAAATTCCATACATATACTAAGATTCTAATTTCAACAATAAACAACATTATTTTGTGATCACATAGACTTCAACATTCACTCTAAAGAGCACTTTTACTTTGTCCCATGCTTTACATGGACACCGTAGGAAGTTAGCATGCTATATAGCACTTGTACAAAAAGATCCTAGCTAGAAGTCTGCCCCATTTTTACTCCCGAATTCACTCACCAATTCGCCGCTTTCCACTTACTTTCACTTCTGCCAGCCGGCAACTTTTTTTAGCGGCGGCCTCCTAGCCTCTCCTCCTATCTTTGGGTCCCTATTTCGGGCGCCATTTACCGGAACCAGCCGGTACTACAGGTCCTGAAGATCGGGCTAGGTGGCTCAGGAAAAAAGAAAAGGACAGAAACAGCGGGGGTTCAGGAGGGCTGGAATGCTCGATGGCACTGCAGCAGCAAGTTTAGTAAAGGCGCAAACTCTTTTATACCCTAAAGCTGGGCATTCCTCCAAATGGCCTTCTCTCGGCATGATGGCTACGTGCCAGTTCCTTAAGACCTACACAGGGAGATAGCTGTCTGGGATATTTTGTGTAATTTATAAAGTTGGGGATTATCATATGTTTTATATCATGGCTTATTTTAGGAGTAAAATTATGTAGTACAGAGTGCTTATGCAGTTGTATAGTTCTATTTAAGATCTTATATAAATATTTATGTAGCATCACAGACTAGCTAAGTTATAAATTTTCATATTCTAACAACTGAAAATAACTTCAGTCTTGTTATTGTGGATATTATTACTCACAGAGCAAACAGTAACTTCTAAATATCACCTCTGAAAATAACTAATGATATCGTTAAATGCAAAAACATGATTTTTAGGTCATAATCAATTTATGGACAATATTATCAGTAATGTTTTTTTAAAAATACCAAAGTAGTGCTTCAAAATATTTTCTGGGTTTCCAAAATGGCAGCAGATTTGGTAGAAGCTACGCTGACCTTCTCCCAGGACCAAACTGGAATTACAACTAAAATATAGAAAAATCATCCTGAATAACCAACTGAAGTCTAATTGAAGAGAAGCCTTATAACCAAAGACTTACAGAGGAGGCCACATGGGGACTGGTTGGAAGGGCAGAGGCGTAAGAGGCCTGGCCAGACTCCCATAGGCAGCAGCTGAAGTTCCAGAAGGAGATCTCAACTGTAGGAAGTTTCCCCCCGACAAATCTGGGCCCTAAATCCAAAATCGGCTTCCCCATCTAGAGCACCAGAACCAGGAAAGGTGTCCACAGAACATCTGGCTGTGAAAAGCAGCAGAGTTTCTGCTCACCAGGGAGAGATAGCTAGTAATTCAGGCACCCTCTTAAAGGGTCAATACACAAATTCATTTATGGCCACTCACCTTGGGCGCTGGCAGAGGGAGGGCAGAGTAGACTAGAGCTGTATGAGGAGAGTTTAGATTTGGTAGCTCTGGGGAGAGAGAGGAGAGGATAGCTGCCTGGATTGCTGTGTTGAGTCATTCCCCAGATATTTCTCAGGATGACCTTTCCCCTCCATGCAGCTTTACCCTTTGGGAAAGCAATAGCCCCACCCATTGGAATCCCTCTTGCCCCACCCTGTGGAAGTTAAGTAAAGCTGAGCTCTAGTCACAGGCTCATTAAGTGACTGAAACTAACAAACAGCCTGAAGACAGAGGCAGATCCCTGTGTGCTTTGATTCTTGCCTCCTCTGCTCTTTGGCCCAATGCTAGTAAAAGCAGACTTTGGGCTTTTGTATACACACCCAGGCCCAGCAAAAAGAGCCACAATTTGTGGGTCATTGAGAGCCCCAAACAGATTGCTGGGGGCCAAACACAGACAGTGTCTGACACTGGCTTATACCAGAGTTTCTCCAAAGAGGCCCAGAAACAATAACCCAGTGGCCAGCTTTACACAGAAATGGAGCTGGACTCAATAAGCTGCACAAGCAGCATATCCACAGGGAGATCTCAGCAGGCACCAAACCCAGCTGAGATAAATTCCACTTCGTATCACCAGCATTTACACAGCAGCTTGCATACTGTGTTGGGGGATTGAGCTTCACTGTCAACCAGCCTGAGGGTCGAGCTCTCACGTGAACAGGCTGATAGCAATCAAGATTCAATTACAACAGGTGAGCCCACACAGCACGCACAAGGGATATTCTTAGAGCACCCAGTGGTAGTGATCAGGGAGACTGCACCACTGAGTCTCACAGGCCACCTACTACATAAGGCCACCCTACCAAGACTGGGAGTCATAGCAGACCTACCGAATACATAGAAACAAATGCAAACAGGCAGCCAAAATGCAGAGGCAAATGAACAGACCCCAAATAAGGAACAAAAGAATACTCCAGGAAAAGGGCTAATGGAGTAGTGGTGAGCAATTTATCAGAGAATTTAAAGTAACGATTATAAGGATATTCAAAAGCATTAAAAGGAAACAGATTTCAAACAAAAGAAATGGAGGAGAACAAAAGACTGGATATAGAGTTCAAAACCACGGTTATAATTTTTTTCAGAATTTCCTAGAAAAGGCTCATAAATTTGATAAGACCCTTGAGGATATGAAAAAGGAACAACTAGAAATTAAACATACATTGATTAAAATAAAAAATATTATACAAAGACCCAAAAGCAGTTTAGAAGAATGAAAGATCTGTAAAACGGCACAAAGAGGAGAGGGGCACTCATCCACAGAAGCAAGAAGAGAAGAGAATCCAGAAAGTTGAAGATAGTTTAGAAGCCTCTGGGACAACTTCAAGCATACCAACATCAGAATTATGGAGGTGCCAGAAGAAGGAGGGAGCAAGACACTGAAAACCTATTTGAAGAAATAATGACCGAAAACTTCCCCGACCTGGTAAAAGTAATAGACTTACAAGTCCAGGAAGCGCACAGAACCCCAAACAAAAGGAATCCAAAGAGGACCACACCATGACACATCATAATTTAAATGCCAAGAGCAAAAGACAAAGAGATAATCTTACAAGCTGCAAGAGATAAACAGTTACCTACAAGGGAGCATCCATAGGACTATCAGCTGATTTCTCAACAGAAACCATGAAGGCCAGACGGGAGTGGCAAGAAATATTCAAAGTGATGAAGAGCAAGAACCTACAACCAAGATTACTCTACCCAGCAAAGTTATCATTCAGAATTGAAGGGCAGATAAAAAGCTTCACAGATCAGAAAAAAGGAGTACGTCACCACCAAACCAGTATTATATGAAATGCTCAAAGGTGTTCTTTAAAAAGAGGAAAAAGAAGAAAAAAGTAAAGATAAAAATTATGAACAACAAATACATATCTATCAACAAGTGAATCTAAAAGTCAAGTGAATGAAAAATCTGAGGAACAGAATGAACTGGTGAATATAATAGAATCAGGGGCATAGAATGGGAGGGGATTGATAATTCTCAGGGGGAAAGGGGTGTCTGTGTGGGGGGGTATGGGAAGAGACTGGGGGAGTAGTAAGGGCAAAGGAATGGATGGGGACCAGGTGGAGGGGAGCTATGGGAAGGAAAAAGGAGAAACAATTGTAATAATCTGAACAATAAAGATTTATTAAGATAAAACATAATAAAATAATAATAAAAACAAAAACACAAAAAAATAAAAATAAAAACTGACACCAAAGAAATACAAAGGAATGTAAGAAAATATTATGAATAATGAAATACCAAAATATTGGACAATCTACAGTAGAAGAAATATATAAATTCCTAGGAACATACAACCTTCCAAAATAAAATCAGGAAGAATCAGAAAACCTGAGTAGACAGATTACAACTAGTAAAATTGGAGCAGTAATAATAATTTTAAAAACTCCCAACAAACAAAAGCCTTGGACTGGATGGATTTACAGGTGAATTTTACCAAATATTCAAAGAAGAACTACCATCTATCCTTCTCAAACTACCCCCAAAATTCAAGAGGATAGAAGACCCCCAAGTTCACTTTATGAGGCCAGCGAGAAGGGGACACACATTCCCTTTAAGTGCACCTGGGGTGTCAAAACAAATTTTCCATGTGGGTCCCCATTACTGCTGCTGAAGGGATGCAGAGGGAAGTCTGTATGGTACCATAAGCTCTCTCTAGATGGTTCAGGCTGGACTTGAGGCTCCAGATGTCTGGAGGGGAGGGCATGGAAGGCAAGGCACAGTCAGAAATGAGAATATGTACAGACACACTAGAGATATCCGAAGAGACTGCTTAAGACCTGAATCAGCCCCAGGTTTGGACCCCTTGTCTCACCTTCCATCCTACAAATCTTAAGGGTCAGTACCTCAGCTCACCCTGACCCATTCCTGGTTTCTGAATATAGCACAAATGCACATGTCTGAATGTTTATGCATTGTCCCCAGATTTATATGTTGAAATCCTAACTCCTAAAGATGATAGGGCCTTTGAGTGGTACTTATAAGCCCTCATTAATGGGATTGGTGTTTTATGAAAAAGGCTCCAAAGGTCCCTAGCCTCTTTCCACCATGTGAGAACACGGAGAGAAGGCTATAGCTGTGAACCAGGAAAAGGGCCATCACCAGAAGGTGGCCTCATGCCTTGACCTTGGACTTGCCAGCCTCTAGAACTGTGAGAAGTAAATTTCTATTGTTTTTAATCTGTCCAGTTTGTGATATTTTGTTCTAGCAGCCCTAAGGGACTAGGACAACATGTTTCAAAACATATATGGAGAGTGAAGACTGGGCCAACAGAACATTTGAAAAAAAGTTTTAAGTAGAGAAATTATGGAGTCTTGGATTTGAAAATACTGCATTGGTTTGTAAAAGGATGGGAGAGAGGGGGGGGAGGGAGAGAGAGACAGAGAGAGAGAGAGAGAGAGAGAGAGAGAGAGAGACAGAGAGAGAGAGAGAGAGAGAGAGAAACACATGTCCCAAAAGTCTTTGTGCAATTTAAAGCTTTACTAACTCAGAAATATAAATGCTGTAAATTTATAAGATTATTATTTAAAGATTTAACTACATATAACTCTTTAATACTTAGATTTATACATCATGAATAACAAATTATAACTTTTTTTGTGTAGGTAGCTCTTATTGTCAAAACAAACACTACTCAAAATTCACAAAACTGAGTAAGTCCAAAAGTTCTGAGCCTGGGTTTATACAAGACAAAAATATGATGTGCAGAAGCTGGAGTTGAGGACAAAGGAAATAAAATAAAAATCCCTGGGAAATAGCCACAATTTCAGGTTCAAGTTCAGATTTTCAAGGTTTATGAAACTAGTGAGCCTCAAGTCAAGATCTCTTAGGGACAAAGGGAACCTTCCAGATGAAACTAATGGGAAATTGGCTAAGGTCTCTCTGGCAGGACGAGAGAAGAGCTGGAAGGAGAGATCTAGAAGGTCCAGAAGGGCACAGGGAGATGCGGGGCTGGGTGTGGGGGATGGGCATCCTCCTCCTCTTATTGCCCCTCCCCCACCCTCAGGAAGCTTTGTGACAAGGTCACAGCTCTGTGATGCAGCCTGGGATTCTGCCCCCAGTGCACTGGCAGTGCACAGTTGCCTGAGGGCAGCAGTGCGATTCAGATCATGGAGAACCTTCTCTGTCCTCTGAAAAGCGCCATTGCTCCCTGGCAGCGCTCCAGTCCTTGCTGGATGATGGATGTCATCCTTGGCATCGTGTGTGGAGTGCTGCTCTTACTTGTGTACGTCCGCCACTCCGAGAGTGCTGGACCCTCACCACCCCGGAGGGAACATGGAAACACCAGGAAGGTGAGGATCTCTTGGCCCAGGCCCAACGGAGATTATCTTTTTTCCTTTCTTTTTTTTTTAAATATATATATCTTATCAATTTTTTTCACAGGGAGGATGGGTGAGGGAGGGAGAGTGAGAAACATCAATGAGACCTGCACCACCACCCCCTCCCCACCACTGGGGATGTGCCCGCAACCAATGTACATGCCCTTCACAGGATATGAACCTGGGACCCTTGAGTCCGCAGGCCAATGCTCTATCCATTGAGCCAAGCCAATTAGGGCTCTTTTTTCTATTCTTATTCCCACTTTTCTGAATGTCCTATGGAGACTCCTGTGATGCGAGTAGAGAGCAGCTGCTCTCAGGAAAGGATAGAACCTCATCCTGCTGGGAACCAGCCAGGCAGGAGGGTTAGAGCAGGGGAGGAGTTCTATGCAGAGATGTCCCACCAGGAGGCCAGCTGTGGTGGGGCTTAGGGCGCGGCCCCAAACACAGTGACCAGTGGCCAAGGACGGAATGCTAAGGGCCCTGGTTCCCCACCGCCTTCCTGGGCAGGTGCCTCTGGGGAGCCTCCCCTCTGTGGGGCTGATCAGAGGACAGTGGCCTGAGGGAGCCCCTGGGGCCGCTGAGCTGGGGCTGGCGTGGGCTGTGGCCTCAGGGAGCACAGTCCCACCTGAGGGAGCTCCAGGCAGGCTGCAGGTCTGAGGATGTGTGTGTGTTTCTTGAGCGGAAAAGCAGACATCAAAGAATTCAATGGTGCATCTCACATAGAAAATTCTTTTTTCCATTCCTCAAAGAAGAAAACAAAATGTTTTACCCACTTTAAAACTAAGCAAAAGGCCAGCTTTAAATCAACATGGTTTTATTCCTATCATAAATACTCACTGAACCATGAATTTCTCAATACTTTTGGAGAAGAAACAATAAAGCTAAGACTCCACAGAATACTTGAGCATTAAAGAAACTCTGACACTAGAAAATAGTAATAAGTGAAGGGGGCAGAACCAGAGAGCCCGGGAGGTAACTGTAGAGAGTCATATTGTTCACGAACCCTGAGCGTCTGCCGCTTGTCTAGAGAAGAGAATGAGATGGGGTCCCAGCCCCCCGTTTTTCTTGTCTCAGCGTTCAGTGGAGCCCAGGAGGAGCAGGAGCAGCAGGAGCAGGAGCAGGAGGAAAAGTGCAGCTTTGAAAGGTGAGCTTCTGCCCTCACTCAGGCTGCCTGAGACTTTGCCTCCATCTGCACTGTCCCTGGGACCAGGCAGGTCCAAGGATGCCAGCGGCAGAGCTGTCTCTCAGGAAGCAGGGCCTCCGTGGCTCCTGGAAGGAGGCAGAAGGCAGATGCTTCCCAGATCCCATGCTGGGAACGAAGCCTCAGGGCCTGGACCTGGGTGCTTCCCTAGCAGGGGTCCCAGGAGGGCCCTGGGCTGTTGTGGACCAGTAGTGCCGGACTGGGAGCAGGACCCCAGGTCCAGCTGTGGGCGTGCTGTTTACCTTTGCTCAGAGCCCTCCCTGGTGCCCCTGCCTTTTTTCCCCACAGGGACCTCGGGGGGAGGGGGAGCGCAGGGGGTAGTGGATGGAAACACTTTGTAAATGACAGAGCACTACCTGTGCTGAGCCTTCCATCCCTGTCAGGAGTCATATGGCCTTGACCCTGATGCTTGGGCTCCTGAGGCAGCTCTCCAGGGTGTCACTCTTTAAGGCCCATGGCACTCAGCCTCCCATCAGACCCCCTGGCCCTGATCCATCATGTGACCCAGTCTCCTGATTTCCAGCCTGCAGAGAGTGCCTGCAAGACCTGGAAAAGACTCGGGGCCTAATTAACCTTCTCGGAAGGTAAAGAATCTTCCCCTTCTCTCCTGGGTCCTCTTCCCCCGAACCTATGACGTCCCCTTAGGCCGCCTGGCACTGCCCTGGGAGGGGCCATGGGGCAGGGTGTGGCGATGGCCCTGGGGTGAGGGACAGCAGGAGCACTGGGAAGTCAGTGTCAGGACCATGAAGGACCCTGGAGGTGCCCACCCCGCCCGGCCTGCCTACCCGCCTGCTCCTGGCTGCAGCCTGTGCCTCCATCTCCTGCAGCCACCTGGGGAGGCCCCCTGAACAGGGCGGCTTTCGTCAGCGCTCCTGTCAAGACCCCTCTGGTGAGGTCTGCGAAGCAGCGCCTGCTGGAGCCAACGGGCCCTGTGGGGCGCCTGTGGAAGATGCTGCTCCCACCATGTCCCCCTCGGCCTCTCTGGCTCCTGTGACTGAGTGCCCGTTACCTCCGGCCTCCACCTTGTCACCAGGACCGACCACCTCCTCTGTCCCCCTTCATTCGCACTCATCCCTGAGTGCCTCTCGGACACCAGAGCCTTTTCTTTTGCTGGATGACCTTTCACCACAGCCACTTGCACTTTCCTATTCCCCTTCACTTCCCCCTGATTCAGGGGCCCACCCTCCACCTCCCACAGCCTCCTCTGCCTCACCACCACCACCAGCCTCCACTCTGACTCTTCCCCAGTGTGACTCAGTGGCACTGACACTGGGCCCCGTCCCGCAGAGCTCATGTCCACACACACCTCGGTCGACTTCTCCCTGCCCAGTTCAACTGCAGGCTACAGTCTCTCCACTGCTTTCCCATCCCCAGCCCTTGTCTCCCTTGGCGTTCCCATCTCTACCCTTGCCCCCACCTCTGGCTCAGGTCCAGACCCGATGCTCTCTACCAGACCTACCACCTTCTTCTCCGCCTCAGATTGGAAGCTGTGGAGTATCATGCCCCACAGCCCAGAATGAGACACAATTTTTATTCCCAATTGAGATTCCACATCCAGAACGGCCCTTGTTGCAGAAGCAAGTAGAAAGCAGGTGGGATTTATCCTCTGTAGTCAAAAGGTCTCAGGAAGTCTTCAGTGTCTTCACTTCCAACTGTCCCAAGGACAGCATCCTTCCTGAGAATTTTCCTATCAATCCTGAGCCCCGGAAGCAACTGGAGCCGCATCTGCAAAACTGGCATATGCAACACAGCTGGGAGCTGTCCCCCAAGATCCAAGAACCTCCCAAACCAGGGCACCATCAGAGCAAATTACCAGACACCTGTCAGGCAGAGGACAAGCATGAATCCTCACAGCCCTCTTCACACACAGGTGAAAGCAGCAATGACACACAGAGCGTGGGGCTCCAGCTAAGCCCCGTCACAGGGAAGGTCCCAAAAGATCTCTCCAGGGGCTCAGAAAGCTCCCTAGTGACGTTTCACAGGGTAGACTCCGAGGAGTCAGAAAGTGACGTGATGCTTTTGAGAAGGGACTCCGGAAGTGATTTACTGAGGAACTTAGACAAAAATCTAGAAAACACGCTAAAAGGCCACTTGGACAGCAAGTTGGGACAGAGGAGCAAGAGCCTGATGAGTGTGCATGGACGCTGGCTTGATGTCAGCCACTCTTCTGCCAAGGCTGACACTCACATGGAAACCAAAAATCTGGGAATTTTGAAGGATTGGGAACCCTGCATGAACACCTCTCATGGGGTGGTCTTTCTCGATACTGACGTTCAAAAGGTGCTGGAAGCACATATTACAAAGTTTTGGGTGAAGCACAGGTGGGGCCTGCCCCTCAAGGTCCTCAAGCCCATGCGTCTCGTTAAGTTGAAAAGGGCTCAAACCTCACCCATTCCCCACTCATCTACCTGTGTATCTGGGGCCTTCTCAATAGACAAAATGGTTGAGTTCCCGGAAAAACCATCTCAGGCCTGTCCAGGAGAGAAAGTGAAAACAGACGACTCAGTTCCCACCCTGGCAAGATCTCTCCTTGCCCCCTCACGTGTGTGTGAGGAAATGCAGAGTGCTCTGGGAGGGACCCCACCGGGTCCTTCAAAGGCCTCTCTGACTAGACAGGAGGGTAGGCCACCATCTCAGTCTGTCTCACTGACCTGGAAGAGGAAGACTGTGGAGTGGGCTGAGAGGGATAGTCTAGATCTCAGTCCAGGTTCAGCCATGGCCAGGAATGATCCAAGAGGGAAGGGCAGGGGTAGGGCCTCACAAGAGACCTTCAATGGGGTAGCAATGCAGGTGATGAACTTAATATCCCAATCTTTGAGGGCCAAAGAGATCAAGGAGACAATGGAGGCCAGTGTGTCCTCTGCTCTTCAACCAGAGTTGGGAACCAATGTACAGACAATATCCCAAAACATCAATGCACATTTGAAGACTGTAGAATCTCCAGGGACCAGTAACGACTCCCCTGTCCCTAGAACATCTTTTCTCCAAGAACGAGGAGAGCCATGCCTTAACAAAGAGGTCATTAATGAACTTAAGTCTAAAGTGCAGGTACCGTCAAAGAACCAACCTCCAGACAGTCCCACACACATGCCCCTTGCTGCAGACAAGGTGCACCACCGCCACTCCCAGAAAGCGCCCCCTGGAGTCAGGCCAGCGTCCCATGTGTTATGTGGCCTTAAGACACCCCAAAGGAGCAGCCAAGGGAAGCAGGAATCCAGAATGTCATATATGCAGGACTCATGGAAGAATCAGAGACAAATGATTGCCCCTACCTACATGAGACAGAATTGTAGGAGGCCCAACTCAAGAGAGCAGGCAAAAGGGCCTGAGAAATTGGGGACTTCTCTTACTAGTAGAATGACCCCCTCTGCCAAAGCTTGGGGCACAGGAGACTCTGTTGAGAGGCAATACCCCTATCTGGAGCCAGAGAAGAAACAGGGTCCTTCTGAAAGTTTCTTCAGACAAACAATGAGGCTCTTTTTTCAGGGGATTTTCCCCAATAAAAAACCCAAAGGTCAGGATGCTCTGCTAGACTACAAACTCAATTCAGCTACTGCCCAGAACAAAGTACCAGGCAAAAGCATATCAGTTACGGGCAGCAAGATCCCTGAGGCTCAGACACTCATAACAACTGTAGGGCAGATTCTCGAGGAGAAAATTCACCAGGGACTTCGTACCACAGCATTAAATGAGCACAAACAGGAACCCAAAACCCCAGTGTGCAGGTATGTTTGCTACAGCAGGCTTCCTTTCTGCGCGAAAGGGGGAGTGATGAGTCACACAGCCTGCAGTCACCAGGCCAACTCCAATCAGAGTTGTTCCACTAGGAAAGGGCAAGTCAGACAGACAGAGTGCTTGAAAAGCATCAAATTCACTGATGAGCCCGTGGGCCTGAGTCGCCCCACATTCCTGGCCTCCAAGACATCTTTGTCTTCAGTCAGATCCTGCCAGCATGGGCCAAAGGGGCCAGGTGCCCTAGGCCACCATCAGCACTGCCCGAGGCACTGTCTTTTTCCGGTAGGTGTCTTGTCTGCTCGTCCATAAACATGTCTCCATGAAAAAAATCAGTCCATTTTCTCAGCACATTCAAAATATTTAATTTTCCTCAATATATGTTTGTTTCCTCCTAAGAGCTGGTGCAGTGGCTTCTGTCTGTGGTGCTCAGTGTACACTTTGGCTTCTAGAAGGGAGGGGCATAGAGGGAGACTGACTGGCATTGTAAGCTTATCTCAAGTTCTTTCACTGTGTGTTTTCACAATATGTCACTACAGAGCAAAAACTCTAAAACAAGAAGAGAAAAATCCATAAAGACCCACCCCAGGATCTGGTTCAACTCAATTTCTCCTGCTTCTGCTCTACTTTGAACTTTATGCAGCTCTAGGGAACAGGTTTACAGGGACATCACAGGGCTGGGCATCCCACTCAGGCTCCAGAAAGTATCAGAGCAAAGTAAATGGAAGTTTGGGGGTGGGTGTAGTGGTGTGGAGGTTGCTGGGCCCTGAGTTCAAAAGCAAGCTCTTGGTGGGAAATTAATAGCATCTGCCCTTAAGATGAAGACTGGGGTGGAGATGGCCCTGTGAGCCCCTCTGAGCTTAGCCTGGATAAAATACAGCTCCCCTCCCCACCCCTGCCTGCCCCACACTTAGAGCCCAGCGAGGAAGGCACTCTTCACTCCACGTGGATAGAAGGCAGTGACAGGGAGTCTGCTGAGGGCTGAGTTCACCTCTGCCCCAGATGAGTGAGTGGCCATGGCCACGGGTCACCTGCCTCTCTCTGTGTAAATCCGAGGGAAGGAGTTCTGGCTGGACGGAATGGAGCGTGACTGTGTGGGATCCCAATCTGACAGTCGGATACCATGAACCTCAGGCGGAATGTGGGTAAAGAAGGGAAAGGTTGGATCCAAGGAAGAAGGCAAAGTGGCACAGAGTGTTCATAACTGTGCAGTGACCGAGGAGCCCTGAGGTCCCACCGCCATCTACAGCCTGGGGGTGGGGGAAGGGCTGCACCCCAGGTCTTCACCTGCTCCTACTCCCAGTCCACAGACCTAAAGAAGCCACCTCTAGGGCCAAACGGAGGGGTAATGTCCTCACAATACTTAATAAGCCCGCACACCCTCACCTCCTGAGTTCTAGAAAGGATGATTAACGACACGTGGAAAGCCAGGACGAGGGAATTCAGATATCACTCCCAGGGTGGTAACCTTCACAGAAACACATGAACCAAGCCTGCTCCGGGGGAGAGATGGGGACTCAGAAGGCTGAGACCAGCTGCCATCACATAAGTCTTAAAGGGGCCATCAAACAGGACTTGGCACATGGGAAGGTGGAAGGGACCTCAGAATGGGGGCTGCAGGCCAGGAGAGGTGGGGTCCCTTTATGCTCTAATCCTAGTGCAGCTGCCCTCCCCGCCCCCAACCATACCTGAAGTAGGAAGAGAGCTTACCCTCTGAACGGAAGGCAGTGTCATTCCTTCCGCCTTTGTATTGTAAGAAATAATAACAGGCCTCACATAGGTATCCAGCGCTTTCCAAAGGGTGCACTCTGAGAGACTCCATACTTCTCCTTGCTCACAGGCAGCCAGGTGCCCTTGCCTTGGTAAAATCTCTTTTAATGTCAAGTGTGTATCACTGGGTAAGTCTCCCAGAGGCTCCATCGGGAGGACGGCCTCAGGCCTTTAAGGGGAGCAGGGCTGACACCAGGGCGGTTTTGGCCTATTTATTTCAATCAAAAGTAATCCTGCCCTCGGTTCCCCATAATTAACAAGTGTATAACTATCAGTTTTTCAACTCCCTTAAGTCACTGAATCATAAAATGATGGAATATGGTCATGGCATCGGCTAACATTCCACTGGATCTTTTTTACAGTGCAACATACGCTGGTTCAGTTTATTAATCAGAACAAAATGGGATCAACTGGGGAATAGTTCACAGAGGGAAAATACCTTTTTCAAGTTGACTATCTTAATGGGGTTCAAATAAGTGATTATTCTTTCATCGTTTGAATTAAAGATAAGAATGAAAGATATAGAGAGACAAATGAGAATGACAATACAACATATCAAAACCTCTGGGATTCAGTGAAAGAAGTAATAAAAGGGAAGTTTATATCATTACAGGCCTATCTCAAGAAACAAGAGAAATCCCACATAAACAACCTAACATGACATCTTAAAGAATTAGAAAAATATCAAAAACAACCAAAAGTCAGCAAAAGAAGTGAAATAATAAAAATTGGAGCAGAATTAAATAAAATAGAGAACAAAAAGGCTAAACAAAAAAATCAATAAAACAAAGAGCTGGTTCTTTGAAAAATTTAAGAAAATCAATAATCCTCTGTCTAGACTCACTAAAGAAAAAAAGGAAAAGACCCATATAAGCAAAATGAGAAATGAGAGAGAAGTCACCACAGGCATCAGAGATACACAAAGGAAAATACTAGAATATTATGAAAGAGTAAATGCCACCAAATTTAATAACCTAGGAAACATGAATAAGTTCCTAGAAGTATATAACCTTTCTATAATCAAAGAGTCACAATTTGCAGTTCGCTCCTCTCTCCTCAAAACCGTTTGCCGTTTTTAGAGCAAATTGTTACCGGAGATGAAAAATGAGTGCTGTATGTTAATTTGAAAAGGCGGCCTCAATTGTTGGACAAAAATGAGGCTCCACAGAGCCTCATTTTTAATAGACTGAATCATGAATAAGAAAACCTAAATACTAGTTTACTTGCTGCTCCATCAAGCCTCGAGCGTTAGGGAGGGAAGGCAGACATTGCCCTGCCTTTAGGGAGAAAGGAAGTTCACAGACAATGTGAACATAGGACAACTGTGGGTGGCATGGGAGCAGGTGAGAAGGGCATCCAACCTGGAGGGGAAGCAAGGGAGGAAGGGTATTGTCAGAAAAGACTTGTTAAAGAGATGAGGACTGAACAGGGGCTTGAAAGTTGAACTGGAGGGGACCAGGCGCAGTGCAGGGAATGACAGCACAAAGTATAATAAGTAAACCACACCTACTAGGTGCCTCCCAGGCTGTCCCACTTCCTGCTGTGTGACCTGCCCTCAGTCCTGACCTCCCCACCCCCACTTCCCCACAGAAAAACGGGGAAAGGAACTCGCTCCCAGGCTCTCTAAGGGAGGAGGTACTACCTGTGTTTCCCCGAAAATAAGACATCCTCCAAAAACAAGACCTACTTACAGGTTTCCTTCTGAGTGAAATATAAGGCATCCCCCGAAAATAAGTCCCCCCTGCCCTCCCTAGGCTCTGTCTCCGAATGCTATTGCTAAACATGAGAGATTTGGCCCACTGATTCTGAAAGAAATGGAGTCACAAGAAATTCACCAGGAAATTCAGGAATTGGATTGTTATGATGATGTTCCAGAAGATGGTGACATGATTGTCATTGAATAAATGAGTAAATTCTTGATACTGTAGGATTCACAGTTTGTCTGGTTTGTATTGACAACTACAGTACCCCCATACCCTATATAGGTAATAAATTTCCTTTATTTTCATTTAACAATAAATGTGTACCGTATACTTCTTCATGGAAAAATAAGACATCCCCTGAAAATAAGACCTAGCACATCTTTGGGAGCAAAAATTAATATAAGACACTGTCTTATTTTCGGGGAAATGGGGTATTACAATATCACCCCGGGAGCTACTGGAAGGGGAGCAGCAGACAGCAATGAGCACACAGGGACACAGGCAGCCCCTTTTGAGCATCGTGATTTCCCGGAGGAGTGAAGGGAGGGCACTGCCCTTTCCACAGATTCCACTTCAGTCACTAGGAGCCCTGCAGGCTCCCTGCCTGATGCCCCGCCCTCCAGGGTGTCCTGTCAAGTTCATTTCCTGTGATGAAGAGGGTTGGCTGCAGGGAAATAGGAAACACTTCTTCCCTTTTCTTCCCATTGCTCCCAGCTTAGTGTTTACAGACGCTAATGTGCCAATCTCTCCAGGATTCCACATAGCCGTGGACTTGGCCTCGCCCATGATTGAGGTAGTGATGGGCCTCCAGTCAGACCCTCTGTACAGGCTCCAGGGAGATTTCGGGGTTCCCAGGTCTCCGAGGTGTGGGCAGCCCAGGCTCTGCCTCCCGCTGGGAACCATTCATCCAAACAATGACTCAAAGGCAGAAACAGCAGGCGAGTGGGGACAGGCGCACAGACACCCGGGGCCAGGTGTGAACGTGATGGTGACAAGGCACACAGGTGAGCAAGTGTGTTCTCTTCAAACACACTCAGTGTTCCTGACAACCTGGGGGGAGACGGGGTAACTTGTTTCACCACCGAGACCCTGAAAGCAGGGAACTCCCAGGACTAATTCGCACAGGGAACGAGGGTCCAGGCTGTGTCCCTCAGCCTCACATTGGCATCCAGGGCCGGCCACCCAGGCAGGGACACATCGGGTGCCCATGGGGAGGGTGCTGACCCGGGAGGGCTGGCAGCTTCTGGACCAGCCCACGACACACGCAGAGTCTGGCACAACCTCTGAGCCCCTTTCTCTGTGTTGAGGCCCAGCTGGGCAGGGAGGGGCAGCGGCCAGGAAAGACGGGCCAGGTGAGAAGTCTCCTTCACAAAGTGCCCAGAGGCCGGAGAGTGGGTGTGCCCGCCGCACGGGACAAGGGAAGGCAGCGGAGGAGGAGCTGAGGGCTGAGCTGGGATTCTGTGGGAGGGGGAGGCCCTGACATGAGTCCATTCTCCCCTGAGCTGTGTGGGTAGCAGAGGGCCAGGCCTCCTCTGGAACTGCAGGGCCTCAGCCCTCCCATGGCTGCTCCGGGGCCTCCGCCCGGGCCACAGCTCTGCTTGCTGGTGGGCAGGGCCCTGCTCAGAGCCTCAGCCTTCCCACCCAGCCTGAGCCCGGGAAGGAATCAGATAGTGAACTTGGGGAAGAGGCATTGGCCAGAGGCAGGGGATGAGGGCCAGGACGGGGCCACCTGGGAGCAGAGCTGGGACAGGCAGTTCTGCAGACAGGGGTCTCCTACTGGCTCTGCTCCCACCAGCCATGGGCCACAGGCACCCGGGCCCCTGCCGCCCCTGCGGGTGGCGCTGGTGAAAGGGCCCCAGGGGTGTGAGGAGGACCTGTTCCCACGCGGATGTAACTCTGGGTCAGCATCTATCACACAGAGCCCAGCCATGGCTGGAGGGAAGGGACAGCAGTCGTCGGCCCTTGAAACCCCGATGTCCCTGAGCCCAGGCCCCCAGCCACAGCAGAGGGGTCCTCCTCCCCCAGCTGGACTAGACTGTCCCGCACAGAAATCCTGCAAGGGACTTGGTATCCTCCCACCACTGTCATTCCCGTGTCCCCACCTTCAACAGGCGTGTCGCCGTTACTCCCTGTCACCCCTGTTCCAGCCTCCCGCACCCCCTCACTCTCAGTCACCCACTGAGACAGGGTGCTCCTCCTGCAGGAGGCCCAGAGGGACAGCCTGCCCCTGAGGCCGAGCCTGTCCCTCTGGGCTCAGGCCTCAGTCTGGCCTTGGGAGCAGAATGATGGAGGGGTCCCCGGGGATGAGAGAGCTGTGTGCTCCCAGGAGCAGTGGGAGGAGGTCCCTGTCAATCAGGAGGAGGGACTGAGGGTCCCTGTGGGTGCAGAGCGCCCAGGACCTCCCGCATGCTCCCTTCCTCTCAGGTCCCTCCAAGGAGCAGCGCAGACCCGAGTGTGGACACAGCAGCCCAGAGCATTTTCAAACAACACTCTCTTTATTCATAACTGACCCACAATGCCCCACAGGTGCTAGCCCTACCCCTATCCTAACCCACCCCGCATAACAGTCCAGCCCTGCTCCTAAGCCACCCCAGGCCCACCCCCCGCTAAGATTCTTGCCCTCCCTCCTACCCAATCCCAGGCCCACCCCTACCCTAAGGATCCTACCCCAGCCCAGGCCCACCCCCCCTTAGGGTCCTGCCCTCCCTCCTGCCTCCATCCTCCCAGCTCAGGGGACCAGCAGGATCAGCCCTGCCATGAGAAGGAGCCCGTGGCTCCTCCGGGGGACAGCCAGGTCCCATCAGGTCTGGGCCCCTCGGGGCGCGGGCAGTGGGGGGCACTCCCCTCTGCTCCATTCTGGCTGCAGTGCCGCTTCCTCCAGCTCCCTGGGTCAGAGGGCTCACGCTTTCTCTTGTGAGGCTGTGAGGAGGGAACCGGCCCCGGAGCCAGTGCTGGCCTCCCCCAGACCCCGAGGTCGGCCCCTGGGCGGGGGGTCTTCTCCGCATGGGCGGGGCCGCCCCCCAGAGCGCGCTTCTGAGGCTGGCAAGCTGCAGGGGAAGCGCGGCTGAGGCCTCGTCTCTGCAGGGACCTGGCCTGGGCAGCGCCCCGGGGCCCCCGGCCTCCAGGGCAGGCCGGGCCCGAGGCAGGGCCAGGGCTCAGAGAGAGCGCGCAGGGCAGCAGGCGGCGGGGGGAGGCCCAGAGGAAGGCCAGGCTGGGGAGGTCCTCCTCGTCCTCAGGGGGCCTGGCCGCTGGCCCCAGCGTCTCCCCGACCACAGAGGCCTCTCCGGGGACGCAGGCGGCCCTGGGTGCCCGTGCAGAGTCCGCAGGCCCGTGGCCCTGGGCAGCAGCGGGGGGGCATCCAGCCCGGAGCGGTGGCTGCTCCTCAGGCCCCGAAGAGACAGCACCAGCCGGGGGCCGGGAGCGGGGGGCGTCTGCTGGGCCGCGCCCCTGAGGGTCCTGGAAGCCAGTCTCTGGCGGGCAGGCTGTGCCACTGACCCCCAGCTGGGGGCCCTGGTCATGCCTCCGGGCATCTTGGCTGCTCGCAGGTTCAGAAGGACGTGAGTCCCACAGGGGAGCACCGAGATGCGGGGGTGCCTGCACGCCCCCCTCCTCGGAGGCCAGGAGTCGCCTCTCTGCCAGCTGGAGGGAGAAGGGACAGTGACTGGCGCTGCACACGTGTGTGAGGAGGAGGAGCGGGCGATGGGACAATGGCACTGGGGGGAGGGGAGGAGGTGACACCGTGACTCGAATCCACAACAGTCTTTAGGCTCTCCTCCGTCCCCTGTGCCATATTCCCAGCTTTGTGCCCCCCTTCTGGGCCCCCATCCCCCTTCCTCTCTGTAGCCCTCTCCTCCTTGTCCTCCCCCTCAGCTCCCACCCAGGGCTGGCCCCTCAGCATGCGCTGCCTGCAGGCAGGGGTGGTGTGGACACAGGCTGTGTGTCCTGGTTCTGGGGTGCTCCCTCCCCTGGCTCCTCCCCAGGCCCTCGATCTACCTTGGTCCCTCCCTCCCTGACTCACCAGGGCCTGTCCCTCCTCTAACTCCCCCGGGTCCCTGGGTCCTATGGTCACTTGGGGTCCCCTCATCACCCTAAGGTCGCACCCTCCCCTGGCTCACCTGGGCAGCAGGGAGCCCTTCTTCCTGCTCCAACTCCTCAGCGAGGGCCAAGGGGTCCAGCTGGGCGTCTGGGGAATTCAGTTGGTTCAGGAACTGGGGGTCAATGACCTCCTCCACCTGGGACAGAGGAAGCGGCCGTGAGCCCCTTGGCAGGGAGGGAACTGGGAGGAGCGGGGCCTGGAGGACAAGTGGGAAAGCCAAGACCCCGTCCTCCTGCACAGGTGGGTGTTCCCCTCCATCACGGTCATCAGGTACACACGCATGTACACACACACACACATAGAGATAAACACATACATGAACACAGATGCACACAGAGATAGATATGTGCATACACATAAACACACAAGGGGACACCCCCATGAAAAGATACCACACACCACACCCACACAACGCACACACATGCACACACAGATGCACACACTCTCAGGCGCCCAGCTCAGGAGCAAAGAGCAGAGCCCCATCCCATCAGCCTGGGGGAACCCGGGTCTGGGGGCAGCAGTGCCACCCTCTGGGACCTTGTAGGCCCGGAGCTGCGGGCCAGCCCACCTGGGTGACAAAGTCTTCCTGGGAGCACAGCTGGTCCATGTAGCTCAGGAGACCCTCATCCTGCAGCCACTCCTTCACTTCCTCTGCCCATCCTCCGGCGGGGGCCCCCATGGGCAGCACCTCCGTGAGGTCCATGTCCTCCTGCTCGGCCTCATGAGGGATCACATTGTGTGACTCGGTCTCCCAGGGCTGCGGGGCGGTGGGTACAGCCTTCCTGGGAGTGGGTGCTGGGCAGAGGGAAGAGGAGGGAGCGTGAGGGGACAAAGCTCCCACCCGCAGGGCACACAATGCTGAGGGCAGTGTTGGGCATTAACACGGGTGTGACTGTGTGAGGGGAGGCCAGAGGGGAGCACCCAAGAGGGTCAGTGGTGAGGACGTGTGGAGCCACTGACTCCCAAGGGGCCCCGCAGCCAGCCCGCTTCTCAGCAGACTTCACGTGGGCCCGTGGCAGGGAGCGGGGCGAGGGGATGAGAAAGGGGACCCGGTCCAGACCCCATGGGGACACAGGGCGCTGAGGCCCGGCTCTCAGGGCTGCTTCCCTTCAAGCCCAAAGCCCCCTGAGGAGAAGGCCATGTGGGGGACAGAGGCCTGCGCTGGGCCCTGTTGCCTGGGGCCAGGGGCTCCTGTGGGAACGTGCTGGCGTACCTGGCTGCACGCCCACCACTGGGGCTGGGGGCCCCCGAGGACCAGGTCTCCGTGGGGCAGGAGGAGGTTGGGTCTGCGCCCCCTTCTCCAACTGCAACTTCTGAGCCTGCATCTGCTCCTCCGCCTCAAACGCCAGGAACCTGGGGTGAGGGCACAGGCTGTGCTGAGAAGGAGGCCGCCAGGAGCCCGCACAGGCAGCAGCGGGCGGAGGATGGAGAGCAAGGGCCTGGGGGCTGTCAGGGCCCGGACCCTGGGGAGGCAGGAGGGTGCTGAGCACATTGCTGCACAGCCCCTCTGGCTGGGGTCTGGCCCCCTGTGCGGGCACCCCTCCCGAGCCTGTCCTGAGCCTTCATGTCCCGCCCAGGACTGGTCAGCCTCAGAGGAGGGGGAGCTCCCGGGAGTAGGACAGGAGCACCCACGCTCTGAAGCTGAGGGAGAGGCTTCCCCAGGAGGAAGTGCCTCTGGGCTGCGGGGACACCATGCTGAGTGACACCCTCCCACCCCCTCCTCTCTGATGAGACCTCAAAGCTGGACCTTGGCCCCCAGTCAGCCCCCTCCCCCGGTGTGGGGACCCAGGACCCTGACTCACTTTTCTGCCATCTCAAAATAGACCCTCCTGTCACAGTGGCTCTTGCGCTGCCATTCCTGCATGGCCCGCCCTATTCCCTCCGCCAGCGTCATGGTGGGCTTCAGGCGGGACAGGGGCCGGAGCTCTGGCCTGTAATGCCTCAGGGTCAGTCACCGCCCAGCCTGGCCTCTGCCCGCCTGGCCACCCCAGCTCAGTGGAGCCCGTCCCACCCCCACCCGGCAGGACTGAGCACCCGCAGGTGAGGGAGGAGGCGTCTGTGTGCAGACAGACCTTCCAGCTGCTGCTGTCAGGGTCTCACTACACACCAGCCCTGGAGGTGACCCCGCACTCGCACCCATAGCTGGGACCCCACCCTCAGGCCTTCCCGCCAGCGTCCCAGCATCAGCCCGCCTGCAGGGCCCTCCCACCCCCTCTGTGATGGGAGAGCTCCAGGGGCGCCCCCTGCCCTGCCAGTGCACTCACATGAGGAAGCAGCAAAGAGCGTCCACATCAGGGCTCTGGGGAAGGTGCCCCCGGGCCAGGGCCTTGAAGCGCTGCCAACGATGGAAGTCCTCGTACACACTCTTGGGGTCAGAGGAGTCCAGCGAGGCCTTGGACTGGGAGCCGGCCAGGCCACCCTCCCTGGCAGTCCCGTGTGGCCCTGTTCCGGGGTCCACTCGGGGGACAATGGGGATCAGCTGGGCAGCTGGTGGTGGAGCTTGAGGAGGAAGGCTGGGACACCAGCCTCCATCGCCGGCTTGGGTGCACCGGAAAGCCGAGGCGGGCATAATGTTCTCCACCGCAGTGGCTTCCAAGAAGAGGGGTGCAGGACACACAGCACCCCCACAGGCGGCACCTGGAGTGCTCCCGTAGAGGGGGGCCTGGGTCAGGACAATGGTCTGAGCCTGGGAGGGCTGTGGTCGCCTCCCTTCTGAGCTGACCTGGACCATGATGTTGTAAGCCCCAGTCCCAACGGGGCCTTGTCCAGAATCTCCTGCCACCAGAGGTGTCCTGGGCCAAGCCGGCAGCACCAGGGGGCGGCCAGGAGGGAATGATGGGGTTCTGGGGGGCGGCAGGTGCTGCTCCCCAGGGTGCCGGTGTGTGGGGCCAGTAGACGGTGGGGGACAGGGCTGGGCCATGAAAGGAGTCAGGGAGGCACCTGGCTTCAGGCTCACATCTGCTCCCAGTGCTGCAGATGCTGTGGAGACAAAGGAAAGGGGGAATGGAGGAGGAGGCCCAGCAGACAGCACTTAGGCGCTCTGGGCCCCTTTAGCCGCTGGGGAACCAGGGCAGTGAGTCTCACCAGGGAGGGCCCTTTGGATGGGCAAACTGGGGAGGTGGCAAATGACCTCAGGTCATGGTCACCCTCTGACCTCCAGTTGGGAATTATTCCACTGGAGAGCTTGCTCCCCATTCGCCAAGGCTCCCTGACCCCTGTCTGCGAGAAGCACCAGCCCAGCCAGCGCTGACCCTGAGAGCCTCCCTAAGGACTCCCCGGTACCGACCCTGCCAGCCTCAGAGGCCTGGCCCTGGGCAGACGTCTGTTCTGGCGGCCTTGGCCATTTACTACTGACACAGACCTGGTCCTCCTGCCCCTGTGCTCCCCTTCCCCCTTTAAAAAGGAACCCGCCTTCGCAGACGTTCCAGGGAACACCACCCATGCTCCATGAAGCAGGGATGTGCACTGACAGCAAAACCCTCATCCCAAAGGTAAAGGCAGGGCAGAGGGTGTGCCATGAGATGCAGGACAGGAGGGAGTCGGCTGAAGACCTGGGTGGCACGGGGGGAACAATTGGGGACAGTCAGGGAACCGGGCCCTGTCTTGGTGGAAGTTTCCCGGCCGCCCTGCCTGTGTGGAATCCCAGCCACCAGGCAGCTCCCTGGGCTGAGGAGCAGTGAGCTCTGGGCTGGAGGCAGGGGAGAGGCTCTGGGAGGCAGCAGGAGGAGGACCTTCCAGGCAGCTCCAGGTGCCCGCAGAACAGCACACAGGACTGGGCTTTCCCATGACCACCCTGTGCCACCCCCACGACATCGCCCACTACTCTTCCCTCTGGAAGAACCCACATGCCTACTGCTGGCCTTTCTCCACACCCAGGCATGTCCCTGAGCCACCCTGACCCCCTCTGAGGAGCCCTCCCGGCCAGTGCCATCACAGGTTCCCCGGGATCCCAGCCTCCCCGGGTGACAGGTCCTTGGAGGTCTAGTGCTCTCTCACCCCTACTTCAGTCAAACCATGTTTCCCCAGTGACACATTTCAATCCCAAGTCTTGAGGGACAGCTCAGTGTTAAAACACACACCCTCCAATCTATAGTCCTACCTCCTACTGAAGCCATCCCCGCAGGCTCATTCACGGACCACCGCTGCCTAGAAGCCTCCACAACGAGAATAGCCAAGTGGAGGATCCAGAGAGTGACCTGCTCCAACAGCTGCTCACCATCCAGTGGAGGGAAGGTTGGGATTTAAACGGTAGAATGTGGGGCTCCTGACCTTCTGCAGCGGGGGAGGGGCAGAGGGCTGGTTGGCTGGGGTGGTGGGGGGCATTCCATGGAGGGCTCTGATAGGTAGGCAAGAACCAGCAGTTCCGTTCAAATTTAAAGTCACAAATTTAAAGACACACTAACAGTAATGACCCCCAAGGTTAAGTTCTAGGCACCCGGTTATTCATGTGTCCTTTATCTCCGTTCTTGATCCATCACCCTAGTTCTGGGCCCCTCAACCTGCTTTCTATCTGGTCTTGGTTTACTTCAACACAGACTACACTTTCTGAACAAAATTCAGAACATGGGGTCTGAAGAAATAATGGGAATGTATCGCTTACAGATCCCAGTGTTTGAAATTAGGATTGACCCCACAGAGGCAGCATGCTGGGTTGCTGTGTGCACCTCATTCCTTAGGGAGCAGTCCTGTGGCCCCAAGTTCTGCCCAGTGCTGGGAGCCCTGCAGATGCAGCCGGCCCAGCCTTACAACCCATCCCCTTTGCCCCAGTCCATCAGGGCAAGGCCTGCAGCCTACAGGGCAAGACCAGAAATCACCACTTTTTGTTTCTCAGAGTACTATGTTGTTCAATGTCTAATCTTTTATCTTTTGTAATATTTTAAAGAAGTAATGCCTTTGTGTAGTTCAGAGTCAAATTGTGCAAAATGGAAAATGCAGTGATATGTCTTTCTCCTGCCACTTTCCCCTCTTGCAAATGACCGGGAAGGGGATCAGATGATTTTAGTTTCTTTTGAAAGTATGACAAACAAAAGTATATTTTTCTGCTACTATAAGTATGTTTTATTGACGATTGAAATTCTGCAATATAATACAAATATGCAGGGCAGGCAGAGTGACATTGTTCCCATGCTACCTGTCATGTCATGGGAAACTGGTGCAGACAGCCACGTTTTGACCAATGTTTGAACAACAACCTTGCAAAGGAAACATCTGTAAAGCAGCATTTATTGAAAAACCTCCACATACTGAATAAATACAGGAGGGACGGGGTCAGTCCCCTTTCTCTGCTGCAGGGACAGCCTGGGCCTCTTCCCAGGGTGCCTCGCGCCAGGACACAGGAGCACGCCCACTGGGGGCGGGGCTCTGTCCTACAACTGCTCCCAGCGTCCGTTGCAGCGGTTGGCTCCCATAGGCGCATGCGCTAAGGCAGTTGCTCCCATAGGCGCGCATGCGCTAATGGCAGGGAGCGTCCCCAACTGCCGCCCAGGCTGCGCGTGGGGCCTGGCATGGCGGCCTCTGGAGTCCGTTAGGTGAACAGGAGGGAAGGGGCGCGCGGCCTCCGCCCCCCTCAGGTGTCCCCCTCTTCTCTGCTGTTTGCCCCCAGGTCTGTGTTCCCCACCCCGCTCACTTCCGGTGGTGCTCACAGGGGAATGGGCTCTGACTGGCGGTGCTGGGCGGGCGGTCAGTGTGCGGGGCCTCCCGGGGTCCAGTGATGCCCGTGAGCTGTCCGCCCGGGGCTCCTCTGTGTCCCCGCTTTCTGGGCACGCAGCTCCCGGCAGTTCTTCCGGATCTGAAAGCGCCTCCGGGTCAGCAGGAAGCTGCCCTCATTGGAAATGAGCGGACATGGCGGAGCCTCCCCTCCCCACAGGTCCCGGGCTCCTTCCCCCTGGAGCCCCTCAGCCCGAGGCTTCCTTCCCCCGCACCCGGCCCTGAGGGCAGCGGCCTTGTGACCACATAATGCCTCTGCCTGGAGCCTGGGGTGGAGGGCAGGCCTGGGTGTGTGAGGCCTGTGGTGTGTGAGGCCTGGGGTGGGGGGCAGGCCTGGGTGTGTGAGGCCTGTGGTGTGTGAGGCCTGGGGTGGGGGGCAGGCCTGGGTGTGTGAGGCCTGGGGTGTGTGAGGCCTGGGGTGGGGGGCAGGCCTGGGTGTGTGAGGCCTGGGGTAGGGGGCAGGCCTGGGTGTGTGAGGCCTGGGGTGTGTGAGGCCTGGGGTGGGGGGCAGGCCTGGGTGTGTGAGGCCTGGGGTGGGGGGCAGGCCTGGGTGTGTGAGGCCTGGGGTGGGGGGCAGGCCTGGGTGTGTGAGGCCTGGGGTGGGGGGCAGGCCTGGGTGTGTGAGGCCTGGGGTGGGGGGCAGGCCTGGGGTGGGGGGCAGGCTTGGGGTGGGGAGCAGGCCTGTGGTGTGTGAGGCCTGGGGTGGGGGGCAGGCCTGGGTGTGTGAGGCCTGGGGTGGGGGGCAGGCCTGTGGTGTGTGAGGCCTGGGGTGGGGGGCAGGCCTGGGTGTGTGAAGCTTGGGGTGGGGGGCAGGCTTGGGGTGGGGAGCAGGCCTGTGGTGTGTGAGGCCTGGGGTGTGTGAGGCCTGGGGTGGGGGGCAGGCCTGGGTGTGTGAGGCCTGGGGTGAGGGGCAGGCCTGGGTGTGTGAGGCCTGGGTGTGTGAGGCCTGGGGTGGGGGGCAGGCCTGGGTGAGTGAAGCCTGGGGTGGGGGGCAGGCCTGGGGTCTGTGCCTGTTCGCTTGGTGGAGGGAATCTGAGGTGTGGATTCAAATGTGTGCGCTCGCTCTGTCTGTGGATGTCTGTGACCACGGGAGGTCATGCCTGTGTTTCTGTGAGTGTGTAGGGTTGAGTGCTGTATTTGGAGGGTGTTGAGATGTAGTGGATGAATACTCAAGCAGTGGGTGGTAATGTGTTTGTAATTTGGTGTTTGCTGAAATTTCCTCGTCTTGTTTTTCCCCCTTCGAATTCTGGGTTTTTTTCTAATGGCTGATTTGGAAGGATTATCTGCATACGCATAGGGCAATGTTAGGACAAGTACAGGCATTCATTAACTTGGGTGTATGATCTGTGTTTTGTATTTGGGGAATGTAGACGGATCATTGTGTATTCGGGGCATGTTGTAATGTTATGTGTATTTCTTTTTGTGATCTATGCCTGTTTCAGTGTGCAGAGGGCAGATCTGTGACTATGTTTAGGACTGGTAGGTCTTGTATATGCGGATGTGCAGTAGTGTTAGTGTGATTCGGTGTGGTGTGTATGTGGCTGTATTCTGCAAGATGGAAGAGTTAATTCTGTGGGAATTTGGGAGTGTGGGGTTCTGTGTACGCAGGTGGTGTGGCATGAAGTGTATTTGGGACATAAGTATAGGGAGGTGGGTTTGCATATTTGCAGTGCTCTGGGTGTTCGTGGGTCTATTTCGGGGCTTCTCTTCCATGGTGAATCCTCCTGCCAACAGAATGTACTCCTCACTTGTTCGAATGTCCCAATAACTGCTTGTCTCAGTATAAGCAGATTCCAGTAACTCTGACTGCCCTCTTCATAATCTTCCCCAATAAAATGACAGTGTTTTGTACTGATCACATTGTGGATTGTTGCCAGAAAGGAGCCAGGCCTAGTTTTATATTTTAAAATGTTACATCTATACATATAAAAGCCTAAGTGACTGTTTGACTTTGACCGGTAGCTATGACGTGCACTGACCACCTGGGGGCAGACACTCAATGTACAGGCATGGAAACATGGAACAGACTGAACAATTTCAGAAGGAAGGGTGGGGGAGGGATACATGCACCAGTGGGGTCCATTGGCTTGGCCTGCACTAGGCCTCCAACATCCCCTGAGGGATCCCAGATTGTGAGAGGGCACAGGCAAAGGGACCCCACCAGTGCACAAATCAGAGCATGGGTGTGTAGTATTTAAACACACATGTATTTTTATACTAGTTACAAGGTAGGTAGATGTTTTGGGGGTTGTTTGTTGAAATTTTTTCTTTTTTTGCTTTGGTTCTGAAATGGGAAGGCATGGCTCTGAGTTTCTGGGTGAGGGACAGGAGTACCTTGGTATCCTGAATCAGCACTGAAAACCCCAACCAGGTGCAATTAATGCAAAATGCTAGAATGGCTGGGTTGGACAGAGCTGGCTTTCTGTGGCTGATATTTTTTGGAGTGTAGTATTCCCCCGTCTCTCCATGGACAGAGGGATCTTCTGTTCTTTTTTTTTTTTTTTAATAATTTAAGAAAATGTTTTATTACAGTTGCCATACAATTATTATATTAGTTTCAAGTGTGCAACATGGTGATGAAACATTTATATAACTTACAAATTGATTATCTTGATAAGTCTAGTACCTATTTGACAACATAAGTAGTTTTATTGACTTTACTAGTATATCCCTGTGGCTGTTTTCATAATTGGCAATTTGTATATTAATCCCTTCCACTTTTTCCTTCATCCAGCCTCCCTTCAATTTGACACATCATAATTAAAATGGCAAAATTTAAAGACAAAGAATTCTAAAAGCAGTTAGTTACCTACCAGGGAGTGCCCATACAACTGTCAGCTTATTTCTCAACAGAAACCTTGCAGGCCAGAAGGGAGTGCAAGAAATATTCAAAGTGATGAAAAGCAAGGGCCTGCAACCAAGACTAGCCTACAGAGGAGAGCTATCAGTCAGAATTGAATGTTAGATAAAGAGCTTCACAGATAAGAAAAAGCTAAAGGACTTCATTACCATCACACTAGTGTTACACGAAGTGTTGAAGGGTCTTTAAAAAGAAAAAAAATTAAAATATGAACAATAAAGTGGCAATAAATACATATCTATCAACAATTGAATGTTAAAAAAATAAATAGAACCAGAGGCATGGAAACATGGAACAGACTGATAAATCTCAGAGTGAAGGGGGCTGGAGGATGGGGAAGCTTACCTGTGTACTAGAGGCCCAGTGCACAGAATTCATGAAGATTAGGCCTGCCTTTCTTCCGGCCACCAGCAGGCACCGGGGACCTGGGCTTCCTTCCTGCCACTGGCAGGCACCAGGACCCGGCTTCCTCACAGCCCTTGCCTCATCCAGAAGGACAGAAGGACTTCTGATCTAATTAGCATAATACACTTTTATTATTATAGATATGCATTACCCATGGACACAGATAATAGGGTATTGAAGGCCTGGGGTGTGGTGCAGGATCCGGGTCGTTAAGAGGGGGCATCTGTAATACTCTCAACAATATCTTTAAAAAATAAATAAAATTTTAAACAAGATCATAATCAATTTCGTAAACTACTTTTTATTTAACATAGAGAATTCTGCAATATAAATTACCACAAACTTAGCAGCTTAAAACAACACATTTATTTCCTAAGCATTTTTGTTGCCAGACTGAAATCCAGTGTTGGTCAGGTTGCAGTCTTATCAGAGTGTTGACTGGGGAAATGTTGGCTTTCAAGTTCCCTCAGCTAATTGGCAGGATTCATTTCCTTGCAGCCATAAACTGTCCTAGCTGTCAGCAGTGAATTGCTCTCGGCTCTTAGAGGCCCCTTTTATTCCTTGCCATAAATGGGGTCCTCTTGATAGCCCCTCTCACACCATAGCAGCTTCTTCAAAGCTGTCAGTTGGACATCTCCCGAGGGCTCCCAGACTGCAAGAAGGTGCAGGCTGGAATGAGGGAACCCTCCCCCGTCCCATTCCACCCCCCCACCCACCCCCCACCCCCCGCCGCCGCCAGGGCACAAATTTTCATGCACTGGCCTCTAATATATGATAAACCCTCATTCAATATCATACTCAGTGGCTAAAAACTGAAAGCTTTTCCTCTAAAATCTGGAACAAGACAAGGATGTCTACTCATAGCACTCTCATTCCACATAGTGCTAGAAGTCCTAGCCAGAGCAGTAAGGCAAGAGAAAGAAAGAAAAGGCATCCAAATAATGAAGTCAAACTGTCACTTTTTGTGGATGACATGATTCTGTATATACTCCACCAAATCCTAAATACTCCACCAAAAAACTATTAGAAATAATAAACAAATACAGTCAAGTTGCAGAATATAAAACCAATGTGCAAAAATTGATTGCCTTGAGCCAGTCAGGCCGAGGCAGATGTCTTCGGGGTACAGAGACCGGTTGCCAATAGTGGCCCAGAGCCCAGGACCCCCTAGACTGCTTAGCCTGTACTATGCTGGTCACCACCCAGAATCTGCTTATTTAAAAAGATTGAAAACGATAACAAAATGGAAAAATACAATGTGTTCATGGATTGGAAGACATAGTTAAAATGGCCATATTATGTAAAGCATTATACAGATTTAATGCAATACCCATCAAAATCCCAATGTCATTTTTTAAAGAAATAGAACAAGAAGTTACCAGATTTATATAGAACCACAAAATGTGAGAAGCCATGTCCTGCGTAGCTTAGAGTTTGGGATTTAGAGAAGGGCCCCTGGTAAATGATGAGACAAGACAAGAAATAATAATTTGGAAATTCAGAGCCAGTTGGAGAGTCCAACACTAGGGGAAGGACTTCGCTGCTGGCCAGACACTGCCAACCTTTTATTCAATTTTGGATACACATATTGCCCTTAGGCAATTCCGATAGCAGACAGACAATCTTAAATGTCAGTAAATATTAGTAAAGGTTTACTTTGAGACTATTTGGTCAGGAAATTTCTTGAGCCACCTTTGTCTTGACTAAACAATTGGTGCATAACTGGCCCTTGCCAGGGCTCAAGGTTCACGAGCATTTCAGGCTCCTTGTTTACACTTTTCTGACAGTGAAGACAATGGGTAGCTTCCAACATCTCCCCCTTTTCATTTCCTTAATAAATCCTGAAAAGTGCTGCTTTTAGGATTCAAGTTCTTTTAAGACTTCATTTTGCACCTGCAGACTAGAAATATAAGAACAAGAATGAGATAGACATTAGTGGTTATGCTGAGAGGCAAATGTAAGGAGATCCAGTGAAAGGGATTAAATTCTTTCATGTCCTTTCTAAATTGTCAGGCATCCAAGGAATTAGTTTGTGAGTTTGCCTGGGGTAATAGTACAATATGCTGTTGTAATTCTAAAATATCAAGGGTTGTTTTGCCTTTACCCCAAGCACCAAGAAGGTGATTTTTTTATTGATTCCCAAAGGTATGTGGTTCTATAATAGGGAACAGGGGTTACACAGATCTGGGAAAAATTAAAAGGACACTGTAAAGATATTCTTTGCTCTAGGCTGTGGATTTTATCACCCATCCACAGGACTGTAGACTTTAGTGCTGATAATTCTATCTCAAACTGGCAATCAATTCATTTTGTATAGACAAGGTCTTCATTAAGTTTCCTTAACTTGTACAAACTGAGAAGTTTGAAGTTTATATCATGGATGAAGCAGCAATGCCCACAGAAGTAACATTACAAGGGCAAAGAGTTCTTTAACATTCCAAGAAATTTTTTTTGTCATTTTAAGACTTTTACCAGATCATGTAACAGTTGGTAGGTTTGATGAGATTCCCAAGGCTGGGTTAGGTTAGTAGGAACTCAAGCAAAAGTAAGTTGTTTTAAAATCATAAGGGGATCTTTTGGAATGTAGAATTAACATGTGCATGACACGTCAAACAGAGTGCTTGTAGCATTAAGGTGCATCTGGATGGGGTCTGAGAGGAGTGCAAACAGCTCAAACACACAGGCAATGGCAAATACTCTTATTGGGAGTTCCCCATAAGGTATGGATGGAATTATCTGAGTTATAATTAAAACTATACCATTTAATAGGTGCGAGTGCAGCAGCTAATTTCCATTGCGTATTTTGTGGGGGCCAATTATCATGTTGTAATTGAGATCCAACAAATCCTCCTCCATGCCGTGAAATGGAGTGATAGGATGTGTTCCCCTTTCATTTTAAGGTGTTATTGTTACTATAAACTGACCCGTAGGGGCTCCAATCCACAGAGGAAAAACTGTTACTAAGTTTGCTGCTGGTGGGGTAGTCACTATAACAGTCCTGTCAATTAATTTCTTCCTCAGAGGGGTGCCATTCATAAGACTTTTTACATAATGGCTTGGGGGGGGGGGGGTCCTAGTAAAGTTACATTTTTGCACCTCTCCCCAGAGCAAGTAGTGATAGTAGATATATTTGGGCTTTTGCTTCCCCCACCTTTGGTGTCCATGCTAACCATAAGCCTCTCTTTAATTCTACACACAAAGGAGCAATAGTTTGATTCTGTGTCATATAAAAGAGAAGCTGGGTGGCGACACCTATGTAATTATACTTTGCCCATATATTTCCTTGTCCCAGCCGTGTTCCTCCTGGATGACCAGTGTTTGGTATTATTGGTGACTACATTAGGCAGGGGATCAGCCCATGTAAGGGTTCTTACCCATGGTGGGTCAGGAACGTTAAGTCCAAAATACTTCCCCATTTGCCCCAGGTGATATTACCGCACAGCTGGTTACTGCTAGCAGGGCAAGAAAGATATTCTCAGGCATTCTTGGGGTATTGGTATCCTCACAAATTCACTCAGCTTTTTTATTTTCCACATGTAAATGAAATATGGTATTTATATTTCTCTGTCTGACTTACTTCACTTAACATACCCTCTAAGTCCATCTGTGCTGTTGCAAATGGCAAAGTTTTATTCTTTTTATGGCCAAGTAATATTCCATAGTTTCTCTGTACCACTGCTTTTTTATCCACTCATCTATTTTATTAATTTATTTTTTAGGAAGAGGGAGAGATATAGAAACATTAGTGATGAGAGAGAATCATTGATCAGCTGCCTTTTGCATGTCCCCCACTGGGGATTGAGCCTGCAACCTGGAATCGAACTATGATCTTCTGGTTCATAGGTTGACATTCAACCACTGATCACACCAGGTTGGCAGTCCATTCATTTATTTTTTTCTTTTGATTTTTCTTTTTTATTATTTAAAGTATTACAAATAGTAGTACATATGTCTATTTTTAACATATCTTAAAGAAAAAACAGTCTTGTTTTATTTTGTAGCATCCATGAAGAGAGAGGGGCTCCCAAGAGCCACCCAAAATTGGACAGGGTACCTTTCTCTTAAGCTAGTCTTTCTCTTCATGGGTACAGAAATTCCAGAGGTATCCCCAAATTCTGACAAATGTCTTTTATTTGTATAAATTTCAAATGATGGACTGCAAAATAAAAACATGGCAAAAAATGAGATTTTTAATAACACTCTCAAGAGTGGGCATTCATTTTAAAGGATTACCAAAATATAATACCTAGTAATTTTCAAGTTACCTTACTTTGTCTAGGGAATTTTCTTAAAACCTTTATTATTGGCCACATGTACCGCTCATATTCTCTCTCCCCATCCCCACATTTTGTTTGCTCTGGGGAAATCCAGTAATTGCCTGGCCATCTACTGTTTCTTTTCTAATAAATTAAATTAAAAGCATGCTTACTAGACTAACAATAAACCACAAAGATACATAAAAAATAATTAATAGATAAGCGCCCAATAATTTTCTTTTTAATATCTAGAACATAAAAGAGGTTGAATCTGCATTGATTGAATCAGGAGGCAGAATGCTCATGCTTTTCCTTTGAGCGCCACCTTGTGTATTTTTTGGTTGCCTGTTTTTTTTTAATGCCCGGTTTTTCCACAAAGTCTAATTTATTTATAAGCTTTTTGCACATAATTTAACTGATTCTTCACATCAGTGCTTATCATTTGATTTGGGAAATGTGGGCCAGCTATCTGTATAATAGGAAAAGCAAGTCTCCCCTCCACCATCATGTCCTTTAATCCTTCTTGGATAGCTCTTTGCACGGGTGACTCCATTAACCATGAATTAAATGTTCCAGGACTAGGACATGGAGGTGGGGAGGCCATGAGGCCATTCCTCCATTTTTTTTCCTCCTCTTTAGGAGCAGCGGGTGCAAGGGGAGGAGGTTTATCTTCTCTTGTCTCTCTAAAAGGCTCTAGCAAATGCAATACTGTGTTCCACAAAGAGAAACAATTTGGAGGCCAATTTTTCCCCTGCTACTGAGCTGTTTTCAAGTTATGACCCATTCTTTCCCAACATTCAACATCTAATGTACCCTCTCCAGGTAACCAAGGGCTATGTTCCATAATAATATGCAAAAACTGGAAGAGAATACCTTCTGACACTTTAATTCCTTTATCCTTGAGCAAGCCAAAAGTCTACAATAAAGATTCTACCCTTTTGACGAATTCTGCCCCATTAGCCTGGGTAAAAAAGATATTCCCACCCTACTTACAGATCGCAATTTCTGCCATGGGCTTTGCACACAGTGAATTTCCCCACCTATCCAGTGAATTCCTTACCCCACCTTGCCAGTGAAACTTTGTTTTTCCACTCTAAGAAAATCTTTTCCAGACACCCATCATTGAGGCACCAGATGTCAGAAGCGATTTCCTGCATGGCTTAGGGTTCAGGATCTGGAGAAGGGCCGTGGGTAAATGAGATGAGATGAGACAAGAAATAATAATTTGGAAATTGGGGGCCATGCGGAGAGTCCAACACTAGGGGAAGGACTTTGCTGATGGCCAAGCCCTGCCAACCTTTTATTCAATTTTGGATACACATATTGCCCTTCGTCAGGCAGGCAATTCTGGTAGCAGACAGACTATCTTAAAGGTCAGTAAATATTAGTAAAGATTTACTTTGAGACTATTTGGTCATGACATTGTTTGAGTCACAATTGTTCCAACTAAATAATCGGTTTATAGTTTTGGCCCTTGCCAGACATCGAGGTTCACCAGCATTTCGGGCTCCTTGTGAAGACAATGGGTAGCTTCCAACAACAAAAGACCCTGAATAGCCAAAGCAATTCTGAGAAAAAGAACAAATCTGGAAGTATCACACTGCCTGACATCAAATTATACTACAGAGCTATGATAATCAAAACAGCACGATACTGACAGAGATGCAGATTCACAGATCAATAGAACAGAACAGAGAGCCCAACTGTGAAACCACATGTACATGGACAAATAATCCAGAAATGCACAATGTGTTGGGAAAACTAGAACAGTGTTTTTCAACCGCTGTGTGTGCCGCGAGATGTTGCCTGGTGTGCCGTAGGTGCAGACAAGACAAGAATTTTATAATTTTTCACTATTTTGTTTACTTAATATTTCATAATAAAGTAATTATAAAATACTTTCTTTGTTTTTATTTGATTCCTATTCAAGAGAATTACTTTATATATAGTCAATATAGGCACAGAGTTAAATTTTTTAACATTTTCTAATGGTGGTGTGCCTCATGATTTTTTTCATGAAACAAGTGTGCCTTTGCCCAAAAAAGGTTGAAAAACACTGAACTAGAAAGCCTCATGCAAACAAATGAAACGATTAGTTTGACTCCATGTACAAAAGTTAAGTCAAAATGGATCAAAGACCTACTAGTAAATATAAAACCCAAAACAGTAAGTTACATAAAAGAAAATATAGGTACCAAATTTATGGGCCTGGATTATAGAGAATATTTTTATAAAGTTGATGCCAAAGGCAAGGGAAATTAAAGGCAAAAATAAGTGAATGGGACTATATTAAACTAAACAGCTTCCACACAGCAAAAGAAACTCACAATAAAACAAAGAGGCAACCAATTAGATGGGAGAAGATATTTGCAAACAGTAGCTTCAACAAAGGTTTAATTCCAAAAATATATAAAAAAAAAAAAACTCACAAAACTCAACACCAAACAACCCAATCAAAAAGTGGGCAGATGTGCGAAAATACACCTCTCCCAAGAAGACTTACAGCCGATAGACATATGAAAAGATGTTCAACCTCACTAGCAATTAGGAAAACGCAAACTAAAACTACAATGAGAGCCAAAACTGGTTTGGTTCAGTGGATAGATAGTCGGCCTGCGGACTGAGGGGTCCCAGGTTCGATTCCGGACAAGGGCATGTACCTTGGTTGCGGGCACATCCCCAGTGGGGGAAGGGGGGTGCAGGAGGCAGCTGATCGATGTTTCTCTCTCATCGATGTTTCTGGCTCTCTCCCTTCCTCTCTGTAAAAATTAATAAAATATATATTTTTTTAAAAACTATAATGAAATACCACCTTACATCTGTTAGAGTGCCCTTTAGCAACAAGACAAGCAATAACAGTGTTGGAGAGGTTGTGGGGGAAAAGGGAACTCTTTTATTTTTTAGGCTGAAAATTGTCAGAGGCTTTATGTTATATCAGGTGGATATATGTGTCATAATACAGGGTGGACACTGGAGAAACAGAATTAGGAAAATGTGCCTTCTATTACAACGTAGAGTCCCACAGCTTCAAAGAACAAATTGTCAGTGCCTCCTTTGTGTAAGACAGTAATACTGGTACATTTTCATGACATACTAATAGTAGAAAAGAAACATGTACTAAATAAGGTATTATACTTGAATGGTTGTGAGACATTTAAAATTTCCCAGAAAACAATTCTTGCTCTTTATGGTTATAAGGAAAAAACGTGTAGATAATTTGGGGCTAGATAAAGAACATTCATGAAGTGATATATCTAATTTGAGAAAGTAGAAAAGAACACAGTACACATCCTCTTGGCATTTCTCTAACAAAACATTGTCAGGGTTTTTTGCAGTGTGCATTGACCCCCGTCTTGTGTGGGTCTCTCTCTCTCTCTCTCTCTCTCTCTCTCTCTCTCTCTCTCTCTCTCTCTCTCTCTCTCTGTCTCTCTCTCTCTCTCTCTCTCTCTCTCTCTCTCTCACACACACACACACACACACACACACACACCCACACAAAAAACACACTGAGGAAAGGAAATGCTATGTGGCAGGTACTATGCTAGGACTGGGGATACAATGTTGAGTTAAAAGAGACCTGCCCTGACTGGTACAGCTCAATGGGCCCACACAGGGAAGGGTCACCGGTTAGATTCTTGGTTAAGGACACATACCTGGGTTTCAGATTAGATGCTCCTTCAGGGTGCAACGTGAGGGAGCCAACCAATCGATGTGTCTCTTTCACATTTAGGTTTCTCCCTTTCTCTCTCCCCCTTTCCTCCCCCTCCACACCTCCTTTTCACTCTTTCTAAAAACCAATAGAAAACATAACCTTGGGAGAGAATTAAATAAAAACATAAATAAATGAGAAATAATTTTCCCATTCTGGTGAAGATTATAGCCCAAAATGGAAAAAGAGAACACTAATTTAAGAGCCATATAAACAGCCATAATATTTCAACTACAACTAACAACCCTCTCTCAACCCTAAGTATACTGTGTTCCAGGCAAAGCCTCCAGGGCATCTCCCTCATCTGAAATTATGCATTTTGGAATGTCAGGAACAAAAAAGGGGAGAAACCTTTCAGAAGTGCAACTAACTACCCAGTCTCTCTCCTCAACTGCTGCAAAAACCTCTGGTCAATCCAGTCTTCCCTCCACTTCCCCACCTGCTCACAGAGCAGCCAAAGTGGTCCCTTACATGAAAGCCTGATTTGAAACTCCCCACTCAATTCCACCTAATCATAAAAATCCAAAGTCTTACCTGTGCCCCAAAGTCCTGCCTGATTGCCTCTCCTTCTCCATGTCTCTCTCCTCACCATTCTCCCCTTTTGTTTGTGGCAATCCGGCCAAACTTGCTTTTCCTCCTTGCTTTTACTCAAACACTTCAGGTAAACAAAAAAACTCATAACTTAATGGACAAACAATACAATTTTATTGGACAAAAAAATTAATAATATACTTCACCAAAGAAGATACAAATGTTCACACCAACAACTTTATTCTTCCTTGTCCCAAACTAGAAACAACTCAAATGTCTATCCACAGGTGAATTAATAAACTTTCATATATCAATCCTATATAATAAAAAGATGATATGCAAATTGACCATCACTCCAACACACAAGATGGCCACCACAAGATGGCCAGCAGGGGAGGGCAGTTGGGGGGAGTGCAGCTTGGGGCAACCAGGCCTGCAGGGGAGGGCAGTTGGGGGCAATCGGGCCAGCAGGGGAGCAGGTAGGCGTCAATCTGGCAGGCAGGAAGGCAAGGGGTTGGGAGCCAGCAGTCCTGGATTGTGAGAAGGATGCCTGACTGCCCGTCAGACATCCCTCGAGGGGTCCCGGGTGGAGAGGGTGCAGGCTGAGCTAAGGGACACCCCTTTCCCCCCACCCCCCTTGCACGAATTTTATGCACCAGGCCTCTAGTATTACATAAAAGAGAATGAAATGTTAATAAACACAACATGGCTTTCAAAACATGATGAGTGAATGAAATATGGGCACTAAGTACACATTCTTAAAATTGTATTTACATAAAACTTGAGGACAGGAAAATTACAGACACTGGAAACTTTCACAGGGAGGTGGGGCTTGATCAAAAGGTGCCTGAGGAGACTTTCTGAGGAACAAATTTTTTATACCTTGATTGTGGTGGTGACTGCACAACTGGAGAGCACCAAGTCTTGGTAGCCCTCAGGCTGGCCCCTGCATGTCCAGGCAGGACCAGGTCTGAAGCCAGCCCAGGCCAGGCTTTCCCCTGTAGGCCCCTGCACCTGCTCCAGCCTGAGTCTCAGAACTTGGACTGCAGGCCTCAGGGTTTCAGCATGGTTTTCTCCCTTGTTGTGAAGGGTAGTTTGGTCCCATGCACATGTGGCTCTGTTTCTGGCCAGATTGTTCTCCTCCATTGGTTCTAGGATCACTTTATCACTCAGCTGAGAATTAACCACAGACGACTAATTGCACTCACAGATGTCTAATTAGCACAGATGACCCACTGCTGCACTCATAACCCTGAAAATTGCTGACATAAAGTACAGTCTAAGCCTTGTCCTATCCAGCCAGAATGCGCAGGGATGCTCAGGACTTCCGGCAGATGGACTTTCTGAATAGCCTCTTCCCTTAGGAAGCCTCATGAGTCCCATGTGACAGGGACCATCTGACAGGAACCTTGGGATGGTACTGCTGCTGTTTACTCAGTAAAGACAGAAAAGCATTGTCATTTTTTAAAAAGAAAAATACATGTATAGAAAGGTAGATTCTGGTACACTCTTCTCATCCCCAAATTGACTTTCTTGTGTAATTCCTGTGGAACACTGATCCTCATTGGAGGCCTCTGCATTGGAGGTCTAACTCTTGGTGCACCAGAATTAAGTTTATGCTTTTCTCTTTCTTTTTTCAAATGAATGTTTAAAAAGCTCTATCATGATTTCTATTTTTTTAATTTAATAGTTATTCAAAGAACACTTAAAACATGCATAATTTCAAAATCAAACACAGTGCTTTGTAACTGAATCAAGTTTAAGAGAAACTTAACATGTCACCTTACTGTTTCTTTATCCTATGGACTTGGATTGCTGCTGGGCCTTAGGCAAATATTGTGGAACTATCTTACCTAATAATAGACAAACATGTAAAGTGACCGCACCTCCGCTATACCCACAGCCAGTCAGGAGTGAGTATGCAAATGAACCTGCTGGTGGCTGGTTAATTTACATATGTAGGCATGGAGCACTTAAGGGACAGGCCGCCTGCTATGAGGGGAAGGGAGCTACAGGAGTGGTGCTCTGGCTGGGAGCGAGGACTTGCAGGCCCCCGGGTGGCCAGGAGCAAAGCCAGGGGAAGGAAGGCCTATTCTTACATGAATATCATGCAAGGCCCTCTAGTTGTAGAGCTATTATAGAACACAGCAAACATGGCCAGGAGACAGCTGCAAAGTTCATCCATGTTGTAGCATGGGCAGAATTGTATTCCTTTTTAAGGCTGAATAATATTCCATTGTAACATATACTAGTACCAGTTTGTCCACTTGCCCATCAACTCGAGGCCCGATTTGTACAAGAATAGGCCTTCCTCCCCCTGGCTGCCGGCAGTGGCTTCCCTCCGGTACCCAGGACATGGGCCTTCGTTCTGGCACCCAGGACACCACCTTGTCTTTGCTCCAGCTGGAGCCGTCTTCAGCCTTCACTCTGGCCCTGCCACTCTGCTGTAGCTCCCTCCACCCCCTGCACCCCTCCTCATAGCAGGCATCCTGCCCCACCCCACCCCACCCCTGCATATTCGCACTGCCCAGAGGCCTGGAGTGGCCAGGGTGGGGCAGAACACCTGTGTCGTCACCATGGCAACGATGCAAGCATCCAGGCCCGTTGCCATCTTTGTCGTGTCAATTTGCATATCCCTTTCTTATTGGCTGTGGGTGCTGCCAACTTTTGTCGTGGAGTGACTGTAAATTTGCATATTCCATCTTTGAGTATTTCCCATCTCATCACTATTATAAATAATCCTGCAAATAGCAGTATGTAAATATCTCTTGCAGATACTGCTTTAATTATATTAAGAAGTTGAATTTCTAATCAGATGATATTTCTATTTTTAAGTTTTGGGAAAACTTTACAGTTTTTATAGCAGTTGCATCATGTTACATTCCCACCAACAATGAACAAGGCATTCTCTTTCTATACCAATGTCTATTCAAGTCCTTTACCTACTTTTCAATTAGGTTATTTGGTTTTTTGTTATTGATTTGTATGAGTCCTTTATATATTTTAGATATTAAACCATTATCAGATATGCAATTTACATATGTTTTCTCCCATATTATAGGTGTTTTTACACTGACTGCTTCTTTGATGTGCAGACATTTTTCAATTTGATGTGGCCTCATCTATAATAATAAAAGCATATATGCTAATTAGACTGAATATCCTCCCAGACATCCTTCCGTCCTTCCAGACAAAGCTGGGGCTTCGAGGGAAGCCCAGGTCCCAGAAGGAAGCCAGTGCCAGCAGCTGGGGGAAGGAAAGCCTACTCTTGGCACGAATTTTGTGCGTCAGGCCTCTAGTTTTTAAATATTAAAAACTATGGCACATCTATCACTCTCTAATGCCTGTGCTGCCTCTAGCTTGCAGAGCTTTAACTGAAAGAGAAGGGGTTAAGTAAATAAGTGTTAATGTGCATTGGGCCTCTCATTTGTTTGAATTTGCTCTTGTTGCCTGTGCTTTTAGTGTCATATTCAAGAAATCATTGCTAAAGACAATGTCATGAAGCTTTTCTCCTGTTACTTTTAGGAGTTATATCATATTAGGTCTTACAATAGATTTTTAATCCATTTTGAATTCATTTTTGTATATGGTTTATATTAGGGTCCAAATACATTCTTTTGCATGTGGATATCCAGTTTTCCCGTTGCCATTTGTTGAAGAGACTGTCCTTTCCCACTCAGTGGTCTTGACAACCTTGTGGAAGTACATTTGACCAGAGTCAAGGGTGTATTTGGGGGCTGTTTCAATCTGTCTGTCTTTATGTCAGTACAACACTGTGGTTTTACATATATCATACAATTCTGTGAAATTGATGTTAACTTTTATTTATACTTTATCTTAGATAAAGGTCACCAAATGATCAATGTATGTAACTCTTGGAGGTGTTTCAAAATATATTGATTATATTTTCTAATATTGAGAAAAGTGCATCAATGTTTCAAACAACAGAATCCCTTGAAGCATTACTTTTTTACTAATCAATGAATTTGTCTGGATTGGAAATATTATCACAAACATAATTGACTTGGGAATATAATAAACATGTTGCTTTTTCAGGTAAGATACAGGAGGACAACATCTTTTTAAAAAGTCTCACATACTTCTCCAGCCTAAAGGAACAGTTTTCCATCCTTCATTGCCAGGACAGTTCACAGGTAGTGTGAAAGCACCCAAGATGGTGTGGGATTGATTAAACGGCCATTCTAAAATCTAAAGATGTATACATCCCCAAGAAATATATGATTTTTAACATTCTTTATTCTCTTTTTAAAATAAAATTTGCATTTTTCTTTTTATAAACTTTTGCAGTGCTTTTTGAGATGAATGTTATTAGCAGTAGATACTGATAATTTTTCTCACATCTTGATCAAAAGATAAGTTACATCTTTTTTATTTTTTTGTTAAATCTTTATTCTTGAAAATATTACATATGTCCCTCTTTTCCCCATTAACTTCTAGCCCAGCCTGCCCCTCGCCCCAGACCTTCACTAATCCTATTGTTTGGGTCCATGGGTTATACATACAGGGGGGAAAAAAGAGAATCATATCAATTGATACAGGAAAACAGTTTCACAAAATTCCTGAATACAATACTCTTTTATAATAATTTAAAAAAATATACCCTTGTATAATTAAAAAATAAACACATTCAGAAACCTAGAAATAGAAGTTCCTCAACATGAGAAAGGCATTTATGAAATACTGACAGCTACCATCATACTAAACCGTAAAATACTGAAAGCATTACATTGCTTGCCAACACCACTGTTATTCAACATTATACAGGGCTTCTAGGCAGAGCTTTTAGACAAGAAAAGGAAGTAAAAGTCATGAAAATTGGAAAAGTAGTAGTAAAGCTAGCTATCTCAATTAACAAATGACATGATACTTTATATTTAAAAACTAGAGGCTTGATGCACAAAATTCGTGCAAGAGTAGGTCTTCACAGCCCCAGTTGCCTTGGCCCTCACAGCCACGGCTTCGTCCGGAAGGTCATCTGGACTGTTGATCCACTGTTCAGCTGTTCAGTCAATTTGCATATTATGCTTTTGAAAGAATACATTTAAACACTACTAGATCTAGGTGTTCACAGCTGTGCCATGGCACATCTATCACTCTCTAACACCTATGCTGCCTCTAGCTTGCAGAGCTATCACTGAAAGAGAAGGGGGTAACAGGTGTTAGTGTTGGTGCTGCCAGGGTTCAGGAAGCCCCACTTTGGGCACCATTAATGCCGGAGTTCTTGTCCCAGAATTACAAACAGTTCAGCAACCTGGAGAACGGTTGTATGTAGATTAAATAAGAGTCCATAGATGAAAGATAATTTTGAAAGGCATTGGGAGTCAGAGGAGCTTCAGCTAAAGGAGCTAAAGTTCTAAGTTCTTAGTTGTTCTTCATTCTTACTCCTTCGCTCCCCTTGTCTCAGGACCCCTTCTTTTTATTAACACAATTTATCCTAAGGCAAGGTGCAGATAATATACTTCAAAGGGTAGGGTTTACAGAAGCATTGTCAGATTGAGGAATAGCCTACAGCTGTTCAGGTCTTTGGCCAACAGAAGGCAATAACATGTAGCAGGGGTCCTCAAACTTTTTAAAGTGGGGGCCAGATCACGGTCCCTCAGAGAGGTGGAGGGCCGGACTATATGAACTACTAATTCCTACTGTAACACCTCGGCTGCGCTCACTGCCCAAAAAACCTGGCGGGCAGAATCAGACTCCTCTGCGGGCCGCATGTGGCCCGCGGGCCGTAGTTTGAAGACCCCTGAGTAGATTAAGATGCTCTGAGCTGTCTAACAGTAAACAACCATCCTATTCAGGTTTGGGAGAAGTGCCTTCCAGCCCTAATTACATATGTGACTCAGCCCTTGTTGAGCCCACGTTTCATCAACCTTTTGATGAAACTCTTGTAATTATGACATGCTGGAATTAGCTTCCAGCAAGGTGTCTATACCCTGGCTCAATCAAAGTTGACTGCCCTAAAATCAACTAGTGCTAAAACCCTGTGGAAGCAACTGGCTACCAAAGCTACTTCCAAGAGTGTACTTTCTGCTGGAGGAGTGAAGAAGCCTCATCATCACAGGCCTGGTACTGTCACTCCCTAAAATTAGATGTTATCAAAAGTCCACTGAACAGATTTGCAAACTTTCCTTTCAGCACCTGCATTTGATTTTCATCAATTTCTTTTGCCATCCTAAGTGTCTCCTCAAGATGGGCTCTTAAGCTGACTTTGATTCTATTATTTGAAAGGTATCTTACAGGCCATCTAGGCCACCCCTGTAACTTTATACCTGAAGAAGCAAAATCCTAGGGAAAGAGGACTGTGTCCACCTGCACATTGCAAAATGGGGACTACTCACATCTCCCCTTCCATGTGGGTGACCACCAGAAGCCAGCCTAATGCTCTGAGGCACGCAGTGAAGGTAACTGCTGCTCGTGTTGATAAAACATTTTGATAATATTTGTGTAATTTGATGGGACATCATAGTTTTATTTTGAGAAGGATCATTTAAAAACCCATTTGTGTGAATTACTGTGTGGTGTTTTGAATTAAATAGTCAGCTATTACCTTGTTTCCCCGAAAATAAGATATCCTCCGAAAATAAGACCTACTTACAGATTTCCTTCTGAGTGAAATATAAGGCATCCCCCGAAAATAAGCCCCCCTCCCCCCCCCCAGGCTCTGTCTCAGAATGCTATTGCTAAACATGAAAGAAATGGAGTCACAAGAAATTCACCAGGAAATTCAGGAATTGGATTGTTATGATGATGTTGTCATTGAATAAATGAGTAAATTCTTGATACTGTAGGATTCACAGTTTGTCTGGTTTGTGTTGACAACTACCGTACTACCGTACCATATACAGGTAATAAATTTCCTTTATTTTCATTTAACAATAAATGTGTACCGTATTCTTCTTCATGGAAAAATAAGACATCCCCTGAAAATAAGACCTAGCACATCTTTGGGAGCAAAAATTAATTTAAGACACTGTCTTGTTTTCAGGGAAACAGTACATGTCTTAAAAATTCTTAAGGCACATTCATGTGCCTGCTATGGCACACCAGTTGAAATTCGCTGCCTTAGAAGGTTAAACATCAGCATACCATACAACCCAGGACTTCCACTCCAGGTATTTCTCCTAGAGACATGAAAATGGATATCTACAGAAAAATTTATATGCAAATGTTTATAGCAATATCAAATATAAAAGCCAAATCTAGAAACCATCCAGATGCCCATCAGCCAGTGAAAAAATAAAATGATATACCCATAGAATACTATTCAGCAATAAGAGAACAAACTATTTATATATAACATATATGAACTTTAGAAAGTGTGAAAGAAGCCATGTTCATAGGATTGCATATTGCATGATTCTCTTAGGGACTAGGCCACCATTCCTTCAAAATAACTCCATATCAACCAGATATTCTTTTTCAATGGAGTTTTCCCAGTAACTAGAATGTATTTTTCAATTATCCAGACATCTGCTCTGCCATTCACCACACTGTCCCCATTGGGGGATGATTTATAAAATCATAAAACTTCTCATTTACAATCTAGGAAGTTGCTAGACCTCAAGTATTGTGTATCTTTTCAGATTTTCTCAATAATCTCTTTTCTCATTTTGATTAGTACCCTACCTCTGATGGTCACTCCTCTACTTTCAGACTTGAACTACACCTCAGGATTTAGAATTTGGCTTTCTATGCAGCTAACAACGGGCTGGATGATGATGCAACCTAGAGGACTTAGTTCCCCATCAGGATCTGTGACCAATGGGTTCTAGACTAATGATGGGGGCGGGGAGAAGGCATGGAAGAGAATGGGCACACTTTAAGAAACAAAGGGTCATGTGCTTGCTTCGGCAGCACATATACTAAAGAAACAAAGGATCTATATATATGTAGGCACTTTTTGCTTTGCCCAGTACATTCACACTGGAACCTTGTTCTCACTTTGCATGGTTCTCTACCAGGCAAGGCAAAGGAAGGAAACAATTTCATGCATTTCTATCAACAAGGTACCACAAAAAGCAAGAACGATATACACATACACCAAATTTATAAAGCCTATTTTGTGAAGCAGGCTAATATTAATTACTCTGAATAACATACTAGGTGTATAAAATGAGATGTTAACTAGAAACTTAGTCTACTTTTCCTGTGGGAAATAGGTCCACTATCAGTTTGCTTTAAAAATGTTCCTGTATCAGTATTTCATTGCAACCCATCAAATAAGCTCTCTACCTATGAATAGTAAGTTGGTTAGTTAGGGCAACTGCAGAGGTTTAAAATTTGCAGTTGCACAGGAACTTAAAAATTTTTTTTAGTATCTTGAGCCACATTTCTGTTAATGGCAGAAAACTGAAATCTCATCCATTTTAGATAACTGTTTTGATTTAAAGCAGTTTTAGCTTTTCAAATGTAGGGTTTTCCACCTACCCTTTTCCTCCCTGAGCGTGATCTAAGTTTCCAAAGGCTTACAGCACCAGGTAAATTTGTCTGGTTCACAGGCCATCTGAGCTTGGTCCTTGCTGGCCGATTTCTAAGATCCAGGTTTCACAAATGTCCCCACCTTATGCCTGCTCATGTTCAGGGTCCCACCACAGCCTCCATATGGTTCTTATCCCAACCACAGGGCTCCTTCCTAGCGGACAGCCTCCGCACCTTCTTCTCCCTCACACTTCAGCACATGTTGGGGCTTTCCCTGAGCTATACGGAATCTAGTGAGGGGAGCTTTTCTTTGCAAGTAGCACTCCCTCTCACTGTGGGGTAGTTCATCTTCTGATCACAGGATAGCGGCAGTAGCTCTGGTCATCACACAACCAAATTCAAAGCAGCGTAAGGCTGTTTCTCCTCCTGAACCTCTTCTGAAACCCTTTCCCCTCCACTCCATTGGTTAGATCTGGTCACAATCTACACCCTAGACCAGGTATCGGCAACCTGCGGCTCTTTTGAAGCTTTACCGCGGCTCCGACAACTTGCAAGCCTGTGTGAAAATGAAGGTTACGTCTTACAGCCCTGATGTGCTGACACTGTGCAGTGAGGTTCAGGAGCAAAAATCCCATTAACGAGGTAAATTAAATATTTTAATTAGCTATTAATTTGCAAAAATATATTTTACATTGTTAAGTGAAAAAGTCTTTTTCTTCAGATTGACAGCTAACTGCACGATCCGGTATATAGCATTAAGGTAAGAAACAATATATACAGTGTTATATTTGTTTTAAATGTCGCAATGGTTTTGCGGCTCCCAGGTTTTTTTTTTCCTTCGGAAACAGGTCCAAGTGGCTCTTTATGTCTTAAAGGTTGCAGACCCCTGCCCTAGACCAAGAGCTAGGGTACCTTACCTAAGCATACCTTAGTGAAATCATGGTTCCCTAGCAGGAAGTCTTTGGTGGGGGGGGGGGAGGCCTCTTCCAGTGTTTTCTATTTTCCCAGCATCCCTGTAGGAAGCCATGGCATGCCTCCAGGCCTCACTGCTGAGGTACCATGCTGTACACAGGCTCCACTAGGTTTTCCCAAATCCAACACCCTCTGTCCCTGGGCCCCCAGGGAGTTCCACTATGGCCACCCAGGGGCTGAAGAGCACAGGGACCACTTCTCCAGCACTGAGGAGTCTACAGGTTTCTTTCCCTATCACTACTTGCTGGTGTAAGTCTTCAGTAGAGAACGCTCACTGTGCATTTCTTCTACTCTGCTGGCCTGAAGCACCTCTCTTCAATCCTCCAGGTTTGGCTCTTGACAAGTTTATGCAAAATTCAAAAAAAAAAAAAACACACACACACAAAAAAAAAAACTTTAAGTACCTGCTTCTGCCACTCATTTTCCAGTCAACGTTGGCACTCAGAACCAAGAAACTGTCCTTTGGTCACTGCTGCGTTGTCCTTCCTTCCATGGGACAAGAAATCTCTTAGCCTAATTGTAATGGTGAAAGAGCTTCAAAGGATAAAACAAAAAGTGTGACGTACCACTGTCGTCAGGTGGTCCATAGTGGGGAAGCTGGGGGTGGGGACTAGACACAGGATATATGTGAACTATGTACTTTCTGCTGTGAACCTAAACCTGTTCTAAACAATGGGGGGAAGGCTCCATCAGTTCCAATTATGTACCAGTCTGTGCCAGCAGCAGCACGTTATAAGTGTCTGTCAGCTCTCTGCGGTGTCAAGTCCCATATGACCTTCTGACTGAACCTCGTCTCAACTGAGAATTTCTCACCAAGCCCAGAGGGGTTGGAAAGGGTCCTGCCCAACTGAGGCTGCCCAGGAATTAATGGCGGGGTAGAACAGAACCTGTCAAAATCTTCATCCCTTTTCTCCCAAAGTCTGCTGCTGTAATCCCTGTGCAGTTCCGTCTTTCTTCCTAGTGAGGTTGGGTATGTTCAGCCTGGCAATGGGCCTAAGCCACTTCCCAGCTTTCCTCTCAGCCAGTGTGCGGAAGATGGTTTCCTCCTTCGGGCGCCTTGCTAAGAGAACTCCTTACAACAGTTTGCCAGTGGCCCAATGGTTGAGTGTAGACCTATTTATGAACCAGGAGGTCATGATTCAATTTCTGGCCAGGACACATGCTTGGGTTGCAGTCTCAACCTCCAGGTTGGGGCATGCAGGAAGCAGCCAGTCAATAATTCTCCCTGATCATTGATGTTTCTCTCTCTGATACATATAGTGAAGCATCCCTCGGGAGTTTGACCAAGAGTTCGATCATTCGCTATGATGTGTGCTGACCACCAGGGGGTGGTGCAGAATGAAGGCAAGCCCTGGCCAGTAGCCTGAAGGCCCCAATTGGCCCTGATTGCCAGCCAGGCCTAGGGACCCTATCCATGCACAAATTTTGTGCATTGGGCCTCTAGTGTACATATAAAAAGAGAATGATGTGACAGCCAACTAATAGTAATGTGGACACAAAGGTCACCTTGAGAATAGAAACTATGTACTAGCTATGGCATAATAGCTTAAAAGCTACAAAGCACTTAGGACAATTATTGGTTATGCTTCCATACTAACATTGGGTAGCCTTCACATTCCTTTGAAACACTACTTTGCCTATCCTATAGTTCTAATATTAATAGTTGATATAATTATTCCATCCCAACACTTCCTCACTTAGGGAAAAAATAGCTTTTAAGTCAAACTGAAGTTTTAAGTTATGAGTTTCAAGCCAGATTTTAGAATCCCAAGAAGTCAGATTATAGATGCTTTCTTTGTGTGGGCCATTCAACCACCAAACACTGCTGAAGGAATTATGTCCATTTCCTAGAATATCCTTAAAGCCTCCTCTCAATAAGAGTCTAAGTGGGAGGAAAACTAAGAAACACAAAATGGGGTGGAACAAGGAACAACCTAATTCAATGAAATGGGGGTAGAGGGAGGGTGTAGAATAAAAGCTGGCTGGTATGATCCAAATACTTTATTAAGAAAAAAAGATTAGAGAAAATTAAAACATTTTTATAAGACAAAATCTGACTTAAAATTCCTTAATCCTACTATAGCCAGTTTAATTTTCTTGCATTTTTCAGTGCACATGAAACTGATGCAATTTTGCCAAAACCAGTTTGGCTCAGTGGATAGAGCATCAGCCTGCAGACTGAAGGATCCCGGGTTCAATTCGGGTCAAGGGCATGTAATATGGTTGCGGGCACATCCCCAGTGGGGGGTGTGCAGGAGGCGGCTGATCGATGATTCTCTCATCGATGTTTCTAGCTCTCTATCCCTCTCCCTTCCTCTCTGTAAAAAATCAATAAAATATATATTTTTTAAAATAATTTTTAAAAAATAAACTGATGCAATTTTGCCCCTTAGCAACTGAAATTTTTATTTTAAAATCTTTTGATTTTAAAGAACTGCACAGTGTATAAAAATGTCTTAGAAGCCATACCCAACTATCTCAATTTATAGAGGAAATTTAAAGCTGCCACATGCCTAGAACCCATCTCTACCTTCCACTGGACATTCTCCGAGGCGGAGGACAGGACAGGAAACTACACTGAATTTCCTCAACTTTTAAAATATTACTGTTCAAATTAGTTTGAAATAAATTGAATTTGCCCTGGGATGCTAATGGGCACACATACCCCAGGCTAAGTACTTTTAAGTTTTTGCAAGGTAGTTTTAAGTTTTTGCAAGGTTGTCGGCGTGTTCAGACTCAAAGAATGATAATTAAAGTAGGGTGTCCTCAGCATATGTACTTGTGTGTACAAAGGCATACAAGTGCTTGTAAAAATGGAAGAGATGGCTATGGCTCAAATTAATTTAATATGCACCTGAAAGTGTCAGTACAACCAACAAATTACTGAGAATAAAAATAATGAAATCATTTTCTTTTAAATGTTAAAAAATGAAATCAAGAATATAAGCCATATAATAGAAGTCTAAATACTTACAAATAAAAAAAATGCATCTAATTCTGCAAGGGTGGAGGTGAAACAGTAATTTTAAAAAAACAGTTTTAAAGAAAGTATTTTTATTGAAAAAGTATTTAACAGATTATAGCAACTCGGCTGTCCAGCTGTTACACACATTAACAGATTCAATCAGAGTTACATAATGCTCACTCAATGCAATGATAATTTCCATAATACGCAATACCACCCTAAGAACTGTGCCAAATTTTAAGATCCGAAGACAAATCCAGGAACTTATTAGCAAGATAAATATTTACAAATACAGTGTAGGGAACAAGTATTTCAATAGTTTTATCAGATGTCTTTCTTTTAGGTGTAATATACTAGGGGAAAACATCTGGCAGTCTAGATGAGATGGGAACTTGCCCAAAAACAAAAAAAGCGAATGCTTTCCAAAATATTCCAGTGACCCCAAAGTGAGACAAATAAGCAGAAGTCTTAAATTCTCATTAGTTGGCTTTTACTAATTGATGTTGATACCATGCTGCTGTTTATAAATTATGAAAGCAGGCTTTGTTTCCTTTGGTATTCCTGCAATATTTTAATTTGTAAGAAAGCGTGCAGAAAGAACTCTGTTTAAACCAAAGCAAGGTGGCAAGGAAACAGGTTACCGTGGAATAATAAGGCCCTAGGAAAGGCAGCAGGTCGTATAGTTACCTCCTTGTGGGCAAAATCCCTGCCCTAAAACTATGCAACCTACTACCTCTTCCTAGGAACCCCCCTTTTTTTCTTGCCAGTCTTCTACTTGGCAGAGGCACTTCAAAATCACCTATTAAATTAGGCTTTGGTTTTTTACCCCCAAAGTTAAACCAACTAGAACTTTCATTGATGCTTTAAAAATGTTACTGGTCGGTCATATGATCTTATATGCTTAAAATCAAACCTCTTGTTACAAAGAAACAAAAATGTATCAGAGGAATGCAAACCAGAAGCTAAATAGCTAGTCCACCTTATATTATTGGAGCCACCAACTTTTAAAAACATTTAATATATGGCCAAATTTAAATATCAAACTTCATAAAACTTACCTCTTGATAAGGTGAAAAATTAGGTGACACTATGTATAAATCCTTCCTGTAGCCAACTGGAACAATTTAACTTACTGCCAGTCCTCTTTAGATGCTAAAATCCTAGGTTGCAACCAGTCCTTGAACCCAGTTATTTTGTTTTTAATCTTTTAATTATAATAAACAGAAGCAAATTATGAACACCTTTTTGTTGCTATCAAAAACAAGCTTTTAGAAACTATCACACTTTCCACAAAGATACTTTTAAATGCTTTTACAAAATGTAGCATAATTTGACTCACTCACTGGGATTTGGCTAGTAGGTGTTATGAAATGGGTCCTTATGTAATTTAATAAAAGACAGAAATTCATTTTTCTTTAGACCTTAGTTTAAGATAAGGATGAGTTTCCAAAGGCAGAGTGAAGATGACAGCCACAGTGGAGGCAGCACGAGCCAGAAAAGTATAAAACTTCAAGACTGTACTTGCCACACAAGCAGGTGTCAAGATTTAAGTCTAAGAGAACTTAAACTTTCCCACTTTTCTTTGGCACCTTTTGGTTTCCCATTCCCTCAATTTATTACAAAAAACAAACAAACAAAACAAAACAATATATCCACAATTCTGGACCATGCACTTGCCCATCTATGCTAGGGATGAAACAAAAAACATTAATTTGGCCCAGATCAACCTCCTGGGTTAGACCCAACAAAGAGAGAATTTGATGTTTTCTCTCATTCAAAGTTCCTGCTGAGAATGGCACTGCACTGTCATCTTAGATGAGCAATTGTCAACCTTTCACCTCATGGCACACATAAATTAGTTACTAAAATTCTGCAGCACAGCAATATATATATTTTCTGCTGATCTGACAAAAAAAAATTAGGTAGTATTTGGCTGTTATTTATTTATTTATTACAATTTAGGGGAAAAGAAGTCAGTGCCCTGACTTAACAGTCAGATGTTGCATGTTTTAAAAATTCTTGTAGCACACCAGTTGAAAATTGCTGTCTTAAACACCAAGATTTAGAATAAATGTAAATATTTGGGAAGAAGTGACCTCACTCACCTCCACATTTTCCTATTTCTTCTCTGAAAACAAAATAAAAACAGCAAGTACTTAAAACAGGGAGCTTTTAGCCTTGCTTGATTATAAAAGCCCAAGAAAACATAGTTTGGCCACTGGAAAAAAGCTACAACGTGAGCCTTTATGGGTGTTAAAAATCAAGTAGCCCTTTCTAGCATTACCCTCACATTTTCTTTAAAACAACACTCTATGTATTTCCCCATGTGACAGCTTCAGGGGACCAGGGGACCGCCCCCATTGTGAATAAAGGACCACTTCAGATTGGGGGGCAAAGTTCAGGTCTTTGTGACTCACCAGGGAACAGAACCCAACTCTCTTCCTCCAGGCTGGAGAGAGGAAGCCGTCCCATCACCACACCGATGGGCAGAGGTTAACAACACTGCCCAAGGCCACCTCAGACCAGGGAGAATGAATCATAACAACTCCATTTGAGCTCCAACAGTGCCTTTCCATTCTGTATGTACCCTTATCACCCAGGACCCCCCACAGACATGGAAAGGAGGGTGTAGGGTGACAAGCCTTTTCATAATTCCTTTGGATAGGTCTGCTCTCCATTAAGATTGCCTGAAATTTTCTCCACAACTTTCAGATTTTTGATCAGCTTCAACTTTCTGAAATACACGTGTCAGTGTTAAATAAATGTCTATTGTAGGTACACTATATCCAAACAGAGAAAATTAGCAACTGGCATAAAAACAAAAACAAAACACCTGTAAATACAAAACACTGTCAAAATTAATTCTTTCCAGTTTCAGTATCATCTACATAAAAAAATGCAGCAAGTCTACTCCGCAGGGAAGGCAATAGATTGTATAGTTATCTCCTGAACAGGGTAAAATAACTACCCCACAACTATACAATCTACTACCTCACTCTGATAGAGCAATCTTTTCTTCTGGAATGGAGAGCACAATCTTTTTCAAAATAAAATGCAACATAAAATTATCAGCATCAATCTAAATAAAGCATAGTTATTTTGATATACAGAAATAAGCAAAAGTATCTTCCCTCTATACAGTCTACTGACTAAAGTTTGTAGTCTTTAAAAGAATAAGCAACTTGTACGCCATGAAGAAATGGTGCACCAAAGCAATTTTACACAAATTAATCATAAAATATATTGTACAATTAGCTTTCAATTTCCTATGACGCCGCAAGGATGCAGACTTTTCTATCACGTTAGGAAAGACAGTAGATTGTATAGTTATCTCCCAGTGGTGGGTGTGACCCTAAAACTATACAACCTACTACCTCATCCCACAGTGAAGAGAACATCCAGGTGACTGACGAGAAGTGGTGCACTGCAGGAAGGCTTTCTCCTCAGTAATCCTGGTTCTCCTGTGATTAAAGGAGGGCAGAAAAAAAGAAGTATTAGATCACTTTTTTCACTTACTTTGAATATAAGTTTAACAACAACAACAACAACAAAAAAAAACCTTACACAAATCAGCAATTTAAATTATAGCTATGGATGATCTATGTATTACTTCCTGAATTCAGTTAATATTATTTTTCTTTTAAAGAAAGAAACATCGATTTGTTGTCCCACTTATTTATGCATTCATTGGCTGCTTTTTGTATGTGCCCTGACCAGGGATTGAATCTGCAACATTGGCATATCTGAATGATATAACAACTCACCTACCCAGCCAGGGATTGGTTAATGTCATTTTAAATGCTTGGTTATCTAAATCCACTCCTAATACAATATATTTACAAGATCCAGAAATCACCTTTTTACATCACTTGATTATTACCAACTTGTGATCTTATTGTATTTGCTAGAAACAAAAATTTCATAAAATCACATATCCCACCTAAAAGAAACACACACATAAACTCATTATAAAGTACAAAATCTAATGACTTCAAATCCCCAAAGTCCTATACTTCATGTGTACTCCACAATTACAGTGGTGCCTCACACAACGAACTTAATTCGTTCCAGGAGCAAGTTTGTTATGCGAAAAGTTCGTTATGTGAAACGAGTTTTCCCATAACAATACATGTTAAAAAAAATAATTCGTTCTGTAGCATAAAATATGCTAAGATGACATAAAAAAAGATAAATTTTTTGTTATTATTTTTATTTAGATACATCTAAAAACATAATTTTAAAAAAAAAAAAAACACATTTTTTTAATTTTAAGACAGACTAAGTAGAGTCTACCGAATCTTGCACATCTTTATCCATTTTCTGCTTTTTGGCCGATGGTTTCATGAAAAAACCTGTCCAAAGTCGTTTGTTTTTCTCTTTTCTCCAACATCTGCCGGAAATAACGGACAAGAGTATCGGAGTAAAGATCGTTGATCCTGTTTGCTTCAGCTGAATCCGGATAGTGGGCATTGGTAAACTCCTGAACTGCTTTCCATTTGACCAGGATGTTCTTGATGTCAGCAGTTGGGATTGGTTGATTGTTTGATTGTTGCTCCTCGTTATCAGATGACGCTTCCCTTTGAGCATTGTCCTGTTGCTGGACCAGAAGTGCTTGGAGCTCTTCAGTTGTCAGCTCTTCTTCGTGTTCCTCAATAAGCTCCTCTTTTGTAATGAAGGTTCTGCTCGGCATTCTTTTCCAGAAAAGACCCGTTTCATCGGCATTGAACACTTGTTGTGGGCAGTATCCTTCATCCTTAATACATTTTTGAAAGTTAATAGAGAACTTTTCTGCTTCTTTCTTGTCAGCACTGCCAGCCTCACCATGCATAGTAACGCTGTGGATTCCACACCTTTTCTTAAATCTAAAAAACCACCCCCTGCTGGCTTTGAATTCTTCTTCATTATCTTGATTGCTGCTACTTCCAGGGACGTTTTTCTTTAGATCGTCATAAATTCTCTTGGCTTTGTGACAGATAATATCTTGGGTTGTTACGTCACCTTTCACCTGCCTGTCCTTAATCCAAATCGCTAATAGCCTCTCCATTTCCTCGTGGATTGAAGACCTATGTTTTTCATGAAATAGTTTTGATACTCCTTTGGCTACTTTGGCTGATTTGATTGCATCCTTATTTGTCAAAATGGTGAAAATGGTGGTCTTGCTGAGGCCAAACTCTTTGACGAGGTCACACTGTTTTACCCCACATTCACTCCTTCTAATTATTTCCTGTTTCATTTCAACAGAAATCACCTTTCTGCTTTTTTTAGAAGCCATGATATAAAAAAAATATTGAGTTTAACTTAAAAGGACGACTGCCGTGACACGTGCGTGATTTAATTCGTAATGAAGAACGATTGCCGCGATACGTGCTTAAGTTAAGCGCAGTGACTAACGACTGCCTGCAGTGCCTGCGCGGAAGGATGCAATACATCGGCAGCGATCGTGGAAGCTCGGGCGAAGCAGTCGTGGAAGCTCGGGCAAAGCGGTCGTGGAAGCTCGGGCGACTTCGTTGTGTGAAACGAAGTTCGTTGTATGAATCATGAAATGAAGTTCGTTGTGTGCAGCGTTCTCTGTGCGAGGCGTTCTTTATGCGAGGCACCACTGTAAAACATAATGAACAAAGGGAAATAAAAATATTCACACACAGAGAGCCTAATTCTTAAGTTCTTTTTGTTCAGGTTTGTTTTTACTTTTTTGTTAATCCTCACCTGAGGATATTTTTCCATTGATTTTTAGGGAATCAATGTGAACATAGGGAAAGACAGAGAGAAACATCAATGTGAGAGAAACATATCAATAGGTTGCCTCCTGCATGAGCCCAGACCATGGCCCGAGCCAGGGAGGAGCCTGCAACTAAGCTAGGTGCCCTTGACCAGAATCAACCCAGGAGGAGCCTTTGGTATGCAGGCTGAGCTATTTCCAATGAGCCAAACCAGCTAGGGCATTAAGTTCTTTTTTAATATGTTCTTATTGATTTCAGAGGAGACAGAGAAACATCAATGCTGAATCACTGATCTGCTGCCTCCTGCTTATTGGGGATTGAGCCTGCAACCGGCCCCGAACAGGAATCCAAACCACGATCTCTTGGTTTATGGGTGGATGCTCAACCACAGAGCCACAATGGCCAAGAGAAATCCTAATTTTTAAACTAGCCTAACTCATGTTTTCCATGCTACCAAGGGTGCTTTGAGGATCAAAGTTAGGGTCCAAGATATTTAATACCTTGGTACAATAATCTCTGAACTAAAGCAATATGATCAGTTTGGTTTTGTAATAAAAATCATAATGCCTAAATTAATCCAAACCATATTAGATTAGTCTTCAATTTATAGACTTTATATTTAAGAACTGTAGATTACTTACTTTCTAAGGTATGCACTAAATTTAATATCATAGTTACTAATTAGTAACTTAGTAACCAAAACCTGTAATAAAAACACTCATGGTTTTCAGTTCAATGCAATTCAAAGTCCAGAAATAAACTCCATACTTTGGGTTAATTGATTTTCAACAAGGGTGCCAAGACAACTGAATGGGGAAAATAAGTTTTTTAAACAAACAGTGCTGGGACAAATAGATACCCACATGCAAAAGAATGAATTTGGAACACTACCTCACACCATACATAAAAGTAACTTATGACAAATGACCTATTTTAAAAGAAGGGCAAAGGATCTGAATAGACATTTCTTTAAAAATATGGCTCACAAGCACACATGGCCACTGATTAAATAGGACACTCAACATCATTTATTAGTCATCAGAGAAACACCACCAAACCACAATGGGATACCAACCACTTCAGGCCCACTAGCATGGCTACAATTAAAAACATAGACAGAAAGGCAAGTTAAGTATTGGCAAGTAGGTGGTGAAAACAGATCCCTCATATTCCGCTGGCAGAAATGTAAAATGGTGCAGTGTTTTAGACTTCATAAAAAAGTCAAATAGTTTTACCATGTGACCAAGAAATTCCACTCATAGGCATACTCCCAGGAGAATTAAACATAAAAATTTATTCAGCAATGTTCACAGCAACAATACTCATTTGGAGTCAATAGAAACAAAGGTTCAAATCACTGTAATTTATTTAGCCTTTCCAATCCCCTCAGCTTTCCGAGCTGAAGCATCAATACTCTAACTAAATAATCTGTAAGAATTAGGGGGGAAACTTAACAGGCATCCAATATACATACGAAAGGGCCCACGTCAAGTCCTTCACGTGTTCCATCTTATTTAATAGTCATCATCTCTATTTTACATAGGTGCTAAGTTTAATAAGTTGCCCAAATTATAGGAAATATCATTGGATCTCCAAACTTACTGTACTTGAGCCAATTTCTATTCTATAAGACCAGATGATTCAAGGTAAGAACATGTACACAACTGTCCTTAAAAAAAAAAAAAAAATTCAAGCCTTCCTTATTCTAGTATATAGGTTGTATTCTAAACCAACAGTTCTTCCAGCCAACAGTAAAACCAGCTGGTACCCCTATCCTAACTCAACCCTGACCAATCTTCTCATTTAAAATGTTTGAATCATCAGCAAATGTAAGTATCTAAAATTAAATGTAGTATCTAAGAGTTCGTCATTTTTCAACCTTGCAAGTGTGACATGCTTTACTTTATTCTATTTTTCTTGACCCAGTAGTAACCAATCTGGCAATTTACCTACCAAGGGCTATTAAAATGATCTTCCATTTGAGAGAAATATATACAAATATAATCCAAAAGTTGGGTGTTGATGGGTGAGGAGCAAGAGGAAGATATTATGCAGCATCACTATTCATTAGAGCAGTGGTTTCTATCTTTCCACAATCCACGGCAATAAAAGCCTTTTATATTTCTAAGTAGCACATGTCTATAAATGTATACTAATAAAACATTAATTCTGTTAAAAATCATCACTAATCCTTACTCTTATATTTTATTATATACAATAAATTGATTTTGTGATCCACTGATGGTTCTCAGCCTGCAGTTTTTGTGTGGTTTTTAAAAAATATATTTTATTGATTTTTTTAGAGAGGGAGAGGGCTAGAGAGTTAGGAAACATTGATCAGCTGCTTCCTACTGTGGATGTGCCCACAGCCAAGGTACATGCACTTGACCGGAATCGAACCTGGGACCTTTCAGTCTGCAGGCCGATGCTCTATCCAGAGCCAAACAAGTTAGGGCAGCCAGCAGTTTTTAAGAAAACATTTGATTAGAGCAAATTTTTAAAACTAATATCTAACAGCTGAGAGGAGGCACTGTTAATTAAGCAAGCTTTAAAAACCACAAAACACAATCCTAATACTAAGGATCCATGGAAATACTCATTAAGAGATAAAGGCCGAAACTGGTTTGGCTCAGTGGATAGAGCATCAGCCTGCAAACTGAAAGGTCCCGGGTTCGATTCTGGTCAAGGGCATGTACGTTGGTTGTGGGCACATCCCCAGTAGGGGGTGTGCAAGAGGCAGCTGATCGGTGATTCTCTCTCATTGATGTTTCTAACTCTCTATCCCTCTCTCTTCCTCTTGTAAAAAAATCAATAAAATATATTTAAAAAAAAAAAAAGTAAAAACGCTAACATGTACACTTATCACAACCATATATTTCTTGGCTTCTGGGAACGAGAAAGGAGTTGAGTAGCTAGTGCATTTTCTGTTCTTGAGATATTTTCCCTTCTATTGATATAAAATGTACTGCAGAATCAAAGAGCTGCTTGGAGCCTGGCTTATTTACCATGTCCTCAGATCATCTCTGGGGCTTTGTTATTTTAATTTATATATATTTAAAAATCAGACAAGTCCTAGAGAGATGTTAAGAGAAAATAAAATACAAAAGCACCAAGTACAATGCCAAATACTAGTGGATGGATTCTCAATATCCCATAGCTGCAAACATTCTTAAACAAGATGCTATTAAGCCAAACCTACCTGAATTTTACCTTTCAGATAATTCTTTTAAAATAAGTAACATACTTTTATAGCTATTTTCTATCCTTATTCATATAGTTCCTCAATCTGTAGTTTGCCCCTCCCCATTAAAAATTAAGATCGTCCCTGGCAGGGTATCTCAGCTGATTGGAGCGTCTTGCCAATAACCAAGGTTGTGGCTGAATCCCCACTCAGGGCACATACAAGAATCAACCAATGAATGAATGCATAAATAAGTGGTCTCTCTCTGTATATACACACACACACACAGAGTGGCCAGATTATTATGATCTCTGAACGTGTAATAATCTGGCCACTCAGTGTGTGTGTGTGTGTGTGTGTGTGTGTGTGTGTGTATGGGGGCCAGTGCATGAATTCGTGTATGGGTGGGGTCCAGAGTGGACAATTTGCATATTAGCCTTTTATTATATAGGACAGTGGTCGGCAAACTCAGTCAATAGAGCCAAATATCAACAAATGAAATTTCCTTTGAGAGCCAAATTTTTAAAACTTATACTATATAGGTAGGTACAATGATATTAACTTATTAGGATACTCCTAAACTGGCCTTTGCTAAAAACTCAAGGAGCCAAAGAGCCACATGTGGCTCGTGAGCCGCAATTTGCCTACCACTGATATAGGATATACACTGAGTGACCAGATTATTGTGTTCAGAGATCATAATAATCAGGCCACTCACGTGTTTATATATATGTGTGTGTGTGTGTGTGTGTGTGTGTGTGTGTGTGTGTGTATATGTATGTATATTTATGTGTGTGTGTGTATATGTATATGTAAAATTTGATTGCCTAAAAATCATAATTCAACTTGGACAAAATATATAAGAAACAGATTTCAGCCCAACAAAGCAATACAAGAAAGGAGCTAAGGGTAATAGCGTTGGGGTCAAGCAGCTACTTAGAGGCTGCTTTCTTTTTCTTTTTCTTCTTCTTCTTTTTTAAACCATTTATTTATTTTTACATATTTTATTGATTTTTTTTTGCCCCCCTCCCTCCCCAGAGTTTTATGTCCATTGGTTGTACTTATATGCATGTATACAAGTCCTCCGGTTGATGTATTATCTCCCCCAGATCCTCCTCCCCTCCCCGCTGAAATTTGACAATCTAGAGTAGGGGTGTCGAACTCAATCAGAGAAGGGGCCAAAATCTAAAATCCAGCCGAAATCGCGGGCCGAATGGTTTACTGAACAGTCATAAACTGACAATGTCATAAACTGACAGCGGAGTGCAGTGATGACAGCGCGGTGCGGGCCACAGTGCAAGGCCTGGCGGGCTGGATTTGGCCCGCGGGCCTTGTGTTTGACACATGTGATCTAGAGGCTGCTTTCTTGTGCAAGTTACTGACTTAGTTCTCTCATCTCCAAATGGAAACTATTGCAGCCAGACCTCATGGCATTGCTTTGGGGATTGGGAACACATGCAAAGCACCTTAATAATCTTAAGTATTCAACAAATGGTTAATTATTCTTCTTAATAAGTTAAATCAGTTTGAGAAACTAAGACCATTTTATATTCTCAGATATATGTGAGACTGCCAAAAATACTTATCTTTGCCCAAATGGTGTGGCTCAGTGGTAACCAAGAGGTCACAGCTCAGATTCTTGGGTCAGGGCGCATGCCTGTGTTGTGGGCTAACTCCTCATTTAGTAATACTGTAATAATTACTGTATGGTGTCAGATGGATACTAGGACTTATGGGGAGGGGTCATTTCTTTAATTTTATACATTTCTAATCCCTATACTGTGCACCTGAAACAAACCTATAACAATAAAGGCGTAATATGCTAATTAGACCAGACAGCAGAATGGCCTTTCGGACATCCTTCCAGATGAAGCTGGGGCTGCGAGGGCTGAGGCCCTTATACCAATTTCCTGCATCCAGACCTCTGCTACAAAACAATACTGAATGACAATTGTAATTGATAAAAATTTCTTTAACTTAAAAGGGGGAGAGAAATCAACAACAACAAAAAAGTGCTGTGAAGAAGGAAATCTACTTAAAATTATGAATAAACTTTTTGTAGTAACTGTATCAAGTAAGGTTCTGTAACTAATTTTTTTTCACATTTTTTCAAACTTTTATTTTAGAGAGGAAGGGAGGGAGAAACATCAATGTGAGAGAGAAACTTAGATCAATCGCCTCCTGTAAGCATCCCAACCAGGGATGGAACATTACCTTGGCTATGTGGCTGACTGGGAGTGAACCTGCAACCTTTTGATGCACTTACTACACAGGACAATGCTCCAATAGAGCCACACCAGCCAGGGCAATATTCACATTTTAAAATCACTTGTATTTTAGTAAATGAAGTGTATGATAAATCATAATGTTTAACATTCTTGTATAGTCAACACTTTAAAGTTAGGGTTCTTATATCCATAATGGGCCTCATCAGCCCCAAAACTGTTTATGCAGTAAAGTTTTCTACAAGAATCCATAGCTTTTATCACATTTACAAATAAGTCTTGACCAAAAGGTTTAGAGTCATGATCCTAAAAATCACATTCTGAAGGCTACACATTCATCAATTGATAAAGTAAAATTTTCATTTACCAAAGGTGGTTTTTTTTGTTTTTTTTTTTATGGAATGCTTCTTGAATTTGTGCCATACTTCATAGGGGCCATACCAATCTTCTCTATCCAATTTTAGTACATGTGCTGCCAAAGCAAGCAGCAAACTAGATTCTAAATTCTTAAAACATGCTAAATTCACTTAGTCCAGAAACAGGCAGACTCTTATTTTCCAAACACTGAATACCTATTAAGAGCTTAGGCATCTGAGCTAAAATGTCCTTCCAGAAGTCTGGGCTGCCTGCCCTTTACATCAAGATGTCAGACTTTCGACACACAACAAATATTTTTGCAGTCCACCCAATATAACAGTATGTAAGAAACACTTTAATAAAAATTTAAAAACTTAATTTTTACAATAATAAACTACATTACCTTATGACTGATTACTATAACAGTGTTGCATTCATTTCCCTTATGCATAGGCGCACCATTTCTCTCCACTAATACTAACAGCGAATATTTTAGCAGCCAATTGCCACGTCATTAGTCTTGTATTGACTTGTTTGGTGTGTGCAACAGGAAATATTTCGCTTTTGGAGAACAAGAAAAATAGGTTTATTTGCGTTAGGCTTATTAATTTGTGCAGTTATTCAGTGTCTGATAAGTTAATGTTGAAGAAAATTTTTTAATTTTTATTAAAATGTTCTATTATTTTATGTTAATGATGACTCATTTATTTCAGCCCTTTGTATTCAGCATGTCTCTATCAAAATAAACCTATGTTCCTATGAAAATTGAAGCTTTTGGTTTTTTTTTTGCAGTCCACGTAAACTTAATCCTTGTTCATTTGGCCTGTGTTAGCCTTTGAATTTGAGCCTATGCTCATTTTACATAAACTTACATACTCATAAAGTAGCTCAGAAAGATTTATTTTTAAAAAACCTTTATTCACATGCCATCTTATGGTTGTATTCATTTAATTTTTGTCAAACTTCCATACAAGTAACAAGAACTATTTCCTTCAGAATCATCATTCAGTTTGACTTGATTATCAATACAAATCAAAATTAGTATACTGGCTACTTACTAAAGATTTACTTCACTTTCAAATACTCTGGTTCAATATTAATGCAATTAGCTGATGAAGCTGGCTGAATTTTACATTATCATTCATCAAACTCTCCGATAGTATTCTGATTCATTGGACAGAGCATCTGCAGTATTTTTAGCAATGAATGGCTCCTGAAATTGACAAGATGTTTTTAGATATAACTGAAGTTAACCTAATTCTAATGTAAGATCCTCATTTTATATCCTACACAAACAATGCACCAAAATTTTAAACAGCCAAACACTAAGCCATCCTTGGCAAAAGGACCATTTTCTTTCTCAGAGCAGGTACATAAGATGCTCTTGATGAAACTATCTAAATCCTGAATTTTTTAAAAATGTATTTTATTGATTTTCCACAGAGAGGAAGAGAGAGGGATAGAGTTAGAAACATCGATGAGAGAGAAACATAGATCAGCTGCCTCCCGCACACCCCCCACTGGGGATGTGGCTGCAACCAAGATACCCTGACCGGAATCGAACCTGTGACCTTTCAGTCTGCAGGCCAATGCTCTATCCACTGAACCAAACCGGTTTCAACAATATCTGCCATTTTAAAAGATCCTCTAAAATCTCTTCAAATATTCATAGAAAAGCAAAGTAATACTTAAAAGTGTAGCTGTCTGTTGCCTCAAAATACTTCAATCTTAGACCTAGAAAAGAGCCTTAAAAAATTACTTGATGCAATTTCCTCCTATCCGAAAAGAGGTTGTGAAGGGAACATTTTTGACTAATACAAAACTGCACATACTCATCTGGAAAAAGTTAATTTTTGAAAATTCTCAGTCTGTTCAGTAGCCATTAACCCCATTAACTATTGTGCACCTGGAAATGCAACTAGCCCAAAGTGAGATGTGCTGAATTGCCAAATACACTCCAGATTTCAAAGACTTAGTATTAAAAAATAAAAAAAGTGGTGGTTCTCATTTATCTGGTTATTTAATGAAGTGCACCCACACAGGCAAAGAGCATGCAGTTGACTAGGCCGCCTTTACTCCAGTCAAATCACATGAGGCAGTACTGACAACTCATTACTAGAACTGGGGATCTGGATTCCTCAATTTTCACCTAGCCATGGGAAATAGTAACTGGCAATTAATATTCTAGGGTGGAGAACATCCTTTACTATCTAAAAGCTTCTCAGACTATTAAAATGTTAAGAGATTATAAAAGCATGTTGTGCTAGTCACTGATGGCAAATTTCCTCTTATTCCTGAAAACGAACTTGAGGGGAACATAAACATACTCCACCAAATATAAACAGAACTGCTATTAAAAATACCCTTTAAAATAACTTTTTCAGACTTTTTTTTGACGCTGTCAGAAAGATATTTTGAAGAAATACACGACTACAGCTGAACCAACAAATATTTTATATTTTTTAAAAATTCTGATGATTAATTTGATTTAATGACTCAATGAATCTACAGTTTGAAACATTGGTCTATATTTCTATCAAGTCTGAACTAAACGATTTTACAAACTTTCTCTTTACTACACTTGCAAAATTCCCTAATCTCTCAAATTCAAGTTTCAATTTTGTGAAGAGGAAAATATCCTCTAGCTGTGACTGCAAAATAACTATCCAAAAAGGGTTCATTTCCCACATAAACTATTAATTGTCTGTACACTAGTGACACGTTTTAAAATGCTACTTAATCGTAACTGAATTTAAAAGGGGGTCTACGATCAAAAAGCTCAAAAGTTTAAAAACAGTACTTTTAGCAATTGTGTATAAACATCCTGACTAAACCACTCAAAATAACTTACAAGTTTACAAGTCCTGTATTTACTTCCTTAATTGTGCATATTCCCTGAACCTGACAGCCTTACAGCAAAAAACCTGGATATAAACAATCGTGTCCTAAAATACATAATTTTACTATTCCAAGATTTCCAGGTCAATATAAATAAATGCAGAGGACTGTTAAATGAGGTTTTAACTTAGGAATTCAGTGCCAAGAACACAGTACTTATAAGTAAAATTTTACAAAGTAAACTCATCCAGTCTCCTAATTACTTCAAGAATTTAACACTCACTGTGCCCAATGCTTCCAAACACACCCTCATCTCTGACACAGAGGGCACGGGTCCAGGCCCTACTGTAAAAGTTGGGCAGAAGGACATTGCCGGCCAAGGACACAAAGGTTACATATTCCTCGCATCGGAGCCCGCCGGGGACGTGTACAGGCAGCCTGCTGCCAGGAGTGCAGCCACGGCTCAGGGCTGCGGCCGCTGGCGGTGGCCCAGGGCGCCAGGCAACCCTCCCGGCGATCCCGTTTACTCCGCCCGACCCTTCCTCGCCAAGGACGGGCCCGGCGGCACGGCTGCTCCGGGCCGAGTGGACTGGGAGCGGGGAGCAGGGGCTGGGGCGGCCGGCCCGCACGCCCGCGTAGGGGCCCCCCCGCACTTCCTGCCTTCCCTCCCGCACCCCGGCCCCCCTAGACCAAGGTCTCCCCGGCCCACAAACTTGATGGCGGAAGTGACGTAAGGGGACCTGGCGACTCCAGTAGCCAGTCGCGCTACAGCGGGAGGAGGCGCCGGCCAATGGGCGACGACCGGGGGCCGGACTTCCCCCCAAGCTGGAAGCGGCGGGGGGAAGGGCGGGGGAAGAATGTGAAGAATGACCCCTCCCCCGGCCGCGAGGCGCTGGGCGGGAAGCGGAGGGGGCTGGGGCCAGCGGCCGCGCCACGCGGCGCCCATCCCCCGCCCGCACCGCCGGCACCCGCGGTCCCCCTCGAGGCCAGCCCGCCCGCCCCAGCCCCCGGGCCTCTTCCGGCCGGCCCAACGCCCTTTCTCCCACCGCCCCAGGGAGTCAAGCGGAGGAAAATGGCGACGGCCCCGCGCGCGCCGTCCCTTTACCCTGCTGACCTGGGGCTCGCAGAAAAGGCCACCGCCTGCAGCTTCCCTTCCCGGAGTCGGCCCGGCCTTCGTTCCCGCCGCCACCCGCCACCCCCGGGAGCGGCGCGCGAGGACGCAAACGGGAGCGCGGGCGGAGGGCCGCGGCGGCCTGAGGGAAAGCAGCGCCGGCGCCGGGGAGGCAGAGGCGGGCGCGGACCCGAGCGCAGCGCGCGAGCCCATTGGCTGGGCCGCCTGATTGACGTTCGCCTCGCCCTTTCGCCTGGGCGGAAACGGGCACCCGGACCCCACTGGAGGGCGGTGGCTGGGCCCGCCCCGTGCGAGGCGGTCACTCGGTTTCCTATTGAACTGCCGGCGGGTGGTGGGCGGTGCTTCTCTCCCCCCTTCCTCCTCTCCCCCCTCCTCTTCTTCCCCCTCCTCCTCTGCCCCCACCTCCTCTCAGCGGGACGGACGGTGCCGTCACGTGGCGGCCGAGGGCGCGCTGGGCGGCAGCGCTGGGGTTCCGCACGGGGTGGGGGCCGCCCCACAGCTTCCCAAGCTGTAGGTGAACTTGGCATTTCACCGACTGCCTCAGGTTTGAGTGCATCTTTTCATGGCAATCTTTAATTTTCCTATTTTCAGAATCAATCGAGTGGAAGAACAAATGGGTGATTTTCTCTCCCTCCTCTTTTTCTCTCTGGAATTAATAAATACATAAATTTTCAGTTAACCTGAAGCATAGATCCTGTGTGCCCATTAGGACTTTCCCAAACTAGAGCCCCAGAGAGCGGAGAGCGCTGGGTAGGTCTGTGTCTGAAGACCCCGCCCCCACTTGGGCTCCCTGTTTTCATTAACTCGCTATAACTTTGTGCACAATATTTCTAAGAGTAAAAACATTAGCATCCTCATGGGTGACATGTTTTTGACGGACTTAGAGTGTACCCATTGCATTTACATTTATGATCTCACTTGTATGAGTACTTGCAATAAATGCCAGAAAAGTTAGGGTGCAGAGTTACTTTGTGGGCTGAAGTGAACAAGAAAGAAAAGAAGCTTGGCCTGAAAAAAAAAAGGGGGGGGGGGAATAGAAGGAGGGCTTTTAACTTTAAAAGACCGACAAATGGGAAAAACAATTTTGTAAAATCTATTACAGACAAAATATGAATGAAAATGTCTAGTAGTTAAGAACAAAGATCTGCAACCAGACTGCTGAGTTTGAACCCCAGTTTTGCCTTTTCTGCACTGCACAACTATACAACACCAAAAGCCTGGTGCACATCATAGCCAGCAGTTGAGTGGCTGAAACATATCATTAGCATATTGCGCTTTGATTGGTTGAATGGATGACCCAACACTTTGCATATTAGGTTTTTATTATATAGAATTTAGCATATTGCTTAATCTTCTGTGTCTCAAGTTCTCATATATAATAATGGGATTATACCACTTACCTTATAGAATTGTTGTAAGGATTAAATATTATAAGTACTTAGAACAGTGCTTAGTGCATATATGCACTACCTGAGTACTTGCTAATACTTAAATATATACAGTACATTTTTTCAAATGAGTAGGAAAGAGTATAGACTAAGGATGTAAACTGGCAATTCATAAAATAAATAAAAATGGCCAACAAATACGTAAAGATGTTGATCCTCATAAGCAAGTAAATGCAAATTACAGCTATCTTCCAGTTTATGACAAATCATCAAAACATGCCCTGAAAAACTATGATGGTGGTGTAGACTTATAGTTATAAATATGCAAAGACTGTCAGTCAGGGTTATATTGTTATTTGAGAAATAAGGTTACAAAGTAATGTGTATGATATGACCCCATAAATCTTAAACAATAGTTAGCTATAGAATTACTCATGATGTTTGCCTTTACACATTTCTGGGTTCTTAGCATGTATTGCTTTCATAATAAAAAAAAAATTATAAATACAAAGGCTATGCCAGAGATAGTTGTTCCTGTCAACCAAATGTTGCCACCAATTCAATGCCAACAGGAAGAAGAAATTTGGGAGACAGTGAAGAGGAAAACTTGATCTGGTGCAAACAGCTCAGCAGGGATACAGTATGGCTGTGAATACAGCACTGCTAAGGAACAGCATAAAAGTGCCACAGCAAAACTGCATGGCTGTAGAACTCCTGTAGCAAGCAGTTTTGGGTGGCTCCGCTCTACCAGCTAAACTCTGTTCTCAAGCTCTGGTAGAAATTATGCTCCTCCAGCTGCAGGGGAACTGTCTTATATGGACAGACGCTTCCACCTCTGATTCCTGATTGGTCTATCCTCATGCAAATGAGGACATCAAATCCTCACAGTTTTATTGGCCCAAAAGACACTGTCTTGATTGGTTAGAATAGAGCTTTCCTGATTGGTCAGAATAGAGGTGCTCTGATTGGACCAGAACTCCACAGCTCCCGTTGGACAGGGAAAGCCTCAATACTATTGGTTGAAATGGGATTCCAGGAAACCTTCATAAGGAGCCACTAGCAGACATACAGAGCAAGCAGGCAGTTTAGCACAGAGGCCCCCTCTAAAGTATGGTTTGCATAAGAGGCCCTTGTGCAGAAATGGCTGGTTTGTTTGTTTTTAATTTGAGCCCAGTTAGCCCTCCAGAGCCCTGGTTAGCAGGTGTCCTTAATTTTTCACATTCCCCCATATCCATTGCCTCCCTTTTCTGTAGTAAATAGAAACCCAGTTTTTAGGTGACAGCAGAACTAGAGTGCCTTCGGGTGTAGTTATGTGGCTAAGTTCTGGCTGCTGAGATGTGAGCAGAAGAATGGATTGGGTTTCTGGGCTCTGCCCTCCAAAGGGAGGGTTTGCCCTTTCTCTCCCCCTTTCTGATTTCCAGCTGCTTGGGTGGGGATGGGGTGTGGTAGAAAGACACATGGAGGGGGACCCCATTCCTCCTCTGTCATCACTGATGCTTGTACTTTAAGTGAGATAGACATGACTTACCTCATTTTGAAAGGGGGCAGCAATAGAATTTGGGGTGCCAGCTGGTATTGTGAGAAATATGAATCATGCTGTGTTAATAGGATTGTTTTATTCTGATCACAGAAGGCACATTCTACCCTGGCTGGAGCGCACCTGGAGACGCAGCCCTTCCTCCCCATTGGGAGCTGCCCGTTATCATGGGAAGATGAACAACTTTGCTGCAGAAACCAGAACCGCCAGCCCTTTGCACACCTGCAGGCCTCTGCAGCCCTCCAGCCTGCTCACCTGTGAACCGCCCGCCTGGCACTCCCCTGGCTATTTCCCCTGTAACCCCAGCCCTTGCACATCACTCAGCCCTTTGAAGACCCCCAGTCCTTTTGCATGTCTGTAAACTGCCTTTTGCCTGCTTTTCCTTTGTGCTTTTACTGTTTAAGCAGCTGGCTTATGGCGGGTGCAGAGCAGATTCCTGAGGCTGACCTGCTGCTCTCCCCCATGCTGCAGGCAGGACTGGGATAAACGCTCATGTATGACCCAACCCAGTCTCACTTCACTGGCTCGAATGGTGGCAGGCAGCACAGACCCACTGATTGTCCGGTTATAATTTAAGCCCCTGGAATTTAGGAATACTTCCACTGGAAGCTAGCCTGATGGGTGGGGCATGCCCACACAGTGTGCTCTCCTCCTGCGTGTGGGTTCTTGGGAGATGAAAAGGGCATTCCGTGGGAAGAGCACCGCTTTTGGAATGAAGCAAACAAGGAACAGAGCTGAAAGTCCCACTCCTGTTCGGAGATGCGCTCTGGGGCAGACCCCGTGTTCAGTGAGATCACAGTGGGGGAGTGATTTGGAACTGCTGAGTGATGCGCAGACCTGGTGTCATTACTGATCATTATTCGCAGAGGCAGGAAGAGCATGAATTTGTATCCCCGCTCCCGACTGAGGGGGCAAACTGCTGCCCAGGCAAGCCAGCCCATGGTAATCCTTAGAGTCAAGTCCAAGCCTGTCCAGAAACCTGCCCTCAATCTCCCCCTCCACTCCACAGCTCCAAACACTCACTGCTCAAGCCTCCTGCAATGTTCGTCCCCATGTTGGCCAGCAGGTCCTGGCCATTCGGGTGGCATTTACACTTAGCCGGCTCAGGAAGTCCTTTCCTGACCACCCAGCCAACCAACCCCATCCCTATCTCACCTCCCTCTTTTTATAACCCCTCAGCATGTTCACACTCTGAACCCATCTTGCTTCTTTTATTTGTTTGCCCACCAAGAAAGCAAGAACCTTGTCTGTGTTTTCACAGCCGTGTCTCCATCTCCTACGACAGGGCTCCGAAGCTCAATAAGCATCTTTTCAAAGAAGCGTGGAATTAAAAGCCAAGAGACCAGGGCAGTTTGTAGATGGGTTGAGCTCCAAGGATACAAACGGGAAGAGGAAGCAAGCAGGAGTCCACTCCTGAAGGCGGTGACCAGCAGAGAGTGTGAAAAGGCAGAGGGAATACCAGCTAGCCAGGCCAGGAAGGGACAGAGATGCTGAACCCCAAGAAGACGCCAAACTGCTCTGCTGAGGTTCCAAGAGTAGCCCAGCTCCGAAGGCCCCCAGAGACCCAGTGTCCCTGCGGCCGTGCCATCTCAGACCAAGCTTTTTGTCCACGCCTCTCTGCAGGCATCCTCAGGACAAAACCCTCCCTCCACCTTTGTGTTCCTGAAGCCCAAATAAATCAGATAAAGCAAGCACACTCCTGGCAGCCCCCTACCAGGTGGCATTGGGACTCTGTGCAAGGCTGCTCCCTGAGTCAGCGCTTTGCCCCAGGTGAGCAGTTTGCCCCAGGCTCCCCGTCCTTCACAGCTCAGACTCCCTGCCCACAAACCTGGGTGCCCACCACGCCTTAGAGATTGGGTAAGTCCAGATGAGGGTGCTGGGCAGGGCCTCCTGAGGTCTCACTCTGAGGCAGGTCCCAGAAAAGTCACACATCCCTACACACCACCGAGGCTGCAAACTGGTGATGGCCTGCAGTGCCCATCTGTTATGTCTTTGCAATGTTGTAAGTCTATTTTTAATTAGCTGACAACTTTCAAAGAAGTAAGACATTTAATGTTTTAATAAAATGGGTTTCTTGCTTTTCTAAAAAACAAACAAAAAACGTGGAACCTCTAGCTACACTCAGCCTGTGTTCCAACAGGACAACATTTTCTTTATGTACAACATGGCATCTGCTAATTGTCACAGCCTCCCTGTCCTTTAGCCGGCTTCATTTTTGTTGGGCCTGACTCCCATGGTCATCTGAGCTTGTGTCCTCACGGCCTCCTCGCTGTGCGCTGGGGCACTGGTTTTGCCGTAGGCCAAGCAGAGTCCTTTCGGAAACTGGGAGAAAAGGACCCCTTAGCTTCGGACTAGAAGCTTTAATGGCAGGAGAGAAGAGGGCATTCTTCAGGGAAAAAGCAAAACAACCACAGAAAAATAGACAAAAGACAGAAGGGTGCTTCTGACAGTAACTCAGTTTGGGCCCTGTCACCTCTGAGGCCGCCCTGTCCTTTCCCGGTGCTTTTCAACAGTCCCTTTCCTTCCTTCCAGCCGAGCAGGCAGAGCCGGTGTCAACTGCAACCAGTCACCATTGAAAACAGGTAGCTGGGAGGAGGGCCTTGAGAATGACATTCGGAATCCAAGCTGCTAACTGTGTGATTTTAGACAAACCACTAATCTGTTCTTTCCTCTGTGCAGCGGGGACCCCATTGTTTCCCTCTGAAGGGGAGTGAAATTCCCCTAAGTCATTTATGTGGAGCATCACATGCAATTCTACTAATTGCATACCCATCTACCAATCGGTGCAACTAAGGATTCCATAGCCGGGACTGAACTTCATGGTCAGTGTTTACTAAAACCTGGCGGCTGGAATTCAGAAGGGCGAGCTCCTTCCTGGAGAACAGCAGGGCCCTTTAAGGAGAGATTTGCAGGTCAGTATTCTGGGGCAGAGGCTGGAGAAGCCAGGCTTCCAGCCAGATGGACTGGCTTTGCGTTAAGTCTACTCTTCCAATGTCTGTGTGATCGTGGGCTGCACAAGGTTACATTTAAATTCTCGGACCAGGAGTTTCCTTCTATCAAGTGGAGATAATAAGTCTTACATCCCTCAATTATTTTAAGAACGGAATTAACTCGTTAACATAAACAGAGTATACTAAGTGAAAGGTTTGGGGTTGGGCTGGGGTCACACAGAACAGACTCAAGGCCAAGTGTAATCAAAGCAATATTTATTCCAGGCCCCCGGGTGCGGGTGGTCTGACTCCAGAACAAGTCAGCGGTGAATTGGGGAGGGAGCAGGCTTTTCATGCGCCCAGGGAGAGCTGCAGAGGGGCTTCGGTTTGGCCCAGGTATCAGGACTTTGGTGCCCGCATCGTAGTTCTATGGCCTTGTCCTTTGTCCTTCTGCTGGCGCCAGTCATCCTTTCTGAGGAGGGGAGGGTGTTGGGGGGTGGCGAGGGGGGGGGAAGGGGGGACTGTGCAGGGGTGATGGTCTTCAGGGATCTCTCTAAAATGACCCCTTAAGGGGAGCATGTTGTGTAAGGCTTAGGCTCACAGAACGAGCTTCTCCTTTGCATTTGTTAGATTTTGTCAGTTAACCCTTTCCCTAAGCAAACAACAAATCGTTGTCATTATTCCGCAGTGAGAATGGCGTGGCTTCATTCCTGGGAAACCATTGCTATTGTGATTTCCGGCATCTGCAGCTCAGTGAGCTCACAGTGAGTCTGCGGAGCAGAGCTTTCCTGCCCAGCTGGGCCAGGGACTCTCCGCCTGCACACCCGCACCGGGGGCCACGCCCGTGGCCCCCCATTCAAGGCTGCCTATGTGAGCTCCAAGAAACAAGTGCTTTTTAAACAGATTCCTGTGTGTTTGTTTTGTAAAGCTTTGGATGATCAATTACCAAGGTAAGACCACTTATCAAGAGAGATACCACAATGTGGAAAAACCTTTTTTAAACGGTGAAATCTAGCAACTTGAACGTTGCAACCAAACGAGGAAAGTTGTAGACTGCTTCCTGGACCCGACCTCACTTCCCTGTGCAGGTCTCGCTGGCGGGGGAAGGCGAGGAGGAATGAGCGGGCCCTGGGGAAGCTTTGCCTTTATTTGACTTGGCACAGCACCCGGTGCTGCCTTGCACAATACCCTCCAGTGCCTGTTGGGACAGATGGCCGCGTGGCACAGCCCAGCTGCCCCTGGTGGAGCCCGCGGAGCAGGTCAGCACGGTCGGCATGGGGTGGAGGGGCGGGGGAGGTGGTGATGCCCATTCTTTTAGTGAGCTCTTAAAAGTAGTGCCTGATCACCTGAAACTACACTGAACCTCAACTCTAATAAAAAATTTGAATTAAATTTTTTTTAAAAAGCAAGCAGGTCCCGATGGAAAGTGTTTTGGGGGGACCTGAGGCACGCGCTGCCTCCTGGAGCCTGTTCGCTCGCTCCGGGAGGAGTGCGCTGGGCGCTGCAGCAGCGCCCTCGTCTGCTGGGAGAGCTGCGGCACCTCCAGGCGCTGGGCCACCGGCCCTAACTCCTCCAGCCTGAGGCCTGCGGGCACTCAGCTGCCCTTTCAGAGTGGCCGCCGGAGCTGACGCCACTGAGCAGGCTGTGTCCAGCAGCCTCGGTCATGGCCCACGTGTCTGGGCTGGAGGCGAGGTCCCATGAGCTCGTGTGTGTCCTGTGGAGGCAGCGTGAGCATCTCCTTGGGAAAGATGTGCAGAGGGAGGTCCAGGCACCTGGCTCAGGTGCTGCCTCAGCCTCCCCAGCTCCGCTGAACCAGGGGCACCTTAGGTGTGGCTGGCACTGCTGGTCGGCCTGCCCACTGCCCACTTTTCACCTCTTTCCTACCCAAAGGACCCTGACTCCTCAGGCCAGCAGTGGTGGGCAGCTAACAACACTGTTTTCTGCTCCCCCTGCAGTTAGGGGTGGGTGGCGGTGAGCCACCGAAACAGAAGTGGGAGCTGTTGGGTGGGGCTTCCCAGGAAGCTGCTTAAAAAGAGGCAGATGCCTCGCCCTCTGTCTGTCCCTTCCTTCCTCCAGGATGCCCGCAGGGAGCAGCCTCCTCGTGACCCTGTGCTGCCAGCACACAGCACCGCTGGAGGAAGAGGGCAGAGTTCAGGAGCCTCCACACCAGCAGCCCTGCCTCCCCACCTCTGGACATTTCATTAAGTACAAAAGCGGAGCCCCTAACCTAGCCAATTTGGATCAATGGGTAGAGGGGTCCCGGGTTCGATTCCAGTCAAGGGCACGTATCCGGGCTGTGGGCTCCATCCCACTGTGGGGCGTGCAAGAGGCAGCCGATCAATGATGCTCTCTCATGATCGATGTTTCTGTCTCTCTTCCTCTCTGAAATCCACAAAAACACATTTAAAAAAATAAAAACACAGCTAAAAAAAAAAAAAAAAAAAAAAAAAAGCAGAGCCGAAACCGGTTTGGCTCAATGGATAGAGCATCGGCTTGGGGACTGAAAGGTCCCGGGTTCGATTCCGGTCAAGGGCATGTACCTTGGTTGCGGGCATATCCCCAGTAGGGGGTGTGCAAGAGGCCCAGTAGGGGGTGTGCAAGAGGCAGCTGATCGATGACTCTCTCTCATCGATGTCTCTAACTCTCTGTCTCTCTCCCTTCCTCTCTGTACAAAATCAATAAAATATATTAAAAAAAAAAAAAAAAAAAAGCAGAGCCCCGAATTTTTTTTTTTCCCCCCAAATTATAAGAGAGAGCTTATTTAGAAAGTTAACAGGGGTAGAAATGAGTCTGTAGGGCTGCATAGGCTTAAGAAACAAGTGTTGAAGCAAAAGAAGGGACCTTGGAGCTGAGGAGGGAGAAAGGCAAAAGCAATGCCCTCCAGGGAAGAAGAGGGGACAGGAAAGGCCCCAAGGGGGAGCCCTCATGTTTTTAATCAGCATACTCAGACATAATCTATCCCAGTCAAATCTAGATCTTTTTTGAAAAAAAGTAGCCAATTAGAAGGAATTGCCTGAATAATTTTGAGGGGAATTAAATCTCAACCCACCACTGTGATACTTCTAGGAAGCCCAGATGGGTCGACTTGTTGGTCTCAGCTCATCTTAAATCTCAACTCCAGCATCGCCTCTGTGACCAGGTCTTCCCCTGGACAGTGAGGTCAGTTAGCTGGTGACAGCATTTCCTAGGAGTCATATATGAAAATTTTGTTTAAGGCTAGTAGAGGGTGGCTTGATAAATTTAAGAAAATGAATGTTTATTTATAAACTAGAGGCCTGGTGCACGAAATTCATGCATGGGGGCAGGGGAAGGCGGGTTGTCCCTCAGCCCAGCCTGCACCCTCTCCGATCTGGGACCCCTCAAGGGATGTCCAACTACCTGTTTAAGCCCAATCCCACCAGTGGGACATCCCTCTCACAATCCAGGACTGCTGGCTCCCAACTGCTCACCTGCCTGCCTTCCTGATTGCCCCTAAACACTTCTGCCTGTCAGCCTGATCACCCCCTAACCATTCCACTGCCAGCCTGATTGATGTCTAACTGCTCCCCTGCCAGACTGTTTGCCCCCAACTTCCCTCCTCTGCTGGCCTGGTCACCCCTAATTGCCCTTCCCTGAAGGGTTGATCACCTTCAACTGCCCTCCCTTGCAGACCTGGCCCCTCTCAACTGCCCTCCCTTGCAGGCCTGGTCCCTCCCAACTGCCCTCCCCCACTGGCCATCTTGTGGTGGCCATCTTGTTGTCCATATAGGGACAGGATCTTTGGCCACATGGGGGCAGCCATCTTGTGTGTTGGAGTGATGGTCAATCTGCATATTACTCTTTTTAAAAAAATATATTTTATTGATTTTTCACAGAGAGGAAGAGAGAGGGATAGAGAGTCAGAAACATCGATGAGAGAGAGTCATCGACCAGCTGCTTCCTGCACACCCCCCAGTGGGGATGTGCCCGCAACCAAGGTACATGCCCTTGACTGGAATCCAACCCGGGACCTCTCAGTCCACAGACCGATGCTCTATCCACTGAGCCAAACCAGTTTCGGCTGCATATTACTCTTTTATTAGATATGATAGAGGCCTAGTGCATAGGTGGGGGCCAGCTGGTTTGCCCTGAAGGGTGTCCCGGATCAGGATGGGGGCATGGGGTAGCCTGAGTGAGGGGCCTGTAGTGGATTGCAGGCCAGCCATGCCCTCCAGCGACCCAAGTAGAGGCTCTTGTATCTGGGATATATTTACTTTCTACAATTGAAACTTTGTAGCCTGGAGCAGACCCAAGCCTCCTGCTTGCTCATTGGTGGCAACTGTTTCTGTTTGTAGCCTTGAGTGGAGGCTTAGGCAGGCAAGGGCAAGTGGAAAGCTTGGCTTCCTTCTTGGGGGGGGGGGGGGGGAAGGGGGGGAAAGCCTCCCTCCTGCTCTCTGTGGCCACAGCCATCCTGGTTGGGTTTATTTGCATACTTGCTCTGATTGGCTTATGGGCATGGCTTGTGGAGTGATGGTTAATTTGCATATTACTCTTTTATTAGGTAGGATTAAACAGTACATTAGACATGTACTGTATATAATAAAAAAGGTTATGGAGTCTGGAATGAATTAATTCAACTTACATTATTTCTAATGGGAAAAAATGATTCAGTTTTTGAACAAATTGCTTCTGGAACAGCCTTCTGGAATGAATTAAGTTTGAGAAATGAGGTGCCACTGTACTTTTCCTGCCTTCTCCCCCCGCCCTCCCAAACCCTATCATTTTCTTCAGGGACTTCAGTTACCCACATAGCGGGGACACTTGATGTTGTTTCAAAGCTTGCTACTTCTGTTTTTTTGTTTTAATTTGTATTCCTCGGAACCAAGGTGGCGGCACACGTAAACGCCTGTACTTGCCCCCTTCCACAACCACATAAAAATTACAACTAAAATACAGAACCACCATCATTCAGAACCTCATGAAAGCTGGCTGCATGGAAGTCCTACAACTAGAGAAGTAAAGGAGAAAGCACATAGAGACTGGTGGAAGGGTGGAGGTGCAGCACCAGCTGGTTAGATATCCACAGGTGCATTTTTTAATTGGGAGTGAGATCACCTATGGAGGCTGCCCATGAGGAGCAAGGGGCACCCCCCCCCAGCCCCCCAGCCAAGGGTCCCATAGCTGGGAAGAGAAGTCCCTCAACTATGGGCTGTAAAAACCAATGGGGATTGTAGTTGAATGACATGGAGGCTGCTGGAGATCGAGGTGTTCCTTTTAAAGGGACAGTGCACATGAACTCAATACCTTTGAGCTCCAGCACCAGGTAGCTCTGGGGGACCCAGACACATACAGGGAGGAACTGGACTGTCTGACAGGGCAAGAACCCAGGGGCTGCTTCCTCTCAAATAGGTGCATTGTTCCTGTGCTGGGACCACCTCTGTCAAAGGTCTGACTTGCAGCCATAGCTGAGTCCCCATCAGCCTGAAGCACACTGTTCGCTTCATCCTGGGGATTCCCTGAGACCCCGCCCCATCCAATTTGCAGCCCCACCCAAGGTGTTTGCAGCAGCTTTTCCATATGAATGGCCTGTCCTGGCTCAGGCTAAAACCTCTTTGCTAAAACCTCTCAAGCAAGCTGCAGCTGGTGTCAGGTGCTCCAAACCTATCAATAAAAAGCCCAAGACTCAGCACTAGTGCCAGCCTGCCTTGCTTCACAGCTGGGCTTTGCCTCCTGCACAGTAGCTCTCCCTTAGTGAGACTTTCTAGAAAGAACCAGTCAGAAATTAAGTATACATTAATTGAAATAAAGAACAATTTGCAGGGATTCAACAGTAGAGAAGAGGATTCTGAGAATCAAGTCAAAGATTTGGAATATAAGAAAACAAAAACACCCAATCAGAAGAGCAAAAGAAAAAAAGAATCCAAAAATATGAAGAAAGTGTAAGGAGTCCCTAGGACTACTTCAAGTGTGCCAATATACACATTGTGAAGGTGCCAGAAGGAGATGAGAGAAAGAAACTGAAAACCTATTAGAAGAAATAATGACAGAAAACTTCCCCTACCTGGTGAAAGAAATATATTTACAAGTCCAGAAAGCATAGAGAGTCCCAAACAAGAGGAACACAAAGAGGCCCACACCAGGACATATCATAATTAAAATGCCAAGGGCAAAAGACAAAGAGAGAATCTTAAAAGCAGCAAGAGAAAAGCAGTTAGTTATCTCCAAGGGAGTGCCCATAGGACTGACATCTGATTTCTCAACAGAAACTATGCAAGCCAGAAGGGAGTGGCAAGAAATAGTCAAAGTGATGAATAGTAAGGACCTACAACCAAGATTATTCTACCCAGCAAAGCTCTCCTTTAGAACTGAGAGTCAGATAAAGATTTTCACAAACAAGAAAAAGCTAAAGGAGTTCATTACCACCAAACCAGTATTATATGAAATGCTGAAGGGTATTATTAAAGAAGAAGAAGAAGAAGAAGAAGAAGAAGAAGAAGAAGAAGAAGAAGAAGAAGAAGAAGAAGAAGAAGAAGAAAAGGAAGAAGAAGAAGAAGAAGGAGAAGAAGGAGGAGGAGGAGGAGGAGGAGAAGGGAAGGAGGAAGAAGAGGAAGAGGAGGAGGAGGAGGAGAAGGAGGAGGAGACATAAAAAATAGAAACAATAAGCCCTAACTGATTTGGCTCAGTGGATAGAGCATTGGTCTGCCAACTGAAAGGTCCCAGGTTCGATTCTAGTCAAGGGCATGTACCTTGGTTGCAGGCATATCCCCAGTAGGAGGTGTGCAGGAGGCAGCTAATCAATGTTTCTCATCAATGTTTCTAATTCCCTATCCCTCTTCCTTTCTCTTTGTAAAATATCAATAAAGTATATTTTAAAAAATATGAACAATAAAATGGTAACAAATACGTATCTATCAATAATCAAATTTAAAAATTAGAATAAATGAACAAGATATTTAAAGAAAAAATAAACTAGTGAATAAAATAGAATCAGAGGCATGGAAGCATGGAATAGACAGGAATGTCAGAGGGAAGACACTTAGATGTGATCGGGGCATGGGAGGGGCCAGGCCACGTAGGGCACCAGGAGTCAGGTAAGACATTTTGAAGGAGGTGTTACATGGCGTACAAAGTGGTTTGCATTTTGTCCGAGAAGCAACGGGGAGCAGAAGAAAGGTTTAACCTGGAAATGATCATAATAGCGTGGGCCTTGAAAGTGCCTTGAAGTGGCCTTGAAAGTGTGAGAAGTCTGCAGCTTCTGTAGTAGAAGGGCCCAAATGTTCTACACACAGGACAGCACAACTGCCCATTGACATGGGTGCAGAGCTGGCACCCCAAGGTTAGCTCCCAGCACTGTTTGCAAAACGTGTGAAAAACTACACACACACACACACACACACACACACACACACACACAGAGGACAGCGCAGTACTCAGTGCAGCCACGGCAGCCACAGGCACGGGACGTGGCTAGGAGACACAGGCCCGGAGGGACACAGCAGGGTTTTGCCCAGAGGATGGAAGAAACACGGAAGCTCCATGATGCCCAAGGCTCCAGGCATGCTGGGGAAGGTGACAAGTATGGCCAACCGCACATCCAGCCCGCAGCTGCTGTTGGTACAGCTTGCAAGCCACACATGGCTTTTTATTTGTTTTGAAGGGATTGTAAGAAAAGAAAAACAACAACACAAGGTAGATATGTAACAGAGGCCAGACATGGCCTTGCAAAGCCTAAAATACTTTCTTCCCAGCTCTTCAAGAGTTTGCTGTCTTTTTAGCAGATAAACACAGCTGAGTCCAGCCCACCCCCATGCCCGCTCCACGCCTTTCAGCTCTCAGAGCGGGTGGGGACCAGTGGGGAGCGGAGGCTCCAGCCTCCAGTCCGCAGCCTCCAGCCCAGAGCCCACAGCCCAGAGCCCAGAGCACTGCCGCCTCTCTCCTGTTCACCGGCCGCAATATGATGAAATCAGTGCTTCCGAGCACCTCTAGTCTTGGAGCTCCTTTCATAAAGGGGGTGACTGCAGCGGCTGGTCTGGCCTTGGGGTTCCTCGGCAGGTTGGCTAGTCTCAATGAGGAGATTGAGAACCTAGGCCCAGCACTTGCCCCATTCTCATTTAACCTCCACACCCCTCAGAGGCTCAAGTAATTAGCTTTTGCCTGAGCCAGGGAAACTGAGGCACCGTGGGGTGAAATGATGTGTCCATGAAAACATGGCACATCCCATCCGACCCAGAAGGAAAGCCCTGGGGACCAGCAGAGCTCCCCCACCGGGGCCGGAGGTGCTGCGCTCCTTGGCTGACGCGCGGGTGCGTGGAGGACGGGGTGCCGGGAGGACGGGGAGGACGGGGTGCCCGGGGGACGGGGTGCCCGGGGGACGGGGTGCCCGGGGGACGGGGTGCCCGGGGGACGGGGTGCCCGGGGGACGGGGTGCCCGGGGGACGGGGTGCGGGGCCGCCTGGGTCGCAGACACTGAAAAGGAACCCTCGGCGGCCGGGGCGGGGAGCCGGGGAAGGCGGGCTGAGGCGGAGCCAGAGGATCGGCCTGAGCAGGGCGGGGAGGCGGGAAGCGGGGCTGGGCCAGGCTGCTCCTCGGTGGTGGGGGCGGCGGTGGGGGCCAGGGGCGGGGGGAGGGATGGGGGCCAGGGGCGGGGGCGGGGGGGATGGGGGCCAGGGGCGGGGGGTGGGGGAAGGGATGGGGAGGCAGGGGCGGGGGGCGGGTGGGGGGGAGGGATGGGGAGGCAGGGGCGGGGGGCGGGTGGGGGGGAGGGATGGGGAGGCAGGGGCGGGGGGCGGGGGGGGAGGGATGGGGGCCAGGGGCGGGGGGCGGGGGGGGGGGAGGGATGGGGAGGCAGGGGCGGGGGGCGGGGGGGAGGGATGGGGGCCAGGGGCGGGGGCGGGGGGGATGGGGAGGCAGGGGCGGGGGCGGCGGGGAGAGCCCTGCAGCCGCTCCTGGGACCCGCTGGGCGCGCAGCCGGCCCCCCGCTGTGACCGGATCCGCCGGGTCCGCCTGTGTCTCCGCCGCCGGAGCCGGAGGGCCGGTGCCCGGTGGAGGCCGCGGCCTGTCCCGGTGGCAGTGCCTGACCGCGGGGCGGGGCGGAGGCTCTGCCGTCCCCGGCGGGGCGGCCACATGGCTGTTTGGCCCCGGACACAGGCGGGGACGTGGCTGCCTGTAACCAAAGCCGCTGGATGCCGCCTTCCAGGGCGGGGCTGAGCCCGGCGGCTAGCGCTGCCTCTGGGCTGAGGACCGGCTGGGGTTTGGGGTGCGGGCGGGGACCTTGCTACTCCAGACAAGCCGGGTCCCCGGCGCTGGGAGGGACGGTGCTGGGGTCCCCATTTCTTCTCGGTCACTGGGGGACGCCTCAGCCAAGATGCCCCGGGGCGCTGAGCCGAGCCGGTTCCTTCACCGCCGTCTCCGAGCTGGAGAGCTCCTGCCCTCGCCAGGCCCCTCGCCAGGCCAGGACCAAGGGACAGGGACTGCCCAGGGCCAAGAGAAGACCCCAAACTAGAAGGCGGGTCTCTGAGTCCTGCCGCCCTGTCCATCAGCACGTCTGTGGGCGCAAACAGTGCACCCACTGCGGGTCCTGGGGGGAGGGCTCTTTGAAGTCTGGCATTAGACTGCCTCTTGGCTTTATTTCTCCCCCAACGCTCTCCTCTCCTACAGTCCAGGGACAAAGAATGACTTGGTCTCCCCAGAACAAAAGGCCAGAAGCCGCTCCAGACATTGTTTTTTTATCCAGAATTCCCACCCCTGTATTTTCTACCAGGAATCTGTAGGCCAAGCCCCAACTGTGGGGCCTCCCCCAGCTCCCCAAAGGAATGTGGCCGGAGAGCCCGCCCCTGCGGGGGGGGTGGGGGTGGGTGGGAGGGGGGAATGAGGCTGTCCCGCCTGGGGCTGCTGTGTGCTCCCAGGCACCTGCCCTTCATTGGTGAGCCAGCCCATGTCTTGTGTCCCTAAGGCCAGGGGACTCCGAAGCGCGGGCTGAATAAATGGCACCAGAAGAAATGAATTTAGACGGTCCTCTATTCAATTCAACGTTCTGCTCTGTGGTTCGGACACAGTGCTTTCTGAAGTACCATTTCTCATTTGCCTGAGGTTGATGTTACACACAGGGTCTCTTCCCAACTCACAGTCCTGGCTGGCGGCCAGGGGGTGCTGTTAGAATTGCCCTGGTGATGACTTCCGGGACACCAGTGGTGCTGTGTGGGGAGGTGACAGGCAGAGACCTTTCTGAGGCCCTTTAATTAAATTCAGATTTCTGTGCCTTCAAATTAGTTTGTGAACGCTGGTTGTCAACATTTTTAATTTCTGAAAAAATAATAATGCAGCCATAATGGCTAAATCTCCTCTGAAACCTTTAAATATGGAAGGCAGCAAGACAAACATCTGGTAATAGAGGTGGTGCTTTGAATGGGCAGTGGTCCAAAAGTTCATGCATTAGTCAGAGTCTAAAAAAAATAGTATTTTACTTTTAACAGAACTGGAGAAGAAATGTAAGACAGCTGTTAAAAAGCAAGTTTTTCCAAACTCAGTCCTTCAGAAATTCTCAAGGAAAGCCTTTTAAATAAGAAATAAATAGCAATTCATTGAAAAATATATCTACACTAATAAAAAAAATGCTAATTGACCGTACCTTCGCCATGCCCAGTCAATCATACTATGCAAGTTAACCCAACAAAGATGGCAGTTAATTTGCATACACTGAGGAAGGGAGGAGTGAAGACTGAAGACAGCATAGAAGGAAGAGGAAGGGAAAGTGGAAAGCAAGGTGGCTGCTGGAGGGAAAGCGCGGTGGCCCACACGGCCACAGTGGCCGCAGCGGTGGGCAGGGCGTGTGGGGGCAGGGCATGTAGTGGGAGAGGTGGGGGGCGGGAGAGGTGGGGTGGCAGGAGGGAAGCCCGATGGAAGTCTTGCAGGAATCTTCCTGCAATGGGCCCCTAGTTAGATTATAAAAACAAAGCTCAGAGGTTCTCTGAAGATGCAGTCAACAAATACCAGAGCCCAGTTATGAGCTAGCCATTTATTTTAACTTAAAAATAGCACAGTTAAGCCAGGACCGGTTTGGCTCAGTGGATAGACCGTCGGCCTGGGGACTGAAAGGTCCCGTGTTCGATTCCAGTCAAGGGCATGTACCTTGGTTGCGGGCGCATCCCCAGTAGGGGGTGTGCAGGAGGCAGCTGATCGATGATTCTCTCTCATCGATGTTTCTAACTCTCTATCCCTCTCTCTTCCTCTCTGTGAAAAATCAATAAAATATATTTTAAAAAAATAGCACAGTTAATATGTGGGCACATTGTGTTATAAAAATCCAAGTAATAAGTTGCAACTCTAGTCCCCCTTGAACTTAAAGGCCCATTTCAGTCTCCTCCCCAGAGAAAACCACTGTGACCATTTTTTAACATTCCTTCAAAACATTTTTTCTTCATTTGCAAATATATTTTAACAGTGTTATTGAGTAAAATTAACATACAATATTTATTTTTATTGATTTGAGAGAGAAAAATTCATGCACTGGGGGGGGGGGGTGTTGGGGGGAAGGGGGTCCCTCAGCCTGAGAGAGATTTGTTGTCCCAATTATTTATGTACTCATTGGTAGATTCTTGTATGTGCCCTGTTTTGTGACTGAACCTGAAACCTTGGTGTATTGGGATAACACTCTAACCAACTGAGTGGTCTGCCAGGGTTAGCACACAATGCTCACAGTGTACCCTTCAGTAATTTAAAAAACTATATATATTTTATTGATTTTTTTTACAGAGAGGAAGAGAGAGGGATAGAGTTAGAAACATCGATGAGAGAATCATTGATCAGCTGCCTCTTGCACACCCCCTGCTGGGAATGTGCCCGCAACCAAGGTACATGCCCTTGACCGGAATCGAGCCGGGACCTTTCAGTCCGCAGGCAGACACTCTATCCAGCGAGCTAAACCGGTTTGGGCCTTCAGTAAGTTCTGATGTGTAGACACTCATGAAACCAATACCACAATTAAACAGTGACAGAGTCCATCTCCCAATGTCTCCTCCAGGCCCTGTGGGATTCCTCCATGGCCAGGCAACCACATATCTGCTTTCACTCACTACAGATTCCTTTGCATTTTAGAGGTTTTCATAAATGGAATCATACAGTCTGAACTTATTTTTTGGCCTGGCTTTTCCACTCAGCACCGTTAGGCTGAGGTTCATTCCTGTTGTTGCTAACTGTATCAATAGATCATCACTCTATTGCTGCACAGCATTCTACGTTTGCACATACTACTATTTAGTTCTCCATTTACCTGTCACTGGGCATCTGGGTTTCCAGTGTTTGGCTATTCCAAGTAGAGTTGCTATGAACACTTGTGTATAAATCTCTACAAGGCAGTGGTTCTCAACCTAATGCCACAACCCTTTGAAACCCTTTAATACAGTTCCTCATGTTGTGGTGACCCCCAACCATAAAATTATTTTCGTTGCTACTTCATAACTGTAGTTTTGCTATTGTTATGAATCATAATGTAAATATGTTTTCCAATGGTCTTAGGCTCTACAGCAGCAGTTCTCAATTTGTGGGTCATGATCACAGGTTGAGAACCGCTAGCAGGGTCGCCTAAGACCACCGGAAAACACAGATATTTACATTATGATTCATTATGTGGGGGGTCGGTCACCAATAGCTTTCCCTGGAGGGGCGGTAGGGAGCTGCAGGAGGTGGTGGTCCCCACTGGTGTGTGACTGAGCAGATGCCGTCAGAAGGGTCTTCCAACTGGTAGGCTGTCCTTTGTGTCAGGGAACAGGTGTCCCTCAGAGCTTTCTTGTCGGTGCCTATTGGCAATCCTGGGCTTCTGCACACCGGAACGATGGGAAGCAAGGGATCTCCGGGTCCCTACAGTGGCATTCCTCAAGCCTCCACACCCCTCGCCTATGTCAGCTTCTTTACACCTCTTGGTCTTCCCCATTTGTTGAGTCCCTTCCATGTGCCAGGTGTTAACAATAGGAGTGACAGGTCTTGTGGATGAAAAGGAAAACCACCAAATATAGCACCATGTGTTTAATCCCTCTGAGAAATAGGTGTGTAAGTGAACAAGCACTAGACAGGATGTACAAATGGTTCCGACATGTAATAATGTCACACATTGGGACACTATTTTACACCAGCTGGTTGTGGCAAAAACCAAGAAGTGAGACAGTACTAAGTGCTGACAAGGACGTGGAGCAAACGAGAACACTTGTTCATCGCTGCTGCGGGTATAAATGGGTACACTCATTTTTGGAAACACCTGTCATTGGATAGGAAACTGAAAATGCACATACCCCAACGTCCATAACTTCCACCCTAAGCAACAAAGCCTAGAGACACTTGCAGTGCATCCACATGTTATATTCATGTACACATATTAACCAGCCAGTGTCTATCACAAGCCAAAGGTGTAAGTTATGGTGTATCCACACATGGAGTGCCATGTAAGCACCTGTGAACTGCAGCATCACACATCAACCCAGATAAATGTGTGTGCTGAACAACAAAAGCAAGTCACAGAAGGATACACACTGCATTTTTCAATTTATGTAAAGTTTAAAAACAGGCAAAACCAAGTTTGAGGTAAAACTATAGAGAAACACACACAAGGTACAGTGGCAGCACTGAGGAGGAACAGCAATTTTGTCTTATTCTGTCAGCTTGGGGTACAGAACAAATACCACAGACTGAGCAACTTAAATAACAGACATTTATTTCCTCCCAGTCCTGGAGGCTGGAAGTCCGAGATCAGGGTGTCAGCAGGGCTGGTTTCTTCTGAGAGCTCCCTCCTTGATTTGCAGATGACTGCCTATTCCTTGTATCTTCACAAGGTCTTCTCTGTGTGTGTGTCAGTGTACTACTAATCTCTTCTTTTTGTGAGTCATGTTGGATTAAAGCCCATTCTAGTTACGTATTAACTTAATTTCCCCTTTAAATACCTTATTTCCAAATTTAGTCACTTTATGAGGTACTAGGGGTTGGGAATTCGACACAGAATTTTAGGAGGGCATAATTCAGCCCATAGTACCTCCCCATCTCTCTGGGATATGGGATAGTCACGTAGCTGAATATAATTACATTTAACAAAGAGCTAATTAGCACATATTCTGTTCCAAGGAATCAAAGCCAAGTTTGGAAGGACATTCTGGACTGACAGAATGATAAAGTGTTGAGACTTACCCACTCAGCACTGTATAGAAAGAGTGAAGTGTGGACTGAAGGAGCAGCGAGGCGCTGACAATGCAGAATTCAATTAAAGTGCTGACAGAGGGAGAAGCCGGCCTGAACAAGTGACGGGGTCCATGTGGACGTGCACTAGACCCGGCTGCTGGCTATAAGGGGGATATGATTCCTGAGTGTCCCCAGCATCAGCAGAGGGCCAAGCACAGAGTAGGCACAAATCTGTTGCTGAAACAATATGTCTCATATTATCCTCCACTTGTATTAGAACTCTACTGTGAGCATACAAAATAGTCTCAGAAAATAATTGGTCATCTAATCTAATTAACTTTGCCAAAATCATTTAGGAGACGATCCACTGGTCCCAGAAATACTGCATTTAGTATTTGGTTGAAATGGCCAATATTTGGTCTTTTTCACCTACAGCAATGGCCATTTCACCTTGGTTAGACCTAATTCAATGTCTGGTTTATATTTTTCTTTTTTTTAATATATTTTATTGATTTTCTACAGAGAGGAAGGGAGAGGGACAGAGAGCCAGAAACGTCAATGAGAGAGAAACATCGACCAGTTGCCTCCTGCACACCCCCCACCGGGAATGTGCCCGCAACCAATGTACATGCCCTTGATCGGAATCGAACCTGGGACCCCTCAGTCCGCAGACCGATGCTCCACCACTGAGCCAAACCGGCTTCGGCTACATTTTTCTTTTTAAGAGAAAGAAAATGACAAAGCAATCCACTGAGTGAAAACCAAGTTATATTTGCAGATCAAATGGTCATGTAAGGAGGAACCTATTCCAAAATCACAACTACTTCTCCAAATAGGCAATCTTAAGAACAAAAGATTCTATTTCATTATAACCAAGAAAGGTAGGCAGCAAGGGCATACAGCCTTCTGTGGTGATAGAAGTTGCAGTAGATATATGAAACTCTTTTTAAAGATTTTTTAATTGATTTTTTTAAGAGAGAAAGGAAGAGAGAGAGACAAAGAGAAACATCGATACAAGAGTGAAACATTGATCTGCCTTCTTCAGGCCCCCTCCTGGAGATTGAGCCAGCAACCCAGAATTGTGCCCTGACTAGGAATTGAACTGGCAACCTTGTGCTGCACGGGATGATGCTCAACCCACCAAGCCACCAGCCAGGTCTGACACTTTCATTTTCAGTGTAAAAGGGCTTATGATATTAAAAAGTGTTATTGCTACACTAGAGGCCTAGTGCACAGATTCATGCACCAGTGGGGTCCCTCAGCCTGGCCTGTGCCCTCTCGCAATCCGGGATCCCTCAGGGGATGTTGGAGAGCCAGTTTCGGCCCTATCCCCGCAGGCCAGGCCGAGGGATCCCACTGGTGCACGAATCCGTGCATCAGGCCCCTAAGTATGCATATAAGGTCTTTAGTTAATCTCTTCCTGCCCTCCCTTCTCCCCTTCCCTATGAGATTAATCATTCTGTTCCATGTTTCCATGCTTGTATTGGGTCGGCAGCTAAGTAATTGCGGATTTTTTAAAGAAAATCAAAGACAATTTTTTCATGGAACTAAATAACTTTATTCTTTAATGTATTGCCCATTTTGATCAATGACCTTTTGCCATCTTTCAGGCAGCATCATAATCCCACGTTCAAAAAACTTGTTTTTTATTAGCAAAAATCTGAATCAGGTACGATTTGACATCATCATCATTATTGAAATTTTTACCATTCAAGGAGTTTTGTAAAGATCGAAACAAAAAGTAATCAGATGGTGCAAGGTCAGGACTATATGGTGGATGTGGCAAAACATCCCAACCAAGCTCCATTAATTTTTGCCGAGTGACCAAAGATGTGTGTGGCCTTGCATTGTCATGATGGAATACAACACCTTTTCTATTTGTCAATTCGGGCCACTTTTCTTCAACTGCATTGTTTAATTTCATTAGTTGTTCAATGTAGACATCAGAATTGATCGTTCGGTTGGGTGGTAAGAGTTCAAAGTAGACAATTCCTTTGTAATCCCACCAAACTGATAAAACCTTCTTTTGATGAATCTCAGCTTTTGATGTTGTTTGAGTTGGTTCACCTGGCCTGCTCCACGATCTTTTCCGCTTGATATTGTTGTAAACAACCCATTTTTCATCGCCAGTTATCAGTCGTTTTAAAAATGGATCATTTTCATTACGTTTCTTTAGCAAATCGCAGCTGCTAATGCGTTGCGTTAACTGTGATTCTTTCAGTTCGTGAGGAACCCATGTATCGAGTTTTTGAACATAGCCAAGTTGTTTTAAGTGATTTTCAATGCATGTATGTGATACATGAAGCTTCTCTGCAATCTCACGTGTTGTACTGTGACAGTCCGAATTGATTATTGCTTTGATTAGGGCGTCATCAACTTCAACTGGACGACCAGAGCGTCTTTCATCTTTGAGTGAAAAATCACCAGAACGAAATTTGGCAAACCAATTTTGACACTGCCGTTCTTTTAAGGCTTCGTCACCATAAACAGCACATAACTTTTTATGAGCTTGTGATGCGTTTTTCCCTTGCGGAAATAAAAAAGCAAAATATGACGAAAATGTTCCTTTTGATTTTCCATTTTTCAACGAACGCCAAACAAAAACTACAAAACAGATCAAAAAACTTTTTTTACTGATTAACAGCTGAATAGCCAACTATTAAATACAAAATGTGTTTTACATTTGTACTACGTCTGCAAACCTAAAAATTCAACTGAAGCCATATGTGTGTGAAACCCGCAATTACCTAGTTGCCGACCCAATACATTGAGTGTCTATATGGTGGTTATTGTGCATCATAGCTTCTAGCCGGTTGGCTGGTCACTTAGGCATATGTGTGTGTGTGTGTGTGTGTGTGTGTGTGTGTGTGTGTGTGTGTATATATATATATATATATATATATATATATATATATATATATATAATCTTTTATTGGCTGGCTTGCAATGAAGCTTCCCCACAGCTCCACTAGTAAATGGCCCCATTGTGATTGTTTATAAATCAGTTTTATTGTCAGTGCTGGGCTAATCAAAGATCAGCTCATGCCTAAAAGTGTGACTAAAAAATAATGCACTGTTGCATAATAGGATTTGTGGAACTTTTGTCTTGCTATTTTTATCCGTATACAATATTCAACCATCTCACATTGAAAAGAACAACTTAAAATAAGGTCCTAATCCTGGGCCACATTTATACAAACAAAAAGCACCAAAGGCAATGCTGTTCTTGACTTACTTGCACTGAAAATACATCAATGCTTATTAATTTGGAACAAAGACCCTATGAGTAAACAGTCACTTTTAAACAAGCCCCCAAACTATTTGTAGCCCTTCAAATATCAAGAACTTAAGGCATGCACTCTGTCTATAAGACACTGTTTCTGGAACATTTTTCAGACATCTGGAGAATAGTCTGAAATAGCAGCAGGCATAGAAGCGTTCTCCACTTAAGAGAAAATAGGAACTTTATGTCTATTAACTCTGACATATTGTTATTTTCACGGAACCTAGAGTGATGAAAGCACATAATCTTTCTCAGATAATACCGGGAGGCTCGTTAAAGATATGACTAAGATGATCAGCACAGTACTTTTGAGTTATGCAAATACACAAAGCAATCTTTGAAGCAGCATTACTTTATTTCAAAGAGCATCAGCCAATGCTACAAAATAGCAAAACCCAGAAGTGGCAGAAATCATTCCCTTCCTAAGTGCTGTGCTAGAGATCCTATGAGAGTAGCACAGCCAGTTCAGCCTTTTCCAGAGGACCAGAAATGTGGGGTATTTCCACTGCACTATGGACAAGATGAGGCTCTATGATGCCGTCATGGAGTTGAATGCTAAGAGAGCCTCAGGGTCCCTGATGGGGCCCTCCATGCTGGGCAGCTCTACCTGGTTCGAAGCTCCGTAGGCAGGTGGTTTCAGGAGGAAGAGAGCATGGTTATTTTCCTTGCTCATTCCTCTTAGAATTCTCCAACCCGGGTCCCCCGACACCTTGGTCATTCTGAACCAACAGATTTGGAATGGAGGAGAGCTTGGCTAGCTGCCTGTTCAACCCACAACTCAGTCTGCCCATCAGGATAGTCTAACCACAAACTGCATTAGGATATGCATGACTCTCAAGCTAAAGAAGTACAAGATGAGGGTTTGGGTTGTTATTTTTCACTTTTATTCCAATGAATCCTGTAACTGTACACAGCCTAATGAATTCCCCCATCAGCTCTCCCTTGCTGGTGGGTGTACTTAGATTTTAGAGGTGCCCTGGGGTCACACCATCAGATAAGCCGTGGTGCCACTTGCCCACACGAGACTGAATGAGAAGAGAACAGACATCTTTTTGGTACAAAACATTTTAATAACGTATCTTTGGATAAATGCAATTGTCTTCTTCCCTAATTTCCTAGATCAGGCACTTGAAAATGAGAAATATCAGGAATGGACAACCCGGTCCATTAAAATTCATTGGATTTGCTTTCCTAAGAAAATACAAACAGTGTGGGAGAAAATGGCATTTAGTGTTTGCCAGCGGAGTTAGTAAGACTGATAATGACTAAAATATCTTTAATGTGCTAGAGCTTGATTCACAGATGCAAAAGTTAGAGAAATTTCATTTGTTGTAAATTAGCTTTTTCTTATATTCTGTATTTATGATTAAGTACAATAGTTTCTTTAGTTTGAAATGGTTTGATTAATATCACCCTTTTTGGGAAAAACTTTGATAGTCTCTGGCCTGGCCTAGGTACCTCACCTGTTCATTTGAATATTAGTTATGGCTTCAAGAGCTGACGGATAGTTTGGTTCTACAAGGAACCACTTTAGGTTCTTATCTAAAGCTAGTAGGGCGAATATAACCTACGTGGGTCAAATTCAATTTAAAAATCTTACTTGTTCTAGTCAAAAGGCAGTCAAAGGCAACTTGGTCTATAGCCTGGGAGGTGTGGGCCAGATCTCACGCTGTCACACCATCAGCATGAACAGACATGGCACTGGGAGGGCTGCAGTGCCTGGACAGCAGGGCTGCAGAGCCTGCCCCATGAGGCCGGGCTTTCTGTGGAGTCCTGCTTCAGAGCAGCTTCCCACAGTGCCCGCCACTGCTCCGTGTCTCTGTAAAGATGTTATTTGACGCAGCAGCAGCCCCGGGGGGGGGGGGGGGGGGGAGATAAGGCGTGGTGAGTGGGAACCACTCCCGTCTCCTGTGACAGCAAAGGTTGGCGACATCGCCTAGAAGCCTGAGCAAGGCTACTTTCTACAAGTAAAAACCCCAGCTATCTCACAGTCATTCCTTCAACCGCAAAACTAAACTACCCTGAAAAAGAATACATTTTGAAATCCTTTGCCAGATCTATAAAAAGAAAAAAAAAGATTTCAACAATTTAAAAAAATCCTTTAAAAACATTGTATCAACAACCTTCTTATTAAGAAATAAGAAACACTTGGTTTAAGACACTTGGTGACTTCCTTATATCATGCATCAGGGATGGATACACACTGACATTTTACTACTGAAATCTACTTGGTAACAATGGTAGAAAGAGTTCTGTCAACAAGGTAATTGTTCTGGAAAGAAGAGTTACAGCTTTTTCCAAAATGTCAAAAGAATAAGGATGTAAACATACATTACTTGAAATAGTAATACAACAATATTAATTCAGTTAAATAAATAAAAGTGGCAACAACTTTATGGCAATTTTTAAACACAAAAATGTAGCTCAACGATATCTTAAAATATATAACTGCTCCAAACAGAAGCGGTCATACTTAGCACAAACCAAGAGCATGAAGCAGAGTGCTGGGAGACGAAGCAGCTCCACGCCTGACCTTGTTCATCTATGAACAGAAATGCCGATGGGTCTTCTGGTCCGAAACAGTCGCCAAGAAGGGAGAGGCAGCTGCACTAAACACCAGGCGTAAGGCTGTCTTTTGTCAGTTTTCTTTTTTCTTCAAGTGTGCGCTTAAATATTTTCTTTAGGGTGTTGTAAACTATTGGTCCATTTTCAGAATCAAAATTAACCTGGTGACAAAGAAAATTTACATTCAGGACACTGTAACAAAGAATTTTAACCAGTCTATTTTTGGAGAAAAGAAATGGGATGGGGGAAAAATAACACTTATTAGCAAAATCATATATAAAAAATTTTAAATTAATGAACTTTTTAAAATCCTCACCTGAAGATATTTTTCCACTGATTTTTAGAGAGTGGAAGAGAGAAGGAAAGACAGAAAAAAATGTTGAGTTGAGAGAAACACATTGATTAGTTGCCTCCTGTATGTGCCCTGACCCAGGGCCCGGGCCAGGGAGGAGCCTGAAACCCAGACAGGTGGCCTTGACTGAAATTGAACCCGGGACCTTTCAGTCCGTAGGCCACACCCTATCCACCAAGCCAAACTGGTCAGGGAAAAATTATACATAAATTTAAAAACATATAAAATATGCTAGGCCAGTGTGTCTCAGTGGTTGAATGGCGACCTATGAACCAGGAGGTCACAGCTCAATTCCCGGTCAGGGCACATGCCCAGGTTGAGGCCTTGATCCCCAATGTGGGGAGTGCAGGAGGTAGCTGATCAATAATTCTCTCTCATCATTGATGTTTCTATCTCTCTCTCCCTCTCCCTTCCTGTCTGAAATCAATAAAAATATATTTTAGAAAAGTATACACAATACATTTCACACATTCATTTTAATTACAAATTAGAATTGCCAATTACATCAATGACAAAATGATCAATGAAAACCCAAGACTTAAATCTAGTGCCTGTATATATAGTCTACTTAGACACTGTGAGGAAGCTGAGTGTGCAGTGTGTTTTGGAGCCAGAACCTGGTCAGTGACATATATAAGTGCAAGGACTCCTCATGAAAACAATGTGCACTAGCTACGTGTTGCACAGGGGTTGACCTGAACAGGAGCCTGGCCTCCCACCTGCCAGCCATGCAGCCTCGGGTCATCCCTGACCTCTCTGTAAGAGGGAGGCCGCAATGCCCATCTCCTTAGGTTTCCGTGAATACTAAATATGAGAGCCTGACATGTAGCAGTTTCCTTGGTGGGAAGGCACCATGTACACATGCAAACTGTCTGCCCAAGTTCCCTGTACTGCAGGGTTAGGAGTGATGCAGGATGGAGAACAAGAGCAATGACCATGCTTCCCCACCTCCTCCCAAAGAAACATGTGACTCCTGTGACAGGATCAGACCCCTTGGCCAGGGCCCCCTCCTCCTGCACCTGGAGGGAGGGAGGGCTATCTCCTTGTGAAGGGCTGGGAAGTGTCTGGGGTTTCCCTCTGCTCACATGCTAACATCTGCTGGCCTGGGGACACTGGAAGGAGACACTAGACGGCTGGGCCAGAGACTAACAACATTGTAACTTGAACAACATAATCACAAGTGGGTTCCTTTGCTCCAGGTCACAAGGGGGCGACGTGGAGGGCACAGGTGGATGCGCCGCACAAGCAGGGCATTTGCATCGTAGTCGAGGATCCCAAGTTGGGGCTGCAGCAAGCCTACTGAGCTCTGCGTGAAGGGAGACATGGCCTTTTCTACATGGGAAGCCCAGGACAGACTGCTCCTGTGGTTGTGCACAGGGGAGACCCAAGGACTCTCCTAACATTTTTATAGACAGATTTGGACAACTGGTATAGTTAACTCTTCACTAGTATCCCCCTAAAAGGCCAAAAGAAGTTGTAAAGAAATTTGGAGAGACCAATATTAAGTATTATTTTCAGTTAAGTCAAACACTTATTTTTATCTTAACCATTCATTATATTGTCTATCATATTTGCAGAAACTTACTAACATTAATAACAATCTGCACTGTTTACTTTGGTAAACACCAAGCCACAACCTTCCCCACACAGCAAGTAGCTTCTTGGTCTATAAAGGCCTATGAAAATGTAATAAAAAATAGATGTAGAGGATCATGTGATTGGGGTTTGAGCTGCTGACTCTGGGAACCTAGTGCCATGAAGCTACAGATGGGGAACAAGAAAGCCTGCTGGAATAATATCACTTTAGAAATAGCACAGGCGGAGGGGACTGGTGAATGGTACAGATAATGACTGGTATCAACACTAGTGTTTACTGCAGACACCATCATTGAAAAGCTGGGTTCTTTGCTTAATGACATTTTCGTATTATAAGTGAGAAGTACCAAAAAATTAACTGAATGGGCAAGGGAAACCTTTTCACTTGGCAGGCCCCAGACTCTTTTCAGCCAGAAGGATGTGCAGAGAAAGGAAACGTTTTTTTACTCTCTGCTTAGGATTTGCCAACTAGGACATACTACCGAATCATCAATGCTGGACACTGAATTCTCACTAGATGATTTCTTGTTCAGACCCAAGGTAGAACTGGCTCAACAACAAGATTCTCTGACTCCTACTGGCACATCATTTAAAATACTTTCTCAATACCCAACTGTTTCTCTTTATAAAAGCTCTTTGTTTCAATGTTCTCCTACAACCCCCCCCCCCCGCCCACAGGTCAGCTTTTTCTAATATCACTGTTAGAAAATGGGTAATTTTAGCTAAAAGTCTGCAACTATTTTCAAGAAATGTCAAACACATTTCCCTGCAGAGGAGCCATAGCGAGCAGTTTTATTTTAGAGGAGGCAGCTGACCTCTGAATTCTAACTTGCAAAGATCATGCTGCTGTGTCTGAAGGAGGGAGAGCACCACCCACCTTGGTGAAAGCTTGGATGGCGTGGGCCAGGACAGCTTCCTCCACATCCACGGGAACCGGCTGCAGGCTCACCAGGCAGTGCAATACACAGAGGATAGTCTGGTGCTGGCCCTGTTTTGTTTTTTTTCAGAAATTGAAATCAAACAAGTTTTTTTGAAAAATGCCTCAAGAAATAAACTGAAAGCAAGTGGAGAGCAAGGAACTGGCATGTGACCAAGTGCTTTTAACCCCCCCCACCACACTCTCTACCAAGGGCTCTGCCAGTGTTTACTGTCATGTGTCTGAATGCTTTTAGGAGCTGCTTAGTTATTACATGAAGCACAATTTCAAATGAAATGTTTTCCTTGAAGTGAACTGAAGGGATGATCCACTCGGTTTCCGGACACAATGGCATCAGTTGGGCTGTGTATGCTGACATGTCACGGCAACCAGGGACCTGCTCGCCCTGCTGCCTGCAGACCCTGTGGAGGACGGAGGGGTGTCAAGAGAGACGGGCAGCCCCCGGGAAGCATGGGAACTTTAGGAGGTCTCTGACAGAACCTCCGGACTTGATTCCTGAGGCCGTGCACTTAAGAGAAACGAAGAAGCCTCGCCCTGCCCAGTGAGCTCCAGTGCACACGGCCCTCAGAGCCACTGGCTGCACCTGGACATCTGCTCAGACACAGAAACACCCAGGCACACAAGATCACGACAGTGACGCTGACAGAAGTAAGCCCCTGAAATGATGCCAACACCTACCCGTGGGCATGGAGTGAGTGACGATGGAAGCACACGATGTGCCAGAACAGTGAGCTTGAGTCCTGCTCCCACACAGGCTGCGGGCCTGGGGCAGTATGTCACTTTCCCTTTTCAGTAAAACGGATCCTCTACCTTTCAGGGCCAAAGGGGTGAACAAAGGTGAACACAGAATCTACATCTCAGCAAGGGCCTGGCCTGCCACCACCCAAAAGGGTAACTACCTCTCTCAACCACTCTCCAGCCTCATCTCTGTAATTTCGCTGCTGAGAAACCAGCAGAAGAGGACTCCCAATACAGGAGACATCTCATCTTAAAGCTGTGCGTCACACCACTGTGTGTTTGCCTGTCTGCGTTCACCAGCAGTAGTGCAGATGTGGAAACGAGACACATGGCAGCACAATAGGTAATGCAAGGCTGATTATGAGATAGCAGTTTCCTAAAAAAAAAACAAAGCCTATTTTTAAATAAAAATGTAATATTTCTCTATGGTTAAAAATATTAAATTGTAAAAAGGATCTACAATGACAAGTCAGTCTCCTTCCCTCCCTCCCTAGATCTATTGTCTTCTAGAACATTCCCTAAGGCATTCACCATTGCTATCTATTGGGGGGTCTTGTTTTCCTTCTATAGTCTTCTACCTTTTATACAAGGACTACATACATATATATGTGACACACTTCCCTTTCACAGAAAATACAAATGAGTGCATATTCCAACCTACCTCACGGCTCTTCACATTATACACTTATTCTATCTAATAAAAGAGCAATATGCAAATTAACCATCACTCCCCTATACACAAACCACACCCACTACCAATCAGGAGCGAGTATGCAAATTAACCCAACCAAGATGGCGGTGGCCATGGAGAAAGGAGGTTTTTTGTTTCCCCGGCAATGGAGGAAGCCAAGCTTTCCACGTACCCTGGCCGCCCCAGGCCTCCACTCAAGAATACAAAGTTTTTGACTGAAACTGGTTTGGCTCAGTGGATAGAGCTACGGCCTGCGGACTGAAGGGTCCCAGGTTCGATTCCAGTCAAGGGCATGTACCTTGGTTGCGGGCACATCCCCAGTGGGGGGTGTGCAAGAGGCAGCTGATCGATGTTTCTAACTATCTCTCTCCCTTCCTCTCTGTAAAAAAAAAAGAAAAAAAAAAAGAAAAAGAAAAATCAATATATTAAACAAATAAATATTAAGATGATCAATTTAAACCCAAATATATCAATAATACATTGAGTATGAATAGATCAAAATACATAATTAAAAGAAATGGTTGTCAGACTGTCAGATTAAATATAAACCACTCAATCCTATAAAAAAGATTCATTATAAATAAATGAGATTGAGACTAAAAGGATGGTAAAATTGTATATGCCATGCAAAAACTAACAAAAAGAAAGCTGGTATATCTTCACTACTATAACACAAAGCAGACTTTACGACAAGAAGCATTACTAAACAGACATAAAGATGGACATTTTATGATGATAAAAGTAGGTCTAAAAAGAAAATATAATAATTCTAAATTTGTAAGAATCTAAGAACATGATCTCAAAATATATCAAGCAAAAAAAACAACCACCACAAAAAACAAAAAAAAAAACCTGGCAAAATAAAAGAAATAGGAAAATCCACATCATGGAGACTTTAACACATCCTTCTCAGTAACCATAGAAAAAGCAAATACGCCATCAATAAGGATATAGATTCTAACACGATTAACAAATGACCTAATGGACATTGTGCCCAGCTGGTGTCAAACACACATTCTTTTCAAGCACCACAGAATGTGTTTATCAAATTGTCCAAAGTCTGAGACAAAAATCTACTTTCAAATTCAAATTTCAGAAAATTTAATTAATATAGGTTATTTCCTGACTAACCACAGTGGAATTAAGCTGATAATTAATACCAAAAAGATAATTAGCCAACATCCTTCTAAATAGTTCATAGGTTAAAGAAGTTAATGAAAGTGAGAAATCTCTGAAATGAATGACAATAATTTTTTTAAATACTATATATCCATTTTTACAGATGAATAACTACCACCACACTTACAAGAGCTTTTATGGCTTTAAATGTGCATATTAGAAAAATGAGAAAGGCTCAAAATTAATTATCAGAACTGATCTTAAGAAATTAGAAAGGGCCGGGACCGGTTTGGCTCAATGGATAGAGCGTCGGCTTGGGGACTGAAGGGTTCCAGGTTCGATTCCGGTCAAGGGCATGTACCTTGGTTGCGGGCACATCCCCAGTAGGGGGTGTGCAAGAGGCAGCTGATCGATGACTCTCTCATCGATGTTTCTGACTATCTCTCTCCCTTCCTCTCTGTACAAAATCAATAAAATATATTAAAAAAAAAAAAGAAATTAGAAAGGGACATTAAATTAAAAGCAAAGGAAGGTGAGGAAAGGAAAACATAAAGATCAGAAATTAATTTAATGAAAAGCAACCAGATGAGAGAATCCTTGACAGGCTTAATGAAATTAATAAGCCCCCCACCAAGACCAAGAAAAAAGGCAAAAACAGGAATAAAAAAGGACATCAACTGCAGTGCCTACAGACATTAAAATACAATAAGTGGATATTAACAACTTTATGCTGATATAATTGAAATGATAAATCAATTGAACTAATTCATAGAAAAACATAACTTAGCAAAAGTATTAGAGTGTCAGTAGTCCTATATCCTTAGAGAAATTGAATATAGCCTGATATTTTTTCATGCAGTAATTTATTATAAGCATTTCCTTATGTCATTAAATATACTTGTCCAGTGATAGAGGACATTTATTAGTTACGACTGGGGTTTCATAAACTTTACTAATTCTTAACAACATGACATTTGGTTAATTATATAACCTCTTAAGGCCACAATTTTGTTAAAAATACTAACCTCACAGATGGAATATCACATTTACTTAGTACAATGTTTAAAAGAATACAAAGTTTTCATCATAGAAGATAAATAAATCCCAACAAAAATTGTGGCAGCCACGAAGCTGGAAAGAGCAGAAGGCTTGAGTTTCCCCTGGTGATGAAAGAACCCAAGCTTCTCCAGCCCTGGCCTGTCTTGGCCTCCTCTCGAGGCTACAAAGTTTCAATTATAGAAGATAAATCCCAGATACCAGGGCCTATGCTTGGGTCTCCGGGGACATGATCAGCCTGCAAACTACCACAGACCCCTTTCCCAGGCCTCCCCACATCCTAAGGGAACCCCCACCCTGATCCAGGACACCCTTCAGGGCAAACTAGCTGCCCTCCCCTCCCCCCAATGCACCAGGCCTCTATCCTAATAAAATAGTAATATGCAAATTGACCACCACTTCAACACAAAAGATGGTTGCCCCCATGTGGGCAAAGATCCTGCCCCCATGTGGACACAAGATGGCCACCACAAGATAGCCAGCAGGGGAAAGCCGTTAGGAGGGACCAAGCCTGTAAGGGAGGGAAGTCAGGGATGACCAGGCCAGCAGAGGAGGGAAGTTGGGGGCAACCAGGCCTGCAGGGAAGGGCAGCTGGGCGGGGGGGTAGGGGAAAGGGGGAACAAGACCTGCAGGGGAGAGCAGTTGGGGGGGACCAGGCCTGCAGGGGAGGACAGTTAGGGGCAAACAGGCTGGCAGGGGAGTGGTTAGGGGATGATCAGGCTGGCACGCAGAAGTGCTTAGGAGCAATCAGGAAGGCAGGCAGGCAAGCAGTTGGGAGCCAGCAGTCCTGGATTGTGAGAGGGATGTCCAAATTCCTGTTTAGGCCTGATTCTGGTGGTAGGATGGGGCCTAAACGGGCATTTGGACATCCCTCAAGGGTTCCCAGATTGGAGAGAGTGCAGACTGGGCTGAGGGACACACCTCCGTGCACGAATTCCGTGTACTGGGCCGCTAGTGGTAAATAAGTGGAGATGAATACTTGAAAGTGAAAATGGTTGATTATAACATATTCCCACAGTGTTAGAGTATTACCTGTCCATCAAGTTAACATTTATGAAAATGTTACAATAAACATGGAAATATACCAGTTATAATTTTGAGCAAAAATGAAGCATAAAGTCGTATATGAAATGATTTTTACCAAGTTAACATATGCGGTAATAAGTCTGAAAGACGTGAAAATGTTTAAAGTGGTTCTCTTGGGATTATGGGCATTTATTTTTATATCTTCTAAATGTTAATACTGGGTATTACTAGGAAAAACTTAAACATAGAAACTTAAATTAGACCCAGATATGGGGTTCCATGTTAATTTCCTTTATATATATATATATATATATATATATATATATATATATATATATAAAGGAAATTAACATGGAACTTTAATATGTGAACTTATGTAATCAACTAGAGGCCTGGTGCACAAAATTCGTGCACTGGGTTGGGGGGTGGTGTCCCTCAGCCAGACTGCCCCCTCTCACAGTCTGGGAGCCCTCAGGGGATGTCCTACTGGCAGCTTAAGCCCACTCCCTGCGGGGAGGGGGCCTAAGCTGCAGTCTAGCCTCCCTCTGTAGGAGGCGACCGGGCTGATCACCCCGCTGCTGCTGCCACTGCTGGCAGTCCCTTCACCATGAAAAAATGACAACTTTTGTCAGGCATTTTCAAGATGCCTCTTTCATAGGATGACATTTCTTTCTTTTTTTATCCTCACCTGAGGATATTTTTCCATTGATTTTTAGAAAGCATGGGAGAGGGAAAGACAGAGAGAAACATCAATGTGAGAAGGACACTTTGATTGGTTGCCTCCTGCATGAGCACTGACCTGGGCCTTGGCCAGGGAGGAGCCTGCAACCTATGTACATGCTCTTGATCAGAACCAAACCCAGACCCTGTGATCTGCAGGCTGAGGCTCTATCCACTGAGCAAAACTGGCTAGGGCAGGATATGACATTTCTTAGCTCTTCCAGCAGCAGACCTTCATTTTTTCCTCCAGGAGTGAGGTAGAAAAACCCTAGATCTCCTTCTTGATTTATTACCCAAGTTACCAAGACCACTGCGAGTGTTGTACCAGGAGTTTAACCAATGAGCAGTCAGAAAAGGTGTTTCCTCTGCAGCTCAGGTGCGGAGGCGGGCCCTGTCTCCGCTCTGGGACTGTTCAGGCCACCGCGGCACCTGTGGCTCGCTTCACCTCTCACAGTCCCCTCCTGCCCGCCTGTGTACGCAGCCTCCTCCTGAGTGGTTGCGACATTATGGCATCCTGGACGATTTACCTATTATCTCTTTATATATATAGATTGCATCACCTGGTCCAGCAGCTACTTTACCTTCTCTAACAGAAACAGTGCATCTGCAGCATCCGCACATCTGCCAGCCAACATGCTCACATCCTCTTGCGTTATCACAGGCTCCTTCAGCTGCTCCACCCACGACCACATCAAACTGCACAGGATGAAAGGATCCCTCTCATGACATATCCTTTCCCAAGCTCCGTCTCGGGAATTTAGCTCTTTCTAAAAAGAAAGGAAGATAAAAAGAGGGAGAGGAGAGATAAGGAAGAGGGAAGAGAGAAGGGAGAAGAAGCAGGCACCATTTGACATCTGATGAACCTCAAGCTATCCAGAAGAAAGTCTCTGGAGAAAGATTGGGACCCCTCCAAGACCACTTCCAGGAGGCGCATTGGGTTGATACCGACTCTCTCTAAGCCTCAGTTTCCCTCTATGAACTGCATCCCTGCCCCACAGGTGTTGAGCAGACTAAGGTCTGCTAAAGCTCCTAGTGCAGAGAACGGCGTAGTTAACCTAAGCTTTCCACTTCACGCAGAAACTGCAGGAACAAGTCAGGAACAAGCCTTTTCAGGGTCTTGTCAAACAAATGAGAAATATTTGCTGCAATGAAGTAGAATGGTAGATTAAAAGTTATAAATAAGAGGATATTTGCAAATTAACCTGGGACAAGGAAAAGCTTCTGACTGAAACTAAATTGTATCCCCCAAAAGTTGATAAATGTACTTCTTTCAAATTCTTTTTTAGAATCCTATGTAGAATTTAACAAACAATAAGCACTGTACCCTGAAATTTGATAGGGTGTAAACAACTAGGAAGTCTTGCTAGTACTCCACAAGCCTGCAGGTAATTTAGGCAGGTGATTTTAAAACTTTGCCTCACAGAGAACAGGGGAAAAGTGAGATAAGAATTTTAATTTCTGACAGAACATTTATGTTTTAGTAAATGAAATATGGTTGCAATAATAGTAATCATAGTAATTGCTGCCATTCATTCATTCACCCGTTCTATAATTATAGAACACTTTCCTTATGATAGGAACTCTGATACATGACTTACCTGATTCTACAGCAACCCAATTCCCTCTACTGACAAATGTACTGGGGCTCAGGAAAGATAAAATAACTAGCCCAGGAGCCCAAATCGAGAAAGGGGCAAAATAGGCATTCCCACTAGGGCTGCTCCACCCAGTCTGTGATGTTTCTTCATGCCATCAGGGTTCTCTGGCATAAATAAGTCAACTTGAGCAAACAGGCTGGGCAGAAACAACAAACTCAAAGACCCTCTTGTTAAATGACTGTTACATCAATATGTTTTCTGAAATCTTCAGTGGAATTATGAAAGACATGAGAATGATGAAAAATATTAAACACATGAGCTGTAGCCTGGCTCTAGGGCATGCAGACCATGTGACTGCAAGCATGACATGTGACCCTTGGGACCCATAGTTTCCCCATCTGTGATACTTAATTCATAAGGACTATAATAGATTAACAAAGAACCTGTGAATAATATCATCTGCCTCAAAGAATTATTGTGAAAATCACGAGATAAAAGACATGAAAGGGCCTAGTATAGGGACAAGGCGGCATTATGCCATTTACTATAAATCATGTTCATGTTCATTTTATTTTATTTAAAATATATTTTATTGATTTTTTACGAGAGGAAGAAAGAGGGATAGAGTTAGAAACATCAATGAGAGAGAATCTTCGACGAGCTACCTCTTGCACACCCCCTACTGGAGATGTGCCCACAACCAAGGTACATGCACTTGACCGGAATAGAACCCAGGACCTTTCAGTCTGCAGGCCGACACTCTATCCATTGAGCCAAACCGGTTTCGGCTCATGTTCATTTTATTAAAAAAAATTTTTTTTTCTTTCATTATAGCTGATGTACAATATTGTATTAGTGTCACGTGTACAGCCCAGATTAGACCTTTGTATAACTTACAAAGTGATTGCCTGATAAATCTAGTACCCATCATACACCATACAGTATTGATTATACTACCTATGCTGTACTTTACATCCCTGTGACTACTTGTAACTACCAATTTTTACTTCTTATTCCCCTCACCTTTCCCACCCAGTCCCCCAAGTCCTCTACCCTCTGGCAAGCATCAATATTCACTGTATTAGTGAATCTCTTTCTGTTCTGCCTGCTCTCCTTTTCTGATTTCACATACAAGTGAAATCATCTGACATTTGCCTTTCTCGGTCTGGTTTATTTCACTCAGCACAACACCCTCTAGGTCCACCCATACTGTTGCAGATGGTAAGAATTCACTCTTTTTTATGACTTAGTCATATTCCATTGTATGTATGCACCACTTCTTTACCTATTTATCTGTTGGACACTTACATTGCTCCCATATTTTAGCTATTGTAAATGCTGTTGCAATGAACCTACGGATGTCTATGTCTTCTTGATTTAGTGCTTTGTGTTATTATGGATAAATATCCAGAAGTGTAATTGCTGGGTTTTTCCTTATCTCTTGTTATAGCCTCTGTTTAAAGTCTATTTTGTCTGGTGTAAGTTTTGCTATCCAAACTTTTTTTTCCTTCATTGCCATTTTCATGAACTATCTTTTCCACCCCTTTACATTCAGTCTGTGTCTTTCTTTTTATTTGAAGTGAGTCTCCTGTGGACAGCATATGTATGGGTCTTGTTTTGTTATCCTTTCAGGCACCTGATGTCTTTTGATTAAAGCATTTAAACCATTTACATTTGAAGTAGTGGATAGATATATATCTATTGCCATTTTATTATTCATATTTTTTATCTCCCCCCCACTTCTTCTTAAAGAAGACCCTTTAACATTTCTTATAATACTGGTTTGCTGGTGATGAAAATTCTTTGTTTTTTTCTCTTGTATGGAAAGCTCTTTGTATCTGTCCTTCAATTCTAAATGATAGCTTTGCTGAGTGGAATAATCTTGGCTGCAGGTCCTTACTCTTCATCACTTTGAATACTTCATCCAATCCCTTCTAATCTACAAATATTCTGTTGAGAAACCAGCTGACAGTCTTACGGGAGTTCCCTTGTAAGTAACTAATTGCTTCTCTCCCCCTGCCCCCCCCCCCCACATAAAATATATCTTTAAATTTGTCAAAAAATGGACCTCTAACAGGCAAACTACAAACTGGGGAATTTAACTGCAAAATACATGACTAAGATGAGCCTATTAAGAATTCTTATAAATTAGTAAGAAACAAGACAAGCAACTCAATGGCAAAAGCCTCATAGATATAGTCCACAAAATAAAAAACTAATAAAGAAAAATTTAAACATACCAAGTTTTGCCTATCACAATGACAAAGAGAGAACATAGCCAATGGTGGTATGTCAAGTTGAAAAAACGATTATAAACAATTTTGTTAGCAATATGATAAATATATAGCTTTGACAGTACATACTTTTGAATTTTTTCTAAGAAAAATGAAAATGAATAAAGATTTAGTTATACCAGTGTTTCCCAAACTTCTCTCATGATGAGAATTACCTGGTGGAGTTGTTAAAACACAGATTCCTGAATCCCAACTAAGAAGTGCTAAACTAGAATTTTTGGGAACATATAGGTAAAATTGCATACCTAACTTAGTGCTTTGTATATAAAATCTGTCTTAGAGCACTAGTTAAGTATACAATTTTACCTATATGTTCCCAAAAATTCTAGTTTAGCACTTCTTAGTTGGGATTCAGGAATCTGTGTTTTAACAACTCCACCAGGTGAATTCTCATCATGAGAGAAGTTTGGGAAACACTGAGTTATACCACTGTGGTCAATACTAATAGGTTAAATAAATTATGGCAAACCCATTTAATGAAATACTGTGCACACATTAAGACTGCTGAAATATGACATGGAAAGACATTCACCACTTAAAGTTTTAAAAAAAAAAAGTCTTCAATGAAGGACACAAAACAGTGTAAGCAGGGCTAACAAGTTTTTTTAAAATATAAAATGTGTACTGAGAAAGTCTAAGAGGATAGACAGCAAAGTATGTTTTCCTTTGTCTGCATTTCTACAATGTACACAGATTACCTATTTTGCTTACTTGTTTTTAAGAGAAGTTACTGAAATTTGAGTGCAGTAAAAAAATCCTAATTTCAAATCATCACAGTTTGAATTAAATTGAATATTTTCAGGTTACAAATGCAAAGAGAGCAACTGATAAAATTACTATAAGCTTTGTTCCAAAGGCTATTGTTGTATAATAAATAAAATGACAACCAAAACCACCTTTATTTTAGTCTTCGATGTTCTTTTCCCCCCCCAAGATAAACATGATTAACTTAAAAAATGGAATTTACAATGCCTCTTCAAAGCATTCCCCTTTAATGGGAAACGTGGCTTCACAGAATCCAGATAGTGAAAGGTTTTAAAAAATGATATTTTGTTGTCAGTATAAAACAAAACGAATCTAGCGTAAGTCAAGGAAATCCATTCATACTTCAGGTCCTTCTTCTCCAGGAACCAGCATTGTTACATTATTTCCATTTAGCAAAATCTGGCCTAATTTAGCGATCCTTCTTCTTTATGGTGTGATTTCAAACTCAGTGACATCTTCTAGTATCATACTGACAAAGTCATCAAATCCTAGAAGCGTGCCAACAATTTCCTTATCACTCTTCATCATGATGTGACTTCCTGATCCTATATACTTATCCACAAGCTCTAGAGGCATCAGCTGGACGGGTTAGTGGTAGTGATAGCTGCCATGGCAACGCTGGAAGTGCATCCTAATTGCTTTTCTCTTGCTTTTAAGATTATCTCTTTGTCTTAAATCTTTAACATTTTATTTATTTTTGTTTTATAGCAGCTTTATTCATAATTTCAAAAACTTGGAAGCAACCAAGATGTCCTTCAGTAGGTGAATGCATAAACAAACTTTGATATATCCAATTAATGAAATATTATTTACCACTTAAAAACTCATGAGAAGCTATGAAGGAACTTTAAATGCACATTTATTAAGTGAAAGAAGTAAATTTAAAATGCCAACATACTATATTAACCCAAATAAATGACATTCTGGAAAAGGCAAAACTATGGAAGATCAATGGCTGCCAGAAGCAGCAGGGATAAGCAATGAATAGGTGGAGCATGGAAGGTTTTTAGGGCAGTGAGAATATTCTGTATTTTAATACATAATGATGAATACATGTCATTATGTATCTGCTCAATGTACAATAATCACCAAGAGTGAATTGTAATGTAAACTATGAACACTAGGTGACCATGATATGTCAATGTACCATCATAATTCCACAAAGTTCACAGTTTACACCATAATTCATCAATTGTAACAAAGGAACCACACTGGGGGGAGATGTTGATTATGGGGAAACTATATTTGTGTTGGGGGAAGTGGGTATGTGGGAACACTTTATGTTCTGCTCAACTTTTGCTATTAAAAAAAAAAGTTGTCTGAAGTTAGCACAAGTAATATTAAAAAGCTGCTGCTCAGTGGTCAAGTGTCAATCTATGAACCACTTATAAGAATTCTTAATAGGTTCACATGCTCTGGTTGTGTGCTCAATCCCAAGTAGAGGGCATCCAGGAGGCAGTCGATCAATAATTTTTTTTTCAATCATTGATGTTTCTATTTCTCTCCCTTCCTCGCTGAAATATAGTCTAATAATGTTGAAATAATGAATGTATTAAAAGCAAAAATGACAGAGCACTTTGATGACACCCAATAGAATAAATTTGATTGGCTAAATAAAGTGGTTGTCTTTTCATTCTGATTTTCAAATACCTCTGCACCATGATATTACTGGCAGAGATGAGAGTAGGAAAGAGATAAAGAAGAAAATAAACCTGTGTGATGAAAGAAAAGATGTCATAAAAATGAGCATTGTATATGAAGTAAAAGCAAAAAATAAATAAAAAAGCACATATCAAAAGACATGAATAGGATATATTAACAAAAGCCAGAGTGAATCCAGAGTATCTTGACATCATAATGAAGAAGGCATTCACATTTCACCAATTATAAATGGTTCTGTTGTGGTGAGAGCATTGGCCTGTGCATCAAAGTAGGTTCAATCCCCAGTCAAGGGCATGTACCTTGAATGCAGGTGATCCCCAGCTGGGTTAGGGTGTATACAAGAGAAACCAATCCATGTGCCTCTTTCTCATTGATGTTTCTCTCTAAAAACACAATGGAAAAAATATCCTTGGGTGAGGATTAACAACAACAAAAAGGTTCTATTAACTTTTTCTGATGGGAATCCTTACCCAAGAATATTTTTCCATTGGTTTTTAGAGAGAGTGGAAGGAAAGGGGAGAAAGAGAGAGAGAGAGAGAGAGGGAGAAACATCAATATGAGAGAGCCACATCGATTGGTTGCCTCCCTGTTTGTGCCCAACCAGGGCTGGGGATCAAGCCTGCAACCATGGTTTGTACCCTTGACCAGAACTGAACCTAGGACCCTTAGTCTGTGGGCTGATGCTCTCTCTACTGAGCTAAACTGGATAGGGTGGGTGATCTATATTTTTTAGAACAAAAAACTGTAATAAGGCTGGACATAATAATTGAGAAAATGCCATGCAATTTTTTTTTTCATATAAAAATGGCAGCTCAGTCAACTATCAAAAATGCTTTTTAAGATGTTCTGTAAAAGTTGTCAGGCAATGGGAACACCTTGTCCTCCAAGTGCAATTCTAAAAAGGGTTGTTAAAGCCACAGGTGCAAATCCATCAGATGAATGTGGGACTACTTTAGGTGAATCTACAATTATTTTCTTCTTAAATAGAGGGTAATCCAATGTGAACTTTCCACATTCTCCACAACCATGGACTCTATATTTCTTAGAAAGCTCTGAGGTAAGGCTCCATTTGATGTAGGATTTTTCCTAAATGCTTATCTGGGTCTAAGCCCAAAGCTGCTACTTTTATGATGTTAGAGCCTGTCATCTCCCAGAGCAAATTTTGGTTTCTCTGCCAAAGGTAAGCTAAAAGCTGAAAATTAAGCCTTTACACACATTTTTCTACTCAAACATGCTGATAACCAGAAAGTGTGGAACCTACCGGCATTCCTTCCACTTCTTTTTCCTGAAGTTTCAAAGCTGATGGAGATACAGCCTCATCACCTTCACACTTGGTGCACACTTGTCCTGTACCCACATTCCTTCCTCTACGGTACGGCAGCAGAGGGGAAGAGCCATTGCTTCTTCATACAAATCAATGGCATGAGGACCCACTGTCTGATACATGTAGCTATCCAGTTCACCTGACCACACTTGGTTTTCAGCTGGTCTTAGACTTTCTAAAACAACAATCTGATGCCCAGCAGCAATGCACTGCATCATACTGTAACAGCCGTCCTTCCCACCACTGATCAGAGCTACAACCCTCATGCTGGGCACAGCGCACAGGCATGTAGTGGGCCTAACCTTCAGCATTTACATTACAATGAGTCTCGGTGTGGGCCTATTTAGGTTCATCTTGGTTGGGACTCTGTACTTCCTGGACTTGTATGTCTTTTTCCTCTACCAGGTTAGGGGCGTTTTCCATCATTATTTTCTGAAACAGATTCTTAAACCCTTGGTTTCTCTCATCTCCTTTCAGCACCCCAATGATATGAATGTTGGTATGCTTGAAGTTGTCCCAGAGGCTCCTTATACTGTCCTCACTTTTTTGGATTCTCCTTTTTGCTGTTCTGATTAGGTGTTTTCTGCTTACCTTCAAAATTGCTGATTTGATCCTCTGCTCATACTCTACTGATTACAGATAATGTATTCTCATTTCTGACTGGTTCTTTCACATTTTCTCTCTACATTTTTATGCTTATCTCTTTGTTGAAGTTCTCATTGAGATCACTAAGCATCCTTATAACCAGTTTTTTTTTTTAACTCTGCATCTGGTGGATTACTTGTCTCCATTTTGTTTAGTTCTTTTTCTGCCGTTTTGTTCTTTCACTTGGATATGTTTCCTAATCTCATTTTAACTGCTTCCCTATGTTCGTTCCTATGTATTAGGCAGAGCTGCTATGTCTCCTAGTCTTGGTGCAGTGGCATTATGTAGTAGGTGTTCTAAAGAAGTGGCACAGCCTCTCTGGTGTGCCCGTGTGAACTGTGTACACCATCCTGTTGTAATTTATTGCTATTGGTATGTCAATGGGAAAAATTTACCCACAGGCCATTTTGCCATGAAGACTGGCCACTACCATATGGAGGATCTGCTGTGCAGGGGCTGACCCCATGGAGCAGGACTTGCTTCAGTGGGGCTCTGATGCCACTGAGACCACACCTTGAGTATGGTTGAGTGTGTCACTTATGGAGGTGGTTGGGTGGTGTTTTGGAGTGTTCTGAAGCTGTCCATCAGGTGTGCTGGCTCTGGGGCCTCCAGAAGGTGCAGGACAAGGTCAGCTGCTGCCTGTGTCCTGCCCAGGGCCACTGGAAATGAGCTACAAAGCGATCTGCAGATGGCTGCTACTTATGCTAGGCTTGGAGGGGATCAGGAGATACTAAGCTGCCTACCAAGGCTGGCTGCCAATAGTGTCAAGCTAGAGGCCACTTAGCAAGAGGTACAAAGCATGCTGAGACAAGATGCTGCTTGTTTGAGATTTTGGGATAGTCTGCAGCATGAGCCAATACAGGCTGTTAGATAGAAAAGCCACTGGAAACAGCTTGAGTGGGCCTGAGATTTGGGTGGAGCAGGGTCTCAGGGAATCACCAGGAAAGAGCGAACAATGTTAGTCAGGTTGATGGAGACTCAGATATGGTGCCCACCTGCAGGCTCTATAGGAGGATTCAGCAAAGGAAATATGGTCTCTGACAGCACTTCTGTCTGGGAGAAAGCTACTCCTCCAGCCCTTGCTGAACAGCTTAGTTCCTCCCTGTATGTTCCTGGCACATTTCAAGCTGCTGTGAGTCTAAGTGTGTGCACAGGCCCTTTAAGTGGAATACCTGGAACTCCAGGAGCCCTCCATCTCATTTAATCACCATCTATGCTGGTTTTAACAGCCAGAAGTTATGGGAACTCCTCCTCCTAGACTGGAAGATAGGACTGGTGAAATGTGGGGTGGGATTGGGCCCCTTGCTCCTCAGGAGGAACCTCTGCAGTGGAAATTTCCCTCCTTATTTAAAACTGTCACACTATGGTTCTGAGTTCTGCCCCTCCTACCAGTCTTCACATGGCTTCTTCCTTATTTCCTCAGATATAGGAGTTCTGTTCAGCTAGGTTTCAGGCGGTTTTGAATGATGGTTCTTCTGTAGTTCAGTTGTAATTTTGATGTGGTTGTGGGAGAAGGCAATTACCTTCTGCCATCTTGACTGGAAGCCCTCTGATTTTACTCTTTCCAGAATTCAATTTATTTGTTCTTATTACTGAAAGACTTATAATAAACTCTAAAAAATAAAAAAAGGCAACCCTATCCAAACAAAACAGTTGTAGTTACCTCTAAAAAATGCTTTCCTATATGTTACATGTTGAAGCAGTGTGGGCACAGAGGGGACTGGCCCACGAGGGACATGAGCTATCAACACCTAAAGCTAAAGGGTCTGCTGCTAGCTACCGTGACACACAGCAACGCAGCAGCAAGACCTGCCCACTGGGTGGAAGGCTTGTTCAGGGATGGGTAGAAAATAAAGAAGACACTTCATGTTGAAAAAAACCCCACTACATTTAACTCTTTACTAAGCAAACCAATTCTGATGGAGAAAATGTGTGAGGTGCTCTCCTCCCGTTACACAGTTATAAGCTGACATGAGGCTCCATGTCTATGTTCCTTCCTCTGTAGCAGGAAGGTTCTGGCCCTCCTAGAAAGTGTACACACCTTGTTTATTAAATGGCAGATATAGAACAGCAGCCATACAAATAACTTGTAGTTGATTATGGGCTAACAAGTCAAAATTTCATTAAGGCAGGCCTCCCTGGGTCAGCCCCACACTGGGCAGTCTGTTTCTGAAAATTAAGTTTATAAGGCCTGCCTTTCCTCTAGATCAGCTGCTCATTCAGGGCAGAGAGTGTGGTTGATTTAAGACTGTCTTCCTAGTGAATGTACTACTCAAAAAAGGGTTAACATTTTAAATTTCAAGTAAAAGCAAAGAAAGGGACCCAAAAGACCTAACCTCAGAAACCAACGGCACACAGGTTCTCTGGAGTTGCTTCCATTTGCTTTTTCAGATCTGACAGGTGCCTCACTGGGGCAGGACTGAGGAGTCTGCAGATGGAATGCTGAGCAGACAGCATCTGTCATGCTCCCTCCAGACCTCACTCAACACTTGTGTGGATGACCTTTGGAAAAGAATTTGCTCTGACCTCATTTATGTGTCAGTGTTCTCAAAATGTGGCTCCCTGCTAGGCGTTGGGTTGGCCTAGAGATCCTTCAGGTCAGTTTACAGCTGTCTGCTATGGCCTGTACATCTGTCAGTCAGTCTATCCCACGAACCCAGCAAGAAAGAAGGAAACTACTAATATCAGTCCTATCCATGCCTCTCTCACTCAGGCACTCTGCCAAGTGCTAAGTGCTTCTTTCACAGGAGACTGAAAACAGTGTCATTTCTATGACATCAGGCTTCTATTACAGCTAAGAAACCTGAAGTTTCAAAGTATTATAACAAACATGTCTTCATAATTCTACAAGTAAGTCCTGGAAAATATATGATGTTTTTGCTCTGAAATAAGTATTTCCCAAGCACATATAATGAAATGAAATGCAAATACCTGCCACATTTCTACCTTCCTTTTCACTTCATCCTTTTCTGCAAACTCACTTAAGTTTGCCAGGGCTTTGGCTGCCAGTATTCTCCTTTCTTCAACACTCAATTCAGACTGTAGAGCAGTGTGTGGAGCGACTTCAGAAACATCTTTGCTGCTCTGTGTTTTAGGTCCAACTGAGGACTGTGCTTTGGGGCTGGAGCCATAGTACACAGGACTGCTGTAGCCACCATGAACTTCACACTGACACGGGGCCGCTTGCTGGGGAGAACAGTGTGGTTTCTTGAGGATATCTGCAACATTGGGTGTAACTGGTTCCCCAGGATTGGATGAACCTGAAGAGAAGGTTTTACTCCGCTGTATTTCCTTTGGAATATTCTTCCTTTGAGAAATTGGTGACCCGTCATCTTTGAGTTGTTCTAAGCCTCCAAATTTAGTTGGATTCCAGAAAGAAAATGTATTGTGGACCAGCATGTCCTTATTGAAATCCAGCTGTGGAGTCTGTGGGGTGTCACAGTGGCCTATAGGCGTCCGCTGCCTAGGGATGTAGAATGAGATCTGAGCAGATGCTGTCCACGGGGTCCCTGACTGCTCCAGAAGTGACTCGGCTCTCTGTAAATCTGAGTCGCTGTAGCTGAGCTGCCTTTTCAGGTGAGTCAGAGGCTGAAGGCACTCTACATTCCGTCGCTTCCAAAGAGGGTCAAACTCTTGCTCACTGGAAAGAATCCTCTCCTGAGTCTCAACATCCACCGCCACTGCAGTGGGAGTGAAGGAGTCCGACGCCTCACTGTCGTGCCTCAGTAACTCTCTGTCCAGCTGCTGTGTGACCACCTCAGACACGGTCTTCTCAATTTCTGCCAAGAGGCCAGGTGCTTCTACCACTTCTTCTGTCACTACGGGCCTATTCTCAGCTAAGTCGAGCAGCAATTTGCACACAAGGTGGATAATTTTTGGCACGTGTTTCAGAAGTCGCGCCTCATAACCATGCAGTAGATGCCGCTGGCGAGTCAGATACTGTGTTAAGGTGACAGCATGTGCTTTGGGGTCACAGCAAGAGAATATGTTGCGAAGAGGAATCAGAAACTGAGTAAATTCCCTCACACACAGTAATTGTCCTCGAGTCTGAATGGAATTCGGACGCTTGGCCCGAACAAATATAATGGCTTGATCAGCAGTCATTCTTGTTGCAAAAACTAAGTAACAAGCTATTAAAACACCTATGTAGTGAAAAAGAAAAAACTGGATGAGAAAGCTTATATATTTTTTTATTTATCACTCTCAGATGATTTAAATTTTATATGTGTTAAAAAAACCATATCAATAGGGAAACGTTTTAAGGATAATATAACTTTGTAGATTTTTGCAAAGATGTTTATATATTTATTTGTCTATATGGTACACCTTGTCTTGACTGAGAACACTCAATGACCACTGTACCCAGAGGAAGCACAGAAACGGTCACAGTGAAGCTAAGTGTGGAGTAAGGGGAGATGATGAAGTAATGGCAGAGTGAGTGGGGATGACTAAGTGTGGAGTAAGGGGGATGACGGAGTAATTGTAGAGTGAGTGGAGGTAACTAAGGGTGGATGGAGTAAGGGGGGATGACGGAGTAATTGTGGAGTGAGTGGGGGTGACTAAGTGTGGAGTAAGGGGGGATGATGGAGTAATGGCCAAGCGAGTGAGGGATAACTAAGTGTGGAGTAAGGTGAGTTAGTGTGGAGTTGGGCAGAATCACTGAGTGAAATAGGGGAGTGACTGTGTAATTGGGGAGAATGGGGAGGTGATCTAACATGTTTATCCTCTTATGCACAACTGTAACATGGGAGAAATAAAATCCTGCTTCTATTTCCCATTTAACAGTTTCTGAAAATTTCCATCCAATGGATCCATACATTGCACTTGGAAGTTCCCACTCGTGCCTTTGCCATCAGTTGCTGGAACATTCCTGCCTGGCACTCTACCAACCTGTACATTTTTAAATTTGGGAAGTATTCACATTCCAATCTATTTTTTCCAGGCAATCCTTCTTGTAGACTTGTCTCTACATGAATATGTGGTTTTTTCTATACTATGAAATTACTTCTATATTTCTATAAGCACTTTACATTAAGGAAAACAACCTTAACAGTATAAAACACTATGCATTCCCCTAACAAAGCTCCTGAGCAGGGGGGAGACTCCATGGCAGGTACACATGTACACTATGGCCAGAGTCAAGCTCAGGTATCTGAGTGAACCAAATGATAATGAAGATTCCAACCCATCGGTCTTTATTTCTGCCCTAGTATCAGCATGATACTGAGATTCTGCTGTCTGATTAAGTAAAATATTTTTATATAGAATTCTAGGCATGGATAGACTCTCCTTCACAAAAAAAATTCTGACAATCATGAATTTAAATCTTGGCCCTTCCACTTACTTGATATAGCAAATTGCTTAGTCTTTTTCAAAACTCACTATGTTGCTAAAGATTTATTAATAAGACAGTAAGTGTAAAATGCTTAGAACAGTAGGTAAAACAATGCTTGCTATTTTCATTACTATATTTTTAAAAATATATTTTATTAATTTTGTACAGAGAGGGAGAGAGATAGAGAGTTAGAAACATCGATGAGAGAGAGTCATCGATCAGCTGACTCCTGTACACCCCCTCCTGGGAATATGGCCACAACCAAGGTACATGCCCTTGACCAGAATCGAACCCGGGACCCTTCAGTCCCCAAGCCGACGCTCTATCCATTGAGCCAAACCGGTTTCAGCTTCATTACTATTTTTAAAGACATTAGATATTTAAAAATGTTATTCTTTTTAAAATATATATATATATTTTATTGATTTTTTACAGAGAGGAAGAGAGAGGGACAGAGAGTTAGAAACATCGATGAGAGAGAATCATCGATCAGCTGCCTCTTGCACACTCCCCACCGGGGATGTGCCCACAACCAAGGTACATGCCCTTGACCAGAATTGAACCTGGGACCTTTCAGTCCCCAGGCAGATGCTCTATCCACTGAGCCAAACCGGTCTTGGCAAAATGTTATTCTTTATATGTTTAAATATACTACAAGGCAATAAAACAACCTTCTAGAATTTACCTGTTCGACCAAGCCCTGCATGACAATGGATAGCTACTTTTCCTTCTTGTAAGGCAAATGTCATCACCTTCACCATATCTAAGATGGTGGTAAGCGACGCTACACCATAATCCTTCCATCCGAAATTGTAGAAATAAACTGTGCAATGAAAAAGAGAACAGGAATAAAACATCAACATACAGGAAAATACTTGCAAGGATATGTGAAGAAAGGAGTGAATTCATGAAGAGTAGAAGCTGTAAAGCACGCATATCTCACTAGATGTGTAGGCTTAGAATAATAAGCTTTTTACATTTCCAGTAAGTTTATTGTTAACATTTCTTACAAAGCACATTCCCTGCTACTTAAGGCATTTCCTGCTAAACTCAGCCAGAAAAAATTATGGAAAAGCAGGATTGCAAGTTAATAAAGTAAGTAATCTACATTCAGATACCTCAGCTCTGGAGAGAAAGCATAATTCTGGTGAAGCATAGTCTAAATGACCGATAAACGGCAGAAGATGGTAGATTTTTTTACCCAGTGGGAAAAAAAGAACTAGGTAAAAGCTTCTTTAAAAAAGTTCCAAAATCGCACAGGTTGATCCTTTCTAACCCGGTGGGATCCCACCCCTACGTTCTTGTGACTAAGGAGCTTCTTAAAGTATCATATAAGGAATCCTAGCATCCTACCCAGGGGCAGAACTCCTGTGCAGCAGCAAAAGCATCAGCAAGTCCCAAGTCCCATTCCTGCTAACACAGTTAGGCTGTGTGACTGTGGGCAAAGCAGAACTTGCTAAGCCTGTGTGGCCTCATGTGAAGCAGAAACAACTATGTTACTTGACTGCTTTAAGGATAAAATGAGATGACAGGTCTGACATACTGTTAATGTTAATGCAATCACTAATCAAATGTTACCATTATTTCTACAGGGTCTCCTCCGAAGGTCCCTCTCGGAGAAAAAGAAAGCCTGTCCTTTCAACAGCAGTACCACAGAAGAATGGTAGCCTTCTTTAAAGTTAAAGTGAGCTCCTCTTTATGTTTAGGAGCCCTACTACTACACAGTTATTTCCATCACCTTCTAAAGCTAAGAGCAGAGAGACCAAAGTCTCTGAGTACTGTCTTGGTAACTCATGGGCAGAGAGTGGAAGGACTTACTGCCAGCCTCCATGAAAGCCTCAGGAAGGTACGTGAAGCCACTTTCTTGTTCCAAAGGATTCCCACAGCTGGCATGCTCACCAGGCCGCTGCAGGTTAATGACTGTTTTTAAGCCATGGCTTAAACGAAAAAGAAAAGAATGAGTCATACTGGGAATTAGCTAGCATAAAAAAAAAAAGTAATCACTTTTAGCATTAATAAACATTACAAATTATTCTCAAATATCTTACGTGAAATACGTTCTTTATACCTATGGTTAAAATGAAAACCCTTTCCCATCGATGTCAAAAGCAATGAAAGAGAAAACAGGAGCTGGCTTATTGAGCTGTATGAACAATGTGACATTTTACCTACGAAACTGCTCGATGATGCAGTATTTCTCAAGGAGCTCAGTGGACGGGCGAGCCATGGCCAGGATGTTATCAGTGATCCTACAGTCGGGAGAAAGGACTGGTGAAATCACAAAACCTAGAACATTCCACCTCCATGGACTGAGAGCAGGTGTCAAGCTACTACTTCTTCTAGGATTTCAATAACTGTAAGATAAAAATCTCCTTATCCAAATTTGGCCTAAATTTTGCATTATGATGAGGGCCCTAAAAACAAAAACAAAACCCTACCTAGCAGCTTAAATCTCAGAAAATTCCAGGACCTAATTATGTACTACAATAAAACATTTTCAAGGACACTCAAGAGATTCTAGTGGACATGAAGAAACCTTAACTGGCAGAAAGGTGACAGTCTAGGTTCGTTACCCAAAGTTTTTTTTTTTTTTAAATATATTTTATTGATTTTTTACAGAGAGGAAGGGAGAGGGACAGAGAGCTAGAAACATCAATGAGAGAGAAGCATCGACCAGCCGCCTCCTGCACACCTCTCACCGGGGATGTGCCCGCAACCAATGCACATGCCCCTGACCAGAATCGAACCCGGGACCCCTCAGACCACAGACTGACGCTCTCAGCCTCGGCTATATCCACTGAGCCAAACCGGCCTTGGCTATCCAAAGGTTTTTAACCGTGAGGAGGACAAGCAGGAGGCATTTTTAGTTCTTGAGCTATCTGCAGTTTAGCTATCTATGTGTTAAATAGAATAAAAACACCTGCTTTGGATGGCTGGTGTGAAAATTCAACATGATACAGATGTAAAGTCTTCAGCAAAAATCCCCACACATGGTTATTAATAAGTGATGTTATTGCAATTTAGCAAAAAATAAAATCTTTGGAATCAGTTGAGCCTGGTTTCAAATGCTGGCTTTTCTATTTTCTAAACGCTGTGTAGCACATTACTTAGTTCCTCTGGACCTCAACCACTTCATCTCTTTAACAATGCCTACTTTACAATAGTTTGATGAAGAAGAGGTAATCATTTGAAAGTGTCTAGCACAGTGCCTGGCCTGCAGCCAAATGCATGTTTATTGACTACACAAATGGGCAGAGACCTAACAAAGGGCTGCGTGAAAGGTACACCATGCAGTCTATGAAAGATGGGGGTCACATGAACCCGAGGGGAGTAAATTAAATAAACAGGGCAGGATCCAAAAGATACCAACCCCTTGCCTTGGGGTAATGCCTGAAATTCAACAGGGCCCCCAAAACATCAGAAGATCCAAGATTTAACAATATTTGATATGAGATGTAACGTAATATCATCAGAGGCAAAAAAAGATACAGGTATTTCAGTAAAAAACAAATAAAAAATATTAATGTGGCATTAAGCTGCATTATTAGAAATTTACAGCAGGAATAGTGTTGGCTTTCCTACAAGATTCTTTAAGAAAGACAGAGACGGACTAGAATATGATCTGTGCAGCACAGTGACACTGGACCCCCAACATTATCCAAATCCATGTCCCTGGCAAATCCAGTATGAAGAAGTGTGGGTTGTAAGTTAGAGACTCTGGTCAACAAATTATCTAATCTGTAAATGGATTCTTGCTATATAAATTGATTCATCACTAGAATTCTTTAAACAGTGATTTTCAAATAAGATTTGGTCTGATTATCAAAACTTTTCAGGTATCACTACATTGAAAAGATCTAGACAGTTTACTATTAATAAACCATAAAAAATGCAAGCATCTCATACTGTCCACTGAACTGGCAACTTGTACCACTCCTATTGAGGCAGACTGAAGATGTATTTGTGTGAAAGTGGGTCCTTTCACACAGAGAACAGGACCAAAATTAAAGCAAGGTTAAAACTTACCTGTATGAAATTGGAAACTACCTCATAATTTTTTAAATTTATAGCTCAGCATTTAAAAAAATATATATTGATTTTTTACCAAGAGGAAGGGAGAGTGATAGTTAGAAACATCGATGAGAGAGAAATATCGATCAGCTACCTCCTGCACACCTCCTACTGGAGATGTGCCCGCAACCAAGGTACATGCCCTGGATCAGAATCAAACTTGGGACCTTTCAGTCTGCAGGCCGATGTTCTATCCACTGAGCCAAACGGGTTAGGGCAGCATTGTTATTATTTCTTGCAATTTCTGAAATTTAAGAGCTATCTTGTTATCATTTAAAATATTTACATACATTATTTCACTTAATTAAAAAATGGCATTGGTTATATTATTTCCATTTCACAGATGAGAAAACTGAGGTTCAGAGTGCCAATGTGAGTAGGCCACAGTTTGTCAGGCAGTAAGAGATGGGAGGCAAGGTTCTGACTTCAAAACCCCATACATCCTCTTCCACGGCCTCCTGCCATCCGGCACCACATACATCTTCACTACCTTTTTCAACTTAGCCGCAGGGAAGAGCTACAACAGACTGACAGAATCACTCACCAGGATGAGTAGATCCCTTTAATGGCCTGCTCCTGCTCACTCCAGCGGGCTGGATTTTCATATTTGCAAGCTTTGCCCCCACAGGCCATGGAGCAGGCCATGTGTCCAGGAATGACATGCCGTAAACGCTCTCCGACTTTTGTATACTTCGGTGTTGGACGTCCTGAATTGCCTAGAACATGCAGGAAGGGACTTGAAATTCCACTCTCCCAACAGAACAGTGACTGGGAAATAGCTTCCATTTTATATCAGGTCGCAGATGAGGGGCGTGTGTTAACCACCCTTTATTGTGTCAAAATTAAATCCATATCCATTGCATGTAAATTCACTATCTCTTAATGTAGGAAACTCTTTTTACACAATCTCCATGTCATACTGGTCACAGAAAAGAAACCATAAAAGCAGATCTTTTATAAGGGCGTGAGATTTGTTCAGAACTACATTTTTAAACAAAAACACACAACAGTCAATCATTCATCTATTATATATCCACTGAAACTCTAAGCATAACAGACAGTAAAAAGAATAATGCAGAATGGTCAAAAATTAAAAAGGTATAAGCACAGCACAGCCTTTTCACATTCCTTAAATTTAAACTCAAAGTTGAGGCAATCTTTAAGAAGAAAAGGAGTTTTACTTTTTCTCTCGGGGCAAGTTGGATTTCTCTTGGCGCAGCTGAGAGAGGATACAGCTAGCATCACCTGGAGAGAGGATGAGGAGAGCATCCTGGTGGCGGAGCCGGAGCCGGAGCCGGAGCCGGAGCCGGAGCCGTGCTGCCCCTGCGGCAGCCTCAGTACTGTGTCTGAGGCCGAGTGCCGGCGGCCCTGTAAGAAGGAGCTGAGGAAGGGCATGGCCGAGAGCCGCCGGGGCGGGTCCTGCATGGCGCTGGGCCCCCAGGAGGAGAGCTGGAGGCCAGGAGATGTCAGTGCCAGCTTGCTCCCTGATGAAGTTACACTGAGATAAGAGCATCACTCTGCATGATTTAACAGCCATTCAGGATAGGCTGACTTGTTTCCATAGTGACGAACAAAGAAAGTACTGATTCCCACTCAGAGTTGCACAGGCAAAGTCCCACATGAATGAGCTGTGTTTTGGACAGATTGTTCAAATATGTGGAGGAAACATGTATTTTAAATGAATTATTCCTAAATTACGACTATTCTATTTTGTTTTTCAAACATTTAAAAGCTCTGACTGCCCAATATATTACATCTACAATACTGTAATGATTGAAAGTTAATTGTAATGAAGTGGGACATGCTGGATATCTTATAACATTATTAAAAAAACACTCCATTTTTTTTTAAACCAAAAAAAAACCTTCTGTTTTCTTGGCAGAACTACTAAATACTTGGATAGAACAAATAAAGATTTCTGTAGGGTTGATATATTAATCAGAAGTCATTTACTTTTATGATTTTATTTTTAGAATGTGAAAATCCAATTCTTAGCGATGCCTTTATTGGATAGTTATAATAGTCATGATTCTCAAAAACTCAAAACACAATTCTGTACCTTTTGTTGGCTGACCAGGAAGAAAGAAGCTTGGGTAAATTCTTGGCAGAGGCCGACAAACAAACCTCACTAAATATCACTTTTTTTTTTTTAAAGGAACTGGGTGAGGGGGTGTTGTAACTTGAGGATAAGAACATAAAGGAAACAGAAACCCTAACAATCACCAATTGTTCTCCTCTTCCTTGGTTAATGTCAGGCTGCACCGCCCCCCACCCCAACATTCCACCCCTCATCTTTCTGTCTCTGTCTCCAAAATGGTATTTTAGCCATGTGCACATAGATAGGGCTTTCTTTGTTTTGTCCTTTTTTATCAATTAATGATGCTTTAAGCAAGCACGTTTTAAAATGAACTCATCTCCCCAACAGGATGCACTCTGTCAAATAAGACAATTTGGTGCTCAAATTCCTACTCAAAGTGTAACACCCTGCCCTTGCTATTTTGTGTACAGCAACAGAGAATAGTTGTTTTTAATGTAACCAATCCAGAAGCACAGCTTCCAGAACTTTACAGGAAAGAGAAGAGTTGGTGCTGTGTGGAAGGCACATTGGAACCTGATGGCAGAAGGCACCCGACTAAGAGGTACACATCTGCTACCTGGGGATCTGGGAGTCAGACTCAAGTTCTGAACAAGTCTGCATAGACAGGGCCGGAAGCCCCAAACTAGGGACCTACGGACAGTAACTGGAGCAAAGCACGGGTGTGAGACAGTGCAGAGGCAGATGGCTGGAGGACGGGCTGGAGACAGTGCCGGGACTTCCTCCCTAAGTGAGCGGCAGAGAGACACTCCGCTAATGCTGAACACAGGAGCCGGTGAGGAGGTGTGTGACAACCTGGCAGGCAAGCTCCATTTGAGATACAAGGCATGTGAGGTGGCAAAGGCAGTCTCAGCCAGCGAATGGGAGATCCCTATGTCTGCAACTCTAAGGACAACTACAGAGGAGAGTCCAGCTGACTCTGCTCTCAATGGTTCTGAAGCAGAAAATAAGTTTGATAAGGGGGACTAGTCTGGATGAAGCTAAGGATGGGATAGTTAACATATTATCTCAGGAGTAAGTTTTGCTGTGATATCTTAAGAACTGGGCTGACCTCAAATAGTAAACATGAAACCATTTAAGCATACTCAGTTACTAGACATTCAGGGACCCTGAGTAGGGATATTTAGGGAAGTGGGGCCAAAGCAGCCCTCTTTCTCGGCATGTCCTCGACGTCATCCGGGGCTCCGATGGGTGCTGGCATGTGCCTGCCACTAGACTGGTGCTGAGGTGGAGCGCAGCTGACCTGTGGGCATGGTAGGCGGGGGCAGAGGCCTGCACTTCCCCTAGACACAACGGAACTGTCACTCCACCGACTCATGCTCCAAACTATTCCTTGGCAAAACTCCCAACTCACAGCCATATCCATTTTTAAAAACTAGATTTATGTCAAATGGCTTTAATAGGGAAGTGTAACACCAATCACACGCTGAACATTCTAGACTCATCTCCCTCCAGTCTTTGTCCCTAGGCATGTGGATTTTCTGCATGTTTATAATCATATTGTAAATATACTTTTTGCTTTAGTTTTATCATGATTTTCATTTAATGGAGACACAGTAATTATGACATATTTAGCTGATGCATCATAATTTACCTATTCATTCATTAGCTCTTAGATATTTATATTAGTATCCATAATTTTATTTAAAAATAAAACAAACATTTTCAGGACTAAACCTTTCTGATTCTATGCTTTCTTATTTAGTAAGCTAGAGGCCGGCTGCACAAAATTCATGCAAGAATAGGCCTTCCTTCCCCTGCCTTCGCTCCTGGAAGCTGGCAAGTACCCGCTCTCAGCCAGAGCATCACTCCTGCAGCTCCCTCCACCCCATCCCTCCCTCTCACAGCAGGCATCTGTGCCTGCATATGCAAATTAACCTTCCATCTTTGTCGGGTTAATTTGCATACTCACTTCTGATTGTAGGTGTAGTGGAGGTACAGTCAATTTACATGTTTGTCTATTATGAGGTAAGAGATCCCTAGGAATGGTATGACTGGTGAGCAAAATTAATTTTATTTTTACTAGAGACCCAGTGCACAAAACCCATGCACTCGAGGGAGGGCATGGTCCCTCAGCCCGGCCTGTGCCCTTTCGCAGTCTTGGAGCTAACAGTCAGACATCTTTAGTGCTGCCACAGGAGCTGGAGAGGCTCCTGCCACCACCACTGTGCTAACCAGCTGTGAGCCTAGCTCAGGGCTTCTGGCTGAGCAGCGCTAACCCTGTGGGAATCCACTGACCACCAGGGGCAGCTCCTGCATTGAGTGTCTGCCCCCTGGTGGTCAGTGCACATGATAGCGACCAGCCATTCCACCATTTGATCGATTTGCATATTAGCATTTTATTATATAGGATCCACATATTTCAACAACTAAGTATGAAGATGCTGAAAGAAGGAATATTTTTAGCAACTTAACACAGGCTTTATTTCTGAGATCAGAGAGAAATACAGAACTAAAATACAGATCAAGAGATGCTGTCTCTGATAGGGTTTTGTGCCAACCTCCTGGACCCCAGAAATCTCCTATGATTAATTTTGTGGATCAATTTTATATACCCACGTTTTTGTTTCACAAATCTATAAGAAAGCATATTTGTGCCATAACCTAAAAATCAATTAGAAATTTTAAACAGGGATCAGTTCTAGTTTGATAATGATAAATTGTTCAGACTCTTAGAAATAAATTTTTATTTTTATTTAAATTATCAATAGAAAAAAAACCCAGAAGCCTTATCTTTAGGTAAACAGGATCAGTAAGACTATATTGGTTTGTATTTCATATTTTAGAGAGCATGGAATTTTTCAGTGACTTTATTAAGGGCCATGCTTTCAGCAGACACTTAAAAGGCACAGAACCCTTTTCCTGGTGGCCACAGAGAGCTTCTGTAGAAGCTCGTTATCCTCAGCCGCATTCACCTTTCTCTGCTTTCCTTTCCTCCATCCTGCACAATCATTACTCATTTGTAAGGACACAAGCACCAACACTACTGTTGTTTTCCCACATACCTCCTAACAACTGATCTATTTTTTCTCCTTTGATGTCATATTTTTCTAAACATATAAGAAAAATGCCTCATTACTGTCCCTACCCTTCTCATTTCTAAATATGCTGTCTTTAAAAAAAAAAAGTCAGCCTTCAAGAAAAAGTAGGAAAACAATGCAGAATATAATCCCTACAAGCAATCCTACACTCTCCTGAGCTGCTGTGATCATCAATGTATAAAAGACCCCCCTCCCAGCATAACGGTGCTGCCACTGGCCTGCTTGCACGTGTGTGTGTGCGCACGCGCGCGCGCGCATCCCACCAGATATTGTTGTAATTAGCTAGCTATTAACAACAGAAAAGGAACAAAGAGAAGGCCAGACATTACAGACAGGTCATTTGGGCAGCTTCACCAGGAGCTGCAACTGCAACCCCCAGGGAACCACCTGCCCATTCTCTGCAGATCACTGGGGGGAGGGGCCCAACAAAGGACAGACACATGTGCAATGAAGCTGGGGTGACCAGGGAAAGTACCTATCAGTCAAACCTGGGGAACCACGGATTTGTCAGAATGGATGGAACCAATGAAAGCCTGCAAATATTTGGGAATACATAATCTCAAAATAAAGGAGTTCTCTCTCTTGTTGTTCTTGACTCGTGGCTTCCTTGCATTCACCAACTACACATGCAATGTACTAATGTACTGATGCTGGACTGGACTTGGCTCCAACATAGAAAGAAAATTCTGGACACTGGCTCTGATTTTAGCTCTGCCGAAGCCCCAACTATACTTCTTCTATGGCTGGACTAAGAGAAATAGCATCTGGGAATCTCAGGGGTATAATTCCACCGAAATAAAGCTTTCTACAATATCTCATCCTCCCTCGCAAGTCTCAGAAAGTTCTTTCTCTTGGGATATTGCAAGAAATCCACCCCCACGAGCAACAGGTGGGGATGAGGACCTCTCCCTACCAGTAACACACCAACAGTTTTACTCAGAATCATCCAGAGTAATATCTAAGGAATAAAATGAGATATTGGTCAACGCAATGTGAAATTCTCTACACTTGTAATAAGCACAATAAATAACAAAATTAAAGATGAACCTCAAAAACTGGTAATTTCCTATTATACTCAAAATTTCAGAAAGGGCTAAGAATTCCTACTTAAAATACTCCTGCAACAATAGGCCAGAGAATGGGGTAGGAGCAGGAGGTCAATCTAACCTCATCCCTAAACCAATAAAGGAGTCATGTCCAGGAACTGGGCTGGAACACCTCCTTTCTAACCTTTCGTTTTCCACTTTTTGTGACAAGAGGCTCACTTCTCACATAGCAACTAATTATTCAACTGCCGTACAGCTCAAGGTTTTCTAATGTTGAGTCAAAATCCATTTTCTCTGTAAGCACTTGTAAATTCATCCCTCTAAAATAAACAAAAACAACATGAAGTACCAGACTTGCAAGGTTTTCAAATATCTGAAGACAAAACTTCTACAAGATCTCCCCTATTTATGATAATTTAATTTTTTCAGACATCCCTAGTATATCATTGCCTCCAGATCCTTCACTATGATTCTCCTTCTAAGGGCCCCTCTTCTCCCTCCACAGCTAAACTCTGAAAAAAACTGCCCATGGCTATCATTTCCATTTGTCACCGGTCTCATCCTCAACTTCTATTCAACTTGGTCTCTGCCTGCCCTGAAATGGTTCCGCTTAAAAGTCTTCAAAGGCCTCTGCTTCAAGATGGACTGGTTCTGACTGCTCAGCAGCATGCAAACCAGCTGAACAACGTAGCTTTAATTTTAAACACTCTTTGGAAAGGATTTTATTTTGAACCAATATCAAATTTACAGAAAACTTATAATGAAGAATATTTTCTCCTGAACCATTTGAGAAGAAACTGCAGATAGGCTGTCCCATTACTCCAAATAGCAGCATTTATTTCCCATAAATAAAGAGATTCTTCTCTATAATTTCCCCAAATTATGATTGATACATTACTAGTTGCCCTTTATTCCACAGACCTCACTCAAGCTTCACTAATTATCTCAATTCTAGAGGCTCAATGCACGAAATTTGTGCAAGGAACTTGGCCCCTGCTGTGGCTTCATCTGGAAGGTCGGTTTAATTAGCATATTACACCTTTATTATTATAGACTAGAGGCCTGGTGCATGAAATTCATGCATGGGGGGGGGTCCCCCCTCAGCTCACTCTGCATCATCTCCAATCTGGGACCCTTTGGGGGATGCCTGGCTGGTTTAGGCCCTACCCCAAAGATCGGGCCTAAGCTGGCAGTCAGACATCCCTCTCACAATCCTGGAATGCTGGCTCCTAATTGCTCACCTGCCTGCCTGCCTGATTGCCCCCTCCCTGCCAACCTGGTGGCCCCCAACTGCACCTCCCACTGGCCTGGTCACCCCTAACTGCCCCCTGCTGGCCTGGTTGCCCCCAACTTCCTCCCCCTGCTGGCCTGGTCACCCCCAACTGTGCCTCCCCTCTCCCTGCTGGCATGGTTTCCCCATGCAATCTGCTGTTCAGTTGTTTGATCGTCCCTCACAAACCCCCCTGCTGACCTGGTAGCCCCATGCATCCTGCTTGTTAAGTCATTTGGTCATCCCTCATTAAGCCCCCTGCTGGCGTGGTTGCCCCAGCAGCCTGCTTGTTCAGTCATTTGGTCATCCTTCACTAATGCCCTGTCGGTCTAGTCACCCCACACAGCCTGCTTGTTCAGTTGTTTGGTCGTACCTCACTAGCCTACTGCCCTGCCGGCCTGGTCATAGGCAGCCATCTTGTAAGGGCATGAGGGTCAATTGCATATTACCGCTTTATTATATAGGTTTCCTTATAGAACATTGGCCCATACAACATTTATACAATGCTATATACTTAGTCATCCTGTCTCTTTCATTTATTTCACTCTAGAAAAAGTTCCTCAATCTTTCCTTGACTTGGATGCCCTTGACTTTTGACTATAGGCCAGTTATATTATAGAACATCTCTCAATTTGGATGTGTATGTTTCCTCATGATTAGATCCAAGAAGCCCTGGTGCTTACGGGTGAAGAATAGTATTTAGAAACCAAGTCTGGGTGATAGGCATGCTCAATGCTACTAGTGTTGTCACCATCAGGCCCTCTCAGTGGACAGAGCTAAGGAATATGTGCATACATGCAAACACACAAATCACACATTTGCATATGTACTTGTTTCTACATGGATGCATGTACACTGAAATCCAAGAGTTCACCATGAAATTACCAATTCCAATCAAACAACTCAGACTTCCTCACAATTTCTCCCTTTTTCTATAACCATAACTCCCTTTTCTGAAGGTGAGAACACTGCTACCATTATCTTTAACACTAGAGGCCCGGTGCACGAAATTTGTGCCCAGAGGTGTGTGTCCCTCAGCCCAGCCTGCACCCTCTCCAATCTGGGACCCTCAAGGGAAGTTGGACATCACTCTCACAATCCAGGACTGCTGGCTCCCAACAACTCGTCTGCCTGCCTGCCTGCCCCTAACCACTTCTGCCTGCCAACCTGATCACACCCTAATCACTCCCTTGCCAGTCTGATTGATGCCTAACTTCTCCTCTGCTGGCCCAATTGCCCCAACGGCCCTCCCCTGCTGGCCTGGTTACTCCTAACTGCCCTCTCCTGCTGGCCTGCCACAACTGCCATCCCCTGCTGGCCATCTTGTGACGGCCATCTTGTGTCCACATGGGGGAAGTCATCTTTGACCACATGGGGGCAGCCATCTCGTGTCTTGGAGTGATGTTCAATTTGCACACTATTCTTTTATTAGACTAGATTAGATAGGATAGAGGCCAGCTGGTTTGCTCTGAAGGGTGTCCCAGATCAGGGTAGGGATTCCCTTGGGGTGTGAGGCAGCCTGAGCAAGGGGCCTGTGGTGGTTTGCAAGCTGGCCATGCCCCATGGCGACCCAAGCAGAGGCCCTAGTATCTGTGATTTATTTATTTATCTTCTATAATTGAAACTTTGTAGCCTTGAGCAGAGCCAAGCCTCCTGCTTGCTCCATGGCTGTAGCCATTTTTGTTGGAATTTATTTATCTTCTATAATTGAAACTTTGTAGCCTTGAGTGGAGGCCAAGGCAGGCCAGGGCTGTGGAAACTTGGCTTCCTCCATTGCCAGGGACAACTCAAGCTTCCTGCTCTCTGCAACTCCATGGCTGCCGCCATTTTGTTGGGATTTATTTATCTTCTATAATTGAAACTTTGTAGCCTTAAGCAGAGGCGAAGGCAGGCCAGGGCAGGCAGAAAGTTTGGCTTCCTCCATTGCTGGGGAAACCCAACCATCCTGCTCTCTCCATGGCTGCAGCCATCTTGGTTGGGTTAATTTGAATACTCACTCCTGATTGGCTTGTGGGTGCAGTGGAGGTACAGTCAATTTGCATATTACTCTTTTATTAGATGGGATACTAACCTTTAATTCTCTTGCAGATTTGAATGCAGTTTCCAAAAGGGCAGGTGCCCAAATGGGCAAAGAAAAATACCCATCAGGTTTTGGTCTCTATTGATAAATAGTTGGCAGCCTGTGTATTGCCTTGCAGGCCTGTGTCACCATGCCCATGTCAGGGGTAGCAAAAACCTCAACGTTAGGAAAGTGGGGGAGGCCTATATGGAACGAAGGGGAGTGGTAAGTGTCTGCCCTCTGTCACAAGAATTACAGACCCTGTGAAGCTCTGTGACACGTGAGACCCTGCAAAGGGATAAAGCTCATGTGGAAGAGCTACTCCCCTAGTCCGTTCTGAGACGTCTGTCACCCCTCCCAGAGACTATATGTAGTTTAAGGATAAGTAAAGTAGTGGGAACCCTACTACAGAGATAGCTGTAACTGTCTATTTGTTGTTGTTGTTGTTGTTTTTTAAAATATATTTTACTGATTTTCCACAGAGAGGAAGAGAGGGTTAGAGAGCTAGAAACGTCGATGAGAGAGAAACATCAACCAGCTGCCTCCTGCACATCCCCCACTGGGGATGTGCCCGCAACCAAGGTACATGCCCTTGACCGGAATCGAACCTGGGACCTTTCAGTCCGCAGATCGACACTCTATCCACTGAGCCAAACCGGTCTCGGCTGTAACTGTCTATTTGAATATAGACACATTTTGAGTTTCTTCTTGCCATTTGAAGACAGTTATATTACTCTGAAGAGTCCTTGAAAAGGACTGACAAGGAAAGTCAGAAGATCTTAACGCAAGTCAGTATATTTTTCTCCTTATATAATTTCTCCGAAATTTGTAACACTTAATAAATCATGGCAAAACATTTCTTTGCATAAATTCAGTAAGACTGGCTTCCAACAGTGGTTTTATTAACTGAAAACTCTGACTGGAGTATCATGTTTTAAAAAGCCCTGTCTGGACTCTGAAGACTTGAAGCCAATCAGAGTGCCATGGAAAAAACCTGGCATCCTGCTTGGGAGCCCTGGAAATGGCTGGTGCTGGAGCATCCGGCCCATACCCTACCATTACTAGCCGTTGGTCAGAGTAGCAGGGAAGCAGTAAGGGTCTTTCTGCATCCCTGCAGAACCCCACGCACTCTAGGCCACAATAAGTAGTAGGGCTGCTGAAATGGGCCTTGAAGCCTAGGGCCGAGGCCTGAGTGAAGTCACTGCAAGTGAGGAATTCACCCAACTCAGCAGATACTACAGGCAGGCCTGTGGTAGTTGGATGGCTTGGCTTCCTGGCCTTTTGGGGCACATTAAGATTCAATCATGATGAGAGGAGAAACTAAGATGGCAGCATAGGTAAACGCCTAACTGCAGCCTCACACAACAATTTCAAAAAAATACAACTAAAATACAAAATGGATATTTCCAGAACTACAGGAAAGTTGACTGACTCGAAATTCTACAACTAGAAGGAAAGAGAAAACCAGAAGGAAAATCAGAGGAGCTGTAAAAGCCTAAGATACGGAGACACGTGTGGGGAGAGGACGGAGCTGGAGAGGAGGGGTGGCTGAGTGCCTGGCTGGCCTTCCCTAGCAGGAAGGAGATAAAAGCTCCAGACTGTGCTAAACCCCAGTTCTGACTGCACTAAACCTAGTTCTGGGTGAGACCCTGGGGACCCAGACTCATACAGAGGGAGTCTAGGCTGTAAGGTGGAAACTCAGGGGAGCGGCCAAAGGCAGAGCCCCAGAGTCGTGCACATTGCGCACAGAAGATGGACTGTTGACTGTGCTGCTAGACTGCCCTAGCGGGAAGGAGACAAAAGCTCCGGACTGTGCTGAACCCCCGTCCCGACTGCACTGAACCACAGTTCTAGATCAGACCCTGGGGACCCAAGCTCATATGGAGGAAATCTGGGCTGTAAGGCGGAAACTCAGGGGAGTGGTGAAAGGCAGAGTCCTGGAGGCGCACACGTTGCGCGCAGAGGATGGACTGTTGGCTATGCCGCTGGATTGCCCTAGCGGGAAGGAGACAAAAGCTCCGACTGCACTGAACCCCACTTCCAACCCCACTTCCAACTGCACTAAACCCCAGTTCTGGGCTCGTTGGGGGAGAGACTAGACTGTCTGGTAGTGGGCGAAACTCAAGGGCACCTTTCTCTCAGAGGTGCTTGCAGCGAGTACCGAAGGACCCTGAGGAACACTGAGACTCAGGAACCTCATAGGGTGGGGCTGGCAGGAAGCCAAGGCTGTAGGCTCCACCCTGAAACTCTGCCTCATCCAAGCTGAACACAGAGGCTTTTGCAATTTTCCAAGTCTCGTTGAATAAGGCTGTCTCCCAGCATAGACACAGCTGATCCTCACAACCAATTGGCCTGGAGGTCAGTCCCTCCCAGTGATACCAACAACAATCAAGACTTAACTACAATAAGGCTGTACACACAGTCCACAAAGGGGTGCACCAAGAGTGTCCACCTCAGGTAACTGGGAGGCTGACCCACTCAACCATATAGGACACCTTAGCACACAAAGCCACACTCAGCTCAGGGAAGCTGTGAAAATGCCGAAACAAGAAATCAGACCACAAACAAACAAAAAAAAATGAGGACAAAAAGCGACTGAAGACAAAAAAAAATCTTGAAAGGAATCAAAGAGAAATGACAGTTACAGAAAAAAGCCCAATCTGAATGACAGCTACTTCTCGCCTAAAAGAATGAAGTCTAGAGGAAGTGGCATAACATTTTTCAAGTTTTTTGATAGAAAAGGACTGTCATAACCAAAAATATTCTTCAAGAATAAAAGAGAGAAGTGACACTAACAGGACAGAGGAGTAGGCATCTTCAAACACACCATCCTACCAACAAAAACATCTAAAACAATCAGAAGCTGTCAGAACCAACTTTGCCAGAACTCTGGGAAATTCTGAGAGATGTACAGCAACCAAGCAAAGGCTGAATCAAGAGAAAAAGCAACATTTTCACTTATCCTTGCCCAACCCACTCCCATCCCCCACTCCCCTGCTTGGCAGACTCTGAACATTATTGTGCATTTGTTCTAACCTGTCTGGTAATACATGAAGGAATCATACAAGTTACTCACTCAGGGCAGACAAATAATGGTTATTACTTGAAAATATTGAGTAATGAACAAAAAATCTGTAGCCTCCTAGGGCAAATGACTACTGCTGAGATATTAGAAAATGCTAACTTTTAAATAATTTAAACAATTTCACACACTATCCTTCATAAAACAGAAGAGGACAAAACATTTCCAACCCTTTTTATGAGGCTAGGATCATTCATCTAACACAAAGATAGTAAAAAACAAACAAACAAACAAACAAACAAACAAAAAACTAATTCAATATCTTTTTAGAACTTAAGTACAAAATTCTCATCAAAATATTAGCAAACCAAATTCAGCAATTAATAAAAATAATTATACACCATTATCAGATGGTATTTAGTGCAGGCCTGTAAGAATAGATGAATATTCAAAAAATCAATCAATTTAATCCAATATATAGATATATCTCAATAGGCTAAAGAAAAAAAATCATGAGTAGATTTCTCAACTGACAGAAAAGGCATCTGATAATTCCAACACCTATTCAAGTTAACAAGAAAAGGCAATTGATTTGACTTGTAGAGCATCTATTGAAAACAATATCATACTGAAAGGTATGAATCAGGATAGATGCAGGATGTCTGCTCTCGTGACTCTTATTCTGCTCAGTAGAAGTTCCAGGCCACTACAATAAGGGAAGGGGAAAAATAAAAATCATGTTTGTATTTACAGGAAATTCCAAGGACTCTCCAAAACCTCCTAGGCCTAATAAGTGAGTTCAGCAGACTGCAATGAGATACCACAAGAAACCTACTAGGATACATAAAATAAATAGTGACAATACCGAATGCTGGTGAGGCTGCAGAGAAATTTAATCACTTACATTGCTGGTAGGGATATAAAATTGTATAGCCATTCTGGAAAATAGTTTGGCAGTTTCAATATGAAACTAAATATGCAACAACCATATGACCTAGGAAGTACACTCTTGGCCATTTATCACAGAGTAATGACACAATTCATGTTCATTCACACAATAATCTGTATGTGCATGTCCACAACAGCTTTATTAATAATAACCCAAAACTGGAAACAACCCAGACGTTGTTCAACGAGCGACTGGATAAACTCAATACCAGAGAATACTACTCATAAATAAAAAACCACTGTAGATATGCACAACAACCTGGATGAAATTCAAGGGAATCAGGACAAGTGAAAAAGGCCAAACCTAAAAGGTTGCATGTTATAAGATTTCCTTTATATAACATTCTTTGTTTGTTTGTTTATTTGTTAGCCCTTATCCAAGGATATTTTCTCCATTGATTTTAGAGAGTGGAAGGGAGGAGAGACACATTGATTGGTTTCCTCCTACACACACGGAACAGGGCCAGGGAACCTGCAACAAAGGTACATGCCCTTGATTGGAATGGGACCTGGGACCCTTCAGTCTGTGGACTGATGCTCTATCTATTGAGTCAAACCTGCTAGGCTATAACATTCTTAAAATAACTTACAGAAACGGGAAATTGGTTAATGGTCATCAGGGGCCAGAGTCATGGATATAAGTGGGTTTGACTACACAAGACATTAGGAGAGATCCTTGTAGTGATAGAAGTGACCTTATTTTGACTGTAACAATGTCAATATCCTGGCTGTAATAATGTATAGTTTTAGTTTAGTGTAAGATGTTACTATTGTTAGAAACTGAATAAAGGGTAAGTGGGATCTTTCTGTATTATTTCTTACATTTACATGTGACTGTATCATAATTTCAATTTTTTAATTAAAAATGTATATACAGTCAAAGAAAAAACAGCCATTAGGCAAGTCTAAATAAAGGTCATTTAGCAGAGATCTGGACTAAGGCAGGGGAGGCAACTAGTACAGTGACCGGGCAGGGTGTGAGCCCTGAGTGGAAAAAAAGACCCGAGGTGGGTGATGGCCAGGCAGGGCTCGAAGACTGGCTGTGAAAAGGAGGAATGGATAAATAAGTAAACACATTGGGGATAAGAAGAGCCAGGTTTCTTATTTGTGTAGAAGAGAATTATAAGCATAAAAAGTGAGAAAAGCTAGAATGATGGTATATGGAAAGTACCAACATAACCTCATGGTTTTCAATATAAACACATAGAAATAAATATGCATGTAAAAATGGATAGACATACATGTGTATATACTAACATTTATTTCCTAGCTTCTGTCTTCTAGGAAGCTTGGGAATTATGACATTCTAATAGTAGTGTGCACATCCATTAGTGAGCCCATCTTCATTTTTAAATCCATTCCCCAAAAGACCCTATGGAGAAATAGCTGATTTCAGAGCTGGGACAGGAAAAGATGATACTAAAAGAGCTTGGGGTACTAGAAAGCAAGGAATGCAGGAATGGTGGGAAAATGTCAAAAGATATAGCTAACAGCTTGAGGGAGCTCTTACTGGCCAAATAAGGGACAATATGAGCATCAAAACAAACGGTGGTAAAGAATTACACTGAGTGGCGAGATTATTATGATCTCTGAACGCATAATAATCTGGCCACTCAGTGTATATTCTATATAATAAAAGGCTAATATGCAAACTGTCTTCTCAAACAGGAGTTCAACCAGCAGGCAGGCTGGCCAACTGGCCATGTCCCCTCCCCCTGGCCAGGCTGGCCGGACCCCACCCATGAATGAATTCATGCACCAGGCCTCTAATATATACACTGAAGCCAGATTATTATGATATCTGAATGCATAATAATCTGGCCACTCAGTGTATATACACCATTAAGCAGAATAGGAATCTACAGTGAAATAGAAAAACAAAAACAAAAACAAAACTAAACAAATAAATGGATAGAATTCTTCCATACAGTAGAATGCCAATTAAGAAATGCAGAAGGAGATGTAGCTGGTTTGGCTCAGTGGATAGGGTGTCAGCCTGCGAACTGAAGGGTCCTGGGTTCAATTCCAGTCAAGAGTGCATGCCTGGATTGCGGGCTCAATCCCCAGTGGGGGGTATGCAGGAGATAGCCAACCAATGATTCTCTCTCATCATTGATGTTCCTATCTCTCTCTCCCTCTCGTTTCCTCTCTGAAATAATATATATATACCCTGTTTCCCCGAAAATAAGACAGTGTCTTATATTAATTTTTTCTCCCAAAGTTGCGCTAGGTCTTATATTCGGAGGATGTCTTATTTTCGGGGAAACACGGGTGTGTGTGTGTGTGTGTGTGTGTGTGTGTGTGTGTGTATATATATATATATATATATATATACACACACACTTTTTTTAAAATTTCCTTTTTCTTTTTTAATAATTTTATTGATTTTTTACAGAGAGGAAGGGAGAGAGATAGAGAGCTAGAAACATCGATGAGAGAGAAACATCGACCAGCAACCTCCTGCACACCCGCCATGGGGGATGTGCCCGCAACCAATGCACATGCCCTTGACTGGATTGAACCTGGGACCCTCCAGTTCGCAGGCTGACGCTCTATCCACTGAGCCAAACCGGTTTTGGCAATAAAAATATATTTTTTGGCTCAGTGGATAGAGCGTTGGCTTGGGGACTGAAGGGTCCCGGGTTCGATTCCGGTCAAGGGCATGTACCTTGGTTGTGGGCACATCCCCAGTAGGGGGTGTGCAAGAGGCAGCTGATCGATGACACTCTCTCATCGATGTTTCTAACTATTTCTCTCCCTTCCTCTCTGTACAAAACCAATAAAAATATATTTTTACAAAAAAAAAATATATATATATACATATATATATCAATATATATGTATATATGTATGTGTGTGTGTATATATATATATATATATATATATATATATATTTTAAATCCAGAAGGAATGATGGAATTAGAAAACTGCTGTTTAGTTATCCTATCTAATAAAAGAGTAATATGGCCGGGACTGGTTTGGCTCAGTGGATAGAGCGTCGGCCTGTGGACTGAAAGGTCCCAGGCTCGATTCCGGGCAAGGGCATGTACTTTGGTTGTGGGCACATCCCCAGTAGGGGGTGTGCAAGAGGCAGCTGATCGATGATTCTCTCTCATTGATGTTTCTAACGCTCTGTCCCTCTCTCTTCATCTCTGAAAAATCAATAAATTAAAAAAAAAAGAGTAATATGCAAATTGACCATCACTCCAACACACAAGATGGCTGCCCCCATGTGGTCAAAGATCCTGCCCCATGTAGACACAAGATGGCCACCACAAGATGGCCAGCAGGGGAGGCCAGTTGGGAGGGATCAGGCCTACAAGGGAGGGCAGTTGAGGGCAATCAAGCTTGCAAGGGAGGGCAGTTAAGAGTGACCAGGCCAGTAGAGGAGGGAAGTTGGGGGCAAACAGGCTAGCAGGGAGCAGTTAGACATCAATCAGGCTGGCATGGGAGTGGTTAGGGGGTGATCAGGCTGGCAGGCAGAAGTGATTAGGGGCCATCAGGAAGGCAGGCAGGCGAGCTGTTGGGAGAGGGAGTTCAGACGGGCAGTCTCACATCCCTCGAGGGATCCCAGATTGGAGAGGATGCAGGCTGGGCTGAGGGACACCCTCGGTGAATTTAATGCACCAGGCCTTTAGTCTAACATAGAAATAGTTAATTCAGCCAAGAAACACCAATAGATGATAAAACTACTGGGTAAAAATTAAATGAGGACCAGGGCATTTACATTAATCTCAAAGCATCACTCCATAAAATATTATGAAGTTATAAAGGGAAAAAGAATAATTTAAAATGGATTAATCTTGGCAGACACCTCTTTGCTGACATAATCAAACTTACCATTTCCAGTGATGGGGCAAAATGACATCTATCCCATGATGGATGTAGTGAGAAAAGCACAGAATCACTTCTGTGATGTTTCTGCCCAAAATGTATAACCTCAATCCTATCATTACTAAATAGGAGATAAAATTGAATTAACATGCTACAAATAATGGCATGTCATCTTCATAAAGGTCACAAAAGAACAAACTATGGTCGTTGAAAGAATCTACAAATCCATGACAAGTATCCTTTTACTATTAAATTTTGGTATATCATATACCAAAGAATATTTTGGCCCTTTGACAAAACTTGAATGGTTATCTCTGGGTGAATAGTATATAGAATTTTTTGAGTGTGCTTTTCTGTAAGTCTAAAATTATTTCAAAATAAAATAACCAACATCACAACAAAGACAACCAAACATCATGGGCATCTTGATAAAAAGAGAACAGCATCATCCATGAAATATTGTTGCCAAAAAGAAGCCAACCTGACTATAGACTCTACATCCCTCTACCAATTCTGTTTATAGAAAACACTATCTGTAATAGTAAAAGTGTAATACACTAATTAGACCGGACGTCCTCCTGGACGCCCTTCCAGCCAACCTTCAGGATGAAGCTGGGGCTGCTAGGGCTGTGCCCCTTGCAAGAATTTAGTGCATCGGACCTCTAGTGTGGATATAATCAGCAAAATATAGATCGTGTCAAACTCTATTAGGCAAAAAAAACCTGGTTTCTTCAACAAATAAACTATAAAGAAAAAAGAGATAGAGGGAATAGGGGGAACCCCAAGTTAAAAAGATATAAGATACATATCTATACTAATAAAAGGGTAATATGCTAATTAGACTGGATTTCCTTCCAACAAAGCCACGGTGGCAGGGGCCGAGGCAAAGGCAGTTAGGGGTGATCAGGCCAGAAGGCAGAGGCATTCAAGGGTGATCCAGGCTGGCAGAGGCAGTTAGGGGTAATCAGGCAGGCAGACAGGCGAGTGGTGGGGAGCCAACGGTCCTGGATGTGAGAGGAATGTCCCAGATTGAAGAGGGTGCAGGCTGGGCTGAGGGACCCGCACCCCTGTGCACAAACTTCATGCACCAGGCCTCTAGTCTATAATAATAAAAGCACAATATGCTAATTAGACTGGATGTCCTTCCAGACAACCTTCTGGACGAAGCCAGGGCTGCAAGGGAAGCCCGGGTCCCAGGTGCCAGAGGGAAGCTGATGCTGGCAGCCAGCTGAAGGAAGGCCTACACTTGCACAAATTTTGTGCATTAGGCCTCTGGTTGAATTATAAAATATTGACCTTTATTGGATATCAATTCACACATACATACATCTATGAAATAATTAGAAATTTGAGCAGTGTTTAGATATTTGCTAACATACAGCAATTATTAATTTTTTAGTTCCTTATGATGACATGTTTAATGAATAAAAAGAAGTAAGTGGTAGCACAAGAAAGGAGGGGAGAAAGTAAGTTAGCTGAAGTCGTTAAAGCTGGGTGATAGGTGGTACCTCCATGAGTATCTTTACTGTACTCTTGTAAATTTTTGAAAGTTACCAAAATAAATGTTTGATATTTTCCCCCCAAAAGTAGAACTAAGATTTAAATCTGTCTATTTCATTCTAAAGCTAGTTCTTGATAAGTTATTTCTTTAATAATAATTTAAGTATTTTATGTATCCCCTAATTAATTTTTTCCATGATTCACTAGCGAACATTAAAAAAAGAGTTCCCATCCCAATGTTAACTCAATAAAAAATAACTGATTACTGTTATAGATAAGATTCACTTTGAAAAAGTTATATGTAGCCCCAGACAGTTGCTCAATGGTTAGAGCACTGGCCCATGGACTGAAGAGTCTCAAGTTTGACTCTGGTTACCTTAGTTGCAGGGTCAATCCCGGCTCCAGTTTGGAGGCAACCAATCAATGTTTCTCTCTCACATCGATGTTTCTCTTTTTTCTGTCTCAACCCCTCCCTTCAACTCTAAAATAAATAAATAAATAAATAAACAAACAAACAAATAAATAAATGGAAAAAATATCCTTAGGTGAAAATTAGCAACAACAAAAATATATAAATTACTTTTTCCAGGTTTTTCTCCAAAATTTAAAATGAGCTACATTTATATAATGTAGACAATTTTAATTAAAAAGATGTTTTTTGGCCCTAGCCTGTTTGGCTCAGTGGATAGTGTCTGCCTATGGACTGAAGGATCCCAGGTTCAATTTCAGTCAAGGGTATGTAACTCAATTGCAGGTTTATCCCTTGCCACAGCCCTGATCAGGGCACATGCAGGAGGCAACCAATTGATGTGTCTCTCATCGATATTTCTTTTTGTCTTTCCCTCTGTCTTCCACTCTCTCTAAAAATCAATGGAAAAATATCCTTGGGTGAGGATAAATAAATAAAAAGATGGTTTTGGGAAAGATAAAAATCAGCTTACCTGTAGGGAGCGACTATTGTATTAAGCCTCAGACTGACCTGTGGCAGGGCCACAAACAAGTCCCAGCTTGGAGGGCAGAGCCCTCTTAGCATAATCAAGCTTGACCTTATAGCCCTCCCTAGTTCCTTTCTAGGTAGCCAATGATCTGTGGGAGGTGCAGCAAGTGCTGCAAAAACAAGGTGAAACTCACAGGATCATTGTAAACATGTTGACAACTACCCTTGTTTTGATCTCACTATGAAATGAAGCCTCGGTTTCAGGCTGGGTCTTTCTATTTCCCCATTCAGGCAAGGGCGATCCCCCAAGTCCCAGCTGTATTCTGTTGCCTGTCTTTTCTTTAATCCTTTACCACTTCTCTTCAGGCTCACTGAACTCTTGGCTATGCTGGCACAACACACTTACCTATGAATCACAATAGAAGTGTTTGGAGAAGTCTAGAGTTTTTTGATTGTCATTGTAATTTGGGGACATTGATGGACTCAGTTGGGGAAGACCCAGGGATTAGTGCTGGGGCTCTCCTGCAAAATGAAGAGGTGCCTCACCTCTAAAGCCAACAGAATCCCCAGGGAGAAACACCAAATAAAAAGTAACACTGCAATAAAAGAAAGGACAGGGGGAAAGGTTCATCTGACTTTCACACTTATTAGATGAAGAGTTAATAAAAACCCATTATTCTACTATGGAAGCAGTAAGTATACACTATTGTTGCATTTGTTGTAGACAGCATTTCTTTCTAAGCCAGTGACACTAACATACAGTAAGTGTGGCACACAGATTCTGTCCACAAATGATATTGCTCACACTATAGTCAGATACAATATAGACAGACCAAGAAGGATCTAAGAGGGTCATTAAGTGGGAAACACTGGTTTTCTTGGTGAAAGAGAGCTCCCTCTGGTGGAGGAGATTCCAACAAGTGTACAAACAACTGAGAACACTCTCAGCAAGCATTGAACTCCATCCAATAACTTTAGATCCATATTCCCTTACTTTTCCTTATATTATCTAATCCATATTTTGGGGATAATCCTAAAAATCTCCCTATTTAGAAAAAATAAAGTGAACTTGGGCACTAAGAAAATCATGCAATGGGTACTATCCAAAAATACACCAAATTACTCAACATCTCTTGGCTGACTGAAGTGCCAAAGAGGCACAAAATCAAGGCATGCTCCCAGCTTACAACGTGGGACAGTAAGAAAAAGTGAGGAGCAAGTGGCAGTGAGAGTCCAAGTTACAGCACCCTTCCTTCCTAGTATCACGTGAAGGCAACCAAGGAGAGACAAAAACTGGATGGAGCAGGGCTAGCGTGCCTCTGAATGTGCTTTACAAGTGATACTGCAAGTAACCAAAGAACAAAAGAAATGAAAGTCTGGTTCACAAGGAGGCGTTTGCTGAGAGGAATAAACAGATAATTTCAGTCTAAGAATTATTAAGGAGACAAACATTGTTTTCAACATTTTTTCTTAACAGGCCAAGGATTTAGAAAAGGAATTTTAACAGGCAAAACAGGCAGAAATAAACAAAAGGCCACAAGTAGTACCTATAATATGGGATTTCAATGTGAAGAATCATGCCTTTTCTTTCATGTCCATTCATATAGTTTTATTAAAGTCTAGTTTGCACAGAGACAAAAAGAGCATACTAAAGAATGATTACCTTTTATGTTTTCAGCATGCCCACTGTTATTCACCAAAGTGGAATATGGTGGTTCATTCTGAGGCAAGACTCCTGCAGCCATGGTCTTCTGTTGAGAGAAAAAAAGTTATTTTTTTGAAAGATTGCCTATTGGTTATTCTTTACTAATTAACTGTGATATGCTAGACCTCTGCAGCATAACACAGTAGTCATTAGCTAAGTGGCTGCTGCGTACTTGAAATGTGGCTAGTACAGATTTGAGATGTATAGGAGTAAAGTACAAGATTTTGAAGACTTAATACAAAAACAAAGAATGTACAATATCTCACAAATGTTTTCTTACATTCATTCTACATTGAAATATTTTATATACTATACAACATTTTTAATGTTCCTACTAGAAAATCTAAAACTGAACACATGGGTCACATGATAGTCTACTGGATGGTTCTATGCTATATATTAAGGACATTATAGAATAAACCAGACATGTTCTCCCTTATACATTTATAATCTGTCAGGAAGATGAAAAGTAGACACAAATAATGCTACTATGTGCTTAGTGTCGCAAGACAGCTTGCACAAGCATGAGGGCTGTCCACTTCAGGGTGGCTGCAAGGCATCAAAGAGAAATTAGATCAACAGCCTGATCACCCCCTAACCACTCCCCTGCCAGCCTGGCTTGAGGGAGTGGGGTGGCTCTTGGGGTACCACTGAACTAAGTCTTTTCAGAAGCCCCCATGGGAGAATGAAGTGTGGCAAAAAGACTTTATTTGCATGGGGATATATTCCTTGGGTTGCAAAGTCCCATGTCCTTTAACCCAGTTCTGAAAGAGGGGCAGCTACAGTTCCAGTAAAGCCAAAAGCAAGGCCAGTGTCCAGAGCCTACTTCCATGTTGCAGCTGGGTCCAGTCCAAACATTTAGGTTAATTAAAGTCCATGAATCCATGGTGTGAAGTCCCACAAAGCCGTGAGCCATGTGGGTGTAAGGAGTGTGCCCCCTGCAACAGGAGAGCCAGGAACCCTGCGCATGAGAGGTTGCTTTGTGTAGTTTATGTATTCAGTTTTCACACTCTTGCAGTGGCCACACCTATTCTGGCCACTCACAAGGTGTGACTGACAGACATCCCATATTGCTCAGACCTTTCTGGGCATGTGTTTCAAATGCCTTTGTCCAGTCCCTTTCCGCACTGATGAGCAGGGAACAGGCTTAGAGAGTGTTAAATTAGTAAAGCTACATAAATCGCAAGCCTATATTATCTAGCCTTCCCTTACTCCTTTCCTGTTAAATAGTAACCAGATTATTAGAATGATATCACCTACATTCTGAAAGTATCTTTATTTTATTCTTGTACTCAGCTAATAATCTGGCTACTTACAGAATTCTAGGTTGAAAACCATGCCACAATTTTGAAGGTATTTTCTACTGTATTTTAGCTAACAATACTGCTGATGACACTAACCTGAGACTACTGCAGTATCTGTATCTTTGGTTTCTAAAATTTCACAAGGATATGAATTGGGAACAGACCCTTGTTATTTACCTCAGTTGGTTCCTGCTGGGCCCTTATAATATGCAGATCGATGGCTCATTCAGTAGTTAAAATTGACTGGACTCCAGGTACCATGAGGAGGTGTGTACTATCCTTCTTTTTCTCAGGTGGGAAACCTTGTCTGAAATCACATATTTCTAGCTGCATCTTTTCTCTCTTCAGTAAAGCTGGGCATTTCAAATATTTTTAACAGAATTATCATTTTACTTTGCATATCTTTATTTAGTGAGGCAAAGTAGTTGTTCAGAGGCTTTTTAAAAAGGAATTTATTAATTATTAATTAATTTTGTTGTTAATCCTCACCTGAGGATATTTTTCCATTGATTTTTAGAGTGTGGAAGGGAGAGAGAGAGAAACATAGATTGGTTGCCTCCAACTAGGGCAGGACTGTGAGCCTGCAACCAAGGTACATGCCCTGGACTGGAATCGAACCCAGAACCCTTCAATCTGTGGGCTGACGTTCTACCCACTGAGACAAACCAGCTAGGGCAAAATTTTTTTTTCTTCTTCTTAATAAACTAGAGACCTGGTGCACGAAATTTGTGCATGGGGTGTGTGTCCCTCAGCCCAGCCTACACCCTCTCTAATCTGGGACCCCTTGAGGCATGTCTGACTGCCCGTTTAGGCCCGATCCTTAAATGGACAGTCAGACATCCCTCTTACAATCCAGGACTGCTGGCTCCTAACGCTTGCCTACCTGTCTGATTGTCCCTAACCACTTCTGCCTGCCAGCCTGATCACCCCCTAACCACTCCCCTGCCAGCCTGATTGAAGCCTACCTGTTCCTGCCAACCTGATTGCCTCTAACTGCCCTCCCCTGCCAGCCTAGTCACCCCTAAATGCCCTCCCCTGCTGGCCTGGTTGCCCCCAACAGCCTTCCCCTACAAGCCTGGTAGCCCCTAACTGTCCTCCCTTGCAGGCCTGGTTACCCCCAACTGCCCTCCCCTGCTGGCCGGGTCACCTCTAACTGCCCTCCCTTGCCAGCCTATTCCCCCCCAACTAACTGCCCCTGCCGGCCTGGTCACCCCCAACTGTCTTCCCCTGAAGGCCTGGTTGCCCCTAATTGCCCTCCCCTGCTGGCCTGATTGTCTACAACTTCCCTCCCCTGCCAGCCATCTTGTGGTGGTCATCTTGTGTTCACATGGGGACGGCCATCTTGTGTGTTGGAGTGATTATCAATTTGCATATCACCTCTTTATTATATAGGATTGCCTGCTGCAGAACTTAGCCCCATTTCATACTGGACATTTGCCCTTTCTTATTGACTTGCAAGATGTTCTTCTATATTAACTCTTTGCACTCCGCTGTCCCCTCTCAGGGGACATTGCAGTTTATTAGTGATTACGGGGAATTGAGTTATTTCAACGCAACTTTTTGAGACATGCATGTTTCCCTGAAGTTTTATCTTGAAATGGCACAAGAAATTAAATCAAAATATCGTAAAATTACTAAGATATATACAAGAAATGTCAGCGGGTTTTGTGTCGGACAAGAACGTGAGATGCGTGCTCACGACGGTCCGAGCACTTCGCAACGCCACTTGAAAAGAGCGATAAGGGGAGTTTGTATTAGAAAGGTCGGTTTTCGAACATAGCGCGCACTGTATAGTGAGATATATAAGTACAAATAAACAAGTCTACATCTGGAGGAAAAGATTTTCAAAGCTGAGCTCATTTTGGTTTCAAGCTTCGAGCAGTGCACACAGATCTAACGAGCGAGAAAATTGGAAAAGTGATTCTTTTCTTAGTGAATAAATTGTTTGGTGAAAGCTATTTTGGTAAATATCATCTTGTCAGTTAGTAATAACAATTAGAAACTTATCATACTGTACAAAATTATAAATAAAATATTGTTTTTTTTGCAAATATACATTCCTCGATGTCACCCAATTCATATAAGTCCAATATCATTATAATACGTTACTTGGTTCCAAAATTATACTAAATAATACGAGGGTCTGTAAATGCACGTTTCCGCCGCAAAGTAGCGTCGAGAGTAGCTGGTAGCCAATGTCCAGAATGGTTCGGAGTGCAAAGGGTTAAGAATATCAATTCTTCACCAGTTAGGCATCAATGTGAAGTATCTTTTTAATAGTTTACCATACTTTAATTATGTGAATGGTGGGTTCTGTCTAGCATTCTCATTGTTTGTGTAGTCTGTTTCCTTGGACTTTTCTGGCTCTATGGCCCCAATAAGAAATGCTTTCTTCAATATGAGATATCAGTTCCATTTTAATGTCTCCCATTCTGATGGCTAGATGCCATCTCTTGTTGACGTAAACAGCACTACTGCTAAAATGCAACAGTATACAGAATTAAAGATGATCCATCTTTGAAGGATATTATATTATATGTATACTAATATATGTATACTAACATGAAAAACTAAAAATTATCTTTATTTATAAATTAAATTATCTACATTTGTAAAGCTTAAATACTATATTTTTACCAACAACATGAATACATCCTTTCTATGAAAAAGTAATTCTTTTAATCTAGGAAAAACAGTAGAAGAATGGAAAGTTTTAAAGGTATAATTCCTGAGACTTACTACATATTACTGTCTCCATAGTTTTGCCTTCTACAGAATGTCACAGAGATGGAATCATACAGTATGTATCCTTTTGAGATTGGCTTTTGTCACTTATTAATACATATTAAGACTCCTCCATGTATTTTTATGGCTTGACAGCCCATTTCTTTTTAGTTCTGAATAATATTCCATTGTCTGGAGATGTCACAGAAGGATAAAATGTATCCTTCAGTTTATTCATAAATTCACCTACTGAAGGTGCATTTGTTGCTTCCAAGTTTTGGCAATTATGAATAAAACTGCTATAAATATCTGTGTGCAGGTTTTTGTGTTGACATACATTCTTCAGCTTTTTCAGGTAATCACCAAGGAGCATAACTGCTGGTCACATGGTATGAACACATTTAGTTTTATATTATTATTCCTATTTTACAGATTAAGAAATTAAGACAAAGACAAGTCAAATAACTTGCCTAAAATAGTAGATCTGGGATTTGAAAACCCACAGTTCAGCTCCAGAGTTTGTGCTCTGAACCATTATACACACAACTTCTCAATAATAAAGACCTCACACTACACAAAAGCTTATTAATCTATGCATTCTAACTCAGTTACACTGGATTCTGCACAATTTATAATTTCTTTGCTTGCAAGAAACTTTTCAGATCTCCCTTCCCACAGTGAGATTTTCAAATTTGTTTTACTTTGATCCTTCATCCAAATCTTCATTCAGTGCTATCCAAAACATGTATCAAGAACACAGCCCCTTACATTTCAGTCTCCTTCCTTCCGACAGAAACACAAATATAGCTGGCCTGAACATTCTATCTAATAAAAGAGTAATATGCAAATTGACCATCATTCTTACACAAAAGATGGCCGCCCCTATGTAGTCAAAAATGGCTGCCCCCATGTGGACACAAGGTGGCTGGCAGGGGAAGGCAGTTGTTGGTGATCAGGCCAGCAGGGGAGGGCAGTTGAGAGGGATCAGCCCAGCAGGGGAGGGCAGTTGGGGTGACCCAGACTGCAGGCAAGGGCAGTTGAGGGACCAACATGGGAGGGCAGTTGAGGGAGATCAGGCCTGCAGGGGAGGGCAGTTGAGGGTGACCAGGCCAGCAGGGGAGGGCAGTTGAGAGGGATCAGGCCAGCAGGGGAGGGCAGTTGGGGTGACCCAGACTGCAGGCAAGGGCAGTTGAGGGACCAGCAGGGGAGGGCAGTTGAGGGTGATCAGGCCTGCAGGGGAGGGCAGTTGAGGGTGACCAGGCCAGCAGGGGAGGGCAGTTGAGAGGGATCAGGCCAGCAGGGGAGGGCAGTTGGGGTGACCCAGACTGCAGGCAAGGGCAGTTGAGGGACCAGCAGGGGAGGGCAGTTGAGGGTGACCAGGCCAGCAGGGGAGGGCTGTTAGGGGCAATTGGGCCAACAGTGGAGCAGTTAGGCATCAATCAGACTGGCAGGGGAGTGGTTAGGGGGTGATTAGGCTGGCAGGCAGAAGTAGTTAGGGACAATAAGGCAGGCAGGCAGATGAGTGGTTGGGAGCCAGCAGTCCTGGAATGTGAGAAAGATCCCAGATTGGAGAGGGTGCAGGTTGGGCTGAGGGACACACACACACCTTCCCCTGTGCACAAAATTCATGCACGGGGCCTAGAGTAAGGTTGTAAAATCCAGACACATTTTTGATACACCTGCTGTCACTTACTGTGTGATCTTTGGCATATTTATTAACATCTGAGATTAACTCTCTGTCTAGTTGTTGAAAGATTACCTGAGAGCATGTATAACAAGCATGTCAAACTCGTGTCCTACGGGTTGCATGCCTCATTAATTTGGACCATGTTAGCCTTTGAGTTTGACATGTTTGCTATATACAGACTTAATTTATGCCTGGTCCATATTCAGTTTGTTCTTAATACAGTAGTCAGAGTGATCTTATTAACTTCAGCTGGCTCATGTCATCCCTCTTCAAAATCCTTCTAGCTACCCTATTTGCAATTTAAATCAGCTCTCCTTCCCTGTTTCACTTTTCTCCTCTGGACTTAGGAAGAAAACCTAACACACATCTTATTTACTTACTTGTTTCGTGTATTGTCTGCCTCCCCCTGCTAAAATGTAAGCTAAATGAAGGCACAGATTTCTGTCTGCTTTGTCAACTATTCTGTCTCCAAAACCTACAACAGGACCTGACACATAGTAGGGGCACAATAAAGATCCGTTGAATGAATAAATGAATAAAGATAAACGCTCAATAAAAGGTAGCTGCCACCACCACCATTATCATTTAATCTCTCTGAAACTCACTTTTTCACCTGTAAAGGAGTGGTGATCATGCCTTAGCTAATTCAAGGTAATTGCTAATAACATATCAATGACATGACAGAGCCACTATGCAAATACAAGACTTTACTTGGTTTTCCTTATCACATCTATATCTTCAACTTGTTGCTGATCTTCACTTGACATATTTGTATTTCTTCTAATTCCCTGAAGATTGAATCTGTTTTCTTTTCCAACAAATATGCATGGTGACAATAACTCCAACCCTCAGCCCATTTTTTTTCTCTCCTTTAAGATGCCTTTGCCTGATAACAATTACACATTTTATTCACATCTCCTCCTCCTGAAGGACTGATTTATTCAGTGGCTCAAATGCTAAAACATAGTTTCCTAATATTATAGTAGTGCTAGTGGCCTGGTGCATAGATTAGTGAACATTGAAAGGAAATTAATTAGGAGAAATATTTTAATATCACTATTCGCCCTTTTTCTATAATAGAAGTGTCAGAGATGAAAGAAAATTAGTAAAATGTATATAAAAATAATATGTTTATTAATAAACAATAACATGATATAACAAAGACATAATATAAAAACATTGATAAATTGATTAAACTTATTCTAATATCTCCCCGTATACCACATTAAGAGTAAAAATACTCTAAGAGTGCTTGACTAATTTCCCTTGTGATGAAGTATTTACTACTTTAACTTTAAAAGTCACACGCTCTTTGAACTTGAGAGAAAGTAACATGTAACTGACCATGAAAACGGGTTCAGGGAGGAATATTCCTATACTGTCTAGAATTTGTCCTTGTGATTTATTAATAGTCAACGCAAATGCTGGTATCATGGGACACTGTCTTCATATTCATTTAAATGGGAGGCAGTGTCAGATTTCTCAGTAGCATGATGATTGCATCTACTTTCATTTTTAGTTTATGACATGGTATTCCCAAAGGAGTAATAATACTAAGAAATTCGATGGGAAATTTTCCTTTTTGGCATTATCTGAGGAATCGATGGAATCATCACTCAAATGTCAACAAAAACAACCAAAGTCACAATCGACAATAACAGATCAAAACACACACATGCGATTAGCACCAGTGAGAGTTTATATGTATCATGCATGCATAAGTCAATGCTTATTTTTAAATTGCCAGTGTGTGTCATATGTACCAGCCAGCTGGTTGGTTGGGCAGACAAATAGCTGGTCACTTAACCTTTTATATATATACTAGGGGCCCAGTGCACGAAATTTGTGCACTGGGGAGGGGTCCCTCAGCCCAGTCTGCCCCCTCTCACCTACTGGGAGCCCTCACGGAATGTCCTACGAATGGCGTAGGCCCACTCTCCCCGTTGGGAGTGGACCTAAGCCACAGTCTGGCCTCCCTTTTTGGCAGGTGACCGGGCTGGTCAGGGGAAGGCACCAGCCCCATCACCCCACTGCTGCAGCCATTGCCAGTCACTGCAGCCGCCAAGGTATTTTCATCAACACGAACTCCAGTCCCTTCACCATGAAAAAATGATAACTTTATTTAAGCATTTTCAAGATGTGTCTTTCATAGGATATGACATTTCTTTCTTTTTCTTTTTATCCTCACCTGAGGATATGTTTCCATTGATATTTTCCCCTTCTCTCTGATTCCCAAGCCAAAAGCCTCCGCCCCAGGTTTAGGCCTGGGAAGAGGTCCCCCTCCTCCCCCACCAAGAATCTCTTGGAAAGAGAGAAACATTGATGTGAGAGAGAAACATCGATTGGTTGCTCCCACACATGTCCTGACCAGGGCCAGGGATCGACAACATAAACAGAATCCAGGAGACACACCTTCACAACCTCTGATCGTAGGCTCGGCCCCTTCCCAAGCCTAAACCTCCGCCCCAGACCTTAGGCTTGGGAATGGGTTTCCCCCAGCACCTCCCCAAGCCTAAAGCCTTCAGGCCAGGCTTTAGGCTTAGGAAGAGGTTACCCCCGCATCCCTCCTCCTCCTCCTCCCCCCCTGTCCCCCACACCTCTGATCCTAGGCTTGGCCCCTTCCTAAGCCTAAAGCCTCTGCCCCAGGCTTTTGGCTTGGAAAGGAGTTCCCTCCAGAACCTCTCCAAGCCTAAAGCCTCCGCCCCAGGCTTTAGGCTTGGGAAAGAGTTCCCCCACCCGCACCTCTGATCACAGACTTGGCCCCTTCCCACACCTAAAGCCTCTGCCCCAGGCTTTAGGCTTGGGAAGGGAACCCCTGCCTCTCTGATCGCAGGCTCAGCCCCTTCCTAAGCCACTGCCTGATGGCCGGCTGGGAGTGACCTGGGTGCCGAGGGGATTCCCTGGACCCAGGTATGCGTGCAAATTAACCACCATCTTTGTTGGATTATTTGCATACTCACTCTGATTGGCTGTGGGCGGTCAATTTATTTATTTAAATATATTTTATTGATTTTGAACAGAGAGGAAGGGAGAGAGATAGAGAGTTAGAAACATTGATGAGAGAGTCATCGATCAGCTGCCTCTTGCACACCCCCTACTGGGGATATGCCTGTAACCAAGGTAAATGCTCTTGACTGGAATCGAACCCGGGACCCTTCAGTCCCCAAGCTGACGCCCTATCCATTGAGCCAAACCGGTTTCAGCTGTGGGCGGTCAATTTACATGTTTCTCTATTATTAGGTAAGACTAGAGGCCTGGTGCATGAAATTTGTGCATTGGGGGGGGAGTCCCCTCAGCCTAGCCTGCACCCTCTCCAATCTGGGACCACTGGCTCCTAACTGCTCACCTGCCTGCCTGTCTTATCACCCCTAATTGCCCCCTCTGCTGGTCTGGTCACCCCCAACTGTCCCCTTCTGCCAGCCTTGTCACCCCCAACTGCCCCCCCCCCCCACTGGCCTGGTTGCCACTGCCCCCCCACCTCCCTCGGGCCTGGTCATCCCATGCAGCCTGCTGTTCAGTTATTTGCTTGCCCCTCACTAACCCCCCTGCCGGCCTGGTCGCCTCAAGCAGCCTGCTGCTCAGTTGAGTTGTTTGGTCAATCTTCACTGACCCCCCTGCCAGCCTAATCACCCCACACAGCCTGTTGGGTCATCTGTTCAGTTGTATGATGGTCCCTTAGGCTTTTATTATTATAGATACTAGAGGGAATGGGGGAGGATCCCTCACCCTGGCTTGTGCCCTCTCACAGTCTTGGACCCCTCACTCATTACCACCCGCCTGCTCACTGCTCCTTACACTCAGCTCACTAATCCTTATAGCACTGCTGCTGCCGTGGAAGCAGGAGAGGCTCCCGCCATCGCAGCTGCACTCGCCAGTCTTGAGCTTGGATTCTGGCTGAGCAGCACTCACCCTGTGGGAGCACGCTGACCACCAGGGGGCAGCTTCTGCGTTGAGCGTTTGCCACCTGGTGGTAACTGGTCATTCTGCCAGTAGTTCCAGCGTTCAGTCAATTTGCATAGCAGGATTTTATTATATAGGATATATTTTTGTCCTTAGAGAATTAAAGTATTCCTTATGATTCTTTATGTAGTAAAACAAAACAGACTTATTTTAAACTGAAAAGTCCTCATTTCTGAATCTGCAACCTCAAATAAATGACAGAACTATATAAAATCCCTTTTCTCCTCAAGTCACCCCTGAGGTAACTTTTTAAAAACACCTTTTCTTTTTATAGCTTTCCCTCCCCCCAAGCCTTTCTTTTTTTTTTCCTTTTTTTCTTTTAAATATATTTTATTGATTTTTTACAGAGAGGAAGAGAAAGGGATAGAGAGTTAGAAACATCGATAAGAGAAAATCATCGATTAGCTGCCTCTTTCACATCTCCTACTGGGGATGTGCCCATAACCAAGGTACATACCCCTGACCGGAATCGAACCCAGGACCTTTCAGTCCACAGGCCGATGCTCTATCTACTGAGCCAAACCAGTTTTGGCTCCCCCCCAAGCCTTTCTAACATGGTAAGTCCCCATAAGTCCCCAGGGAAAGCACTAAGGGCTGCGGCGAATATACATGTCTAGAAGTTCTCTATGGACTTCACTGGCTCCTGTGATCTCTCATATCTTAAATACACCTTAGGAAGAGTCCTCACTCTCAGAAGACTTGTCACAGGTCAGGGAAAAACAACACTACATCAAGATTCTCAAGATTTTATCATTTAAATATACTGTTTAGTTCAAATTCTTCAGGAAACACATTATGATAAGACAGATAGATAAATGAATCTGGTTTTCACAAACAAGATTTCCATATTCCCTTGCATTTTCTCACAAACAGCCAAATCTGACTAGTTATTCTTATAGGTTTAAATTTATTTATTTTACTTTTTTTTTTTTTTTTTTTAAGAGAGAGTGGAAATGTGAGAGGGAGGGGAAAGAGACAAACATTGATGTGAGAGAGAAACATTGATTGGTTGCTCCCACACATGTCCTGACCAGGGCCAGGGATCGAACCTGCAACCCAAGTACATGTCCTTGATCCAGAATCGAACCCGTAACGCTTTGGTGCACTAGCCAACACACTAACTACTTAGTTTGCATTTACCTAACAGTAGGTAATTCATACAGATTATTGTGAAGGTGTGTCTCCTGAATTCTGTTTATGTTGTCAAATCACAAAGCCTTTTAACAGTTTCTGAGCCAATTTTCACAAAATCTTGAAATATAATACAATCTCAGCCAAAATCCCAGCAAGTGATTTCATGAACATCAACAAAATGATTCTAAAGTTTATATGTAGAAGCAAAAAACCTAGAATAGCCAGCACAATATTGAAGGAAAAGAACAAAGCTGAATGACTGACACTAACTTCATGACTTAGGACAAAAAGTAATCAAGACAATGTGGTATTGATAAGAGAACAGACACACAGATCAATGGAACACAACAGAGAGCTCAGAAACAAACCCACATAAGTATAGTCAACTAATGTTTAACAAAGGAGACAAGACAATACAATGGAGCAAAGACAGTCTCTTCAACAAATGATGCTGGGACAACTGGATATCTACCATGCAAAAAACAAAACAAAACAAAAAAAAAACAGAATTAAGACAGACTTTATGCTCTTCACATTAACTCAAATGAACAACAGACATAAATGTGAAATGTAAAACTATAAAAGATAACAGGAGAAAACCTAGATGACACTGGGTATGGTGATACCTTTTTAAATACAACAAAGACACAATACATGAAAGAAATAATAAATTGGACTTAAAATCTGATCTGCTGAAGACAAGAATGAGAAGTCACAGACTTGGGGAAAAATATTTGCAAAAAACACATGATTGTTATCCAAAATTTATAAAAACTCTTAAAACACAATAAGAGAACAACCTGATTAAGAAATGGACCAAACATCTTAACAGATACCTCCCCAAAGAAGATATACAGATGCAAATAACATATGAAAAGATACTTCATGTTATGTCATCAGGGAAATGCAATTAAAACAATAATGAACCTTGGCCAGGGTAGTTGGTGCGTCATCCTGAACACCGAAGGCTGAGAGTTTGATTTCTAGTCAGGGCACATTCCCAGGTTGCAAGATTGATCCCAGGTTAGAGCACAAGTGGGAGGCAACTGATCGCTGTTTCTCTCTCACATGGATGTCCTCTCTCTTTCCTCCTCTCCATTCCTCTCTCTCTCAAATGAATAAAAACATATCCTGGGTAAGGATTTTAAAACAACAACAACAACAACAAAATACTAATATATATCTATGAGAATGGCAAAAATCTGGAACACCAGATGTTGATTAAGATATGGAGCAACAGGAACTCACATACATGACTTATAGAAATGCAAAATAATATAGGCAGTTTGGTGATTTCTTACAAAACTAAACATTCTCTTACTATATACATCAGCAATTGCACTCCTTGGTATTTTCCCTAAGGAACTAAAAACTATGTCCATGCAAAAAACGTGCACCTGGGAGAGACAAAATGGTGGAAGACTAGATAGACGGGTTCTGAGCCTTGTCCCGAAGCAGAAAGAGAGAGCAGCTGAGGGTTGCGGTGGGAGTGTTGATTAGCAAGCTAAGAGACAGGCGAACTCCAGGAGAAAGTGGGGGTCTGCTGATCAGGGTGCCCCTGACAGCGGGGCTGGGTCCCCTCCTGAAGCTACCTACGGGCTTGGACGGGGAAATCTTGCCATCTTTAAAGGAAGAGTGCATCTTGCCAGAGGCCTGAATACCCACAGCAGCAGCGATTGCAGAGCAACTGTGAGCCCCAGAACACTGGTCCCAGGTGGCGCAAACATTTGGACTCAAAGGAGCGCACCACCACCCGGCAAAAAGGTCAGATTTCGCGGAGATAGGGTGAGTCCCCGCAGCGGAAGATAGAAGCCCGCACACGCTGGGTGCGCGGAAACTGGAGGACTGGGACCATGTTTACAAGGAGAAGCCCCTGGCTGTTGGGCTGGTGTCACCCGTGAATATGGACGGGGCTCCTATAGGGAAGATATCTAAAGAGCAACACGTTTTGATCTGACTCTGAGGCATATCCGGAGAATTACAGGGGAGTGCAGTCTGCTCGGACTTTCCCCCCCTCCGCAGATCAGTGTCACAGAGAGGAAAAAAGCAAGCTAGAGAGGCTTTAGAGCCCTGGAAGTCAACCCAGAAACACTGTCACCCAGAAGCTAAATCACAAATTGACCCTAGTGTAATAAAAAATCAAAGCAAGGCCTGCTTAAAAATCAGGACCGGATTACAACACTGAGGAGCAGTGAAACACAGGGAACTGCAATACTGTCCGGACTGGGAAACAGGCGTGCCAAACAGAACGATAGAGGAAGTGAATGACCTTCACTACTACACATTTTATTTAATTTTTTAATTTTTAATTTTTGTTTTTTATTTTCATTATTTGCAACATTTACTCAAGAAACTATTTTTTTCTTTTTTCCTCACTTGATTTTACCTTTTTAATTAATACATTTTTATTTGTAATCAGCATTATTACTACTACTACTATGTTACCTTTTTTGTCTTATTTACTTTTGTTTATTTTTATTATTTTTTAAGTGTCATATTATTTGCTCTTTATTTTACTTCGGGATTAGTGTTCTACAGTCTATTTTTACCTTTTCTTCACCAACGCTTTCTCAACCCTACCTTTATGACATCACTCTCTTCCTAACCTTTCCTTCTTTGGTGTCCTGTTTATCTTAACCTTTTCCTGCTCTAGATTTTCCCTATTCTTTCTGTTTACCACCTCCTAAAATTTCACCCTATTTGTGTATATCTAATTTCCAACCCCCTATTCCAAGCCCATACACACCTCCCTTTCCGCTGTCCTAAAAAACAAACAAACAAAAAACAGCCTTTTTCTCTATCCCCTTGAAGTTGTATGTTAAATGTTAACTATATCGAAGTTTTATGCTTTTTTGTGAGATTCTTTTGCTTATTGTTTTTGTTTGTATGCTTTTGTTAGCTGTGTTTGAGTTCGTCATTATTTCTTTCCCTTTCCTTGCTTGATATTAGTTGGTGTTGTAAACTGTATTAATCTCCAGATACTTGTTGCTGGCACTTGCTGTGATTAAGGGTTGTTCTATTGGGGGTGAACAGGGGGTGATCAGGCTGGCAGGCAGAAGCAGTTAGGGGCAATCAGGAAAGCAGGCAAGTGAGCAGTTGGGAGCCAGCAGTCCTGGATTGTGAGAGGGATGTCCAAATGCCCGTTTAGGCCCTATCCTGGTGGGATCGGGCCTAAACGGGTTGTCAGACATCCCTCAGGGGGTCCCAGATTGGAGAGGGTGCAGTTGAAGAAGGTGCAGTTGGGCTGAGGGACACCCCCCCCACCCCCTGTGCATGAATTTCATGCACTGGGCCTCTAGTTACGAAATAAGATCGCTAAAAGAATAATTATTCTATGATCTCTTTACAACAACTAAGACCATTAAGGGCATTCACACTTTAAGAATACACAATTCCATGTTTGAAATATCTAATCATTTGCATCAGGTGGAATAGAAGAAAATTATCTAAATAAGAATACTTTTCCCATGTGCACCAGGAATCACACACAATCAAAGAGAGAAGAAAACCTCCCCTGTGGTCTTGCTTCTCATTTCTGTTCTCAATAAGCTTTGCTCAAAGGAAAGAAAACACTGAACTAGAGTCAGCTAATTGTGTAAAGCCTTTTACTGATAAAATTAGGCGGGCTAGGTTAGATGCATGCTAGGTCCTTTGCAAAACATTCTAAAAGAATAGAGAAAATGTGGAAATTAGTCAGCCCTGGGGCTGAGAAAATGAACTCAGCTATGAGGAAGAAAGGGATAAGCAGTCCAATAACAGTGCTCACTAGGACATAGTAAAGGTAAGCCTTTCCGGGTAAGCTGCTAATACGAAGTACAGAGATATAAGGCAGGTTCAAGAAATAACAATGATGACTGTGAATACTATAAAGTTTCCAGGTCAGATGGTCAGTATCTAGAAAGAACCTGGCCTGCAGAGCTCAGGTGGGGGAACTGGGAAAGACAGATATTAGCATTAGCTGCAGCACATTATTTCAGCAATGTATTAAAATATTAAAAATTGACAGAATGGTAAAACATTTCTCCTAAAGAAAGTCAAATACAAAAATTGTGCACATAGCATACAAAAAAAAATAAATAGAAAGAGAAAAGTCTCTTTTATAGATTTGAAAGAGATTGACTAAAATACTGATAATGGGAGTATGACTGACTTTCATTCTTTTACTAGAGGCCTGGTGCACAAATTCGTGGAGTGGGGTTCTAAGGGGTGGGGGAGAAGGGACATGATGGGCCCTCTGGGTGGGTTGTGGGACGGCCTTGCTGGCCTGGGATCCAGGTCTGTCCCACTGACTTTTGCGCTGGTTGTCTGGAGCCACCTGGTGGACGCTTTTATATTTCTTCCTTGCAGAGCATCTGAGGGGAAGAAGCTGCGGTGTCAAGGTTGACTTCTAGGAGGCAGGCAGCACTGTCAGGATTGTGCCTGCGGCACTGGTCCATCAATGCCTGGCCCTTTCTCTGGAGATTGGACCTGCAGGACTATGGAGAAAGTGAGTGGCTGCCGCTGGGCTGGTGGGCCACCTGGATGGTTGGTCAGCTGAGCAGCAAATTAGCAATAGATGTAATAAAACTGCTAGAGAGTTTGAGGTAATATACAAAAGGCAAAATGGTGTTTAAAAGTTGGGCCATTTTCTTTGCAACAGAAACATTTTTAACTTGAATATATGTCACTCAACTCTAAACACATTTTTGTTCAGGTACCTCCCCCTTCCCTACAATCTGAGAAAGAATCCCAGCATATGCTTTTATTTTCCCATGTTACTCCAAGCGCCTCAATGCTTTGTCTTCAGCAAATAAAGTAAAAAATAAAAATGGCGAAGGATTGGCTGTAAAGGTTTGACAAAAATGTAAAATATTAACTATGTGTAATTGACTAGATAAACCTTCCTTCAGAGATTCCCCCAAGAAAACCCTCCTGTGGGTGGGGATGGGTTGGTGGCTGGTGTGGGGCAAAGGGAATCAGAATTCAGGAAGGAAAGGAGAAATGGATTTTCTTCCCCTGGTGGGTGGTTTGAGTGTCTTAATTTATCCTGCAGAGCAATTTAATAAATGGATTCTTTGGTCCCTAGTCTAACAATAAGATAACAACTCTAAAAGAACTGAAATCATGTGACTGAAAAGCATTGGCCTGTGGACCGAAGCGTCCCTGCTTGGATTCCTGTCAAGGGCATATGCCTGGGTTTCGGGCTTGATCCCCTGTAGGGGGCGTGGAGCAGCCTATCAATGATTCTCTCATCATTGATGTTTCTCTCCCTTCCTCTCTGACATAAATAAAAATATATTGTTTTTAAAAAAATGCTACCTGGATCACCAAATGGAATCACCCAGGAGAGTGGTTAAAATGCAGACCCCCCAGGCCTGGTTCTAGACACCCAATCCACATTTCTGAAGCAGGGTTGGGAATTTGCATCTGCTAAAAGTCACAAGGTGGAATTCTTTTATTTTATTTTACTTTATTTAATCCTCACCCAAGAATATTTTTCCCAATGATTTTTAGAGAGTGAAGAGAGAGGGAGAGGAAGAAATAAATATCAATTGGTTGCCACCCACATGAGCCCCAACCAGGGCTGGGGATCGAACCTGCAACTGATGTGATTTTGGCTAGACTCTAACCTGGGAACTTTCAGTCCTCAGGACCATACTCTATCCAAACTGGCTAGGGCCACAAGGTGGAATTCTGGTGCACAAGGAGGTGGGGACACGCCCAGACTGGAGGCGAGACAGGACGAGCAGGTGGGTTTGGAGCCAAGCTGACTCGGTTTAAATCTCAGTTCTTCCATTAACAGCTCTGACCGCGGCAAATCCCTCAAACCCTCTGAGCCTCCGCTTCTCTTACAGAAAGTGGGATGAGGCTTCCCTTGCCATGAAGACCAAATTAAACTACCTGTGAGGTGTGTGTGTGTGAATGCTTTGCTTTACACCTTAATGTACTAGATGTACCAGTTAATAATGCATGCTTTTTTTCAATAGATGGAGTTACCCCCTTGTTGATATATATTCGGCTTGATATGTATGCTATTTTGTTGTATTGACAGCAAGCTTCAGAACTTCATATGTCAAATTTTCTGAAGGTGTTAACATCATAGATATTTTTACGCTTAAAGTAATTAAGAATTTCATGCCAAAAAAAAAAAAAAAAGAGCATTTGCGGGAAGTTTTATTACTTTATTTTGAAGAAAAAGTTATCGTATACTTCAGGAAGCTTATGGTGAACATGCTCCATCTCAAGATACTTGTGAACGCTGGTTTAAATGCTTTAAAAATGATTATTTCAATGTGAAATGCAAAGAACATCCAGTCAACCGAAAAAGTTTGAAGACCAACAATTACAAGCATTATTGAGTGAAGATGCATGTCAAACTCAAAAACAACTTGCAGAAAGATAAAACGCTGTTCAGCAAATGCACAAAATGACGGGTTGATCCAGGTCAACCATCAACATTGACTGCAAGGCCAAATCGCTACGGAAAGAAGACAATGCTCTTGGGATCAGGAAGGTGTGGTGTATTACAAGCTCTAAAACCAGGTGATACTGATTAATACTGATTGCTACCAACAACAAATAATCAATTTGAACCGCTCTTTGATAATGAAATGACCAGAATGTGCCAGAAGACATGGCAAAGTAATTTTGCTTCATGAAAACACACCACCACACACTTCAAAACCAGTTAAAGACACGTTAAAAGATCTTGTCTGGGAAGTATTAAACCACTTGCAGTATTCATCAGACCTTGCTCCTTCAGATGACCACTTGTTCTCATCGATGGCACACGCCCTTTCTGAGCAGCAGTTGAAAACATACAAAGAAGTGGAAAATTTGGTCTCTGAATGGTTTGCCCCAAAGCAAGAAAAGTTATATTGGGTCGGTATCCACCAATTACCTGAAAGATGGGGAAATGTGTAGCTAGTGATGGACATTTCTTTGAATAAAGCCTGTCTGATGTTTCTCTTGAAGTTTTTTCGTGTTTTCTTTGATTACAAAATCCGCCATTAACCGGTACACCTGGTACAGACAGTTCAGGAATGCTCGCATCTCTTCCCCTAAAGCAGAGTTTCGCACCTTTTCCTCATTATCCTCGTCTTTCTGGACATTTTCCCTCCTAAGCCCCTGCCTCCGGACACGGAGACGCACAGAGGCTGCACACCTGCTTCTGCTCCGCACCTTTGGGGGCGCGAGGCACGGAGCCGGCGAAGCCCGCTTTGCCCCCAAGAAGAGCGGGACCGCGGTGCTGAGGGGCCTCGGTCCGCCACCCCCACAGAGGCCGAGCCGGCACCCCCCCGCCCCCCCCCACAGAGGCCGAGCCGGCACCCCCCCCTCCCCCCGCCCACAGAGGCAGAGCCGGCACCCCCCCCACACAGAGGCAGAGCCGGCACCCCCCCCCCCCAGAGGCCGAGCCGGCACCCCCCCCCCCCCACAGAGGCCGAGCCGGCACCCCCCCCCCCCACCACAGAGGCCGAGCCGGCACCCCCCCCCCCCACCACAGAGGCCGAGCCGGCACCCCCCCCCCCCACCACAGAGGCCGAGCCGGCACCCCCCCCCCCCACAGAGGCCGAGCCGGCACCCCCCCGCCCCCCCCCCCAGAGGCCGAGCCGGCACCCCCCACCACCACCACCACCACAGAGGCAGAGCCGGTCCCCTCACAGGGGCAGAGCCGGGACCCGCCCCCCCCCCAGAGGCCGAGCCGGCACCCCCCCCCCCCCCCCCCCGCCCACAGAGGCCGAGCCGACACCCTTCACAGGGGCAGAGCTGGGCCCCTCACAGGGCAGAGCCGGTACCCCCCACACACACACCCACAGAGGCCGAGCCGGTACACACCCCCCCCCCCCTCAGAGGCCGAGCCGGTCCCCTCACAGGGGCAGAGCCGGCACACACACACACACACACCCCGGGACAGAGCCGGTCCCCTCACAGAGGCAGAGCGGGCACCCCCCGCCCCCCCAGGGTCAGAGCCGGCACCCCTCACAGAGGCCCCGGCGGCTCCCGGCGCGCGGTGACTTACTTTAACTCGCTGCCACCGTCAGAAAGCCGGAGCTTCCACCGGGAACCCACAGTCCGCTTCTCGAGACCAGGGCGGTCCGGCGGCGCGGGCCGGCAGCCCCGAACCTGCGGCCCGGGACCCCCTCCCCCGCACGGACAGCCCAGGCTCACCCCGTAGGAGCCGGACTTCAGGACGCCCGGGAGCCGCCGGCGCCGAGTACCTGCGGGGTCGGCCTCCTCCCGGCTCCGCCCGGTCGGCCCCGGCCGGCAGGGCTCTCCCAGCGGCGCTGCGAGCCTCCGCGGCGGGTCCCGGCCGCGGGCAGGACGGCAGCACCAACCTCCTCACGGCCTCAACCGCCGCCACACAACCGCCGCGCGCGCGGACACTCCCCCGGGCTGGTAGCCCCAGCCGAGGAGCCCCGCCTCCACCACCCCGTCCGCCCAATCGCCTCCTCGCTCCGCTGCACGTGAAGCGTGCCAGCCAATGGCAGCCCGTATTGGCCGTGACGCAACCGGAGGCGCTGGGTGCTCTCTGGCGAGCGGCGAGCGGCGCGGCCCCAGGGCGTCGGGAGCGCGAAGGGTCGGGGTTGCGGGCCTGGAGGACTCGGGGGGCCGCGCGGAGGAGGGCGAGGGCGAGCGCGTGAGGTGGCGGGCGGGCGGGCGGCGCTGGGCGGAGTGGGTGGGGCCGGGAGCGGGCGTGGGAGCTCAGGTCCAGCTGTGCTGAGACCAGCCTGGAAGGTCTGGGCAAGAAGGGAAGAATCCAGGGTGTGGGCCGCCCTCCCCCTTCCCCCCCAGGCTGGGAGCTGCTCCAGGTTCCCGCCTTTGTACTCCATCCTGGCTGACACTGGCCACCAGCTGTTACAGAAAACCGGAGAAGAACCAAGCAGCACTTAGAGAGATGGCGTTATATTTATTACCCGGGGTTCCAGAGGAAAATGTCTCTCAGATTCTGAGACCCAACATGGAGGAACTTTCCCTATTTATATGTTTTTACCTTCTTTGTCTCCCAAATAGGGGGTGTTTCTGGCCCCCTTTGCAAGTTCTTAAAGCCCTTATGTGGGTGGGCCTTAAGACCTCAACCAAAGGCCTGGCCTGGTGCCAGACTGATAATTTTGTCTGGGAAGGTTTAATAGCCTCTCTGAAGTGGGAATAGTCTTATTTTCCTTATTATTAAAGCAAGCATTTACAGAAGCCGAATAGCAGGGTTAAAATTTCAAAGAGCAGTTTTTATATGAGTGCTTCACCCGCCATCCCAGAATGTTCCCAAGGGCTCTGCTGGGGAGGGAAATGCTGAGATGAGCTGCTGGGGTTCATGGACATGTAACAGAAGCCCCCAGAATCTTGATATTCCAAACCCCTAAGATTTTTAAGACTGTACCATGGAAGAAAGTGTTAGGTAGGTACCCCGGGGATCCAGACTCTTCTGATTTTTCATCTTTACATATTGGCTTCCACCTCAAGTTTACCTCGTGGCCCAAAATGGTTGTTGGAGCAGCAGCCATCATATCCTTATTTTCCAAGTGGCCTGTCCAGAGCCTTGCCCAACAACTTCTACCCACACCTTATAGGTATAAGCCTAACCACATGGCCTCCCCCAGCTGGGAGATGTAGTCTAAGCACATTTCTGCCCTCAATAAAATCTCCTTTCAAAAAAGGGAAGGATGCATTTAAATAAGACAACTAGCAGGCCCTACTACATCCCACTGTTTTTTAACCTTTGCAGGAGTGAGTAGGATGTCCTGTATCACACAGCTCAGTAGAAATAAGTCCTTCCCCTGGCTGTGCTCAACAACTTACTAGGAAAAACATAGTCTGTGACCCCTGTGCTAGATGCTTTACATATATGTTCCTATTTAATTAACTCCGCAAGGCAGGCATTCCTAGCCCCATGATGCATATGAACACGAAAGAGAGTAACAGTAACAAACTGGAATGCAGAGGAGCTTTTTGATGGACCAAACAATTTGATGGGACTTGCTGCTCAGTATTGCAATCACTTGGGCCTAAAGCAGTGGTTGGCAAACCGAGGCTCGAGAGCCACATGCAGCTCTTTGGCCCCTTGAGTGTGGCTCTTCTACAAAATACCACGGCCTGGGCAAGTCTATTTTGAAGAAGTGGCAATAGAAGAAGTTTAGGTTTAAAAAGGCTCTCAAAAGAAATTTCAAACGTTGTACTGTTGACATTTGGCTCTGTTGACTAATGAGTTTGCCGACCTCTGGCGAAGAAAAGAATATAATTTTGTGCAAAACAAAGGGCACTGTACTCTAAGGCTGACAAGAATCAACAAACATGATGAGGATAAGACCACTGCCCTGTAGCTAGGGAAGCAGGCCTCACATGTTATACCAAAGAAAAGATATTGTCATGTCAAAAATACCAATAAGGTGGTGTAAAAACAAACATTTTTGGTAAACAATCTAAAAGAATTGAAATGCTTGAACTTCGTATTTGCCAGCATAGGCAACGAAACTCACTTTACGCATTCAATAAGCTTTAATGCCCATTGTATACTTGCTACTCCATTAAGCCTCGAGCGTTAGTGAGGGAAGGCAGACATTGCCCTGCCTTTAGGGAGAAAGGAAGTTCACAGACAATGTGAACATAGAACAACTGTGGGTGGTATGGGAGCAGGTGAGAAGGGCATCCAACCTGGAGGGGAAGCAAGGGAGGAAGGGTGTTGTCAGAAAAGACTTGTTAAAGAGATGATGACTGAACAGGGGCTTGAAAGTTGAACTGGAGGAAACCAAGCGCAGTGTAGGGAATGACAGCACAAAAATCAGTAAATGGCATAGAGGGTGGCACGTGCACCTGCTAGGCGGGTCTAAAGAGAGAGGAGGTAGGAGAGGGCGGTGCCTTGTTATGATGGCCATTCATGCCACGCCAAAAACGTGGCATCCTTTGGCCACTACTACAGATTCCTTCCTGGCTTTGGGAGGAGTCCTATTATCTTGTGTGCAGTCTTGGTGGGATTCTTAATTTAAACACCTCTGCTAGCCCAGCAGATGGATGGGCAGTTGACTCAAGCTAAGCCAATTGAAACATCACCAAGTGTGAGAGGGAAAGTAGGTAAGGAGAATATGGAAACATCTTCATTAGAGAGGAAGTGATGGGGTTTCTTTGGGTCATGAGAAGATGAGGAGATTGGATGGAAAGCCAAACCCAGGGTAGAGATGATGTGTGATGCTTTCCTATAGCCTGGATTCTTGGTATTTCATTTTGACATCTCATAACTGGATATAAATACTGTGTTTTATTGTCCAGCTGGCATGGTTCAGTGGTTGAGAATTGACCTATGAACCAGGAGGTCATGGTTCGATTCCTGGTCAGGGCACATGCCCAGGTTGTGGGCTTAGTCCCCAGTGTGGGGCATGTAGGAAGCAGGGGATTGATGATTCTCTCTCATCATTGATGTGTCTATCTCTCTCCCGCTCTCCTTTCCTGTCAATAAAAAATATATTTTTTAAAATTAAGTAACTACTGTATTTTATTCACTGGAAATATATACTCTATAGTTATTGTAATCATATTTTTAAAATACATTTATTGATTTCAGAGAGGAAGGAAGAGGGAGAGGTAGATAGAAACATTAATGATGAGAGAGAATCCTTGATCAGCTGCCTCCAGGACCAGAGATTGAACCCACAACCCGGGGATGTGCCCTGACTGAAAATTAAACTGTGACCTCCTGGTTCAGAAGTCAACGCCCATTCACTGAGCCACACAAGCTGGTCTGTAATCAGATTTTCTAATAAAAATTTAAATACTTAGTGTTTTAATTCAGTACTGTTATGGAAACTTCAGACTAGGTAGACATCATTTCTCTATGACAGTTTGGATGGGCTGTTCTATTAACACATTTTTTTTTGAGTAATTTGTGCAAAATCCCTGTACAATTTTACTATTATCCCATGTTCACCTAATAACCTTTGTGAAGTTTCAACCCAAGAACAAAAAGGTTTCCAATAGAAAAATAAATTCTGTGTTATTTATGTTATATGAGAATTCTACATACCTGGTGGATATCTTGAGACCACACCAAAGCACCACCCAACTAGTGCCAGAAAGAAAGCACCAAAAGGGTGAAATTGGCAGGCACCAGCCATGCTAAAACGAATCCCACTCACGAGGTCAGGCTCTGCACAACAGCTGACTGCTATAGTGATGACCAGTCTTCATAACCAGTAAACCGGAGGGTCAGTCTGATGTGCCAACGGCAATCAGGGTGCACCTAGAGCAGGAGGGCACACAAATCCACAATGGTACATTGTTGGGCACCTGCTTGGAAAATCAGGGAGACTGTGCCACTAGACCTCACAGGACACCTACACATGAGGCTACTCTGCCAGGATCGGGAAACATAGCAGATCTACCTAATACTTAGAAACACACACAGGGAGGCAACCAAAATGAGGAGACAAATATTTCCCAAAGGAAAGCATAGAACAAATTTCCAGAAAAGAACTCAATAAATTGAGGCAAGCAACTTATGAGATACAGAGTTAAAAACACTGGTTATAAGAATGCTGAATGAACTTAGGGGAAGAACAGATGATTTCAGTGAGAACTTTAACAAAGAGATAGGAAATATACAAAAAGGAGATAGAAAATATAATAAAGAACCAGTCAGAAATGAAGGGTACAAACACTGAAATGAAGAATACTGGAGTCAATCAAGAGCAGATTAGATGGAAAGGAGGATCGAATCAACGATTTAGAAGTCAAGGTAGTAAAAAGCACCCAATCAGAATAGCAAGAAGAAAAAGGAATCTAAAATATATATTTCAAAAAATGGGTAGTTTCACAGATGTCTGGGAATACATCAAGTGTTGTCCAAAAGTAGCAGAGGGAGAAGAGACAGAGAAAGTGATTGAAATGTACTTGCTGTAATAGTGATGGAAGACTTCCCTAATTTGGTGAAGGAAATAGACATACAAGTCCAGGAAGCACAGAGAGTCCTAAACAAGATGAACCCTCCCTAGCTGGTTTGACTCAGTGGATAGAGCATTGGCCTGAGGACTGAAGGGTCCTGGGTTTGATTCTGATCAAGGGCACGTGCCCAGGTTGCAGGCTCGATCACCAGCAGGGGGCATGCAGGACACATATTTCTCATCATTGATGTTTCTATTTCTCTCTTCCTCTCCCTTCCTCTCTGAAATCAATAAAATCATATTAAAGATGAACCCAGGAGATGTTTGGGGGCTGGCAAATGTGCATGGGATGTAGTGCTGGTGCTGCCCTCCGAGAGCAGCTGGGTGGGGTAGCGAGTGGGGGGCGGTAGTCCAGGTGGTGGGACAAGGAGGAGGAGGAAGAGGAGGAGGAGGAGGAGGAGGAGGAGGAGGAGGAGGAGGAGGAGGAGGAGAAGGAGGATCCCTATAACTGGCGGTGAAGCAGGATCTGAAGCCTAAATTCCAGGAGAGTGAGGAGTACTGTGCTTTCATGGGCCTCTTCTTTATGAAGCAAAGTGTGTGAAGGTTGCCATAGAGGACAAACAAGTGAAATACTTGATACATTACAGTGGTTGGAATAAAAATTGGGATGAATTGGTCCCAGAGAGCAGAGTACTCAAATACGTGGACACCAATCTGCAGAAGCTGGAAGGACTTCCAAAAGCCCATTAGGAGCAGAATGCAGAGGGAAGATGAGAGGGGTGGCCCCAGGGAAGACCTGGGGGACTGCAGCAGAACAGCTGGAAGTGAAAACAAAAAGAACCAGCAAAAAACACCTGGGAATGGAGACCATGGCAGCACCAGAGAGACCTCTCAGCCTCCTCACAAGAAGAGAGCGTGAATGGATCTGACTGTGGAAAATGAGGAAACAGTCATGAACAGAGGTGAAGTCAAAGTGAAGATTCCTTCACAAAGTGCCCAGGAGGCCGGAGAGTGGGTGCTGCCCGCTGCACGGGACAAGGGAAGGCAGCAGAGGAGGAGCTGAGGGCTGACCTGTGATTCTCATGTCAGGCCCTGACATGAGTCCATTCTCCCCTGAGCTGTGTGTGGGCAGCAGAGGGCCAGGCCTCCTTTGGAACTGCAGGGCCTCAGCCCTCCCATGGCTGCTGCGGGGCCTCCGCCCGGGGCCACAGCTCTGCTTGCTGGTGGGCAGGGCCCTGCTCAGAGCCTCAGCCTTCCCACCCAGCCTGAGCCCGGGAAGGAATCAGAACATGAACTTGGGGGAGAGGCATTGGCCAGAGGCAGAGGTTTCGGGCCCCGCTTTGTCTGTGGGGTCTGTAGCAGTGCCCACAGCAGGTGACTGGGGCCCCTACCTCAGCCTGCATCTCAGCTCCCACCAGCCCTGGGACCACACGCACCCGGGCCCCTGCCGCCCCTGCGGGTGGCGCTGGTGAAAGGGCCCCAGGGGTGTGAGGAGGACCTGATCCCACGCGGATGTAACTCTGGGTCAGCATCTATCACACAGCGCCCAGCCATGGCTGGAGGGAAGGGACAGCAGTCGTGGGTCCTTGAAACCTCGTTGTTCCTGAGCCCAGGCCCCCAGCCACAGCAGAGGGGTCCTCCTCCCCCAGCTGGACTAGACTGTCCCGCACAGAAATCCCGCAAGGGACTTGGTATCCTCCCACCACTGTCATTCCCGTGTCCCCACCTTCAACAGGCGTGTCGCCATTACTCCCTGTCACCCCTGTTCCAGCCTCCCGCACCCCCTCACTCTCAGTCACCCACTGAGACAGGGTGCTCCTCCTGCAGGAGGCCCAGGGGGACAGCCTGCCCCTGAGGCCCAGCCTGTCCCTCTCGGTCAGGCCTCAGTCTGGCCTTGGGAGCAGAATGATGGAGGGGTCCCCGGGGATGAGAGAGCTGTGTGCTCCCAGGAGCAGTGGGAGGAGGTCCCTGTCAATCAGGAGGAGGGACTGAGGGTCCCTGTGGGTGCAGAGCGCCCAGGACCTCCCGCATGCTCCCTTCCTCTCAGGTCCCCTCCAAGGAGCAGCGCAGACCCGAGTGTGGACACAGCAGCCCAGAGCATTTTCAAACAACACTCTCTTTATTCATAACTGACCCACAATGCCCCACAGGTGCTAGCCCTACCCCCACCCTAACCCACCCGCCCTAAGGGTCCTGCCCTCCCTCCTACCCCACCCCAGACCCACCCCCCCTAATGGTCCTCCCCTCCCTCCTACCCCCCCCCCCAGACCCCCCTCAAGGGTCCTGCCCTCCCTCCTGCCTCCATCCTCCCAGCTCAGGGGACCAGCAGGATCAGCCCTGCCATGAGAAGGAGCCCGTGGCTCCTCCGGGGGACAGCCAGGTCCCATCAGGTCTGGGCCCCTCGGGGCGTGGGCAGTGGGGGGCACTCCCCTCTGCTCCATTCTGGCTGCAGTGCCGCTTCCTCCAGCTCCCTGGGTCAGAGGGCTCACGCTTTCTCTTGTGAGGCTGTGAGGAGGGAACCGGCCCCGGAGCCAGTGCTGGCCTCCCCCAGACCCCGAGGTCGGCCCCTGGGCGGGGGGTCTTCTCCGCATGGGCGGGGCCGCCCCCCAGAGCGCGCTTCTGAGGCTGGCAAGCTGCAGGGGAAGCGCGGCTGAGGCCTCGTCTCTGCAGGGACCGGGCCTGGGCAGCGCCCCGGGGCCCCGGGCCTCCAGGGCAGGCCGGGCCCGAGGCAGGGCCAGGGCTCAGAGAGAGCGCGCAGGGCAGCAGGCGGCGGGGGGAGGCCCAGAGGAAGGCCAGGCTGGGGAGGTCCTCCTCGTCCTCACAGGGCCTGGCCGCTGGCCCCAGCTTCTCCCTGACCACAGAGGCCTCTCCGGGGACGCAGGCGGCCCTGGGTGCCCGTGCAGAGTCCGCAGGCCCGTGGCCCTGGGCAGCAGCGGGGGGGCATCCAGCCCGGAGTGGTGGCTGCTCCTCAGGCCCCAAAGAGACAGCACCAGCCGGGGGCCGGGAGAGGGGGGCGTCTGCTGGGCCGCGCCCCTGAGGGTCCTGGAAGCCAGTCCCTGGCGGGCAGGCTGTGCCACTGACCCCCAGCTGGGGGCCCTGGTCACGCCTCCGGGCATCTTGGCTGCTCGCAGGCTCAGAAGGACGTGAGTCCCACAGGGGAGCACCGAGGCTCGGGGGTACCTGCACGCCTCCCTCCTCAGAGGCCAGGAGTCGCCTCTCTGCCAGCTGGAGGGAGAAGGGACAGTGACTGGCGCTGCACACGTGTGTGAGGAGGAGGAGCGGGCGATGGGACAATGGCACTGGGGGAGGGGGAAGGAGCTGACACCGGGACTCGAATCCATGACACTCATGAGGCTCTCCTCCGTCCCCTGTGCCATATTCCCAGCTTTGTGCCCCTCCCTTCTGGGCTCCCATCCCCCTTCCTCTCTGTAGCCCTCTCCTCCTTGTCCTCCCCCTCAGCTCCCACCCAGGGCTGGCCCCTCAGCATGCGCTGCCTGCAGGCAGGGGTGGTGTGGACACAGGCTGTGTGTCCTGGTTCTGGGGTGCTCCCTGCCCTGGCTCCTCTCCAGGCCCTCGATCTACCTTGGTCCCTCCCTCCCTGACTCACCAGAGCCTGTCCCTCCTCTAACTCCCCTGGGGTCCCTGGGTCCTATGGTCACTTGGGGTCCCCCCATTGCCCTAAGGTCGCACCCTCCCCTGGCTCACCTGGGCAGCAGGGAGCCCTTCTTCCTGCTCCAACTCCTCAGCGAGGGCCGAGGGGTCCAGCTGGGCATCTGGGGAATTCAGCTCCTTCAGGAACTGGGGGTCAATGACCTCCTCCACCTGGGACAGAGGAAGCGGCCATGAGCCCCTTGGCAGGGAGGGAACTGGGAGGAGCGGGGCCCGGAGGACAAGTGGGAAAGCCAAGACCCCCGTCCTCCTGCACAGGTGGGTGTTCCCCTCCATCACGGTCATCAGGTACACACACATATACACATACACACACACACACACGTACACGTACATACATGCACACATGGACACACACACACTCTCAGGCGCCCAGCTCAGGAGCAAAGAGCAGAGCCCCATCCCATCAGCCTGGGGGAACCTGGGTCTGGGGGCAGCAGCGCCACCCTCTGGGACCTTGTAGGCCCGGAGCTGCGGGCCAGCCCACCTGGGTGACAAAGTCTTCCTGGGAGCACAGCTGGTCCAGGTAGCTCAGGAGACCCTCATCCTGCAGCCACTCCTTCACTTCCTCTGCCCATCCTCCGGCGGGGGCCCCCATGGGCAGCACCTCCGTGAGGTCCATGTCCTCCTGCTCGGCCTCAGCGGGTATCCCATCGTGTGACTCGGTCTCCCAGGGTGGCTGGGCAGTGTGGGTGCACTGGGCGCTGGGTACAGCCTTCCTGGGAGTGAGCGCTGGGCAGAGGGAAGAGGAGGGAGCGTGAGGGGACAAAGCTCCCACCCGCAGGGCACGCGATGCGGAGGGCAGTGTTGGGGCATTAACACGGGTGTGACTGTGTGAGGGGAGGCCAGAGGGGAGCTCCCAAGAGGGTCAGCTGTGAGGACGTGGGGAGCCACTGACACCCAAGGGGCCCCGCAGCCAGCCCGCTTCTCAGCAGACTTCACGTGGGCCATTGGCAGGGAGCGGGGTGAGGGGATGAGAAAGGGGACCAGGTCCAGACCCCATGGGGACACAGGGCACTGAGGCCCGGCTCTCAGGGCTGTTTCTCTTCAAGCCCAAAGCCCCCTGAGGAGAAGGCCATGTGGGGGACAGTGGCCTGCGCTGGGCCCTGTTGCCTGGAGCCAGGGGCTCCTGTGGGAACGTGCTGGCGTACCTGGCTGTGCGCCCACCACTGGGGCTGGGGGCCCCCGAGGACCAGGTCTCCGTGGGGCAGGAGGCTGGGTCTGCGCCCCCTTCTCCAACTGCAACTTTTGAGCCTGCATCTGCTCCTCCACCTCAAACGCCATGAACCTGGGGTGAGGGCACAGGCTGTGCTGAGAAGGAGCCGCCAGGAGCCCGCACAGGCAGCAGCGGGCAGAGGATGGAGAGCAAGGGCCTTGGGGCTGTCAGGGCCCAGACCCTGGGGAGGCAGGAGGCTGCTGAGCACATTGCTGCACAGCCCCTCTGGCTGGGGTCTGGCCTCCTGGGCGGGGCACCCCCTCCCCAGCCTGTCCTGAGCCTTCATGTTCCGTCCAGGATGGGTCAGCCTCAGAGGAGGGGGAGCTCCCGGGAGTAGGACAGGAGCACCCACGCTCTGAAGCTGAGGGAGAGGCTTCCCCAGGAGGAAGGCTGTGGGCACCTTGTTCTGGGTGACACCCTCCCACCCCCCGATGAGACCTCAAAGCTGGACCCTGCCCCTCAGTCAGCCCCCTCCCCCGCTGTGGGGACCCAGGACCCTGACTCACTTTTCTGCCATCTCGAAATAGACCCTCCGGTCACAGTGGCTCTTGCGCTGCCATTCCTGCATGGCCCGCCCTATTCCCTCCGCCAGCGTCATGGTGGGCTTCAGGCGGGACAGGGGCCGGAGCTCTGGCCTGTAATGCCTCAGGGTCAGTCACCGCCCAGCCTGGCCTCTGCCTGCCTGGGCACCCCAGCTCAGTGGAGCCAGTCCCACCCCCACCCGGCAGGACTGAGCACCCGCAGGTGAGGGAAGAGGCGTCTGTGTGCAAAGATAGGCCTTCCAGCTGCTGCTGTCAGGGCCTCACTACACACCAGCCCGTGAACCAGGCCTGGAGGTGACCCCGCACTCCCACCCATAGCTGGGACCCCACCCTCAGGCCTTCCCTCCAGCGTCCCAGAATCAGCCCGCCTGCAGGGCCCTCCCACCCCCTCTGTGATGGGAGAGCGCAGGGGCGCCCCCTGCCCTGCCCAGTGCACTCACATGAGGAAGCAGCAAAGAGCGTCCACATCAGGGCTCTGGGGAAGGTGCCCCCGGGCCAGGGCCTTGAAGCGCCGCCAACGAAGGAAGTCCTCGTACACACTCTTGGGGTCAGAGGCGTCCAGCGAGGCCTTGGACTGGGAGGCGGCCAGGCCACCCTCCCTGGAAGCCCCGTGTGGCCCTGTTCCGGGGTCCACTTGGGGGACGATGGGGATCAGCTGGGCAGCTGGTGGTGGAGCTTGAGGAGGAAGGCTGGGACACCAGCCTCCATCGCCGGCCTGGGTGCACCCGAAAGCCGAGGCGGGCATAATGTTCTCCACCGCAGTGGCTTCCAAGAAGAGGGGTGCAGGACACACAGCACCCCCACGGGCGGCACCTGGAGCGCTCCCGTAGAGGGGGGCCTGGGTCAGGACAATGGTCTGAGTCTGGGAGGGCTGTGGTCGCCTCCCTTCTGAGCTGACCTGGGCCATGATGTTGTAAGCCCCAATGGGGCCTTGACCAGCATCTCCTGCCACCAGAGGTGTCCTGGGCCAAGCGGGCAGCACCAGGGGGCGGCCAGGAGGGAATGACGGGGTCCTGGGGGGCGGCAGGTGCTGCTCCCCAGGGGGCCGATGTGCGGGGCCAGTAGAGGGCTGGGGACAGGGCTGGGTCATGAAAGGAGTCAGGGAGGCACCGGGCTTCAGGCTCACATCCGCTCCCAGCGCTGCAGATGCTGTGGAGACAAAGGAAAGGGGGAATGGAGGAGGAGGCCCAGCAAACAGCACTGAGGCGCTCTGGGCCCCTTTAGCCGATGGGGAACCAGGGCAGTGAGTCTCACCAGGGAGGGCCCTTTGGGTGGGCAAACTGGGGAGGTGGCAAATGCCCTCAGGTCATGGTCATGCTCTGCCCTCCAGTTGGGAATTATTCCATTGGAGAGCTTGCTCCCCATTCACCAAGGCTCCCTGACCCCAGCGCTGCCCCTGAGATCCTCCCTAAGGATTGCCTGGCACCGACCCTGCCAGCCTCAGAGGCCTGGCCCTGGGCAGACGTCTGCTCTGGCGGCCTTGGCCATTTACTACTGACACAGACATAGTCCTCCTGCCCCTGTGCTCCCCTTCCCCCTTTACAAAGGAACCCGCCTTCGCAGACGTTCCATGGAACACCACCCACGGTCCACATCTATTTTCTGTCCCTGAATCAGGGACATGCACTGTCAGCAAAACCCTCATCCCAGAGGTAAAGGCAGGGCAGAGGGTGTGCCATGAGATGCAGGACAGGAGGTAGTCGGGCTGCAGACCTAGGTGGCACGGGGGGAACAATTGGGGACAGTCAGGGAACCGGGCCCTGTCTTGGTGGAAGTTTCCCGGCCGCCCTGCCCGTGTGGAATCCCAGCCACCAGGCAGCTCCCTGGGCTGAGGAGCAGTGAGCTCTGGGCTGGAGGCAGGGGAGAAGCTCTGGGCGGCAGCAGGAGGAGGACCTTCCAGCCCAGCCCTGGGGAGGACATTTCATTGTGGACTTGGCCACACACAGCCCCACCGGACAGCTTTCTGGCTAAGACCACCCTCCCACTGCCCCCATTGGCTCTAGTGCACTCAGTTCAATCCCTTAGAAAGATGCTGCGGGGCCAGCTCCAGGTGACCCAGAACAGCACACAGGATTGGGCTTTCCCGTGACCACCCGGTGCCACCCCCATGACATCACCCACTACTCCCCACACAGATGGAAGTGGATTGTCTTCCCTCTGAGAAGAACCCACGTGCCTGCTGCCGTCCTTTCTCCACACCCAGGCATGTCCCTGAGCCACCCTGACCCCCTCTGAGGAGCCCTCCCAGCCAGTGCCATCACAGGTTCCCACTGGCTCCCAGCCTCCCTGGGTGACAGGTGCTTGGAGGACCCGTGCTCTTTCCCCCCACCCCCCCATCCCCTTACTTCAGTCCAAAGGTGTTACCCCAGTGTCACATTTCAATCCCAAGTTTTGAGGGACAGCTCAATGTTTAAAACACACACCCTCCAATCTATAGTCCTACCTCCTACTGAAGCCATCCCCGCGGGCTCATTCACGGACCACCGCTGCCTAGAAGCCTCCACAACGAGAATAGCCAAGTGGAGGATCCAGAGAGTGACCTGCTCCAACAGCTGCTCACCATCCAGTGGAGGGAAGGTTGGGATTTAAACGGTAGAATGTGGGGCTCCTGACCTTCTGCAGCGGGGGAGGGGCAGAGGGCTGGTTGGCTGGGGTGGTGGGGGCATTCCATGGAGGGCTCTGATAGGTAGGCAAGAACCAACAGTTCCTTTCAAATTTAAAGTCACAAATTTAAAGACACACTAACAGTAATGACCCCCAAGGTTAAGTTCTAGTCATCCAAAATCACTTGATATGCCCTTTATATCTGTTCTTGATCCATCACCCTAGTTCTGGGCCCCTCAACCTGCTTCCTATCTGGTCTTGGTTTACTTCAACACAGGCTACACTTTCTGAACAAAATTCAGAACATGGGGTCCGAAGAAATAATGGGAATGTATCGCTAATGGATCCCAGTGTTTGAAATTAGGATTGACCCCACAGAGGCAGCATGCTGGGTTGCTGTGTGCACCTCATTCCTTAGGGAGCAGTCCTGTGGCCCCAAGTTCCCCCCAGTGCTGGGAGCCCTGCAGATGCAGCTGGCCCAGCCTTACAACCCATCCCCTTTGCCCCAGTCCATCAGGGCAAGGCCTGCAGCCTACAGGGCAAGACCAGAAATCACCACTTTTTGTTTCTCGGAGTACTATGTTGTTCAATGTCTAATCTTTTACCTTTTGTAATATTTTAAATATGTAATGCCTTTGTGTAGTTCAGAGTCAAATTGTGCAAAATGGAAAAATACAGTGATGCGTCTTTCTTGCAAATGATTGGGAAGGGGATCAGATGATTTTAGTTTCTTTTGAAAGTATTACAAATTCAAGTATATTTATTCTGCTACTATACATATGTTTTATTGACGACTGAAATTCTGCAATATAATTCAGAAATGAAGGGCGGGCAGGTTGACATTGTTCCCATGCTACATGCCACGTCAAGGGAAACTGGCCTATACAGCCACCTTTTGACCAATGTTTGAAAAGCAAACTTGCAAAGGAAACATCTGTGAAGCAGCATTTATTGAAAAACCTCCACATACTGAATAGATACAGGAGGGACGGGGTCAGGGTCCCCTTCCTCTGCTGCAGGGACAGCCAGGAAGTCTTCCCAGGTTGCCTCGCGCCAGGACGCAGAAGCACGCCCACTGGGGGCGGGGCTCTGTCCTGCAACTGCTCCCAGAGTCTATTGCTGAGGTTGACTCCCATAGGCGCATGCGCTAAGGCGGTTGGCTCCCATAGGCGCATGCGCTAAGGCGGTTGGTTCCCATAGGCGCATGCGCTAAGGCGGTTGCTCCCATAGGCGCGCATGAGGTAACGGCTGGGAGCGTCCCCAAATGCCTCCCAGGCTGCGCGTGGGGCCTGGCATGGCGGCCTGGGGAGTCCGTTAGGTGAACAGGAGGGAAGGGGCGCGCGGCCTCCGCACCCCTCAGGTGTCCCCCTCTTCTCTGCTGTTTGCCCCCAGGTCTGTGTTCCCCACCCCGCTCACTTCCGGTGGTGCTCACAGGGGAATGGGCTCTGACTGGCGGTGCTGGGCGGGCGGTCAGTGTGCGGGGCCTCCCGGGGTCCAGTGATGCCCGTGAGCTGTCCGCCCGGGGCTCCTCTGTGTCCCCGCTTTCTGGACACGCAGCTCCCGGCAGTTCTTCCGGATCTGAAAGCGCCTCCGGGTCAGCAGGAAGCTGCCCTCATTGGAAATGAGCGGACATGGCGGAGCCTCCCCTCCCCTCAGGTCCCGGGCTCCTTCCCCCTGGAGCCCCTCAGCCCGGGGCTTCCTTCCCCCGCACCCTGCCCTGAGGGCAGCGGCCTTGTGACCACATAATGCCTCTGCCCCGAGGCCTGGGGTGGGGGGCAGGCCTGGGTGTGTTAGGCCTGTGGTGTGTGAGGCCTGGGGTGGGGGGCAGGCCTGGGTGTGTGAAGCCTAGGGTGGCGGGCAGGCCTGGTTGTGTGAGGCCTGGGATTGCGGGGGGGGGGGGGGGGGGGGGGGGGGGGGCAGGCCTGGGGTTTGGGCCTGTTCACTCAGTGGCGGGAATCTGAGGAGTGGATTCAGTGTGTGGGCTCGCTCTGTCTGTGGATGTCTGTGATCACGGGGAGGTCATGCCTGTGTTTCTGTGAGTGTGTAGGGTTGCGTGCTGCATTTGGAGGGTGTTGAGATATAGTACATGAATACTCAAGGTGATCGTGGTTACAGGTTTGTAATTTGGTGTTTGCTGAAATGTTACCTCTTTTGTTACCCCTTTGAATTCTGTTTTTTTTCTACTGGCCGATTTGGAAGAATTCAATTCGCATAGGGCAATGTTAGGACAAGTGCAGGCGTTCATTAGCTTGGGTGTATGATCTGTGTTTTGTATTTGGGGAATGTAGACATCATTGTGTATTCGGGGCATGTTGTAATGTTATGTGTATTTCTTTTTGTGATCTACCCCTGTTTCAGTGTGCAGAGGGCAGGTCTGACTATTTTTAGGACTGGTAGGTCTGTATATGCCGGTATGCAGTAGTGCTAGTGAAATTTGGTGTGTGTGTGTGTGTGTGTGTGTGTGTGGCTATATTCTGCAAGATGGAAGAGTTAACTCTGAGTGGGAATTTGGGAATGTGGGGTTCTGTGTATGCAGGTGGTGTGGCATGGAGTTTATTGGGGACATAAGTATAGGGAGGTGGGTTTGCATATTTGAAGTATACTGGGTGTTCTTGGGTCTATTGGGGGCTTGTGGAGAGTTTGTGTATGAAGTTTACATGTGTGTTCCTGTGTATTCCAGGGCCATGGCCTTTGGGAAGGATATTTGCTACGTGTTTTTTTCCCCTGTTTTTTTTTTTTTTTTTTTTTTTTTTTTTTTAATAAATCTTTATTGTTCAGATTATTACAAATGTTCCTCTTTTTTTTTTCTTCCCCCCACTGTTCCCTCTACCAGGTTCCCACCTCACCCTCTGCCCTTTCCCCATCCCCATTTGTCCTCATCCATAGGTGCACAGTTTATGTTCAGTTTCTTCCTGCACCACTCACTCCCCTTTTCCCTGAGAATTGTCAGTCCACTCCCCTTCCATATCTCTGATTCTATTATATTCCCCAGTTACTATTGTTCATCAGGTTTTTTAATACCCTTGGTTTTTAGATTCACTTGTTAATAGTTACGTATTTGTTGTTCATAATTTTTATCTTTATCTTCTTCCTAAAGTACCCCCTTCAGCAATTCATATAATTCTGGTTTGGTGGTGATGAACTCCTTTAGCTTTTTTTTTTTTTTTTGTTAAGGTCTTTATCTGGCCTTCGATTCTGAGTGAAAGCTTTGCTGCGTAGAGTAATTTTGGCTTTAGGTTCTTGTTATTCATCACCTTGAATATTTCTTGCCATTCCCCTCTGGCCTGCATGGTTTCTGTTGAGAAATCAGCTGACAATCATATGGGTGCTCCTTTATAGGTAACTACCTGCTTTTCTCTTGCTGCTTTTAATATTTTCTCTTTGTCTTTTGCCATTATGATGTGTTTTGTTGTGGTCCTGTTTGGATTCCTTTTGTTTGGGGTTCTGTGCACTTCCTGGACTTGTAAGTCTATTTTTTTCACCAGGTGGGGGAAGTTTTCTGTCTCTATTTCTTCCAATAGGTTTTCGGTTTCTTGTTCTCTCTCTTCTTCTGGGACCCCCATAATTCTGATGTTGGTTCGCTTGAAATTGTCCCAGTGGTTTCTTACACTATCTTCAACTTTCTGGATTCTCTTCTCTTCTTGCTTCTGAGGAGGAGTGTCCCCTGGCTCTTCGTGTTCCAAATCTTTGACTTGATTCTTGCGATCTTCCAGTCTGTTTTTAGGACTCTGTATAATATTTTTTATTTCAGACAATGTATTTTTTATTTCTATTTGATCTCTTTTCATATCCTCAAAGGTCTTGTTTATTTTATCTTGTAATTTGGTGTTTGGCCTTTTCTAGGAAATTCTTGAAAAACCTTGTAACTGGTTTTGAACTCAATGTCCATTCTTTTACTTTCCTCCATTTTCTTCCTTTGTGTCCTGCCTCTTCTCTGCATTTTAGCTGCTTCTCTGATTTGATGGAATAGTTTTGTGTGCTAGGTGTCCTGGCAGAGCCCAGTTGCACAGCCTTCCCAGTTACCTGAGGTGGACAATCTTGGTGCAGCCTTTTGTGGGCAGTGTGTGCAGTCTTGTTAAGCCTTGCTTGTTGTTGGTTTCACTGGGAAGTGTTGATCTCCAAGCCAATTGGCTGTGAGGATCAGCAGTGTCTCAACTAGGAGGGCTTCTGTGCTCTGCTTGGATGAGGTGGAGTCTTGGGGTGGCGCAGACACGCCTTGGTTTCCTAAGTCCCGCCTTAGGAAAGTCCTATTTGTGGCGAGTCCTGCAAGACTGGTGCATCACTTGGGGAAAAGCTGTTCTTGAGTTTTGCCTGTTCCCTGACAGCCAGTTTTTTCCCAGCTCAGAGTTGTCTCTCAATGCAGTTGGGAGTTTTTTTCCCTCCCGAACGAGAAAGCTAGCCACTGGGAGGGCTTCTGTATTCTGCTTGGAGGGGGCGGATTCTCACAGTGGTGCAGACAAGCTTTGGTTTCCTGTCAGCCCCTCCCTAAGAAGGTCCAGTTCCTGAGTCCCGCGGTAATGGCTGTTTGCCACACGCACCTCTGAGAGAGCTTTGCCCACTGCCTGATAGTCCAGCCTCTCCTTGACTGGGGCTGTCTATCAGAGCAATAGGGCGGTTCTGTTTTCCTCCCGAACAAGAAAGCCAGCTGCGCGTTAGCTGCCCTCCCTCTCCTTGCGCCAGGAGTAAGCCAGCAGCGAACTAGGCCTGCCCTCTCCATGCGCGAGAAAGCCAGCAGCGAACTAGGTGGCCGCCTTTTCTGCAAGCACAGATCTCCACACCTCCACGGTTCCTGAGGCTCAGCGTCCCTTTTCTTTCCTTCCTAAATGGTAGAGCTTCCACTCAGCCAGCTGTCTGGTGTTTCAGGGCAATGTTTCCTCTGTTTTCCAGTTGTAAATTTAAAATTGTTATGGTAGGCTGCATTTAGGTGTTTATTTTATGCCACCATCTTGGTTTCTCTGTTTATATTTTTCAATAGGGGATCTAAGGCTTACATATTTTGGGTACTGAGTATGAGTGTATTTGACAGAGAAAGGAGTTTCCATGCTTATACAGGGGAGTGGGAGGATTGTGTCTATGTATGGGAGGTGTGTGATAAGATTATTTGTTAGTATTTGTGGATGTGAGAGCTGACTCATTAGGGGTAATTTGGAAGTCATTTCATATGTTATTTGCTGGAGATATCTTTGCATGTCTTGCCCATGTATATTGGTATGTGCTTATATCAACAGGTGCTTGAATTATAAGTTTGTTCAGGGGTTCTTAGGTGTACTTAAAGTGTATTTCTTTGGAAAATACTATAGTGTTTCTACATGTATTTGCTAGTTAGCAAGCAGTGGTCTGAATATTCAGAGTGATGCTAGAGAAGAAATGTGTATAGTGTGCTTTTGTTACATTTGCAGAGGAAATGTGATGAGGTTGTATTCTGGAGAGGTGGCATAATGTATAGTGTTTGAGGGTTCTATATATTCAGGGAATATTTGCGTGTGTGTGTGTGTGTGTGTGTGTGTGTGTTTCCATAGGTGTGTGAGAGTTGTGTATGCACATTAGTGAGAGTTAAGGGATTGTCAGTGCTTTTGTGTTTTGCATGTATGTGTCCGAACGTGTGGGGTGTATATTCATGAGTGGTTTGAGGTCTGTGTATTTGGGATTTGTGAGGGTGTCCGGAGGCTTAGTGTCCTCTTGGTTTTGTTTTGTTTTTCTTTTCGTTTTTTAAAAAAATATATATTTTATTGATTTTTTTTATAGAGAGGAAGAGAGAGGGTTAGAGAGTTAGAAACATCGATGAGAGAGAAACTTCCTCCTGCACAGCCCCCAGCCCCCACTGGGGATGTGCCCCCAAACAAGGTACATGCCCTTGACCGGAATCGAACCTGGGACCTTTCAGTCTGCAGGCCAATCCTCTATCCACTGAGCCAAACCGGTTTCAGTGTCCTCTTTGCATCTGTTCCAAAATGTAATACTTGCAGAATTTGGTGGTATTGCTTGTATGTGTCCTCTCAGTGTGTGTGAGGTGGACTTATATGTATTTGATAAGGAATTGTTTGTGGCTCTGTATGTATTTGAATCCCTGGAGATTGTGGATGGGCTGTATATTCTAGGGAACGTGAGAGTTCACTTTGAGTGTTTGGAGACAAAGAGATTGTCCAGGTTGTGTGTGTGTGTGTGTGTGTGTGTGTGTGTGCACGCGCGTGCGCGCGCACAAGAATCTTGGAGTATGTGCATTTTAGGGCTGTGGAGTTGCATATGGATCCTTTTTGGGTGACACACAAGATAGTTGTGTACTTGATATTTTTAGAGTCTGAATTATACAGTATTCAGTGTGTATATCTGGGTAGTGTGTTATTTGCCCATGTTTGTATACCGGCCCATGTTGTTTGTGTATATAATTGTAGGGGTAGAATGTGGATATTCAGGATGATTAGGGTTTTTTTTGTAACAATTTAGGTACTAAGAGGTGGCCTATCTGTATATTCAGGGAGAGTGAGGATAGAAATGAACATGTGTGTTCATATATTGTATGTAAATTTTTGTTTATATATCTGGGTGGGAGTGGAGCTTTCTGCTCCAGGTGTTAGTGCCTTGTACACACATAATCATATGACAGGGGATGGGGTGCACTGGAACTGGCTCACACTAGCTTGGGATAGTTGATGTTGCATATCTCTCTGGGGCTCTGTTCATCAGGTGGGTAGCTTGAAATTAGTCATGCTGGGAATATTTGTACCAGGTACTCACCACAAATGATGTCTTTCCTGCATCCTCCTGAGAGTGGTCAGCATTCACCAGCACCCCACTTGTGTATGTGTATGTCTGGATGCATGTGTGTCTGAAGCAAGAATATTCAGGTATCAGTGGGCATATGCATGGGAGACTCTGTGAATTGCAAGTGAGGCATCTGGGGCTGTGGGCCCTCCTATGTGTGCATGGACCCTGGTCATTCTGCATCATTGCATTGCTCTTAATCAGGATGGTCCATTCTTTAGGGCCAAAGAGTACCATAGGTGTTGGTGATTTCTGGCCCCTCTTCCTACAGATGGATTAGGGTAGGGGTGTCGAACTCAATCAGAGAAGGGGCCAAAATCTAAAATCCAGCCTAAATCGCGGGCCGAATGGTTTACTGAACAGTCATAAACTGACAATGTCATAAACTGACAGCGGAGTGCAGTGATGACAGTGCGGTGCGGGCCACATTGCAAGGCCTGGCGGGCTGGATTTGGTCCGCGGGCCTTGTGTTTGACACATGTGGATTAGGGTGTCTGTGCTTTAGGCAGGTGGATATTTCTTTATTCTTTAGCATTTGTATGGTCCTGGCATCGGGGGCCCTAGATGGGTGTGTCTGGTAGACAGATATCTGTGCAGAACAGAACCTTCACAGATGTACTGCTGGGCTGACAGGCTGCAGTCAGAAAGGGGGGGGGAGGGGGCTTCCTGGACAGACAGGAGGCCATATGGCAAAGTGTTCTCCCTGGAAAACTTCCTAAAATCAGCTGGGCAGGTACTGGTGTTACTGGGTGGACAAGGACAACTTTCACATGAGGTCCAGGTGGTGAGTTGTGTTGCGTATCAGGCTGGTCAGTGATGTCACTAGTTCTTAACACACTTATCTCCATGGAAAGCTCAATCCTTTTGGATAAGAAGGACTTTAGGGGTCAGTGATGTGACAGGGATGGAGGAGAAGAGGCTTTGTCCCCGAGGATGGCTAGGGGCTGACACCCGGAGAGACAGGAAGTCCCATTCTCAGGACATATGACTCTGACATTTCCGAATCTTTAAACATGCTCTCCTTTGTTTTCTGAAGGTTCAGGATGATTCCAGCACTGAGATGAATCTCATGTCAGCCTCATGTTTCACAGATAGGATGACATGACCCTCTTGGCTCTATGCTATGTTGATCTGCAAAGCACCAGAGGGAACCACATGATGAGTGTAGCCACCAGCTGACCCCACAGCTGCCTCCTGCCTCTCTTAATCCCTCCTAAGAATTTATTGGGTTTTCCTTCCTTATGGTGAGTCTCCTTCTGGTCTTTTCTCTCCCATGGTGAATTCTCCTACCAATAGAATGTACCCTCACTTGTTTGAATGTCCCCAATAATTGCTTGTCTGAGTATAAGCAGATTCCAAGTAGTTCTCACTGTCTTCTTCATAACCTAGCCCCAATAAACTGGGGCTACCAGAATGGAGCTAGGCCTAGTTTTATATTTTAAAACATTACATATTTAAATAAACATGCAGTATAATGTATACAAGATAGATGTTCTTGGTGGGGAAGTGGGGGGACATTTGTTGAAAAAAATTTTTTTGCTTTGGTTCTGAAATAGGAAGGCACGGCTCTGAGTTTTATGGGTGAGAAATAGTACCTTTGTATCTTGACTCAGCACTGGAAATCCCCTATCAGGTGCAATTAATGCAAAATGCTAGAATGGCTGTGCTTGGACAGAGCTGGATATTTTTTTGGAGTGTAGTCATTCCCCTGTCTCTCCACTGACAGAAGGAATCTTCAGTTCTTTTTAAAAAAATAATTTAAGAAAATGTTTTATTATAGTTGCCATACAATTATTATATTAGTTTCAGGTGTACAACATAGTGATGAAACTTTTATATAATTTATAAATTGATTACCTTGATAGGTCTAGTACCCATTTGACACCATAAGTAGTTCTTACAATATTATTGACTTTAACCCAGGTAACAGACAGAGACTTGGCCTGCAACAGCTGCCCTATATCTAAATCCAGCATAGCACCAGGAATGCTCAGGACCTACTCAAGAATGCAAATAATCCTTTCCACTAATATTTACAAGGTAAACTAAGATTTTTGTTAGAGTATTAAATTTGACAGTAAAATAGTAATCAAGTTTTCAGGTTAATTTAAATTGGTTAATAGAAATAAGTAAACATCCAAGAAAATTTAAGTGTACTGTATATAAAGCTGTTCCTAAGTATTAATTAAAATTTCTATTGGTAGTGCATTTCACGGTAAAATTGCTTAACATGAAATGAACCTAAAATAGTCTTATTTTTGTGCAAAAACTTAAAATTTAAAGTTATTAAGACTGCATTACAAAATGTACAAAAGCATCTATTAAAAAAAAATGGAGGGATAGTACTGTAATATCATGTAAGGAAAAATATCCTGTAAGTAAATTAGATCTATAAAATTTTTATTGTAGAAAATTAATTTTCATTTGTAATGCTAACAGCAAGACACCCATGAAAATCAGACATGGTGTCAAAATAAGCCAAAGGAAAATCTTTTGGGCAAAAATAAAAAAGGATCCCCAAGTCAATTTTATAGAAAAGATTCATTTATTAACTTTTGGTCGAGAATATGGTTGTATATTTTCAGAAAACTATTCCATGACCATGGGGATTCCTGAAAAAGAGAGGAGTTGTCAGGTCTGCTCCAACCACGAAGACAAGGGGAGAAACACCCCAGAGATGGAAACGCTGATTACCCCTGGCCACGCGAGCAGTTAGCAGCTGTGTGTCGATGCAGGTTGTCTAGGACCAAACCAGAGAGGGTTGGATTTGCATTGCCATCATCTGTCCATCATCCAGATATCATTGCTGAGATGTACACATAAGGAACTATTTGATATTGAAACTGGGTCTCAGAACTGTTGGACATTGAAATTGGGACTCAAAAGTTTTTTGTTATTATATGTATATTTCTAGTCTGCAGTTGCAAGATTTTTTAAAGAAAAGAAATGGGGGAAAATAGTTATAGAGATAAAGAACCATTGAACAGACTGTCAAACTAAGCAGGAAGGCAAGGGAGGTTGGGGGTAAGGGGCTGTAAGAGATCAATGGAAAGACTTGTATGCATGCATATAAACATAATCAATGGATACAAGACACTGAGGGGGGGGTGCAGGTGAAGGCATATGCTGGGGAAGTCAAGGGGGGAGAAGGAGACATATGTACTACTATTTGTAATGCTTCAAACAATAAAAAAATAAATAAATAAAATAAAGTATTTATTCCTATTTTGTTTGTTGGTTAATTTTGTACTTTACATTCCACATGTAAATGAAATCACATGATACTTGTCCTTCTCCATCTGACCTATTTGGCTTAGCATAATGCCTCTAGTTCTACCTCTGTTGTTGCAAATGGCAAGATTTCATTCTCTCTTTTGGTTGAGTAAAATTCCATTGTTTGCAATACCACACCTTTATTTATTTATTTATTTATTTATTATCCATTCACTTATTAATGGAAACTTAATGTTTCTTCCATGTCTTGGCTATCCTATATAATAAAAACCTATATGCTCATTGTACAATTGTCTGGTCGAACATTCAACCAATCAATGTGTAATCCTTTATAATAAAAGGCTAATATGCAAATAGACTGAGCAGCAGAACAACTGAACTACCAGTTGCTATGATGTGCACTGACCACCAGGGGGTGTGTTCAGAACATGGTGAGCATTGACTTTGGTGGGATGGTGGGACAGGTGAGAAGGGGTGCCAGACTAAGGCAGGGCACCAGTTGCTGTCATTGAGGCAAGACTCTGGTAGTTACTGAAAATTCTTTGCTCCCCATGGCGTGGTCCCTTCTGGTGCTTGCATCTGCTGCTTGCATCTGCTGTGGCGCTGACCCTGCTAGCACCTGCTGATGGTGCCTGGAACTGGCCCTGGTTGCTTGGCATCGTCAGCAGGTGTGAGTGGTGACTCCTGGCCCCGATCGCACCTCAGTGCTTCTCCTCTCCTCCCTGCTCCTGAGGGGCAATCGGGGCAGTAACCACCACCCTCACCGGCTGATGTTGCCAGCCCCAATTGTTCCGCACCACCAGCGGGTGTGAGTGGGGCTGGCACTGTCAGCACATGGGAGTGGCATTAGCGGGAGCGGGGCTGCTGGCAGACAGGAGATCGGGAGCCGTTGTGGGATGGACTGTGCAGGGGCATGAAGGATGGGCTGAGACATCCTCCTGTGCCCACCACAGCTTTGTGGCCCACAGTTCCTTTCAAGGTGCATGAATTCGTGCACTTGGCCCTTAGTATACTAATGATATGCTAAGGCCATTCAATTGCTCACTTTGTCATGCGCTGACTATCAGGGGACAGTTGACCAGTTGCTATGATGTGTACTGACCACCATGGGGCAGACATTCTGGTAGGTTAGCTTGCTGCTGGGGTCCAGCCAATCAGGATTGAGTGAGACAGGTCAGACATGCCCTGAAGCCCTCCTGCAGTCCCTTTTTGACTGGCCAACCACCCACATCCCTCCCTGGCCTTCGTGCAATGGTGGAGTTCCTTGGCCTGGACTGTGCCCTCTAGCAGTCTGGACCCCCGGGGAGATGTCAGAGAGCCGGTTTCAGCCCCATCCCACAGGATAGCCCAAGGGACCCCACTGATGCATGAGTTTGTGCACCAGGCCTTTAGTTGTAAACAAAGCTGAAATGGACATAAAGATGCATATATCTTTTAGAATTAGTGTTTTGTGTTTTTTTGAATAAATACTGAGAAGTGGAATTGCTAGATTCTCCTTGTTTCTTGTTATAGCTGTTGATTTAAAGTGTATTTTGTGCAATGTATATAAGTATTGTGATCCCAGCTTTTAAAAATTTCCATTTCCATGAAATATTTTTTATTTATTTACTTTAGATCTGAAAAAGATGTCTTGTAAGCAACATATGTATGGGTCTTGCTGTCTTATCCATTTAGCCATCCTGTGTCTTTTGATTGGAGCATTTAACACATTTACATTTAAAGTAATTATTGATAGGTATGTAGTTGTTGCCATTTTATTATACTAGAGGCCCGGTGTACAAAATTTATGCATTGGGGAGGGGAGTCCCTCAGCCTGGCCTGCATTTTCTCCAGACCAAGAGCCCTCAGGGGATGTCCTACTGACAACTTAGGCCCGCTCCCCACGGGGTTCGGGCCTGAGCTGCAGTCTGGCCTCCCTCTGTAGGAGGCAACTGGTTGATCAGAGGAAGGTGCCACCCCCATCACCACACTGCTGCTGCCACTGCAGCTGCCAAGGTGTTTTCATCAACAAGGACTCCAGTCCCTTCACCACAAAAAAATGACCACTTTGTTTAGACATTTTCAAGATGTCTCTTCATAGAATATGACATTTCTTTTTTTTATCCTCATCTGAGGATATTTTTCAATTGATTTTTAGAGAGCGTGGAAGAGAGAGGAAAAGACAGAAACATCAATGTGAGAGGGACACTTTGATTGGTTGCCTCCGACATGGGCCCTGACCTGGGCCCCGGCCAGGGTGGAGCCTGCAATCTAGGTACATGCTCTTGACCAGAATTGAACCCAGACCCTGCGGTTGGCAGGCTGAGGCTCTATCCACTGAGTCCAACCGGCTAGGGCAGGATATGACATTTCTTAGCCCCTCCAGCAGTGGACCTTTGTTTTTCCCTCTAGGAATGAGGTGGAAAAACCCTAGATCACCTTCTTGGATTCTTATTACCCAAGTTACCAAGAACACTGAGTGCCACACGGGGATCTTAGCCAATGAGCAGTCAGAAAAGGTGTTTCTCCTGCAGCTCATGTACAGAGGCAGGACTGCCGACATGCGTGGCTGACAGGCCCTGTTCTCTCTGGACCTGCGCCATCCGAGGCTTGCCTCACCACACTCACAGTCCCCTCATGCCCACCTTCGTGCACAGCCTCCTCCTGAGTGGTTGTGACCTTACGGTGTCCTGGATAATTTGCATATTACCTCTTTACATATATATAAAATTACTCAGCAGGGCTATCATGCTGTTTCCTTATGAACCACCTCGGCTGCTATTCATCGTTTTTGTATGTTTTTTTTCTTTTAAATGAAAATGGTTTTCGTACTAAATGAATGTGTTAAAATTTATCTGATCCTAAGTAATAAAAACACCCGACATCACCAAGAGTGCGAAGTAGTTCATTGTTCCAATGAATCCAGTTACACTACACTGCCCGGTACCCATGGGCCCTGCCGCCTGCCTGGTGCTGTTGGGCCTCATCCACTCAGGACTCCCACTCAGAAGAGAGTGAAGGCAGGACTCATCCACTCATCCACTCAGAAGAGAGTGAAGCCAGCCCAGTGCAAACTGAGACAGGAATTTTGATAATCAGGTAAATTTAAAAAATAACAGGAAAGGAGGGACTTCCCACTGTGATGCCATGCTATTAGCGCTGTGCTTGCTGACCGTCCACAGTCTGCAATTGTATCCCCGGAGAGACTAGCCCAAGTCTGCCACTCACCCAGTGTGGCCCTGCTTTCCCGAACTTGAGGCATGAGAAGAGGACAGTGAGGGCCAGAGCAGGGCCAGCTGTGCATCAAAGCCACACTGACCAGACGGCAGGAAGGTCCCGCCACACAAGCCACACCGAGCACCTGCTGGGGGCCCAGACCCAGGGGCAGAGACTGGGACCCCACTGAAGTGTGTCCTTGGAGGGAGCAGCGGCCTCCCAAGGCTGTTCATTGGCCATAGAACAGGGGTGGGTAAGGTGAAGCCTGAGAGCTGGCTGCCCAGCGAACTCCAGATGTGGGGCTTGGAGTGGCGGGGGTGGGGAGAGCAGGCTGACCTCAGCGCATCAGACCGAGTCTGAGAATGAGATCAAATTCCATTTGCTCTCCTGTCCTGTCTCCCAGAGCCCAGGAGAGTTAATGGGGGCAGAGGGGAGGGAGAAAAAGGAGCCAGATGCCCCTCTTCCTGGGTCTGTGTTACCAGCCTCAGGAAAGATTGGGGACAGCTATCCCCCTCTGGGTGGGGTCTTCCTTGGGTTCACTCTTAATCATAGCGAGACAGCAGCTGCAGGACAATGAGGACACAGCGTAACCAGAATTAACCTCCCCCTCTCCACCCGGGCAAGGAAGCAGCAGGGAGGACCTGCCCACAGTACGGCCAGTTTCCTGCCAAAGGGGCCTCCCCAGGCATGAGCAGGCACGAGCTGAAGGGACAAAGGCACGTCATAGTCCCTTCGCAGGCACTCCCAGCTCTGCCCCTGGTCACAGGAAAGGGCAGAGGTGCCTGAAGTGGTGTCCTGTTTGTTCTCCTGTAGGCAGAAGTCAGGTTCGGCCGATGCACAACCCCCTTATTGTGGCAAAAACACACACCACCTAAAGCAGCACACGCTCCTTATCTCAGCTGCCTGCTGGCCCGCAGTCCGGCAGCGCCTGGCTGGGAGCTTGCGCTGGCTCTCACAGGGTGGCACCAGGGCACTGGCTGGGGCCCAGGAGGACCGGCCCGAGTGGAAAGTCACTTGGGCTGCCAGGAGAACGTTCCTGCTCTCAGCTCCTGGAGGCTACCCAGGTGTCCTGGCTCTGGGTTTCTCGAACGTGGCCGCTTGCACGGAAGCCTGCGGAGAACCCGTTGACGCCAGGGAGGGCCCGGGTCCCTCTGAAGGGACCGTCTCCTCAGGTCAGGTCCAGAATGATCTCCCTCCGGATCAATTCAACACTTACCCGTTAGGAACCTCAGTTACATCAGCGAAAACTTTTCCTTTTTTCCAGCTGAGGTAACAGGATCCGGGCAGGGATTCCAGAAGAGGGATTACACAGGGCTGACACCAGGGGGCAGTCTTAGAATTTGACCAGCCACACTTCCCTTCTCAGAACTCCAGAGATGGGGTTTGCTGTACTCTGTAACAGAGGCACCGAACAGCAAGGCGCATCGGGTTAGGTTTCCCTCCCTTGTTTCGACACGTGGCTTACCATCTGGAAAAGGGGCATGCAGAATGTCCTAGAACCCCCATTTGGCTCTACAAAAACAGAGGGAAACAGACGATGGGCTGGACACAGTATGTAGGTTGTGTACTGCACAACCAGGAAGTGCCACTCACACAGCTGATGACACGCTCGGGAGTGATGTGGTTACAGCCGAGGTCTCCAGACCTTTCCCAGGACCCTGACAGCGGTCTCTAGGCACCAGGAGGTCTACCATTATAACTCTCTGGCGGACAGCAAGCTGCTGTGGCCCCATCGAATGCCAAGCCATTTGGGAACAGCCTTGTTTCTGGGACATAAGCCTTTCAGCCTCAAAGTGGTTGACTGTCCAGACCTCCCAGAAGGTCTTGGACCCCACTCTGAGCTCAGTGTTCCCAGCCCTGGCAAATGGCGCTGCTCAGCCTACCTGCCATTCCAGGACGGACACTCAGCTGCCTCTGCCCCTGCCTTCCCTGACTCCTCCTTGGGTTCCCAGGTCGGCCTGTCCTTCTCAAAGCCAGAACCTTTTGTCACCGCTGCCCTGGACAATCTGCTCTCCTGCACAGCTGAGATGGGCCGGGGTTGGGGCCAGCCTATGCAAGGGACCGTGTAGCCTGGCTGCCCCGCCCTCCCCGTGGGGACGCCCTGCCTACTGTGTGTGCTCTGGTAGGAACAGGCCCTGCCTCCCAGGGCCCTCCCTGCTCAGTGGTCAGTGAGGCTTATCCCCATCCCTGGGTGTTTCAGCTGCTCTCTCCCACCCAGCCCAGGCACGCGGAGCAGGAACAACAGCCTGGGAGAGGCAGGACATGAGGAGCCCACCTTTGGACACAGTGAGTGGGCCCATGGACACTGGCCGGAACTGACCTTTGGCAGCTGTCAGTCTGAACCTCAGTAGCAATCAAGGCTGGGGAGAAAACGGGGGAGAACCCCAAAAGCCTGCTGTGGTGCTCTGGAGGGAGCCTCCGCTCAAATCCTGGCTCTGCCACTTGGGCAAATTGGTTGCCCCTCTCTTCTTGTTTATAAATTAAGGGTAAAGTGTCTTCTCACAAGACCTGAGATGAAAGAAGATACTTACAAGGGGGAGGTACAGCGAATGCACAGGGGATGGCTCCACAGGTAGTTCTGGGCTGTACCAGGTCCAGGAGCGCACGCAAAGCCCGTACCTGGACTGACGGACTCCCCTTCCCAGCAGCAGGAGCCAGCAAACTTCGCCATGGACCTGGAGGAGAAGCTTGGGGCATGGAACCGGGATGCTTCTGCAGGCCGGCTGTGGCTGCCATAAAAGTATCCGGACATTTAACAACTGACAGGAGCAGCCAGCTCACCGGGGACATTCCCATTCCCCCTGGCTCTGCGTGTCTGCGTCTGCCATCACGCAGCCTTCCTGTCCGCGGTGAGTACCTCTGTCTGCCTCACTCCTGAGGACACACAAAATGCCTTTTTTCTTGAATCCTCACATCCTACAGGTGCCTGGTACATTAAGGGGAGAGAAAGTCCTGGGCAGATTTTCCTTTCAAAGAGGAAAATAGTCTGAGTGAGCCTGGTTAGGACTCAATCTGGCCAGCAGAGGGCACAAGAGGCTTAGAGGAAGCAGATGGGGGTGAAGTGTCCAATAAGCAAGATTTCCTGGAAACTCTTTAGCAAGTAGCACATTTATAATGTCGATGTTTCTGTCATATTCTCTCCCCTTGCTTATTCCTTGCAATATTTGTCACTTGGCAGCTTCAAAGGCCTGCAGAGGCTTGGGAGACTCCCAGGAAAGGAAGGCAGGGCCCCTTGGTCCACGCACATCGCCCCAGCTGGAGAGGATGCAGATGGAACTGAGAAGAGACAGGGAGGGCTGGCCAGAGGGAGCACACACATCCACAGCGCCTTCGCCTCTCAGGCTGCTGGCCGGTCACGAGCTCTCAGCAGCCTCAGAGTCTGTGAGGACTGCCTTGTAAGGGGGTGAGCACCCTGTCACCTGGAGTGTGTGTGCAAGGAGCTGGAAACGAGGGTGAGCGCTCTCTACTCCAAAGACTATTGTGTAAAGTTCCCATCCCAGTGTCTAGATGTATTAGTATCAGGATGATATTAAATTGTTGAGAATTCAGATATGGGAATAGGGAATGTACATGATGATTCATGTTTCTAAGGCCCCAATACTGTGGAAAAAAAATAATTATAACAATTTTAGATAAGGTAACACTTGTGATGTGTAAGTGCATTCATTTATGCAATCAGAAAAAGTAAATCTAGACCAGGAGTTGGCAAATTATGGCCCACTGCCTGTTTTGTTTTTTCCCCCCCAAAAAAATGTTTTTATTGATTTCAGAGAGAGGAAAGGAGAGGGAGAGACAGAAACATCAATGATGAGAGAGAGAATGGCCCATTAGCTGCCTCTTGCATGCCCTCTACTAGGGATTGAGCCAGCAACACAGCACATGCCCTGGCCTGGAATCAAACCATGACCTCCCGGTTCAGGGGTCCATGCTCAACCACTGAGCAACACTGGCTGGGCCCCGTTGCCTGTTTCTATATGGCTGTGATCTGAGAATGGTTTTTACATTTTTAATGGTTGAAAAAAACCAAAATAGGGACAAAATTTCACGAGGTGAAAATTACATGAAATTAAGTTATATTGTACGTACGTATGGCTGATGGAAACACAGCCACACTCACCATTTACGCGTTACCTCTGGCTACTTTCACGCTAACAGCAGAGTGCAGCTGCTGCAACAGAAATGCACAGCCAACAGCCTGAAATATTCCTGGCCCTTTACAGAAAAAGCCATGTGACCCCTGAACCAGTCTGTTTAAATTGGCAAGGAGGACTCATCCCGCCCACCCTTGCTGTCTTTTCATATGGGGAAACCCGAGGCGTGGTCAGGGAATGGCCTTGCTCAAGGCTCGCAGCAGAAGAGGCCCTGGGCTCCCTGTGGGTCCTCTGTGTGCTCTGCATGGCACACATGGCGCACCCTCTCGCCTCTGTCCTCTGTCCGGAGCCCGCCTTGGGCATTGTGAGCAGGGCCTCTGAGCCTGTTCTGGCACCCTGGCACCGAGAAGCAAGTCCCAGAAGTGCAGAAAGCACAGGTGTGATGGGGAGGAGGGGGCAGGAAAGACCAGTAACTCTGGATGGGGCACCAGGCTCCTGGCTCATTCCTCGGGCTCAGACCAGCAGGAGGACCGGCGGGGGCCCAGGAACCAGAGGCTGGTCCTGGCCCGGATGGGAGGGACAGAGCGGCTGTGGCCTCTCTCTGTTTCCTGTGACAGCCCTCCCATCACTGAACCCCCACCCACCATCACCACCCCCATTTTCAGATGGAGAAGGAACTTCTGTGTCTGGAAGGAGATGCAAGTGTGAGTCCCTGCTTGAACAGGCAACGTGATCTGGCCTCTCCCCTGCTTCTGGAAGATCCTGGGAGAAGGCAGATCCTGCTGGGAGGCGGGCTAGGACCCTTGTTTAACTGGGGCCTGGCCCCCAGGCTACCCTGCTGGTTGGGAGGATGTCCTGGCCCAGTGCACAGACCACAGAACCCTCCAAGGGTTCTGGCACCTGGGAGCGGGGGAGGGGGGGATTGTAAATGCGAGCCCCCCCCCCCCCCGTTTATTAATAGGAGGCACACTATGGCTTGGCTGTCCTTCTGATTTAAAAAAAAAAAAAAAAAAAAGGGAAAGGGAAAGGGGGGGAGCAGAAGGAAGAGGAGTGACAGGCAGAGGAGGCGAGTTAATAGAAGAAAGAAAGGGAGTAAATGGAGGGAAGGGGGGAGACGGGAGCGCAAAGAAGTAAGGAAAAGGGAAAAGACAGGAGGGGTCTAGCCGCTTTCGCACCCTCTCGCCTCTGTCCTCTGACCGGAGCCCGCCTCCCTCAGGGGCCTCGTTCTCGGCGGAGGCCCCTCTCACAGGCTGCCGCCCCGGCGCGCTGACGCCTGGCACCTGCCGGGATGGAGTGGCCGACAGGATCCTCGCTCTCCCCAGGGGCCTGAACGCCCAGCCCGGGTGCGAGTCAGACCCGCGCCGGGCCTGGAAGCCTCTCCGGGCGCCGGGCCTGGCAGCCTCTCCGGGCGCGGGGCGGCCCTCTCGGGGCGCGGGGCTCCCTCTCCGGGCGCGGGGCGGCCCTCTCGGGGCGCGGGGCGGCTTCTCCGGGCGCGGGGCTCCCTCTCGGGGCGCGGGGCTCCCTCTCGGGGCGCGGGGCTCCCTCTCCGGGCGCGGGGCGGCCCTCTCGGGGCGCGGGGCGGCTTCTCCGGGCGCGGGGTGCCCTCTCCGGACGCGGGCGCTCACCGGCGGCCGGGCCGGGAGGTCAGGGCGCGGCGGGAGGAACTCACACCGGAGCGGGGGGCGGACCGCCTCGCCCGGGCGCGGCCCCAGGACCCGGTCCATGCCGCCGCGAAGGCCGCGGGCCCCGAGGTGCGCGCGGAGGTGGAGGCGGGAGCCCCGGGGCGAGGCCGGCTGCGCTCCGTCCCGCAGATTCGCCAGGGCCCGGGCACCAGGACCGTCTTCTCCGGGTCAGAGCAGCTGTCTGCCCATGCGCCTTTGAAACCCACCCCTCTGATAAAGTCTCACCTTTAAAACAGCGACCAGGAGAAAAGCTACTCAGCAAAGCCGCCGTTCCAAAGGGACACGTTCCTCGCGGGGGGCGCGAGGGGCGTGTCTCAGGACTCCTTTCCGAAGCGCGGCGCCAGCCTGGACGGGGCTGGACAGTTCACAACGAACCGTCCCCACCGGCCGAGACTAACCCTCACCCGGAGGCGCCAGGGCCTCCCGCCCGGTCCCCGCGGAGGGCAGGCCCGGGCCGTCCCCGCGCCGCCCCCGTCCCCGCGGGCCCTGGAGGCCGGGGGCGAGGGGAGAGAGGGAGGGAAAGGAGGGAAAGGAGGGAAAGGAGGGAAAAGAGGGGAAGAGGGAGGAGAGGGAGGGAGGAAAGGGCCGGCGGGGCTCCACTTCCCCGTCCACCCACGGGGCGCGGGCAGCTGCGGGCGGTCGCCAAACGATCCAGAGGACCCCCCTCCCCATTCCATCCCCGACTGAGGACTGAGCGCGGCGAGTAAAGGGTACGCCGGGCAGCCGGAGGGGACGCAGGAACCGGGCGAAGGTCGGAGGGACTGGAAGGACCGGACCCTGAAGGCCAAGCACAAGCACCCGGACCCAGGCCCTCACTGGCCGCCCCTAGACTCCCGAGGCGGAGGGAGAGGAAGAGTAGGAGGAGGAGGAGGAGGAGGAGGAAGAAGAGGAGGAGCAGGGGAGGAGGAGGAGGAGGAGGGGGTAGGGGGAGATGGAGGAGGGAGAGGAGG